>NC_056761.1:21597500-22292500 GCF_018687715.1 Carya illinoinensis | reverse complement strand
GATGAATTGAATCCTTCTAGCTGTGTTTTTCTGTCCCAGAAAGTGTTCTCCAGTTAACAATCGCGGCCATAGAGTGAAAAATCCCTTTTTTATATGATGTGACGGCGGAAAACCTTAAATCTGTCAAAATACGATGTTTGCTGGACCTTAAACCTTAAACCTTAAATCTGTCAATTAAGGTTCTTTTCATCTATTAGCAAAACCTTAAACCTTAAACCTTAAATCTGTCAAAATACGTCAAGCGTTCGACTCTGCCTGATTTCGCTCGAGCGGCCAATGTCTCCGCTCGAGCGATCTTTGTTTTCCAGCAACCCGCTCGAGCTCACTGTCGAGCGGCAGTCGAGCGTTTGAATCTGCCTGAATTTGCTCGAGCAGCCAAAAGCCTCCGCTCGAGCAATCTTGTAAAATCTGCAATACAAAATTTTGCAAGTCATCAAACTCACCATTACACATCATATCTACATATTGAAGCTCTCTAGGTGTAAGTCCCTGACTCACTCAAAAATGAGTAGCACTAAAGCTATCCCAAGTGCAGGAGGATATCGTGTAATAATTAGAAATAAATTCCTAGATCGTCTCCTCAGGGAAAGTTACTTAAAAATCAAACTCGTTGAAAAATGTGAAACAAAGAGAAAATAAAATGATGGTATGTGCAATGGATGGAAAAGAGTACTAGTCACGAACTAGTTTCATATTTTTAGATTTTGATTGTCGTATTGGAATGTAAAGGACTAATAGATTAAACTCATAAATTAATAAAACTAAATTAAGAATTAAACTAAATTAGGAAGTAATTGATAAAACATGCACTGAAAATTGAAAAGCCCCAAAAGTCAATGTTCTAAGGTTCATCATTATATTCAAATCACAAATTCTCAAATTAAACCACCGTAATTGTAATCACTACTAAAATGAAAGTTTAACGAAACGATAAAAATAAATAACATGAATTAAATGAATAACAAATAAATTACTTAAACGTCTAAATCAAAATTCTCTAAAATAATTCAGAAACTCAAAACTGAAATGAAATAGCAAGTAGGGAATTGAAAAGATCAAGCCAGTTGAATGGAGATGAAGATTTGAAGCGGTGGAAGAGGCGGAGCTGCAGTGGCAATTGGACCCCTCAAGAAGTTCTTCAAGCTGCTGCAGTGTGAGTGAATGATCCAATGGAAATTGTGTAGCTACGTGAATGATCAATTGAATGAATCTTCCTCTCCGAATCTGAACGAAAATCAAAGAAAAAAATGAATTCTAAGTGTTTCTCTACTCAAAACCGAGTTTTCCAGCCCAAGAGTCGGCCATAAGATGTAAAAAATCATTTATATACTCTGACGGCGGAATAAACCCTGATCTGTAAAATACGATATTCGCTCGAGCGGAGTGTCGAACGAACATCGAGCGTTCGACTCTGCCTAAGTTCGCTCGAGCGGAGTGTCGAGCGAACATCGAGCGTTCAACTCTGCCTAAGTTCACTCGAGCGGCCTGTCGAGCGAACATCGAGCGTTCGACTCTGCTTGAATTCGCTCGAGCGGCCAAATGCCTCCGCTCGAGCGATCTCTTTTCCTGCAACTCGCTCGAGCCCACTGTCGAGCGGAAGTCGAGCGTTTGGATCTGACTGACTTCGCTCGAGCGGCCAGAAGCCGCCGCTCGAGCGAATTGTACCATAATCCATATTAATCAACAGTTGATAAAATTAGAGCAAAAATTCATGCTTTTAATCAATTAAAATCACAACTTTGATTTATTCATTTTTCCATATAAAACCAATGATAAAGTAATGAAAGAATTAATATATATTGGTTCCAAAAGTATTAAAAAAAATGCAATAATTCAGCTCAATCAGTCCCTCATAAAAATAGCTCACTAAGTGCCAATTCTCATACCCATGGTGAGTACACATACTCAATAGCTCCTTAAATCTCTCTCAAAATTGATACAAAGTCTCACTGTCCTTTTATGCAAAGGTGGAGATTTGCCTTTTTAAAGCATTGGTCTTATGTTGGGGAAAGTATTTATTAAAGAAGACCTGAGTCATCTCATTCCATAACCCAATAGATCGTGGTCTCAATGAGTATAGTCAACTCTTAGCTCTATCCTTCAAAGAAAAAAGAAAGAACTTAAGTCTCACAATGTCATCAATTTCATTTTGACTATGAAAAGTTGCAACTACTTCCTCAAACTCTCTAATGTGCACATATAGATTTTCATTTTTCAAGCAGTAAAAAGTAAGGAGTAACTGTATCATCCCTGTTTTAAAATCCAATTAGTGAGTATTAGCTGAAAATATGATGCATGATGGTGTGGATGTGCGTGTAGGGTGGAGGTAATCCTGAAGGGTTCTAGTGGGTTCATCTTCGTGTTCACTCATTTCCTCATGTTGCCCAGATGACTAACACAAGAGGGGGGGTGAATTGAGTTGTATTAAAAAAAATAACAATTATAAATCAAATATATAATATAAAATATAAACAAAATATGAAATAACAATAAATATAAGGAGTAAGGGTAAGAGAGAAGCAAACTCAGTATGTTAACGAGGTTCGGCCCCACTGCCTACGTCCTCGCCTCAAGCTACCCCTTGAGGATTCCCAAATTCACTATTCAACCTCCTTCAGGTGGAGATAGAAACCTATTACACCTTTGAACAACACCGCTACAAAGGATCCGTGTAGAACACCCTCTACACTTGCAATCACCTTACACGTGGTGATTCAACTATTCCCTGTGTAGAATACTTTCTACACACACAAGGATTATACACACCCTTTTTCTGATACAAAAGCTGATAGTGGGTAGGTTATCAGAAAACACTCCTCAACGAGTGAAATAAGAACAATACAGCGCAAGCTATATCTCTCAAAATGAACAAGGATTAAGGCTCAATGTTTAGAGAAGAGAGAATGAAAGCTTTGAATGAATGTTGTATGCTCTTGGTGTTGTGAATGTGAAGCTCTCAAATGATCTATTTATAGGCATATGAGACTTCATATTCAAATTTAAAAAGATTCACATGTCAAAGACAACATCATTCACTTTTTCAAAAAATTCAAATAAAAGGTTCTTCTTTTTCAATTGTCAAAGACAACATAATTCACTTTTTCAAAGAATTCAAATAAAAGGTTCTTCTTTCTCAATTGTCAAAGACAACATCATTCACTTTTTCAAAAAAATCAAACCTAATCTTTTACTTTTGGCATATGACAAAATGAGCACACTTTCATTTTCAAAAAATTCAAACCTAATCTTTTACTTTTTGTATAAGTCTAAAAAAGCATCAATCACTTTTGAAAATATTCAAATAAAACATGCACATGTGAAAGATGACAATCAATCATCTTTAATATTTTCAAAGTTCAACCCTTTAATCAAGGCATGCACATGCAAAAGATGACAATCAATCATCTTTCAAAATTTTCAAATTTAATTTTCAAAAATATTCATGCACATGTGGAAAATGTATTTTAATGCTTTATGATAAAATATTAATTTTGAGCATTAATCCTAATTTCGAATTTTGAAGAGATTTACAACATTACTCTATAATTTTAATGTGAACTTATTCCCTTCTTGCTCATGCTTGTTTCCTTGATGTGCTTGACTCCATTGTGTAGACAACTTGAGCTTGAGACTTCTTTATTCTTTGAATTCATTTGTTATCATCAAAATCCATGTGTAGATTTATAATCACATGAAACTTGAAATCTTGAGTTCAACAATCTCCCCCTTTTTGATGATGACAAATATTTGATAGAACTTGAAACCTATATTAATACTTAAGCTCCCCCTGAAAATATGCGTTAGTTTTTCAAGCAAAAGTATAAATATAATTCCAAGCATATATAACAAGTTTAGCAATTTAAACAATGTTAATGTTCTAGTCTAACACTTCTCCCCCTTTTGGCATCATTAAAAAGGATCCGCAACAAGAAAATGGACTGAAGAAAACGATGCGTTTAATAGTCACTGTAGATAGTTGAAAAAAGGAGCCGTCCGTGACCCGACAAGTGCTGCAAAGCCTCGAGGCCTAACTCTATGAATTTAATACGGCTGAAGATTTAAACAATCGCCTGATGTTGTTGACAAACGGGATTGAAGGCTCCGAGTTTCTATAAAAAAATGATCATTTTCATCTATCGGATGCCAAAAAAATAATCACTTCTTGACCTGAGTTCTGTTTTTCCACAACGATAGAATGGCTGAGCAATTCTCTTCCACTAATATTCCAGACTTGAATCAGGAACCCTTGACGCATCAATCATCAATCTTCTCTCCTGAGGCCGTCAATACCATGATAGGAGCAGTGAACCGTTTTTCTAGTAAGGCTGATTCTGAGATTATTGCAGAATCAAGAATGCTCAGTAATCAATATGCCGCCTCTGTTACGATCATGTCTCGAAGGTTAATGGCGAGGGTGAGTGAGATTGATCATCTTAACATGCAAATATCTGAGTTACGACAGAAGCTTGCTAATAAGGATAGTGAGAATAAAAGGCTAAAGCAAGAAAACCAAGAGTTGAAAAAATTTGCAGATTGGTATGCTCATGATCTGCAACCACGAATAGAAGAGCTGGAACGAGAAAGGGTTCATATACAAGGTCAACATCGGCAGATAACAGCAGAGGTTCATCGTTTACTAGAAAAATAGGGACAATCTACTGTTAATCTCGCTGGCTTAGTAAGAAAACTTTTGACAATGTGTGTCCAGCATATCTTGTATTTCTTTTGACTAAATAAGATTTGAAGAGAAAATAGTTTGTCTTATTCTTTATGCTATCTCTATAAAATCAGTCCTGAAGTTCATCTAATCCGCATCAAGTTTTCATCTCATCTCTATAACTCATTTGCATTCCTTCAGCATTCTCGTTTTAAGCCTTCTATTCTTTTCTCAATGGCTCATTCTTCTAACATTTCTCTAGATCCATCCATGAGGCATTCTGCATCTCAACCTCCTGTTCTTTCTGCAGCTACCATTGGTGCCATGTTGCAGCAAGAAAATAATAATCTGACTAATAAGTCAGATTCTGATGCTATTTATGACTTGGTGAGTCTTGGGACTCGCTACTCTTCCTCTATTGTGGCTTTTTCTCAGCGGCTACAAGCCAAAAATCACGAAGTTGAAAAGCTCAAAGAACAAATTGTTGTACTTCAACAAATTGTTCAAGAGTCTCACACAAGGGAAGGAATCATTCGGCAGAAGAATAAACAGTTGAAATCTTTATTAGATTCTTCATTCCGCTTGCCGGTTCCCATGAATAAGAATGACATGATATTGTATGAAGAGAATGAGCGTCTCAAACATGAGGCTAAGAATCTCAAATTTATGTAAAAGTATTAAAAAAAAATCTATCTCTATTTTTATTGACTCTGGTCTATCTTTTAAGAGATATTCATAGCATGCATCATACCTATTTCTCTTCTGATCATACATAATCTATCTTCTGGTAAAGGTTTTGTGAAAATATCTGCTAACTGATCGTGTGTGTTTGTGAACTCTAACATTATATCACCTTTTTGCACATGATCTCGAAGAAAATGATACCTTATTTCAATATGCTTAGTTCTAGAATGTTGTATTGGGTTCTTTGAAAGATTTATAGCACTTGTATTATCACATTTGATTGGAATGTGATTATACATGAGTTTAAAATCTTCAAGTTGTTGCTTCATGTAGAGAACTTGAGCACAACAACTACCCGCAGCAACATATTCTGCCTCAGCAGTAGATAGTGCAACAGAATTTTGTTTTTTACTAAACCAGGAAACTAATGCATGACCTAAGAAATGGCATGCTCCACTAGTGCTTTTTCGATCTATTTTACAGCCAGCATAATCTGCATCTGTGTAGCTGATTAGATCGAAAGATGTGTGCTTAGGGTACCATAACCCTAGGTTAATTGTACCACTAAGATATCTAAGAATGCGCTTAACTGCAATTAAATGTGATTCTTTTGGAGATGATTGAAAACGTGCACATAAGCACACACTAAACATAATATCTGGTCTACTGGCTGTTAAATATAATAAGCTACCAATCATACCTCGATATATCTTCGAGTCAACTGGCTTACCGGATTCATCTTTATCAAGTTTAGTTGATGGGCTCATTGGTGTTCCAATTTCCTTAGCATTTTCCATCCCAAACTTCTTCAGTAATTCCTTAATATATTTTGATTGATTGATGAATGTCCCACTTTTTGCTTGCTTAATTTGCAATCCGAGAAAGAATGTAAGTTCACCCATCATGCTCATCTCAAATTCTTCCTGCATAGTCTTAGCAAAAACTTGACACATATTTTCATTAGTAGCACCGAATATTATATCATCAACATAAATCTGAATCAAAAGAATATCATCATTTTCATATTTAATGAAAAGAGTTGTGTCGATTTTTCCTCTTGAAAAACCTTTTTCAATCAAGAAACCACTGAGTCTCTCGTACCAAGCTCTAGGAGCTTGTTTAAGTCCATATAGTGCTTTTGTGAGTTTGAAAACATGATTTGGGGAAATATGATTTTCAAAACCTGGAGGTTGCTCAACATATACCTCTTCATTTATAAAACCATTTAAGAAAGCACTTTTAACATCCATTTGAAAAAGTTTGAAATCTTTATAACAAGCATATGCAAGTAGCATTCGAATAGCTTCTAATCTTGCGACAGGTGCATATGTCTCATCATAATCGATTCCTTCTTCTTGATTAAAACCTTGGGCTACAAGTCGAGCCTTATTTCTAGTAATGACTCCAGACTCATCTTTCTTGTTTCTAAAAACCCATTTTGTTCCAATAATAGTATAATTTTTGGGTCTAGGAACAAGTGTCCAAACATCATTTCTTTCAAATTGATTCAACTCTTCTTGCATAGCTAGAATCCAAGATTCATCAAGAAGTGCGTCATCAATATTTTTGGGTTCAATTTGAGATAGAAAAGCAGTATGATTACAAATATTTCTAAGAGATGATCGAGTACTTACACCTTGTGAAGGTTCTCCCAAAATTTGTTCCACTGGATGATCTTTCACAAATTTCCACTGTTTGGTTGCATCTTGTATTAAATTTTGATGATCTTTCCTGATGGCTCCATGTTGAACTTCCTCTATTGCTTTCTCTTTGTTGAGATTGAGACTTTCTGTGTTATTTATACCTTCTATTTCTTCATCAATAGATTTCTTGGAGAGTGGAGAATTAGATTCATCAAATACTACATGCATAGATTCTTGTACAGTTAAAGTCTTTTTGTTGAATACTCTATAAGCTTTACTATTAGTAGAATACCCGAGAAAAATACCTTCATCAGATTTTGCATCAAACTTGCCTAAATTATCTCTGTCATTCAAAATAAAACATTTGCATCCAAATACATGAAAGTAACCAATGTTGGGCTTTTTCTCATTCCAAAGCTCATAGGGGGTTTTATCTAATTTAGACCTTAACATAACTCTATTTATAACATAACATGCAGTACTTACCGCTTCGGCCCAAAAATAACTAGGCAAGTTGTTCTCATTGAGCATTGTTCTTGCCATCTCTTGAAGAGATCTATTTTTCCTCTCTACTACCCCATTTTGTTGAGGAGTTCGAGGAGCAGAAAAATTATGAATAAAACCGTTTTCATCACAAAATGTTTCAATATTTTTATTAACAAATTCTTTTCCCCTATCACTTCGGATACTTGAAATAGTATAGCCCTTTTCATTTTGAATTCTCTTGCATAACTTGGTAAAGGCATTATGTGCCTCATCTTTATGAGCAAGAAAGATGACCCAAGTATATCTAGAGAAATCATCAACAATAACAAATGCATAATATTTTCCTCCTAGACTTGCAACTCTATTTGGTCCAAAAAGATCCATGTGTATCAGTTGCAATGGTCTAGTAGTGGAAATATGTTTCTTAGTTTTAAAAGAAGTTTTTGTTTGTTTACCAAATTGACATGCATCACAAATTTTGTCTTTAAGAAAATATGTTTTTGGTAAACCTCTCACAAGATCATTTTTTGAAAGTTTGGAAATAAGTTCCATGTTGGCATGACCTAATCTTCTATGCCATAACCAACTAGTTTCATTTTGAGCTGACAAGCAAATAGCATCTTGTGAGGTAATTTCTTCAAAATCAATTGTATAAACATTATTGTTTCTAAAAGCAATAAAACAAATATTACAATCATGATCATTCAAAATAATGCATTTATCCATTTTAAAAGTAACTGTAAATCCTTTATCACATAATTGACTTATGCTCAAAAGATTATGTTTTAAACCTTCAACGAGTAGAACATCTTCAATTAAGAGAGAAGATTCATTACCAATTTTACCTATTCCCACGATCTTCCCTTTCGAGTTGTCTCCAAATGTCACGTGTCCTTCTTCTTTAGATCTAAGATCAAAGAACTTAGTCTTGTCTCCCGTCATGTGTCTTGAACATCCACTATCTAAAAACCACTTATTTTTGCTTGTGGATGACTTCATGCATACCTATAAAAACAATTAAAATGATTTTTCTTGGTACCCAAGTTCTTTGGGTCCTTTATTTATTAGTATTAGAAGAAACAAGATTTTTAGGTACCCATATGGCCCTAATAGTCATTGTATGATTTCTTCTAATAGGACAAGTATGATAATTATGACCATTTCTATTACAAAAATTACAAATAGCATGTGACATATATGAAAAACTTGAATGATTATAATAATATCCTTTTTTGACAAAATTATTTTTATGAAAAGAATTTTGAATATTAGTCTTTGAGGTAGAATGATTATCAAAGAAATTTTTATAAGGTTTGTATTTTTGTTTTGGCATATATCCCAAACCTGCCTTGTCAAAAACACATCTTTGACTACCAAGAAGTTTTTCAAAATTTCTTTTTCCATTCGTAAAGTTTTCAACAATATTTTCTAAATCGGTTTTTTTCTTATTCAATTCAAGATTTTCATCTTTCAAAATGATACTTTCTTTTCTTAAAATTTCAATTTCGTTTGTTAAAGAAGAATTTTTCTTTTTCAAAGCAGTATACTTTATACCCAATTTTTCAAATTCCTCATAAATCTCTTCTAAAACATTTTGCAATTCTTCATATGAAGGATTTTCAATATTATCAAGATTTGTTACCTCAATGTCATCTTTAGCCATAAGACAAAGATTTGCTGATTCTTCATTGCTTGCTTCACTATCTGAGCTACTTGAATCATCATCCCATGTAGCTTTCATTGCTTTCTTGCCCTTGTTTCGATCTTTCTTTAGCAGAGGACAATCTGGCTTGATATGACCAGGTTTATTGCATTTATAACAAATTAAAGTGTCGTTTTTACCTGAATCTTTCTTGGAAAACTTTTTGAAAGATTTCCTCGGAGGAGTTCTATTTTTCTTCAAGAACCTCTGAATTCTTCTTGTTATCATCGCAACTTCTTCATCTTTATCGTCATTTTCCTCATCTTCATCACTTTCACTTTCATGAGGAACAGCTTTAAGTGCTAAGCTCTTCTTTGGCTTTCCTTCTTCTTCTCCTCTTTTCAATGTGTACTCATGGGTGATAAGTGACCCGATGAGTTCATTGACTTCGAGCTTCTTGAGGTCTCTAGCTTCAAGAATCGCTGTAACTTTTGATTCCCAACGTTTTGGTAAAGAGTTGAGAATTTTTCTTACTATCTCCACCTTGGAATAAACTTTGCCAAGAGCTGTCAAGCTGTTTATGATGTTAGTAAAACGAGTGTGCATACTAGAAATAGATTCATCATCATTCATCTTAAACATTTCATATTCATGAGTAAGAATATAAATTTTTGATTCCTTGACTTGCGAAGTTCCTTCATAAGTTACTTCCAAGTTATCCCAAATTTCCTTTGCCGTAGCGCAATTCATTATTCTATTAAACTCATTTCCATTAAGAGCATTATATAATAAATTCATAGCAGTTAAATTTAAAGTATAAAGTCTATCGTCTTCACGATCAAACTCTTCTTCTTCCTTTTTGACCTTTACTCCACCAACCACTTTTGTTGGAATATAAGGTCCATTTACAATACATTTCCATATTTCTCTACCTTGAGCTTGAAGAAATATTCTCATTCTAACTTTCCAGAATGAGTAATTATCTCCACAAAAGAGTGGAGGCCGACTACTAGATTGACCTTCACCAAATGAAGCTGCAATGTTAGCCATAAGATCTTAACTCAAAAGATAGTTAATCTTATAATAGAGCTCTTAGCTCTGATACCAATTGTTGCCCAGATGACTAACACAAGAGGGGGGGTGAATTGAGTTGTATTAAAAAAAATAACAATTATAAATCAAATATATAATATAAAATATAAACAAAATATGAAATAACAATAAATATAAGGAGTAAGGGTAAGAGAGAAGCAAACTCAGTATGTTAACGAGGTTCGGCCCCACTGCCTACGTCCTCGCCTCAAGCTACCCCTTGAGGATTCCCAAATTCACTATTCAACCTCCTTCAGGTGGAGATAGAAACCTATTACACCTTTGAACAACACCGCTACAAAGGATCCGTGTAGAACACCCTCTACACTTGCAATCACCTTACACGTGGTGATTCAACTATTCCCTGTGTAGAATACTTTCTACACACACAAGGATTATACACACCCTTTTTCTGATACAAAAGCTGATAGTGGGTAGGTTATCAGAAAACACTCCTCAACGAGTGAAATAAGAACAATACAGCGCAAGCTATATCTCTCAAAATGAACAAGGATTAAGGCTCAATGTTTAGAGAAGAGAGAATGAAAGCTTTGAATGAATGTTGTATGCTCTTGGTGTTGTGAATGTGAAGCTCTCAAATGATCTATTTATAGGCATATGAGACTTCATATTCAAATTTAAAAAGATTCACATGTCAAAGACAACATCATTCACTTTTTCAAAAAATTCAAATAAAAGGTTCTTCTTTTTCAATTGTCAAAGACAACATAATTCACTTTTTCAAAGAATTCAAATAAAAGGTTCTTCTTTCTCAATTGTCAAAGACAACATCATTCACTTTTTCAAAAAAATCAAACCTAATCTTTTACTTTTGGCATATGACAAAATGAGCACACTTTCATTTTCAAAAAATTCAAACCTAATCTTTTACTTTTTGTATAAGTCTAAAAAAGCATCAATCACTTTTGAAAATATTCAAATAAAACATGCACATGTGAAAGATGACAATCAATCATCTTTAATATTTTCAAAGTTCAACCCTTTAATCAAGGCATGCACATGCAAAAGATGACAATCAATCATCTTTCAAAATTTTCAAATTTAATTTTCAAAAATATTCATGCACATGTGGAAAATGTATTTTAATGCTTTATGATAAAATATTAATTTTGAGCATTAATCCTAATTTCGAATTTTGAAGAGATTTACAACATTACTCTATAATTTTAATGTGAACTTATTCCCTTCTTGCTCATGCTTGTTTCCTTGATGTGCTTGACTCCATTGTGTAGACAACTTGAGCTTGAGACTTCTTTATTCTTTGAATTCATTTGTTATCATCAAAATCCATGTGTAGATTTATAATCACATGAAACTTGAAATCTTGAGTTCAACACCTCATAATTAGAAAAATTATCAAACAAATTATTAGAAAAATTAGGCTCTGACTCTAACTCTAATAAAGGTCTACAAACAAACCAACCCAATGCGTTTTTATTCTTGTGCATGCAAGGTAGAGAAAAATGCAACACTAAAAAAAAAAACAAAACTATAAAAAGAAAAAGACAATAAAATAAAGATGTAGCAAGTTAAAAGAGAGAACGAAGTTATCACCTTTACAAACTGCTGAAAAGAAAAACTACCTCACAATTCTTCTACTGTCTCCCCTGCAATGGCGCCAAAATTTGATTATGCTCAAAGAATAGTGCGGTAGTTATTGCAAAGCTTTGGAGTGTCGATTTCACAGGGAGACAATTTAAAAGAAAAGTAGAAGGAACAAAGAAACTAAAGGAAAAATATTAAATAAGTTATGGAGAACAAAGAATAATTTTAACTGTAAAATAATAGTGAAACAAAGTGATTAAAGGAAAAAGTACTCAAATTTGACTAACAATAGAGTGTCGGGAATCCATTGCACAAATCTGGTATTTTAATTATTCTTAATTCATTGGATAACTCAATTAGGAATCCAATTTACGAAATTCTCAATCGGAAGGTATAAATTTATGAACCAAAATTAAATCAAATGTAACCCTTTTGAAAAATCATTTACCACTTTTAAAATGCATAAATTATTATCCCTATTGAGAAAATCCAATGATGAAAATATAATCAGGGAGCAGTATTGTAGCAAAAAAACTAAATCAATATAGATAAATAATTGATCCAAACATAATCAAAGAATTAATCTATTCAAAAGAAAAAGCATTACTGAATCTATAAACAGAATACATTCTATGATTATTCAGAGAAGAAAATATCAATGACGAATTAAGAATGATAAAATACAAAAGTTTTAGCAATTAAAAATCAAATACATGAATTAAAAATAAATTAGAAATACCATCTAATGTGCGAGTTCATCCCTAACCCTACTTAAGAATTTAGTTACTTATAAACATAATAGACGACAAAAATTTCCAGAGAAAACTGAAGTGAACGGCGGCCATGAAAGTGATTTTCTCCTCTCTTCAGATCTACCTCTTGTGCCTCATCCCTTCACTATTTCGTGCTAATGATATACTTATATGGGGTAAGAAAGAAATCCTAATGTCCTCTTTTTTTCGCATAAAAAAATTGCCTAAATTTTAGGACTTATCTTGGCAGCCATGTACACCCTTCAAGAGTTCAAATTTGGAAATCCTTATTAGAGACAAAGTTATAGCCCTTTAAGATAGCTTCTAATGCATCAAGAATCATATCAATCAGAAATTTGAGTAAAACGATATAGTCAAAAGACTAAAATATATTCAGACTGTCTCCTAGCAAAATTTCAGACTTAGACTTTTTGTGGTTTCATTTTGTATTTTTTTTCTTTTTCTTTTCTTCCAAATTGCTCTCAAACCCCAAGAATGTTCTCCTTTGAATTTGACTGGACTTGGCTTGTTCTTTTATAAACTCTTAATTAAACATAAAAACTGCTTAGGAGTATCCCAACATAAATAGAAACTCAATTTAAGAATACACATTAACTCTTATGATTTCTATTTACATTTTAGCATTTTAGTCCAATAATAGGGTATTTAGAGTGTACTTCCGTACACTCATCAGAGGCATCTCCCAAAAAACCTGTCAGCAGAGGGTGGGGTCCAAGTCCGCGTGAATGACCTTGAGGGCGTAGGATCATGGGTGAGTTTGTGGTGGATGGACCTTGTAGACGGTGCCACCATTGCCATGGCCAAGGACTTGAAGCTTTTCAAGGTCGAAGACGGAGATGGCAGCAGAGGTGGCAGTATTGGTGATAGTATTAGGAGGAAGGGGTAAAGGGAATCAAAGAGTTGAAAAACAAAAGGAAATAGAAGAGTTGAGAGTTTCGTTAATGTTCTTTGCAGGGTTAGGAATGAAAATCTCGAGAATATTTGAAGAATTTTATGCGGTGTTTTGAAAAATCTTGATACGCTTTTGTTTGAAGAAGAACTAAGACTGTAGGATCGGGTTATACGGGTTCGACCAGGTTTTATTATAATTGGGGCGGTTCAAATCGGGTTGGTTTCTTAAATGTGATGGGTCGAATCGGGTCGGGCACAAATCCGGTTGTGACTTGTCGGGTTGCAGACCTAGTATATATAATGAAAGGAAGAAAATATATTATTTCATTTAGAAAGTAAGATATTAAATTGGTTCTCATTCATTAATTAAAAAGGGCATTGTTTTGCTCGTAGAATCAAAATGCAGTTCAAAGGTTGCCGAGGAATTGCTGGGTTGAATTAGTTAATGTAGAATTAGAAATTTTTGTATCAAAGATAATAATCTCCGCACTCTCCTCTGTGACAATCCATATGGAGAAAAGACACTGGATAGCTGAGAAAAGATACTACTTAGTTATCAGGACATAATGGACATAATTGTAATTTCATCTCTATTTTTTACTTCTGTAATGTGGTTGTCATATAGCATTTTTATTCCTTTAATATTCAGCTTGTATAAATAGGCTACTGTACATGGACTTTACTCATTCAATACATTTTACACGTTTTCTCTCCAGAAGCCTCTTCTCCTTGTCATCTTCTTACTCTGCTAGGGTTTCTGTTCTCTAAGTATATTCTACACTTTACATAGTATCAGATGTTTTATCTTCTTAAATCGTTTTTTTTTCCATGGCTCCTACTGCTAAATCTGTTTCTGAGGATACAACCTCTCCTTATTTCCTTCATCCAAGCGACAATCCTAGTATCCTTTTGGTCACTCAACCTCTTCTCGAGAGAAAATTATCACGCATGGTCTCAATCAATGGCCATGGCTCTTTTTGCGAAGAATAAACTCAGATTTATTGATGGCTCTATCCCTAAGCCTTCCAATCCAGCAGATTCTCATTTTAATCTGTGGCTCTAGTGCAATAATATGGTGATATCTTGGCTTTTAAACTTTGTTTCTACTGAAATTTCTTTTAGTATCTTGTATATTGCGATTGCCTACGAGATTTGGTTAGATTTTAACGAACGGTTTTCTCAGAAAAATGGATCTCGCATTTTTCATTTACAGAAATCGATTTCCTCTCTTACTAAGGGTTCTCTTTCGGTGAATAACTATTTTACTTGTCTTAAGGGCCTTTGGGATGAACTTTCTAATTACAAGCCTATTCCTGCTTGTGCTTGTGGTGCTTATGTTGAACAGGAACGTATTTTACAGTTTTTGTTAGATTGAATAAGTCTTTTGCACCTGCTCGTGCACAGATTTTACTAATGGAGCATCTGCCTCTTCTGAATAAAGTGTTTTCTCTTGTTTTACAAGAGGAACAGCAACGAGAGATTTCCTCTGTCTCTTTGCCTTCTATTGATTCTCATGTATTTTCTTCTCATGTTGATCACACCAGATCTATTAAATCCTTTTCAAGGAATGATAGACCAGTATGTAAACATTGTGAAATTGTTGGCCACGTGATTGAAAAGTGTTTCAAGTTGCATGGATTCCCTCCTGGCTACAAGCCAAAATCGAGGCAACAGTCCATGGTTAATACTACTGTCCTTAGTGATAGTAAACCCTCAGCTGTTTCTCCTTTTTCATTGATTGAGGCTCAATATCAGCAGCTTTTGTCCATGCTGCATTCTCCTAAGTTTGTTGATCCAGCTACTTCTATTGTCAATACAGTTGTTTTAAATAGTTGTTCTGGTATTTTTTTTTCCTTCTGATAATACTCATTCTGTTTTTTCTGCTACTCAGTATATTCCTTTCGATTCTCATTCATGGATCTTATATACTGGGGCCACTAATCATATGGTTCCCTCTATTGATTGTTTCACTTCTCATGCTCGCTCTATTAATGCTTCTGTGAAGCTTCCTAATGGTCAATATGTAGTTGTTACACAAATTGGCTCTGTTTCTATCTCTGAGCATCTTGTTCTACATGTTCCAACTTTTGATTTCAAATTGATTTCTATTAGCAAGTTAACACAATCACGAACTTGTTCCTTCTTATTTTCCTCTGACATTTGTCTCATACAGGACCTGATTCGTTGGAGGCTGATTGGAGTGGGTAGATTGCATGGAGGTCTTTACATACTGCAACAGTCAGACCTTTCTAATTTTGTTTCTACTTCACATATTGCTTGTTTGCCTGAAACATTTTATACATCTGTTTATTCAAATACCTCCAAATGCTCAAATTATGAGCTTTGGCATAATAGACTTGGTCATCCTTCTCATTCTAGGGTGTTGTTTGTGAATAATTTTGTTTCTAAATTGACTGCTCCATGCCATCCTTGCATGATATGTCCTTTAGCTAAACAAAAAAAAAAAAAAAATTATCATTTCCTAACAATGCTCATTTGTCTGTTGCTCCATTTGACCTAATTCACTATGATGTTTGGGGTCCATATTCAGTACCTACTGTTGAAGATTACAAATATTTGTTGACTATTGCTAATGATTCAACTTGTGCTACATGGCCTTATCTTTTTAAACTTAAATCTGAAGTGTCACATATCTTTACAGTTTTTTACAAAATGATTAAAACACAATTTTCTTCAAAAATAAAATCAATTCGTACTGATCATGGCACTGAATTTCTTTTGATTCTTTTTTCCATTCTAAAGGCATATTGCATCAATATAGTTATGTTGAAACCCCTCAACAGAATTCTGTTGTGGAGAGAAAGCATCAGCATATCCTTAATGTGGCTAGAACGATGATGATTCAGTCTCATCTACCTATTAATTTTTGGGGTGCTGCTGTTTTAACAGCAACTTATCTCATTAATAGGCTTCCTACTCCTCTTTTAAACCAAAAATCTCCTTTTGAGCTTTTGTTTAACACTGTTTCTTCTTATGATCATCTTAGAACTTTTGGTTGCCTTTGTTTTGCTTCAACATTACAAAGATCTGGAACTAAGTTTGATCCTAAAGCTAGAACTTCTGTTTTTCTTTGCTATCCTTTTGGACTCAAAGGCTACAAACTTCTTGATTTAAAAACTAATCAAACTTTTATATCAAGAAATGTTATTTTTCATGAACATATTTTTCCTTTTATATCTTCACATAAATCTGAATTTTCTTCCATGTTCCTTGTTGATTATTTAACTTTAGATTCTTTAACTGTACCTTCAACTTTAGATTCCCCTACCTTACCTCTCCACTCCACTTCATCTTCTCCTCAAATTGATCCAATTCTTCAAACCCCTCCCATTTCAGTTTCTAATCCTATACCTTCTGATCTTCCTAGACAATCCTCTAGAGTCAAAAAGGTACCTGATTACTTGCAGAATTTTCACTATAACTCCTCTTCTACACACTCCACATCAGATCCTTCAACACTTTTCCCTTCATCAGGTCCTTCTTGTCCTTCAGTTTTTTCACCTAAATATGATATTCTCAATTTTTTATCTTGTGCTAATCTTTCTTCTTCCCATAAATCCTTTGTCATGTCCATTTTTGCCGATACTGAACTTGAGTTCTATCATCAAACTGTCAAGCACTCTCATTGGAGAGATGCCATGTCAGCTAAGATTGCAGCCCTAGAACTTAATAATACCTGGACTGTTCCTTCTTTACCTCCTGGTAAGAAGCCTATTGGTTGCAAATGGGTTTTTAAGATTAAATATCATGATGATGGATCCATTGAGAGATATAAGGCAAGCCTGGTTGCCAAGGGTTATACCCAAAGTGAAGGATTGGATTATTCTGAAACTTTTTCTCCTATTGCTAAAATAGCAACTGTTAGATCTCTTTTGGCTATAGCTGCTGTGAAAGGTTGGCATCTTACACAGCTTGATGTTAATAATGCTTTTTTGCATGGGGATTTATTTGAAGAAGTATACATGGTTTTACCCCCTGGTTTTCATATTAAAAGGGGGTCTCAAGTTTGCAAGTTAAACAAATCCCTCTATGGTTTGAAACAAGCCTCGCAGTAGTGGTTCTCCAAGTTTTCCAACTCTATCCTCAGCTTGGGTTTTCAACAATCCAAAGCTGATTATTCTCTCTTTACTAAAACTGAGGGTTCATCCTTTATTACCCTTCTTGTCTATGTTGATGACATTCTTATAGCTAGTAATAATATGCAAGTTGTTGAGTCTTTAAAGTCCTTGCTTAATGAGAAGTTTAAGCTCAAGAACCTTAGCAAACTCAAATATTTTCTTGGTTTGGAAGTGGCACGTTCTCCTGCTGGCATTTCATTATGTCAGAGAAAATATTCACTGGAAATTCTTCAAGATACTGGTCTTCTTGCTTCTAACCTCTTACTTTTCCTATGGAACGGAATATTAAGTTGAGTAAGGATGTGAGAGACTTGTTGCCTGACCCTATAGTTTATAGAAGGCTTGCAGGGCACCTTCTTTACCTCACATTAACTTAGCTAGATTTATGTTATTCTATCAATAAACTTCACCAATATATGGCTAAGCCTAGACAGCCTTATTTACAAGCTGCCTACAGAATTTTACAATATGTCAAAGGCACTCCTGGACATGGACTTTTCTTTCCAGCTGATAATACATTGTCTCTTAAAGCTTTTGCTGATTCTGATTGGGCTTCTTATCCTAACAGTAGATGCTCTAGAAGTGGTTATTGTGTTTTTCTTGGCATTTCTTTGGTTTCATGGAAGACCAAGAAACAAACAACTGTTTCTAGATCTTTTGTCGAGGTTGAGTATTGATCAATGGCCTCTACTACTTGTGATATCATTTGGTTTTTGACTTTATTATCTGATTTTGGTGTTTCACATTCTCATAGTGCTCAACTTTTTTGTGATAGTCAGGCTGCCTTACATATTGCTGCTAATCTAGTTTTCCATGAAAGAACGAAGTATATTGAGCTGGACTGCCATTTTATTCGGGAAAAAATACAAGCTGGTGTTATCAAGATCTTACATTTGCCTTCTGAACATCATCTTGCTGATGTCTTAAACAAAGCTCTTGGTTATCACCAATTTCATCATTTAGTTTCCAAGATGGGAATACATTCTATCTATTCTCCATCTTGAAGGGGGTATCAGGACATAATGGACATAATTGTAATTTCATCTTTATTTTTTACTTCTATAATGTGGTTGCTATATAGCATTTTTATTCCTTTAATATTCAACTTGTATAAATAAGCTATTGTACATGGACTTTACTCATTCAATACATTTTACACGTTTTCTCTCCAGAAGCCTCTTCTCCTTTTCATCTTCTTGCACTGCTAGGGTTTATGTTCTCTAAGTGTATTCTACACTTTACATTAGTCTTGCTTTAGTGGGGAGGATATTCCATAGTTGCACTCTGTGTAATGAAGAAGAAGAAGAATCCCTACTCCATTTATTCATCAAATGTCCTATTGTTAGGATTTTATGAAGTCAAAGCAGCTGGCCTTTAAATCTCAACTCTCTGCCGATAACTTCCATGACAGATTGGGTACAAATGATTATTAATCCAGAACCAATGTTGGGATTAAATAATCCAAATATACACCACTTTCAGTCATTTGCAGCAACGATGTTGGACTTTTTTTGTACACAACGTCAACTATATTTCAAGATAGTAAGGGTGAAATCATAGAAATCTAGGCTTTAAAAATCCAATCTTGCAATCTAATGATAGCCGAAACTTCAGCAACTCTATTGCTCTATTAGCATCTCAGTTTGCAAAACATCTTCATAAAACTCCATCAATCCTAGAAGGCGATGCGCAAGTGGTTATAACTGCTATTGCAAATAAAAATTCTTCCCCATTATGACAAACAACCCCAGTCATTGAAGACATAAGACATCGAGGAAAACATTAAAAGGAAAATGCTAATATAACTCTCAAATGTGCCCACCAAATGTACTCATTCATATATTTTAATTTTTTTCGTAATGATTAAGGAATTGACTATCAGTGAATTTGTAATTTTATTTTTATTTTTTCTTGTTAAGAATGTTTAAAAAATGCTTAAAAGAAAAAAAAAAAACATTTGTGTTGGAGTGCACATTTGGTGCGCACCATAGCATTGTCCGTTTTAGAAAGAATAAATAATTTATATGAGATAATTGGGAATAAATAAAAAATAAGAGTAGTGATATTTTAAGGCCTTTATACTACACATTATCCACAATAATGATCTTTTTAAAAAACAATGTGCGAGATTTACACATACTAAAATTGTATAAATCATTTCCCATAAATTAAATACAATCTCATGTCTTCTAGAAATTCTATTAAGATTTTAAGGTTGTGTTTGAGAGTTTAGACCATTTCAGACTACTTCACTACTATGTATAAATAGTTCACTACTATTCACAAATAATTAACTGTTATTCATAAATTATTCACTACTATTTCACTACTATTTGTAGATGATCTAAGATACTCTTAACTAGGGTTGGAAACCGCACCGATGTGTTTTCCAAGGAAAGATACAGACCAAAACCGCTGAAGAAGGGGGATGAAACCAATCACTATCGGTTCATCGGTGTGAGTTTGGTTTACAAGCCTCAAAAACAAAGATCATAGATTCACAACAAATATCACAAATGACAAAACTGAGCCATAATTAAAAAAAAAAAAAAAAAAAAAAAAAAAAAAAAAAAAAAAACTAGAAAATGGATCAGTACAAAGTCTTAGGTTTGAAAAAGATATATAGAAAAGGAAAATAAATAACAAAGAAAGCCTTAGCTAAGAGCCTGATAACTGAGAAGATGTCATCTCTGATTGGAAGCCTTAGAAGTGATAGTGGGTGTAGGTGAACAGCTAAGGGACGAAGGTAGGTGAATGACGATGGGCTCAAGGGAACAAACTCATCAGGTTGTGCCTAGGGGTGTAACCGGTCCAGTTTGGTCCGGTTTTGAACAAAATTTAGGACCAAACCAGTATGTACCGGTTTTGCATTTTTCAAAACCGATTACGCACCGGTTACCCTCCTAAACCGGTACTCCAGTTTTACCGGTTCGGTCCGGTTTTATCGGTTTTAATGTACTATATTATATATTATATAATATAATATAGTATATTATAGTATATAATACTGTAGTGATAATATATTGTAGTATATTATAATATATATTATAATTGTATTATAGACTATAATGATATATTATAATGTATAATATAATGGCATATTATTTATATTATAATATATAGTGATATAATTTAAGTATAACTATTAATATGCACTATATAATATTAGGATAACTATTAATACAATAAGCAAAATGATAAAAGATTTTAAAATTTAATATTATATTAATTAGTAATTTATCATATAGTACAAAACTATTTTATATATAGTTATATATTATATATAAATATTATATACAATATAAAAAATTAAAATATATATATCAATCGGTCCGGTCCGGTCCGGTTTTAGAAAAAGAAAAATTGAAACCGGACCGATTTTAACCGGTTTTGAGAAAACTAAAACCGGTACCGGACTAAACCAATCTCGGGACCGGACCGATCCCACCGGTTTGGTCCGGTCCGGTCCAGTTTACCGGTTTATCGTTTTTTTTTTACACCCCTAGTTGTGTCGTCCGCTAGAAGGGGAGACTGTCGAGTACCGATTGGAGTGGAGACTGAGAGGGGAGGGGGGTGAGGGTAGTTTGAGAAGTGAGAAGAAGAGCATAGAGGGAAGTTGAAGAGAAGCGGGAGGAGAGGGACTCTAGGGGCGTTTAAATCCTATGTTGAAACGACGTTGGCTCTATTTCATTTATATTTTTTTTCAAACTAACATCCCAAAATGATGTCCTTTCACTTTCTTAAGTGAAATGGAATCATTTTTAATATAATATATATATAATTATGGGATCGGTTAGTTCAGCAGTCTAGTCCAGCATCAAACTGGGATCGAATCGGCCAACGACGATTTTGACAAAATTCTACTGTCGGCCTACCAATTTTGGCCTGTTCCAAGCTCCGTTGGCCGGTCTCCATAAAGCCATCCATTTTGGAGAGGCTAGAAGTTACGGACCAATTTATCAATAAAGTGTTGCAGCTCTTAGAGAAGCTAAGAAGGGTTTTGAACCAAGATAAGGCCAAGTAGAATCGGCCAAGCCAAAAGACATTTTGTTATGGGACTCTTTTGATGATGGATAGTTTGTTTTGATAGCAGTTGAATTGATGGTCCCATATTTTTTAGAGATCTTTTGGAACAATTAAGTCATTTGAAAGATTTTTATGAAAACTACTATTTTTTTTTTTTTTTTTTTTTTTTTGAAAACACTTGTATTCAATAACACCCGATTACAAAAGAGAAGCAATGCATAAAGGAACATCCTCAATGTCAATAAGGACATCGTTGATGTGTAAAGCATCTCTAGCTAAGCAATGAGCCAAGCCATTACAGTTTTTAGGAACATAATCAACTGTAAACGAGTCAAAACTCAGTAGCAGCTGTTTGATATCAATAATAATCAAACCAGAATGTTGCCAGCTGTCTTTGTTGCCTTTGATGTCATTCACTACATTCATAGCATCCCCTTCAAGATTGATCTGTTTAAGTCCAATGTCTAGTGCCAGTTTGACAGAATGTAGAGCTCCAATAGCCTCAGCCAAGTAGGGGTCAGGAAATAAAGATATGCACATTCTCATACAAGCAATCACCCTTCCTTCCGAATCCCGAATCAAAGTCCCAACACCCACTTTGCAATTCAGTTTATCCACTGCAGAATCCCAGTTGATTTTGTACACATCAAGAGGTGGAGCAGTCCATTGGATCGTCTGAGGTATGATTGGAGGATTAGTTGTCTGTTGAGAGAGAAGAGCATTGAGATCATCAATTTTCTGATAAGCCTGTCTTACAATCAGTTGAGGGGAGGAAAAGGTTTGGTTAAAAACCAAATCATTCCTTCTTCTCCAAATTTTCCATGCCATAACAGCAACTTCCATTAAGACTTCATCTTCAAGATTCTGCAACATATGCATCAGCAAACTCCTGAAAGAAAACTGATTCAAACATTGTTTCTGTAGTTTTAATGAGCAAAGGCACCACACATCCCTAGCTGCCTCACACTCCCATAAGACATGTTCCACAGATTCTTCATGTTTATTGCAGATAGGACACCAAGGTTCATTTACAACCTTTCTCTTAAAAAGGTTTAGTTTTGTAGGAAGACTATTATGGCATGCTTTCCACAAAAATAACTTCTCTGCATTTGGAACTTTAATTCTCCAAAGCTTGTTCCAATTTTCACTACCAACAGGAGTTTGAGAATGCTGGCCTTTTGCTCTCTGATGAAGCTCAATTTGAAGATGATATGCACTTCTAACAGAGAAAATTCCATTAGAAGTACATCTCTATATAACTTTATCAGGACTGTTACATAAACTTATAGGAATCTATCTAATTATTTCAGCTTCACTCTGTAGAAAAATTTGATCAATTAAGTCAGATTTCCAGGTTTTGGCTTCATGGTCAATAAGTGCAGAGACAGATTCCTCAGGATCAAGACAAGAAATAAGACTTTGGACTTTAAAAGAAGTTGGAATAGGCAGCCATTTATGGTGCCATATCTTAGTACCTGCTCCATTACCAATACGCCAAAATAAGCCTTCTTCCAACAATGGTTTAGCAGCCATAAGACTCCTCCATACAAGGGATGAATTCCTTGGGATTGTTGCATCTAGGAACTGGCCATCAGGATAATATTTAGATGAGAGAACTTTTGCTGCAAGAGAGTGAGGGAAATGAATTAATCTCCATCCTTGTTTAGCCAACATTGCATGATTAAAAAGTTCAAGATCTCTGAAGCCTAAACCCCCCACTGCTTTGGCCTTAATCATCTTATCCCAGTGACACCAATGCATCTTCCTCTCCTCAGCTTTCTGACCCCACCAGAACTGTTGAGTCAATCTACCAATTTCTAGTAGAAGAGACTTAGGAATCTTAAATACACCCATGCAATAAGTAGGGATAGCTTGGATAATAGACTTGATAAGGGTCTCTTTGCCAGCCTGAGATAATAACTTCAATTTCCAGTTACTAATCCTCCCTCTAACTTTGTCAATAATACTTCTAAATGCCTTGGTTTTTGATCTTCCAATTTCCACAGGAAGGCCTAAGTATTTGTCATAAGGTAGAGAGGATTGAATACCTGCCACTTGAATGATTAGGTCTCGAACTTCATCTTTAGTATTTCTGCTAAACAGAATTGATGTTTTTTCCTTATTAAGTCTTTGACCACTTGCCAGCCCATAGGTTTCAAGAAGATGAGATAACCTGGACCATTCCAATGGGTTTGCTTTACAGAAAAGAAGACAGTCATCTGCAAAGAACAGATGGCTTATTCTCACCTGATTTCTTCCCAATGGAATACCTGTAATAGCACCAATCCCTTCAGCATGTTGGATCATTCTACTTAGAGATTCAGCACAAATAATAAAAAGGTAAGGAGATAAAGGGTCTCCTTGCCTTATTCCCCGAGAAGGAGTAAAGGAACTTTGAGGAATTCCATTTAAAAGAACAGAATAAGACACGGTAGATACACATTTTAGAATAACATCAACCCATTTAGAGTCAAATCCCATCCTTAACATGACAGCTTGAAGAAATGACCATTCAATCCTATCATATGCTTTGCTCATATCCAACTTTAATGCCATGAACCCTTCTTTTCCTCTGATCTGAGTTTGCATAGAGTGCATAGCTTCAAAAGCCACCACCACATTATCAGTTATCAACCTGTTGGGAACAAAGGCACTTTGAGTGTTAGAGATCAACTGAGGTAAGAATAGTTTAAGCCTGTTGGCCAGAACCTTAGCCAAGATCTTGTATATGACATTACATAGGCTTATAGGCCTAAACTCAGTTACCCTTGAAGGATTTTTAACTTTGGGGATGAGAGCAATATAAGTTGCATTGAAGTCCATTGGCCATTCAGCAGCTAGAAAAGCATTCTTGACATTTGAACATATATTAGGACCAATCACACCCCAATGATTTTGATAAAAAATGGCAGGAAAACCATCTGGTCCTGGAGAACCAAGACCATTCATATTAAATACAGCCCTTTCAATTTCTTCAGTAGAGATTCCTTTTGTAAGAATTGCATTCATTTCTTGAGTAACCATAGGTTGTATATTCTGAAGGCATTCTTCAAAGTTGGCAGGCACTGTGGAAGTAAATAGATGACTGAAAAAAGAATGCAATAGAGAGCCCAATTCCTCTGGATTTTCAATTATACGCCCCTCATCATCTGTTATTCTTTTGATAGAGTTGACTTTCCTTCGTTGGGAAGCACATTTGTAAAAAAATTTTGTATTTCTGTCCCCCTCTTTCAGCCACTGTTGCTTTGCCCTTTGTTTCCATCTTAAGTCCTCTTCTTCCATTAATGTGTCAACTTCCCTCTTGAGTTGATAAATCTCTGAATTTCTGTCTCCTCTATTAGTACTTTGCAACTGTTTGATTTGGTTTCTTTTGGACTGGATCACATGCTTAGTACTTTGGCTAGTAGCCTTACTCCACTGGGTCAGTTCCTCACTGCACCTTTTCAAGCCTTGCATAGATTCTTTTATCCTTGAATGCTGAAGTAATGTGTTGCCCCATGCTCTTTTAATCACTTCCTCACAGCCATCCCTTAAAAACCAACTAGCTTCATATCTGAATGGCCTTGAACCAGAAGCTCTAGTTAAATTTTCACTGCTCAATAAAAGGAGAATAGGTGCATGATCAGAGCATTGAGCTGCAAGAGTTGATATATAACAATCAGGAAAGCAATCAAACCAAGCTTGATTGCCCAATGCCCTATCCAGTTTTTCTTTAGTAAAAGAATCCCCTTCCCTTTTATTACTCCACGTGAAGAAATCACCTTGGAATGGAACTTCCCTCAAAGCACAATCTTCCATTGCAGTTCTAAAATCCTCCATCATTCTGAAAGGCCTGTCTGCTGCACCAAATTTTTCATAACTATGGAGGATTTCATTAAAATCTCCAATACAAATCCATGGCAAATTATCAGAAGGCTTTATGGCCCTGAGAAGCTCCCAACTAGCAGCCCTTCGAGCAGCATCAGGAAATCCATAAAATCCTGTTAGTAAATAAGGACTTTGTTCACCCTCAGCAGACACCTTTAATGAGATATGATGCTGAGTATAAGTCAATAACTCCACCTCCACATGATCTTTCCACAAGAAATAGATCCCACCACTTAAACCCCTGCTCTCAATAACAAAACTGTGCTGGTAGCCAAGTTTATTTCTAATACTTTCTACCTTATTCCTGTTACACTTTGTTTCCATTAAAAAACAAAGTTTGGGCACTTAGAGCACACCAGGTGGTGCAACTCACGAACTGTTCGAGGGTTCCCAAGCCCTCGACAGTTCCAACTTATGTAACTCATAAGGCTTGGTGGGGCTGCGAGGCAGCCACCACCATATTATCAATAAATGCCTCCACAGTTGTCTTTTGTTTCTTCTCATGGAGAGAAGACACATGCATAACAGAATTAGACCTCAAAGCTCTTTTTTTGTCACCCTTAAGTTGTAAATTTGGATCAGAAATAAAATCCTTACCTGGTCCCTCACGTGCCTTCCTTTTCCAGGTAGACTTACTTTTCATTAAATAAGATTGTGATGGGGAGCTGAAGGTAAAAAGATCAGCACCAGCTTGAGGTCCATGTGTAACCATCTCCATAGGCGCCAATAACTCAAATTGATTGTTCTTTAAAATTGAATCATTGCTGCCTTCAGTTACTAGAGAGGGACAGGCCTGCTGCATGAAAGTAACATCTCCTTTATTAGGAGTAACTGCCTTGAGTGAAAGCTCCTGTTGTAACGGCTCCTCAGAATGACCGCCATTTTCCTGCCCAACAGAAATCCCACCACCTTCCTCCTCCCGTGACTGATCAGAACCACCACCTTCACCACCATATTTTTTCACATCAGCCAGTCTACTTTTGATTGATGTAGCCCTTAGCCATGGACCAAATTGCAGCTCTTCACTATCATCTCTATGCATAAGAGGACAGTTTTTACCTTTGTGTTTGAGGACTCCACATTTGAAGCAGAAATTTTGCAACCTTTCATATTTAAAAGCAATCCAAATCCTCTGTTCACCACTTTGCACCCATCTACCACGAATCAAAGGTTCAAAGATCTTAACACAGACTTTAACTCGAAGACTCCTGCCCCAACCCGTGCCATCCTCTTTCACTTCCACAGCAAGAACCTCCCCAATTGCAGAAGCAATAAGCTTGCCATATTCCTGATTCATACCTGCAAGGGGCATATTATGAAGTTGCACCCAGAATGGCTCTTGTGTAAAAGAAATGGCATTGATAGGGAGGCTGCCATCAACTTCTTGCAAAGCAACCAAATATCTGTCAAAGGTCCATGGTCGACCTTGCAGGACTTTTTCTCTATCTGTCAACAACTGGAATTCAATAAGAAAAGAATTATCACCCACCACTAGGAACTCCACCCACCCCTTCAACCTCCAAACCATAGCCATTGTTGTTTTGAAAGCTTCTGTGTTGATAGGTTTATCAGAAGAGATCAAAGACAGAAGACAGTGTTTCCCCTTCAATGACGCTTCTTGTATGGAATGATCAGATAAAACAATCACCTGCTCTTCCACATCCGAGAGTTTGAGACCCTCCCATAAGGATGTCAACCTGTCTGTAGCCATGCATGCACAAAACTCCACAGCCTCAAGCTGAGAGACAAAACTCTGACATAAGCAGAGAGAAAACCTCACTCAGAGAGAAGGACCCTTCTTACCAGATTTGTACTTTGGATTGCACTTCATGAAAACTACTATTGTGAGACTACATTGGTATTATGCATCTAAATGGTCATCATATAAAACTTATCTCAAACTTAATCATAAAAGAATTTATCATAAAAAAAAAAAAAAAAAAAAAAAAAAAATTAAAAAAATTAAAAAAAAAAAAAAAAAAAAAAAAAAGACATGTGCATCGTGAGGTACATGACATGCATAATATATACATAATTATAGAATGCTGAATTAAACCTAATGCAAAACTTAACATGATCATGAACTAAAATGAATGTGCTATGCTTGCATAAGTACTTCTAACATACGAGGTATATAAAAGAGGTTATCAAGAATTGGCTTTACTAATAATTTATCTAAACTCACATGTGTGGATTCTGATTTGTGATAAAATTACTTATCTCGCTATATTGCTTCCTGAATCTCATTTTGTAACTCATCATCTATACGCAGTATTAAATGTCACTAAAATCCATCTAGAAAAAAATGTCCTGATATCGTACTTAGGTGGATTCATACCATAGAAAATAATCGATTAATTGTTTTGTTTAACACAAAAATCAATGAGTTCTAATTTGATATATATATATATATTTAAATACAAATAACATATTATAATTTAATAGGATACTTAGACCAAATTCAAATTAAATATTCAGTTTTATACTGAAATTACTAACTACTAATATCATATAATTATTTAAATAATAATATCATATCTAGTCTTTCAAATATAATCTAGTAAGGAACATATTTTAATTTAAATCTAAAAAATAAAGAAGAAAATATTTAGTTCATAAAATAGGCTTAATAATACTTAAATATTAAAGTTATTGCAAAGTACTATTATAGTCTGATAATAATTAAATACTTGGTATATATTATAACTCTTTTAAATATTTTCTGTAAGAATAAGATTTATAAGTAATATAAATATTCAATTAAGATCAAGCCCACGTAAGACACAATATAATGGTTTTTTCTAAACATATAATCGGCAGAGTGTAAAATGCGTCTAACTTAATAATCCCTTCAGCATACTCATAGCACAACTCTAATTTGAACATCAAGCTGAGTCAAATTTAAAACAAAACAACCCATCTTAAAATAACAATAAAACCAGTCAATGTAAAACAATATATATATAATGATTTTCTTGAAAAATATGTAACCAGGCCCAACCCGATTTATAATACAAGTCCAATTTAAAAACTAAGCACATCTTAACATATTATAATAGTTTTATGAAATATATAAAACCCAACTTATTATAAAAATTTAATCCAATATAAGATAGATCTAAATTAATATTTATTCACTATAAACTTAACTCAAAATATAAGTTGGATAAAATCAAACTCAGGCCGCCAAAAATAAGCCCAGTCCAACAACAAGGCCACCTGAACTCCAAGAACCTTTACACTTAAGGGTACAAACATAATTATACTAAAAGTAATTCTTGCTCCAAAAAACACTACACGGCAGGGATTAAATGGCACTTTTGTAATATTAAAGTGTGTAGGTGGAAAAACAAAAGCTAAAGAAATTAAGGGTGTAAAAAAAATTGGTGAACCAGTAAACCGGATTGGACTGGCCCAAACTGGTGGGATCGGTCCGGTTCAGTATCGGTTTTATTTTTCTTAAAACTGGTTAAAATTAGTCTGGTTCAAATTTTTCTTTTTCTAAAATCGGATCCGACCGAAACAGACCATTTATATATATATATATATATTTTAATTTTTTCTATTTTATATAATTTTTACATATAATATATAATTATATTTAAAATAGTTTTGTATTATATAATAAATTACTAGTTAATATAATATTAAATTTTAAAATCATATATCATTTTGTTTATTGTATTAATAGTTATACTAATACTATATCACTAAATAATATAATATAATATAATATATCACTATATTATATATTATAATATATCACTATAGTATATAATACAATTATAATATATATTATAATATACTACAATATATTATCACTATAGTATTATAACTATATTATATAACATATAAACAATGCATTAAAACTGGAAAACCGGACCGAACTGAACCGAAAACAGGTAAAACTGAAGTACTGGTTTAGGACGGTAATCAGTACGTAATCGGTTTTATAAAATGTAAAACCAATGCATATCGGTTTGATCTTAAATTTTGTCTAAAATCGGACCGGATCTAACCAGTTACACCCCTAAAAGAAATACTTTCTTATGAATTAACAAGGCCATTGGACAAAGGTCAATTAGCCGTGCAACAGAGGGTCTGGGGCTCACAGAGAGAAATGGCAATGGAGCAAAGGTGGCTGTATCGATATTCACAGTGGTGGAAGCTTCTGTGCGTGGTGGTGGGGAGTTTGAGGAGAAAGAGAAAGGGGGTCGGGTAGGGGGCATTGTTAAACTAAGAACTCAACAAGAAGATGAGAAAACTCACTTCTTAGTAGTTTTAATAAGAACGCTACTATGGCCATAGAGAAAACTCACTGAAGGTGGCCACCAAATAGGTTAGAGTTTTTTTTTTTTTTTTTTTTTTTTTAATTCATACATTTTTTTTAGGGAGCTACTACAAATACAAAGGGATCTCACTTTTTTTTCCTCGAGAAAGTGAGCAGAATTTTCGTTACTGCCATGCCATCTCGTCTGTAGAATTCCCAGCAAGTCCCATTAAACAAGTTTTCATTCTCGCACAACGTCCCTGCAAGTATTCTTCAGCAACCCAACATCAGCCACCAGAAACTCTCTCTCTCTCTCTCTAACATTCTTTTTTCTAACTTTTTCATTTCCATTCTTTGGTTTCCCATTTCTTTACTCTCTCTCTCTCTCTCTCTCTCTCTCTCTCTCTCTCTCTCTCTCTCTCTCTCTCTCTCTCTCTCTCTCTCTCTCTGTGTTAATTTATAGGTATCACTTGCATCGTCCTTAACATTGCCAGAAGTTATAATCATGTTGAAACCCTCGCCGGCAGGTATACATAGGACTGTACATTTAAGCCGCAGTTTCGACCCGACCCGTTTTTTCAACCCGACTCGACCATAATTAACTGGTCCGAAATAAAATCGGTTGTTTCATTCCACTTCCAATACACTTCCGTTAAAAAAGGTTCGGAATCGGGTAATTACCCGATACCAGACCATAATGTATACCGGAGTCGTCTACCAGCCTCGCCAGCTCTTTCAGCAAGAAGTTCAATCCTCTCACTTCCGCCATTGCCATTGAAAGAGCTTTCAGTTAAGAACATTGAAACACAAACCTTCCTCAAACTTCAATACTGTTGAGCCATACGAGAGAGAGAGAGAGAGAGAGAGAGAGAGAGAGAGAGAGAGAGAGATGCGATTGCTTCAATCAAGAAGTTAAAAACCAAAAAGAAAGTAAGAATCAATGTCCAGGCACTAGAAAACAAAGCTGGAACTGCAACTTTCCAAGCATGATAAGACAAGCCAGCTTTGTTTAATCCCAAAAGAAGATAAACATTGAACCTACCACCATTTTCAAAGCAAACGAAGGTACCCAAAATAAATATATAAATAAAAGTTGACAAAAAAAAAAAAGTAATCACTTATAATTAAGAAGAAAAAGGCAGAAGCACCTCTGCCATTTAACTTTCCGAAGACTCGTACCTTTGGGACTTAGGATCTGAGGTTTTCCTCGTATCAGAGACTTCCAGCTGACGAAGCTGCAGCCCCAGAGATAATAAAAACTGAAAAATGTTAAAGGAAATGAATAACCCAGTAGAAACGAAGAAGAAACTCCTTTCTGAAGAAACCAAAAAGTAAAAACCCAGGAAATAAAAATGAAGAAGAAGCTGCGCAGAAGAAAAGGAAACCAAAAAATAAAACTAAGCTAAAAAATGAAGAAAAAAGCTCTCGTCCGCAGAAAGGAAAACTAAAAACAAGTCCCCTGGCCACGACCAACGCAAACGAAAAATAAAATTTCCAAAAACCCAAGATGTTGTGCTTCGGTGCTCTCCCCAAGTGATTCCACCGATGAAGTCGAGGAAGTTGTGGGTCACTGGGTTTAGACTTTAGTAGAGTTCCAGTGCCCGAGTATGAAGACGTAGACGAATACGATGATATGCTTCGGTGCTTCCCTAGGTGATTCCATCGATGAAGAGAGAGAGATTTGTGAACGGAAGGATGAGGTGGGGTTGAGAGAGAGAGAGAGAGAGAGAGAGAGAGAGGGAGAGAGAGGGAGAGAGAGAGATTCGTAGAGAGAAGGATGTGGTAGGCTTTCTGTTTAGGGATTTCCTGAGAATGGTGAAGATAAGAGGGAGATAAGGACGGATAGCTTGAGGAGAGAAGAAGCGTTGATGTTATCATTATTTATAATTATTTGTTTTTCTTTCTTTTTTTAAAAAAAGGAAAAAGAAGTTGTTCGGTTCGGGTCGGAATACCCGTTTTCCAAAAAGCTTTTCTGTACAGGTAAACGAGTAAGCAGCAAATCGGTTAATCGGAATTGCCCTTGCATTCTGGTCTGGTCGGGTCGGGTCGGTGAACAGCACTAGGTATACACAAGATAGAATGGAAACAAAAAATTTTACACATTCATTTTACACAAAGTTGGGAATTATTGGCAAAAATGGCATTTTTATACATTCTTATCTCATATTTGTACAAAAACGAAATATAGAGTTCTAATTTGTTATGCACCTTCCCAGTGGTGTTATGGCCCTACATTTTTATTTTATTTTATTTTTTGTTATGGCCCTATATTTGTTTTCTATTATAAAGTATATAGTTGTGTTCTAGTATGAAACAATATAATACGATTTTTAAAAATTATTCCAGTTATAGAATTTTTGTTTTGTATATAATTGTTTTTTTTAGAGGCATAGTGGTTTATATATTGTTTTCAATTGGAGCCACGTCCAAAATATTGCTTTTGTTTGGGAGCCATCGAAAACATAGTTATTTATATATTTTTTTATTATTTTATTTTGTAGCTATAATCAAGATGGAACCGTGTTGATAGATATTGTCTGAGGAAGAACACGACAGTGACAGTCCAAACACTCCATAAGGGTAGATGTTAATTATTGAATTTTTAATGACATTGTTTTATGGACTCTTTTAAATATCGATTGTTTTATTGCATGCTTAACAGATTCTAAAGAAATCATGTTTTGCTTAATGTAGACCAAGAAGAGCAAGCTGGGTCTTAGTATACCAAAAATCAAAAGATTGAAGAACTGAAGGTTGATATGATATTGGAGATTCAAGAAGATATTATTGAATACTACATAAAGTATGCCAAAAATGAGAGATTTTGAGTGTCAAAAAGAATATCGACTGTTGGGGATTATGGAAATGTAAAATACTTCACCATAGCATATAGTTGCCCTCACAAGCCAATAAACAAGTTATTAAAATTTGATCAGCCAAAGCCAGTAGGAGGGATAAATTGCAAGGTTAAAATTAATGTAAAGTAAATAGTTGATAGAGGGTATCAGTTATTCAATGTCGTCCTCGAACACAATCGTGCAGTGAGCCCGAGTAAATCAAGACAAAAGAATTGAGATAATGGATAAAACCGGAATCCGTTCAGTTAAAAATTGCAAAACTATGCTTATTGTAGGGGTGGATATGAGAATTTCACTTTTGGAGAAAAAAATACAAGAAGCATATCAACAAAATTCGCAATGAGTTGCTTGGAGAGAAGATGCAGAGCTATTTCACAAGCATTTGATAGTGGAACTTATTTCAAAATAACCGATGTTATTTCTAAAAATAGAGAGCTAATCTAAAATCGAGTAAAAACAAGGGAAATGTGACCAAATTTCTCTTTTTCTAATTATGCACAGCAGCGTATGTTTCCAAATGTTTGTTGAAGTTTTGAGTTATATATTCTAGGAAATGACACAAGTCACACGTGCAAGTAAGATTTGATTTGAAAATTCAAAATTTTTAATTTCTTTTACCAATCAAATCAGACATGTTGGTGGTGTGGAATATGTGTCCTCTACACTAGTTTTTAATTGAATTTCTCTGAGGTCTTAATTTAATATTATTTGTCCATAAAAAGGAATATATTAGATTAATTTATATATGTATAGCGCGCCCTACATATTTTATATATTAGTGCAATCTGTGCCTGTAGTTTTGTCCCAATCGATGGTAATCTTGAAATAAAATTATGTAAATGGTATATAATTAAGTTGAAGGCTCTACAACAGAGGGATGTGGCGCATTGTATCCTGTGGTTTGGTTTTACAGCTAATAAGCTAAGGGAGGAAGACGAAGGGAGCAATTCCTCGTCGGGCAGTGACTTCATGGAAAAAAAACGATGGGGGCTTCGTGGAAATAGAGAAGAAGGCCTTCATGGGGATGAGGGGTTCGATGGGGATGGCGGCCCTATTTGGTTTGAACAATAATACACCATCAACTACGTTATAACTTAATTACTATTATATATTAAAATATTAATATTTTTTACTTTAATTCAAAATTTCTGTACTTATAACAGTTTAAAGTATATAAAATAATAATTATTTTATAACTAGTTGTAAACAAATTGTAATATAGTTATTTTTATATCATTTTCTTGAATTTGGCTAAAACCGCGTTGTTTCTAATTTGCCACATTGGACTCGGTGTCCTCCGATTAGTTGTGAATAGACTTTTTTTTAATATAATATACGTCAAAAAATTCTAAACATAAGTTTACATGATACATATCATATTTTTTTTCAATTTTTTTTCTTTTATTAAATATTTAATATATAGATAATAAGTAAAAAAATTTAATTAATTTAAAAAAAAATTTTAAAAAAATAAAAATATATATATAATATGTAACGTATAAATTTATGTGTAGAAATGCTCTGTACGTTAACATGGGCAACTTGGCCAATAATTACTGGTACATGCCCAACTAGTACAAGCAGCAATCACATCAGACGTGCCAAACAATGACCTTTCGTTTGTATTTATGCAAGGTCATGATCAGAGTCACAAGTCTTCAGATACTATGTGGAATATAAATATTGATTTCCATTTTGCACGAATTATAACCGCATAAGAAAATTAAGCAATTCTATTTTCATTATGAATCTTATCGTTCTCAGTCACATACGATGATGTGTCATATTTCAGACGGTCTTTAATTCTATCAATCACTTAAACAACAATTACTTAAAATTTGTCACATCGCCAAATAAGAGCATTTAGATATTTGAAATTCAGATTTTACACAAATATCGCCCTCTATTTAAAATATAGATATAAAATAATTATCAAAAGACTTTATGTGTATGATCACACAAGAAAGCCATGAACAACGTTACTACATTAAAAGTTTCTTACGTAAACACTTAAATTAAGGCAACCCATCAAGATCATGTGAAGAGATGAGGAACAAAAAGTTAAGCAACGCTTATCCTAATTCATGCTGTAGTTGCATGTATACCTTTGCCTTTATGTATATCTTCGCCTTTATACAACCATATTATTGAGTACACTACTGTACAGATATTCTCAAAACAACCAATAAAAAAAAAATAATTAATAACGCTGAACTTAAACGGTACAGTATTGCCTCTACTCTTTGGCTTTTAGAATATGAAAAATGAATGAAATTTCTTCCAAATATGTTTTGAAATTCGGAGGGAAATAAATACACACGGACAATGTGAACCCCAATATTTAATGAGTGGGTATACTGTATACATCTTGGGCCTACCTTTATCCAAATTCCAAGACAAGTATCAAATAATTGTAAGATGTCTTGTTTCACGAAAAATTACTGTTTTTTTATTTTTTTATTTTTTCTCTCCAACAAAATGCATAGCATAATGATCTCCCAAGTAGCCAATGAGAAAAATAAATAGATTAAAATATTTTTTTTTTCATCGTAGATAAATGTGAAAGAGCTAGATTAATATATATATATATATATATATATATATATTTTTTTCCCGAGAAAGACAGGGTCAACATTGATTTCCAATTCTCCACCAGCAAGATTGCTGATGCATCAGCTTCAGAATTTGCCGGCAGTTTCATGTTCTAACGTGCAATAATCAGCCATAATTTAAGCTCGAGAAAACAAAGTGGCCCACTCAATTGAGAAATAATTATTTATTTCTTTTTTTTTTTTTTTTTTTTTGTCGGTGTTGACTTTATTTTAAGAACCTCCTCAGCTTTGGCAAAAGCACATTTCCCTCCCAACCTTATCCAGTATGAATGTTTAATAACATAATAATTTTTTTCAAAAATAATGGGCAGATTTTACAATCTTGAGATAAGTATAAATTGCATCATTATAGATCGAGGCTTATCCAAAATATTTTGACATTTTTTCCTTCTTTTTTGGGTTGAACTTGGATTGCGCAAGTGGCCCCTCTCTTAGCCCTTTTCATGCAAATGGGAATGCTTCCGGATAACACACTATGCATGACCACAGAGAAATGGACGGTGGAAAGCAAAAAAAACAAAAGCGCACCCTTTCAATTCAATTCAGACTGCCAGAGAAAGAGTCTCGCTTTGGCCATATAAAGGCATCAGCGACGACCAAGCCACACCGTGAATTCTACACATTTTAGTGCTCTGAAATTTTTAATTAGAGATGACGTTTCGCAGTTTTCATGGAAAATTATTAGCTTTCTCAAGTGGCTTTCTTACAATAAAGAAGATGGAGCAAAAGCCAAAGAAAACTTGCGGGTCAATTCTTTTTACAATTTTCTAATCTCTGTACTTTCATAATTATTAAAGATATAAACACAAAACAGTCTACTTCACTATAATTAATTGAAAATTTATGTGTGCATTTTAATAATGTATGAGTCCAGTACAGTCTATTTAATAAAATAAATTCGATCATGAAAATGGCACATTTTTATGTTTCTTTCTATGGCCGGTGTATTATTTATTTTGAATGAATGTATGAGATTTATATGATTTTAATTTGTATTTTTGATGATAAAATAATATTTTAATTAAAAATATTTTATTTATAAGTCAAATGTAAAACGCTCATTTCATATTACTAACGTCACAAAATTTAATTTAAGAAATAAATTTAAAATTCAACTCTCATATAAATTAAATCTCACTATAACTTGTTGCAAACGGGAGGTTGGAAGTTGAAGTGGATAGAAAAGTGGGACCAGCGAAAGAGGACGGAGGTGGTGGGGACGGCATAAACAAACGTACCTGAAAAGCATGTATTCGTCCTTTCATCGTCCAAAATACAACAAGTAATGGGAGAACGCCAGCTGTTTATAAACCCCGTGTGAATACGACGATACATGAGTGAGATCAGCACGTCGCTGTACGTGGGACCGACCCAATCTCGAAATGTTGCTACGAGTGCGACGCACTCTGCCGGCCGCAGAAATCAACCCACCTCTTTCTATTGCCCCCCCTTTCACATTATTCAAGCCAACTTTCTTGAATATTTGGACTTAAAAAGAAATTATTTATTTCATATCAAAATAATCCATGGAATCCCCTCCAAATATTACACTAAAACAAGTTCACTGCAAATTATAATTGCTGAATATAGGCAACCAGCTCCCTAGAAACTTCAAATCCTTAAAGAAATTTTAAGAATCTTTTAACATATATTTTTCTTTAAAATTTAAAGAAATGCTCTTAAAATATTATTCTATTAAATTTTGTAGTTTAAAATTAATTTACATTTTGTTATAATGATCCCTCTATATGTAGATGATACTGTACATCAATCTAAATATTTTTAATTCATTTCTCTTTTCCCTCATTCAATATTCTAAATATCTTAAAAATATTCTTTTACAATTATCAAAAATGAATTTTCTCATAATATGCTTTGGGAATATTTTTATTATATAATCTATTTTTTTTTATTTTTTGAATTAATTTATACTTTAGTTTAGCTTATAAATTTGGATTAGTTTAAAATAGAATATAATTATATGACATTGTATATGGAGAGATATTGTAAATATTAAAAAATATGAGGATATTATTAATAATTAGAGAAAATATTTGAAATGAAAAAAAATAAAATATATAATATTTAAATGATATAAAAAAATAGATAAATTGATGTATGGTATATTATAAAACTCAGTATATAAAATAAAAAAAAATTAATTTTAGTGATATATTTTAAACATAAAATATATAAATTATTGTGAATGCTTTTAAGGAAGATTGTGTTTGAACAATGAAAAGCTTGTGACTTGGAAGCAGGCTACAGAGATTCTCCTTACACGACCAGTTTATTTATTCGAATTGTGTCAACGAGTCATTTAAAATAAATAAAGAATATTTACAAATATTTGACAATTCGTACTATTATTTAATTAGACAATGGAGAAACATTTAAAAAAATAGTTTGAGAGGAGCTATATATTCCAATCTAAAGTTAAATTTATAGTAAAAAAAATTGTGGTGAATCAATCGAATCACTGGCTGACCCGACTGACCCGTGATCTGCTTATCCAAATAAGTCAAAATGACCCGAATTTTCTTTTTTTTCTTTTTTTCTTTTTTGGCTAATTGGTTTAACAAATTTGTAGGTTGACGCGACCCATTTATTTAATCGGGTTGACCCGAATAAAGCCAAATCCAATTATACCCTAACCCTATTTTTAAAAGTCGGGTTCGAGGGTCGTGTCAAAACTTGCCCTACCTTCGACTACAAAACATTATATTGGTTTTTATATTGTAATGAATCTGTTGGGAATTGATGTGATGTAACTAAGGAAATGGATGGAGTTATAAATGATGGCTGCTGTGATGAAAATAAGGAATGTATGGAAGGTGTTTGTGAAAATGATAAAAGAGAGTCACAAGTATATTGATAAGGGATTCTTCGAGGGAACCCAATCTCCTTACAAATCAAAACTACTGACAATTTTTAGATTCAAGATATTTCTTTACTTTCCCCTCTGCTCTCCTATATACCCCCACCAGCTCGTACATCATAACCCATAACAGACTAACATATAAAAAGACTAAAAAACCCTTCTAACAAACATAATATCTATTCCCAAAATGCAAAGTTTTATCAAAGTAAAATACTAGCATTCAAAGTAAAATACTAGCATTAACATTACAAAACTGTGACGTTTCAGCTATCCTCGAACGACACCGTCAAAGTTAGGTTCATAACAAATTCCCTCCCTTTAAAGAACCTTGTGCTCAAGGTTTATAGCATTAATACAGCTTGACGGTTCGTTCCTTCTCATTCGGTAGCAACAACATTCCCAGCAATCAATCAAAGTGAATTAACTCCCTCCAAAAGTTTAGTTGGGTAAATGACTCCCTCCAAAAGTTCTGTTGGGTAACTAGTCATTATAGAGATCTTTTTCTTTTTCTTTTCTTTTCTTCTTCTTCTTCTGTTTTTTCAAGCTCCGACGCTACAATAAGGTAATTACATTGCCAGCAACACTAACACCCTCAGGAGGAAGCATTGATTTCCCACCAGAACTATCAAATGGCACAAGAATGGAAGCCCATGTATCCAGCAAGATATCACGGCCCATCCAGCTCCATGTCTTCTGATGCTAACATGGATTGCACTCTTGGACCACTCAAATTGATCCCATTCACTCATCCGACAACCATAATGAAAAAGCATGATCATAAAATCCCCAGAAGACATTTTAACTGTTGTATCGATTTGATTTCTTTGGGAAAGACCAACAGTGAACGTAATAAAATATTTGGGCTTTTTCTCTAGAATCCACCATAATCTGCATAAATAAAGATCAGATTCTGGCATAATAATTCCTGGCGGCAAGGACTCTGCACCACAAGGATTTGTTGGGACATCTATCTTGGAAAAATTGGTAGATCCACCATTTTCAAGAGATTTGCTTCTAGTTGATCTATGCGTGTCAGTGATGATACAAGTATACTCTTTAAAATATGTGGAAATAAAAATTAACTCTGGACATAAATTTCGTGCAATGAAACCTATCCTTGCTGCACGAATCCCAAATCTCTGTGCCTCATAATTGGCCATAGAGATCATAGACAAGCTCCCAACAGCCATTGTCTTGCCCTTTAACAATGGACTACTTAATGTTTCAACAGCAACATAAAAAGCATCCATATCCACATGCAGGCAAATCCTTGACAAGTCGCGTTTGGCCTCTTGTTCTAAAATTTGTTTATTTGCCACCGTATGATAATGAGAAATATCACCCGTTGTGAGCTTGACACACTGAGTACGCATGATCTCAATTTTCTACCTTGTAAAGGCCTCCTTGCGTGATGTGCTCTCGAATGCCAATGTTTTACTAATATGCTGTAAATTTGTGCCCACCAGGAGAACATGAGCAAGAGCAATGACTGCTATCCATAAGATGAGATCAGACCCATTTGTATCAAACAATATTAAAGCCAACAGATCAAGACCCACTCTAGCCACATAACCCATCATAGCGCAATGAGGCATAAGAAATGTCTTCTCCCCCATTTCTTTTTCTCTTCCTCTATCAAAGGGCCACAATACTTGTTCCTCCATCAATCGATATTCCCACAGTTGTAGCAAATTTACCTCATACCACCCAAGAACACCCCTAAGTGTCATTTCATCGAACAACTCCCAGGCCACATGCACACACCCTTCAATTGTAACTCCATGGTCCATTATTGGCATTAGGCTCTTCACTTGGCCAATCCTAAGAAGGTTCTTAAGTCGCTTGGGCTGAAAAAACACAGGCTGGAAACCTTCTTCATTTTGCATCAAGGTAGTTGACCAAGACTCCACATCAACATCATCACCGAAGGCAGGCCAAGAACCAGAACTCATGAGCTTTCTAACTGATTGTTTATTTCCAGTTAAATTCCTACAAACAGCTTCAGTTGCATCATGATGATGCACCATATGTATTTTCCACGAATCTAATAAGCACCTTGCAAAGCAATGAGAACTCTCTTTGGGCAATAAATCCAATTCTACATAGGACACGCAATGAAAGGTACTCAACTTACCATGGTGGACAAACTTTATTCCCACAAGTGTTCTTTCCCTTCCTCTGTCAAAAGGCTCAAAAACCACTTTAAGTGGCAACACATCAAACAGATAATGAGCAAAAGATTTCTTTCCCTTAAAGTTTTTAGTCAACGCATCCATGCTGTCGTCATCATCAATGCTCCTCAACCCAAATGCTGTGTGATGCTTGTTCACCATGGGAACTCCAAGGTTTGTTCTACTGAGTGCATTGACAGCATGGTTCTCACCCTCCTCTCGTGTCAAAATAGTCGTATACACTGCATCCTCAACTTTAGCAGGGGTATCTTTCACTTCCTCGGCAGGAGCAGCTTCAATTGGAGAGGCCTTGCCACTCACTCTCACCCCCACATCTTCGCCAGGAAAGCTGGCAGCTAACTGGGCCAAAACAAGTTGCTCATGAAGCTCAACTGAGTCAGAATCATCTTCAACTTCACTCTTCATATCAAGAACAAGATACCCATCGTAAAAAATCATCGTCTCTATCAACATAACATCATCTTCTAACATAACTCCTCTATGTCTCACTTGTTGTTGCTCCAATGGATAGATGTTTCTCCCATAAGTATATTCAATATTGAGTTTCACATAGTAAATAGTGAAAGAAGAATCGACTAAGATTTTTAGATGTTTACCGTTGAAAGAATTCACTCTAAGTACGCTTTGTCCAGGATCTCTATAGAAGCCATCATAGAGTGCATGATGATAGTTGTGAAAACAAAGTTGAAGTTCTTCGTTACTCAAATCCATGTCAAGATCGTTGTCTCTGGATACCACTTGTAATGAACCTGTTGGGAATTGCTGTGATGTAACTAAGGAAATGGATGGAGTTATAAATGATGGCTGCTGTGATGAAAATAAGGAATGTATGGAAGGTGTTTGTGAAAATGATAAAAGAGAGTTACAAGTATATTGATAAGGGATTCTTCGAGGGAACCCAACCTCCTTACAAATCAAAACTACTGACAATTTTCAGATTCAAGATATTCCTTTACTTTCCCCTCTGCTCTCCTATATACCCCCACCAGCTCGTACATCATAACCCATAATAGACTAACATATAAAAAGACTAAAAAACCCTTCTAACAAACATAATATCTATGCCCAAAACACAGAGTTTTATCAAAGTAAAATACTAGCATTAACACTACAAAACTGTGACGTTTCAGCTATCCTCGAATGACACCGTCAAAGTCAGGTTCATGACATATATCTTCTAAATAAATATTATATGAGAAACTATTAATTTTCCAAGTTTAATTTTTATTCTAAATTTTGCGTTTGATTTAGATAAAAACTACAGTTAGATCATGTACAATGACTATTAGATGAAGAAGATGAATATTTTCATTATGGACATCATAAGATAATTAGATAACAATAACAATAACCATTAATTAAAAATTACTGGTACATAAACTATTATTACATAAAAACTAATATTACAACAATGATTGTTGGATCTGTTAAATAAAGGAACTGACATAAAAGTATTTAAAAAATATTATCTTAATTGTTAAGCTATACTTGAAAATAATTCAATAGATAATATAGAGGGTATAACTGGCCCGGTCTGATTTTGTTTTAGATAAAATTTAAAACCGAATCGATATGTATCGGTTTATATAGTAAATGTATTATATAAAATAGTGATAATACATGTATAATCTTTTTACAATTATTTATACAATCATATTTTAAATTAAAAGTATTTATATAAAATGGGATGGTGTAATGGGTCATGGAAAGAGTTGTAGTGTATGGTAAAAAATAGCAAAGATAGCCTATACAGCAGAATTTTAATTAAAAGTCAAGACAAAAAAAGATGCTATAAGACATGACAACGCCATGTGGAAACTGCAAGGGGTCACGTCCACCTTTTCACAATCCGCAACAGCCCATATGTGGGGGTCTATGTTAGAAGAAGACATGCATTGTGATTAGTCGCGAAACAGAACAGAGGACTTGACTCTTGATACGTATATATGGTTTGGAAGAAACCGCCACCAAATCAATTACTATTCGATTTGTTTGTGAAGTCTAAAACATCGGCGATTGCTTTTTTGGGGTGCATGCCAGCAATATTACGCCTTTACATTGTACGTGAAAACTACACTGAACGCCTCCGCCTGTGGTTTATGAGTTAGGTTGTGAATTAATGACTTCAAAAGCAGTGATCATTAGATTCCATGGACCTGCATTAATGTTGAGAAAAATAGATTTTTTTTTTTTTAAAAGCAAGTATTTAATATATATTGAAAGGAAAGTAACATAGTTAGGAAGAGGTTAATATAAAAATCTATGACACATTGTAGTGGTTTAATAAGCGCTATGCAGCCAAACTCATTGATTATTACAGCCCACTGTGCCAATGTAACGCCCGTTCTGGGTCTTTTAAAAAATAATTTAATAAAAATAGACAAAAATGACCGTTCCTTTTAAAATTTTATTTCCTTTCATGTCAAGATATAAAAAACTCCATATTTATAAATAAAATTCATTTCTTAATTTGAAAGGTTATAGCGGAATATATAAAATTTTAAAATTAAAGTCTCTCATACAAAATATCATGCCTAGGTTTTCGTGCTCTTCCCTTTGAGCTGTGTCCTTCCTGATGTATCATACTCATCTTGTCCCTGTGAGGGCACACATAAAAATTAAAATGAGTCGATGACTCATAAACATTACTTCATACAATTAAAATATAATAATATAGATTTTTAACCATGCATTCATCACTCCATACATATTATATACTTATTATGCATGGACCTCCAGTTCATTTTAAACTATTGCGAGGTGGGGTTTTCTTTAAACATGCTTTCTTACCGTAAAACAGTTCCTCATGCCTCGCTGACTTCATTTTTTAAAAAGTCTTTTCATGCATATATCTTTTCATACATACATGCATTCTTTTTTAACATACATGCATACATTCTTTTCTTATAGCTTTCATTGGCCGTTGCATAGTGTTGTACCTCGTGTGCTGGGGTTAGTGGTCTTTTGAGCCTGATTCCGTCGGTGACCATGGGTTGGGAATCCATTTCGTCAGGGTGCAACACTGGGTGTACTACCAGCACTACTTACCCAGCATTGCAATCTGTCCAGTCCAGTCCTTCAGTACCTTTTCCATTCCATTCATATGGTCGTTACATATTTTCATACATTAAGCATTCAGTCTATTCATTCCTTTCAGTCATTTCATTCCTTTTCTATCCATTCATTTCTTTATAGTTCTTTCATTCAGTTCTTACAATTTTTAACAGTTATTACAGTCATTTAGTCCTTTCGTTCATAAAAGTCATTTTAAAAAAATTGAACATTTTAAAACAGTTTTCTTTCATGGCATCATTTAAAACGTCAGTTTGTGCATCAGCATCAATTTGTTTCCTTTTGTGAACATACATACAATACGTACCATGTATAGCTTCCATCCATATGTATACACTTACGTACTTTGGGCGTGTGAAAAAGGGTTGCCAAGGAGAGTCGTTACTTACGTATACTTAAAAACTTGTGCTTAGCATTCTTTCTTAAAACAGTGTTTTGTAAAGAAAAACGTCAATTCGTAAAACTTGTTTCGTAAAAAAAAGCATCTTGTTTTCATCTTCTTTTATTTAAGAAAACTCTAGAAGAGTATGAATGCAATACTTACCTGAACTTTATGCCATACTCATTCCATGCAGTTCATTTGTGTGCATGTCAGATGACAACCTATATCCATACACATAACTTTACGTCATTCTCTATCTAATGCATAAGCAAGTATACTAGAAATAGAACTATTGTTCACTTGGAATATTTTCTATCCATCCCTGGACTCTTACGTGCCATTTACTACGCTAAAATCTTCGGAGTCTTATTCCTTAAAGTGAACCTTCGTAATTCACCTTAGAGTTAAAACACTAAGACTTTCATCTTATTCTCCTATTAACTATATGTCGATGCATGACTCAGACTAACTAATCACACATCCCAATCCTCGACAACTTACCAATTACTACTTTCACGTATACTAGCTCATACTCAATACCCATTCCCATCCATATAGGCTACATAACTTTAAGTTGACTCTAAGGCTTAAATATCGTGTAACTATGCTAAGGACAGATTACCCATTACATATGGTAAACCTGTCTGACACACGTGTCTCACCAGAGGCATATGTACCTTATCCATTTTTCACCTAAGATCAACTTATAGTCCAATGAACGTCCGCTTGTATAAACAAGCTCCATACTCTAATACCAACTTGCTCAGACCCGGTCGATTGGACTCTTTATACTTTCCGACCCTGTACAAGTTCATCTCGACATTTAACAAGAGGACTGCATCCACAAATGCATCTTTGTCACATCACGTAGCTCGAGAATAATCCCGAGTTATGGCACGACGTTAGTTATGCTTCCACTGCACTACTCTTATACTTTTCCACCACTTTACATATATTTTAGCCATAAGTCGACTACAAGGTGATACCCGTCACTTCGGACTACAGGCCACGTTACAACTACTTCGGGACACTATTGTACAGTTCTTGACGCTACACAATACATTCTATGCTCCTCAACTACGCAACCACGCTTTATACGCGACATGCCTTATGGTGCATCGCTACACAATACAGAGCACATGACACGTGTACTCTCTTCACTCTATGCCACACGTCATTACAGCACACGGTGCATCGCTGCACTACATGGAGTACACTCCTCGTGTATTCCCTTCACACACCAAGCCGCATCTCAACTACGACATACATCTCACACCCATACTTCACAACATAGTCCACAATGCTACACAATTATGCCCAACACTTCATTACACAGCCATACTTCACCCACAACTATGTAGCGAACTCCACAATTACTAATAACATAGTTTACAGTTCAACCAACCAACTAATATTAATATAAATAATGAGAGATAAAGGGTTATGCCATCGACGGATAACCCGTGCGTCGCTCACTGCCCGTCAAGATCAAGACGCCAGAGGAATTGTACGTGGTGATTAAACTGCCTACAGTGGCGGTTAGTCACGTACAGTGGCTATCCACCACGTAAAGTAGCAGTTTGAGCTTAGGGATGCGTGGTCTTGAAAAGGCTCAAGGTGACCTCATGCTGGTCTGGGTGGCAGAGCACGGTGGATCTCACCGTGAACAATGCATCCGAGGGTATGAGAGAGGCGGGGACAGGTTGAACTTTATGGCTAGGTATGGAAGGGCTTGAGGGAAGTGTGGTGGAGCTGTGGTGGCTGGACGGTAGCTCACGACGGTGGATCGACCAGGAGTAGTGTAAACCATGCATGAGAGAGTGGGGGAGAGTGAGAGCTGTGGGTAACTCGGTTGGACATGAAAACAGCTAGGAAAGGTCGTGGTGGTGAGAGGATCATGGTGGTGGCGGTAAGGTGGCGTGGGTAGCCGTGCACGGTGGTGAAATCGTGTGTGTGTGCATGTGACCCATTAGGGAGAGATAGGTAGGGGAAATGAGACCATGGAAATGAAGCCCATGGAATGAGGATGCCGTTGGTGGTGGTCGAAGGCCAAGCTGGCCGTGTACGACGGCGCAAGGAAGAGAAACGGGTTTGAAAACCATTTTGATCAAGTTGCTCCAGAAGGAGAGAGAGAGAGAGAGAGAGAGAGAGAGAGAGAGAGAGAGAGAGAGAGAGAGAGAGAGTACTCGAGATCTCGCTGGTGGGAGGAGATGTTAGCAGGAGGGAGAGGGGCAGCTAGTGACCGGACGTGAGACCATGGGTGGCCAGTAGTGGTTGGGCTGGAGGAGGGAAGGAATTGACTATAGAGAAGCCATGTACGTCGGGTCCAAGGGGAAGGAGAGGAGAGAGAAGGGAAATGGGAAAAGTGAGGGAAAAAAGAGAGGGACTTGGGTACTTAATCCAAATCCCTCGTTTTGATATCTTCAAAACGATCTAATGGTGGTGAGTTTAAATACTAATTTGAAAACATGTAAGTGTTCTATTTAAAATAAAACACTGAGAAGAATTAAGATAGAATATTATTTTATAAACTAAATTTTATAAAATAATATTCCTTCATCATTAATTAAAATGATGAAGTCTCGTTAATCACTCGAAGAGAATAAAACCATTTAAATCAATTTAAAATTTTCAACATAAATTTAAATCTCTTAATATTTTTAAATGACTAAAATATTTTAATTAAAATAATTTTTCACAATAATAATATTTTTTGGAGCTCTCCAAAAATATTATAATTGTATTATTTAAAAATAAACTTAGTCCAATAGCTCTGGAAATATCACATATAAATATTTTCAGAATATTTAAAATATTCGTAAGCTTTTAAAATAATGGGCTTGCTTTAAAATTTGCTTGGTATCTTTTAAATAGGGGTGCTACCCGTACCATACGGTGCGGGGTAGTCCCCTCCCCACACCCCGCCCCGCATGATGCGGGGGTGGGGTTTTCCTCCCTGCCACCTGCCCCCGCATCCCAGGGGCGGGGTACCCCGCCCCGCTAGGCGGGGTGCGGGGCGGATACCCAATCCGCCCCGCCTTATTTTCACTTCGAATATTAATTATATTTTATTATTTTAAAAAATTATTTCTAAATCTAAAAGTGATAAAAAATATATTTTTATATCTAAATTGTAAATTTAAATTTTGTAAATATGACTATAATTTAAAAATTATGTAATTTTTAAATTTGCTAATGCATAATTTGTGAACAAGTCTAATAAATTATAATATATATATATTTATATATACACAATTTGTAAAATATAAATATATATTTATATATATAAACATATATTTATGTATTTGTATATATAAATATTTATGTTTATATATATAATATATATATATAGGTGAGGGCGGGGCGGGGTTGGGCCCTCCCCGCCCCCCGCCCTCGCTAGGGGGACTAGATGCGGGGCTGGGGCCCCCGCCTCGGCCCATGCGGGGGCGGGGCAACGGGGTGTGGGGCTCCGTTGCCCACCCCTACTTTTAAAACACATCATCAAGGCTCAGCACGTAAATCGAAACTTGTAATTATAGAAGAAAGAATAAGCGGGTTATTACAGCCAAATTATGCATCCATCAGTTTTGATGCCGATGAATTTTTTGAACTGTCCAGTTTTGTAAACCCTTTAATATATTTGTAATGGTTGAAATGGTGTTGAAGATGGTACAATCTGAAGTTAATGAAGAGTTACGTTTGTGACCACTTGACTATCTCCTTCAATAAGTATATCTGAAAGGTGCCGAGAAGATGCTTCCTCAATTGCTAGTTTTGCTACCATTGCTTCACCATAGGTAGGGTTAACATAATCTATCTGTTGGGTTGCTGTAAAATAATAGAGTTTTGCTACAGGTACCCGGCGTTGGGTACCTTTGGAGTAACCGGCTGACTTTATTTAAAAAAAAAAAACATAACAAAATAAAAATAAACCAGTTGAAGAAGAGAAAGGAGAGAGTACCGTCTTGGGGAGAGAGAGAGCACGGGCAGTCTGAGAGAGAGAGTGTCGTTTGAGAGAGACAGAGAGAAAGCTTGCAGTCTGCTATCGTGGGGAGATGAAGGGAGAAGCAGCTCTGTTTTCCCCCATGGCCTTTGCAGTAGTTGCGCTTGGCTGATGAGAAAATTTTCAGATTCTAATGATATTTGGATATCGAGTTTTTCTAAATTTCCCGTCATGGATATCGAGTCTTTCTAAATTTCCCGTCATTTAGAACCTTGAAAGACCAAAAGTTTTCATCAACTCGTGTGCGAATCAAGTGAGAACAAAGAAACCTATAATTTCTTATTGAGTAATTTTTCCGTGGTTGTGAATGTTTGCATATTTTGAATGCCTGCAAATGATTTCAAAGGTTTTTTTGTCTCACTCTACAAATGTTTGCACGTTTTAGTTTCTCTGGTAAGAATTTGACATCTATGGTATAGAAAGAAGTTTATTTGCTACTTTGTGTCATTTTACTGTGATAATCCTCTTGAATGTGGTTTAATTTTGAGAATATTCAGAGTTTGTGAGTTGTTGGGTTTTCAACCTCACTTTTGCAGAGAATGGTCTTTTCGTTAACATTGTTTCTTGTCACTTTTGTCCGAAGTGCTAACTTATTTGTAGATAATTTGTCTGTGAGAAGACGAAGTCGAGAAGAAGATGAGAAGACGAACCTATTTTTGTGGGTAGTTGAAGGGAGAAGCAACTCTATTTTCGTGGATATATGAAAGGAGAAGCAAGGGAGAAGCAGAGTGTTCGACGAAGGGAAGGAAAGGAACAGCAAAGCCTCAGTGATTTTGATGTATATGAAATGCAGCATTTATTTATACACGTGGAGGAACGGGTACGCGGCGTGTCCCCTTCGGCGTGTGCAAGAAGCATTTTTCAAAATAATATCCCCCAAGTTTGATCTGCTGATTGCAGCTGTAGTTGATCCATGATTCCTTATTGCAAAATTGTAGGACAAGGAGTATTGGCTTGCTAGAGGTGGGATCCATTCAGGTAAGATGGTTGATGGTTGAGTCTTGGTCTTCCACATGAGCTGATGTTCTTTGAAGATTTTGATCACATAATTCGTGAAAGGGTTGGGTGCCCGGCAAGGGTGGTTATGGATAACACGGTTTCTTAAAAACTCTAAAGAATCCATTGCTATTATTGCAAATAGCTGGAAGTTGTGAGAAATCTCTTTATCAAATAGTTTGGATGGGTCTAGAGTTTATTTTCAACCATTCTCTTGGAGGTTGTGCTACAAATGAAGAGAGGTTTAGTGGCCAGGGAGATAGTCTCTAGAGGATTTTTAAATGAGCACACCTGAGGAATAAGTGGTCTGTGGTTTCTTCTTATGTTTGACAAAGCGAGCAAAGGGTGTTTTCCTCTAAGAGAGCTAAAGGAGATTTTAATCTTGCCCTGGTTGGAAGTATGTTGGAAATGATTTTCTAGAGAAACGATTTGAGTCTATCTTGTATTTTGATTTTCTATAGTTTTTTCCAATCTTGCTTCGAGAAAAAATGGCTATTGACTGGATGGGTATTTCTTTGTGAGATGATAAAGTCATAGATTGATTTCACAAAGAAGTTGCCAGATGTATGGTTGATCCAGATTGGTTTATTAGACATTTGAGGATGATATGCTTGTGGTAAGTGAATTCTTGAGATTTCTAATGCACTTTCTGGTTGGAATAAAGTAGCTAGAAGGATGTCATTTCATCTAGGAGGTTACTTTAACATTAGTTTAGAGACAGTTAAATCTTGATCAAGAGGAATGGAACTGTCTTTGGGAGATGGTTTGAAATTTTGCAGGGTTGGAACCCATGGATCTTTCCAGACTTTTGTTCTAGTTCCATTAACAATCTGGTGGCAGAAATTGGCTTGGATGAGAGGTTTGCTTTTGAGTATATTTTTCCAAAGCCATGAATCAGATTTCTTTGGTGTAACTTTTAAAAAGGAATATATGTTTTCAAGTACCTTGAAGATAGAAATTGAAGACACATACTTGGTGCTTTCACAGTGAGCTCCAAACTATTTTAGAAATGAGTGCAGAATTAAAATCAGCTGACTGTCTTATTCCTAGACCACCTTTGGATTTTGGTTGACAAATGGTGTTACGGAAGTTTAGCTCCAAGGCATTAACTTTCTATTTTTACTGCTTTTCAAATAAGGGAATTGAGGCATTGACTTGCCTTATTTTTATGTAATCAATTAGCTATGATTTTGGTAAGTTTGGTATTTTTTTGGATAATACCACCTGAGACAAAAGTTGTTTGGAAAAGAGAGATGATGACTGGGATTATGGACTTCATACGGTTGGCCATAATTTTTTAGATGATTTTGTAGCAAACATTTGCTAAGCTAATAGGTCTTAACTGATGCACAAAAATTGGGGATTGAGTCTTTGGAAGCAAGGCTATATGGGTATGGTTCATTTCTTTGAGAAGCTAGCCATTTTGGAAGAATTTTTTGATTGCTTTTATCATGTCATGTTGGACTACTTCTCAATAGAACTTATAGATCAATCCAATAAAGCCATCTGAACTAGGAGCTTTGGATAATGGAGTATTTTAGATGGCATCCAGTGCCATTAATCTTTACCTATAGGCTGACATTATGTTTGGTGGGTAAATCCTTTACAACTCCTTTCTCAAGCCAAAAAAAAAAAAAAAAAAAAAAAATGATAAAAAAGGACATTCACCAATCAAGTTTGGATGTGTCACTTTTCAAAAGACCATCAGTCACATTTAGGGTCCTGTTTGATTACACAGATTAGATGTAATGAGATGAGATGTTTTAAATAGTAATGAATAAAATATTATTATAATATAATTTTTAAATATTAATTTTATATTGAAATTTGAAAAAATTAGATGTTTATTATATTTTATATAAAAATTAAAAAAAATTATAATAATGAGTTAAATTGAGATGAAATGAGATAAAATTTTTAATTAAAAAAAGTTATTTTGCCACCTGGACGGTACTGCACTGTACCACTTCGGAAAAAAAATATTTTTTTTTAATTTTTTTACTTAGTGATTAAGAAAGTAATTTTAAGTATATTAATATATTTTTTTATTTAATAATTAAGAAAGTGATTAAAAAATTATAAAAAAAATTAAAAAAAATTGTACTGGACGATAAGCCCCGCGGTAAGGATGAGGCGGGGAGTAGCCTTTTTTTAATTTTAATTAACCAAAGAAGGCCCGGCTATACGTTACGCATCTTTTCCTTCTTTTGGATACGCCAAATCATAACGAGGGTACTATTGTCCCAAAAAAAAATTGAAACGCGCTTCTGAATCTTGTCAGGCGTCAGTATGAACTACTGCACAATACATTCCTTACCATGATCAACGTACGTCATCTCACTCTCGACTACGAATGACGCCTCGCTTTTTCAAAATATTACAAAAGCACCAGTCCCATTACCTAATGTACCCTTGTCAACGTCCAAAACTACATTTATGCCCTCTACAAAAGTCGTACAAGTATAGGCGTATCTTCGATGTATATATTTTGCTCCGACTTCTTAATTGTTCTTCCTATTCCAAATCCGATTCTTAAGGTAGCCGACGACGTGCCACAGCCTCTATTAATCCAACATTATCCAAACACCCATTATTCTTCATTATTTTGACTAACCACCAAAGACTTCTGCTGAGTCAGCAGCCCAAAACATATGCGAATCACCTGCACATCCTAATCCCTCCAAGTAATACGTGACGTGTAGACATTTAAGTCTGACCAACGGTATTTCCTTTCCAATACTAATGACCATTTATTTTATTCCTTCTAAAAATAAAAGGAAAACTTTATAAATGTTTACTAATTTAAAAAAAACTAATGTTTTAGCTACAAATATGTTTTATATAAATAAATTTAAAAATTCATCTGACTTGATATAATAAGTTAAAATGTAAATATATTTTTATTATAAAATAAATCTTAACATATTATATAAAATTATATCAATTTGTTAGTTTATTTTTATAAAATATTTTAACGACAGTAATACTTACATTTGGGTTTTTATGAAATGATCAGAGGCTGCAAAATTAAGGAAAAATTAAGTATTTTGATCCAGTGTCACAACTTTAAAGAAATATAGATAAACATCAAGGAATTTCATTATTTTTTTTAAGTAAATATTTTGGATAATTCGGAGAGATCTAAATAGCATTTAATGCTTCTCGGAATATCGACGGGTAACATTTAATGCTTCAACTAAGAACTACGTTAATTGTATATCTACTTCTTCTATTTATAGACAATATTCAGATAAAATTTCAAGATATTCGATTAATAGATATTTTATATATGGATGTTTGTGATTATACGCTGATTCGTATGTAAGGATTTAATATGATTGACAGCTCAAGGGTTCTGCAAAATAAAGTAATTGTTAAATCTTTTAATCAGCCAAGAAATTAATAAAAAAAAAAAAGACTTGTCGCTGACTCTCTCTATATATACAGAAGCCTCAAGCAGCCTAAAGCTCTATGTCTATCTTGTTCATCTTGGCCTACGCGTTTCCATTCGTTATTACTGTCGACAGAGCTGTAGCTAGATTCCTTTCTTTGTTTTCATCTTCTTCCTCGCTGCCTTTGAGCCTTTCTCCTTTCAGTTTTGACGTGAAAATACATTAAAGATGCCTGCCGTCGGAGGGATTCCAGCGGGTGGTGTACCCGGCAGGGAGTACCCTGGCAAACTCACTCCCTTTGTGACTGTAACTTGTATCATCGCAGCCATGGGGGGCTTGATTTTCGGTTATGATATTGGAATTTCAGGTAAATAATAAGCGCTACTAGTCGGAATCCTAGAAAGAAAAGTTTGATTAGTAGTTTAAAAGTGTTTGATATTTTCTAAATCATGATTATGTGCTGATGGGTTGTTTTTGTTTTTGTATTTTTGGATTCTTGACAGGTGGAGTCACGTCAATGGACCCTTTCTTAAAGAAGTTCTTCCCGTCGGTGTACCGGAAGAAGCATGAAAACACGTCCACCAACCAGTACTGCCAGTATGACAGTGAGAAGCTGACAATGTTCACGTCGTCGCTGTATTTAGCTGCTCTGCTTTCATCGATCGTGGCGTCCACTGTGACGCGTAAATTCGGTCGCAAGTTGTCCATGCTATTTGGAGGCGTGCTCTTTTGCGCTGGTGCCATCCTCAATGGCTTTGCACAAGCCGTCTGGATGCTTATCGTTGGCCGAATGTTACTCGGTTTCGGTATTGGGTTTGCCAATCAGGTACTTTTTTTCTCCTTTTCCTGATCTGGGTTATCATTTTGAAGGAGAGTAATTTCTTCTGTATTTATCGCTGTTTCGGATCTAGTTTGTTTTTGTGGTGTTGTTTTGGTTCAGTGAACATTGTTGGGAGGGCAAGACCAAAAAAGTTGTCTGAAAACAGAATGGCACATAATGGTTTATTTCTTTTGTTGTACTGAAATGTGTTTTCACTTTTCTATTTTTTTATTTTAATTTTTGAGGTCTTGTAGATAAAACTGGGATTTTATTTGTGTTCTTCAGAATTGCGGAAACTGTACTTTTTTCTTTCAAATCTTGCTTTATAGATTTGCAAGGTTTTCAAGTAAATAACAAGTGCTGACAAGATGAGACTATGGCTTGGAATATGACGAAAATATTTCTCTGGTTCAAAGTTGTTTCTGATCCAGATTTTTGGCTCTAGGTTCTATTTGTTTGATTGTTTGTTTTCTTGCTGTAGAGATACTAGCTTCCTCTACTCAACTCTGCTTCTCTACTCTGTTCTCAGTTTTTCTGAGTCTCTTTTTAATATATATAAAATAAGTAGAAGTGTACTGTTTGGTGTCCGAGAAATGTCATAAAAGAAAAGATGAACACGGTTCTTCACTCCTCTGAAACCGAAGCAAAGAAATTAAAAGAAAAGAAAGGGGCGCCCAAAGGGGCAGTGGTAATGAGAGAAGAAGCGATTGGAGAAGTAGAATATTTTGTTCTTACGCTTATTTTTCCACAAAGTCATGATGATACGCCATATTTTTATTTGCAATCGTTATCGCGTCCTTTTCTTTTCTTGTTTGACTGTCATAAATAATTAGGATTTTTGTTTTTCCAAGAGGCATGACAACTTGGCAACAGCGTGTGGCCCCTCCGAGGGCGACATGCTTGTTTCATTTTAGTTATTCCCATCTGATTGTCATCTACTTATTACGAAATTAAAGTATTCGTTTTTATGTTAATTTGATTTTGTTTTTTGTTTTTTTGTTTTTCTCTGTAATTACAGTCGGTACCGCTCTACCTCTCTGAGATGGCACCCTACAAGTTCAGAGGAGCTTTAAACATTGGCTTCCAGTTATCTATCACGGTTGGTATCCTTATTGCCAATGTGTTGAATTACTTCTTTGCTAAGATCAAGGGTGGGTGGGGTTGGCGCTTGAGCTTGGGTGGGGCCATGGTCCCTGCCCTCATAATCACGGTTGGATCACTAGTCCTTCCTGATACCCCCAACTCTATGATTGAGCGTGGCAAACATGACGAGGCCAAGAAGAAACTCATAAGGATTAGGGGTGTTGAGGATGTTGAGGAAGAGTTCAGTGACCTTGTTGCTGCTAGTGAAGCATCAAAGCTTGTGGAGCACCCTTGGAGAAACTTGTTGCAAAGAAAATATAGACCCCACCTCTCTATGGCTATCCTAATTCCCTTCTTTCAGCAACTCACTGGAATCAATGTGATCATGTTCTATGCACCTGTTTTGTTTGACACCATTGGATTCGGAAGCGACGCTTCCCTCATGTCGGCTGTGATTACCGGAATTGTTAATGTTGGTGCTACTCTGGTATCCATTTATGGTGTTGATAAATGGGGAAGGAGATTTCTTTTCCTTGAGGGTGGAATTCAAATGCTCATTTGCCAGGTACCTCATTTATTCATCAAAATCTTATATTTTTTGGGGCGCATTGGTGATAAGATTTCTTTTTACCCAAGTTTGTTTGGTTTCTACATTTCTGCAGGGTGTTGTTACAGCTGCAATTGCTGCTAAATTTGGAGTGGATGGAAATCCTGGTGAGTTGCCCAAGTGGTATGCCATTGTCGTGGTGCTTTTCATTTGCATCTATGTTGCGGGATTTGCATGGTCTTGGGGTCCCCTTGGCTGGTTGGTGCCTAGTGAAATTTTCCCTCTTGAAATCCGATCTGCTGCTCAGAGTGTCAACGTGTCTGTGAACATGATATTCACATTTATCATTGCTCAAGCCTTCTTATCAATGCTTTGCCACATGAAGTTCGGGTTGTTTCTCTTCTTTGCCTTCTTCGTGTTGGTGATGACCATCTTTGTGTACTTCTTCTTGCCTGAAACTAAGAATATCCCAATTGAAGAGATGGGCAGGGTTTGGAAGACCCACTGGTACTGGTCCAGATTCGTGAGTGAGGATGAGTACCCTAGCGTCCAGATGGGTATGGCGGCAACGGAGGGTATAAAAAACGTGTGATAGGAGGCTTGGGTCCATCTGATTCTTCCTCTGTTTTTAGTTCAATCTTTGGGTAGCAGTACATACTATTTGGTTGTCAAGTCTATATTATATGGGTTTGTCTCAATTTACAAGTGCTCTTCAGTTGCTCAAAAAGAAAATTGACATTCAAGTCAATATTAGCTCAATTATGTTAAGTGGACAATGTGTTCAGGCTTACTGCTTTCAACATATTATCTTGGTTAACTGTTTCTTTAGTTTCTTTTTGGCCATCAATAGCACAGAATGTTTATTTTTGAATTTAAACCTCCGTGAGGCTGATTTGGATTTTCCGGGGACAGCCGAGAAATGCAGCACGTTACTAAAATATAAACTTGGAAGAGTCCATTTTTCTACCGGTTGACTAAAATGCTACCAAACGCCACCTGCAACTTGGCGCCATGTCGGCTTCTTATTTTGACAAGGTCACGTTCTAAATAAGGCCAAATCGACATCCTTTTCTCCAATTTATATTCTATTGGAAGATATAAGCTTATGATTTGCCCAAGATCATATCTTCGTTGTCCAAGATAATAATTACATTGAACATTTAATAAGCCAACATAAATTTCCTTTTACCAATTAGACAACCATCCAACATTCCAACTATCCAAAATAATAATTGCATGCATATCAATTTAAAAGAATTACGATTTCCATTTGACGTTTGGATATACAGTTTAAATAAAATGAAATGAGATATGTTAAATTGTAGTAAAATTTTTGAATTAAGATAAGATGAAATAGTTTATAAAAAAAAAAAGTGTTTTTGGATAATAAGATGAGATTAAATAGTTTTTAATTTTTAGAATTCGAAAAAAGTGTGGGTCTCAGTATTTAAATTTTTAGTTGAATTGTGTACTGTTTACTATCAGATTTCAATATTCATGCACTGTTCATTATTGTTATTTAAGTTGATGTTTTTAAAATTTATAGATAAAATATAGTATGTTTGGATGAGGAAAATTAGTGTACAATATCATGTATCCAAACCAAGCCTAAATTCCTTATATTTTAGATAAAGTGGCGACGTCTATCAACATAATTTGCTCTTTCCTTTTTAACCGCTCATTTTCAGCCTTCTTCTCAACTTTAAACTTTGCAAATTGAATCCTTTGCCTTAATAACCTAATTCTCTCGTCCCTCATGGAATATAATATGCTCTTCACTTGTTTGTTTAAAATGTAGTTTTGTTCCTTAAGAAGAATTCTCTCTCTTGGCGATGTGATTCCTCAAGATGAATATATTTCAACTTCGAGATCTTGACAATATCTTCAGCTGCCTCAAGTCTTGCTTTCGCTTGGCCTTCTTTGCTTTCCTACACATTGGCCTCTCTAAGTCAAGAGCATTATCTTCCAAGACATTGACCCAATTAGCTTCATTTATTGAATTAGGAGCACAAGATGTTCGAGCTGAAGACACAGACATTGATTTTCTTCTCTATATGTTTTCCTTCGAACAATGATGGTTAACCCTTTTTGTTGGTCCTTCAGAAGGTGCCAATAATGCTCAATTGGAAATTGGGTCATTTCTAATGAATGATATTCTTTGCTTTGTCAACTTTCATAATCAAAACAAGCATAAAGAATACTTAGTTTGCATTTAAGTGAGAAAAACATTAAAAAAATTGTTTTAACAAAATAATATTATAGACGAACTTTATACCTTGTTTTGCTTGGTTAAGGCATTTTGATTGAATCCTTCAACTTGGGCTAGATTGGTACAAGATTTATTGGTCACTTGTTAAATGGTTGACCACCGACACATTAATTTGACGCCCACAACCTCTGCTTGAGATGAAATAGAGACTTGGAGCATTGAGACATTCAACACAAAATTACATACTCCCGTTCAAGACATTTAATATGTAATGTGTGACGCTCCCAAATCTCACGTACGGACACGTGGAAATCGAGATGTCGGGATGATGACAATACGGGTCACCACCCTATCGCCAAGTGGCCAAGTGTGTGTACATGCAACAAGTGTGCAATAAAAACACGCAGCGGATAATAAAAGTCTTATAACTAAGTATCAGAATTTTTGTTTAATACAAACCCGTTTGAAACATACATAATAAAATATTACAAGTCTCAAATACTGGTTCAAAACCAAAATACAAGGCATAAAAGCTAGTAGAGATATTTTTTGACATAAAGACTCCAAGTCAATACTCTGGCGAAACCGCCTCTTCAGGCTCAGCCTCCTTCTCCTCAAACTCTGCATCAAAATCTACGGTTCCAAAATGGTACCGTAGATAAGTAATAAACCAAGCAAACCTCAAGATAGAAAATACATCCATGCCACAACAATATGCATGAAAATGATGCCATATATACATATATCCCAAAAGTCCACATTTTTCCACGCACGCTAAGAATCTTATTTTGGCCCAAAACATTCCCTTTAAACATAACTTCGTCATTATCCCCGATAATGACCCAAAAACCAAACCATCATAGCACTGCAGACGGGAATCACAGGCGGGACTCTACCACCATCCCTGCTCACCACTGTCCCTACGCGTGCACCGTAGGCGGGAATCACAGGCGGGATTCTACCACCGTCCCTACTTACCACCATCCCTATGCCATGTGCACCGTAGGCGGGAACCACAGGCGGGATTCTACCACCGTCCCTGCTTACCACCATCCCTACACGTGCCTCTAACTCAAACCAGTCAATCTAATCGTTCACATATACCATAAATCATTTCTCGCTTACAAGCCCAGTTTTTATTTTACAAACACATGTACATGCATGCAACTACATGAAAACCCAGTTTTCCCTTTTTAAACATGAACATGGATGCACTATACAATGCAAACATTAAGGCACAAAATATCCAACAAATATCAATATCAACTAAATATAAATAGCTCCATCCTCAAATCCATCTGACCCCCGACTCCTCAGATTTAGTCTGGAATAACCAACCAGTCAATTAATTATTGTTAAAGCAAAGATATATTTTAATCTAAAAGAAAGCTTGAAAAATACTTACAGCGCTATATAATAATTTTTGAAGGATCAAGGAGCTACAAACGGCGGAGAAAAAGCAATATAACAGTGTAAAATACACTGTGGCCGTGGGTTGTAAAATACCCACTTTTGAACGGTAACAAACCAAGAGTTGGGATTGGTAGGGAATGACCTAAAGATGTTTATAAAGCTAATGGAAGTGAGATTTGGCCGTGGGTGACGATGGAAACAGCGGTGGAAGTGAAAAAAGGGAAAAACGGAGTTGAGCTCGTGGGAGCTGCTTTGGCAATGGATCGGGGCCGGAAATGGGTGGTTTAGGACAGCAAGAGGTAGGTGATGAAGTGGTGAAGAGATGGTGGCCGGAGATGGAACGAAGGTGGCGAAAATGCACAAAAACTGTGCAGCTTGGAGGGGCTCTCGGCGGCAAACGGCGGCTCGGATGGAGATGAAATTTGGTGGGGAGGTGCACTAGCCGGAGGGGAAGAGAACTGGGTGGGTGGTGTCGACCACGTCGCCAGCGAGTGGCGGTTCTGGGAGGAGAAGCTGAACGGCGATAGTGAGGAGAGAGAGAGAGAGAGAGTGTAGCGCACGGGAGGGAACCGGAAAGAAGAAAGAAAAAAGAAGAAAAAGGAAAAGAAGGAAAAGAAAAAGAAAAGGAAAAGAGGAAAAGAAAAAGAGAAAAGAAAAAAGAAAAGATGGAGAAAAGAAATGAGGTCCAATCCTCACCTCGGGAGTCCAGAAACTGATCTGACGAAAACAATTTTAAAAAACTATAAAACGACTAAATTAATTTAAATACCACGTCAAACTAAAATATAATAAATAACTAGTAAAACTAAGAACTAAATTTTAAATCCAAAAACAAACTAAATTAAATAACACAGCAATTTAAATTCAAAACGATAATTAATATAAAGAAAGCTCCACAAAACAAATATCACAACTAACTAAATCTAATTAAATACAATAATTTAAAATAAAAGAACTAATATTTTAATTAAATTAAAACACTCATTCATTGAAAATACACGTAAAAACGGGATGTCACATAATGCATCCTAGTGTGTAACTATTAGTATGTAATAATTGTAGTGAAAAATAGGGTGACTTATAAAAATTTATGTCAGAAGGAACTAAACATCCCAATAATATTAATAACCATAAGTTTAAACTTAAGGTTAACATTTCCTTAATACAAAATACTTAATTCAAGTTCCATGGTTTGATCAACTCTTTCATATGCTCTGAAATATGAAGTGTCAATGTTTATGATCATCAGAATTATATCTAGTCTTTGCTTAAGGTTCGGCTCCTCTTTAACCATTTGTATCCAGTGGTCCATCCTGTTCATCCTCTATCGGTCCTGACACAACTTCTATCATTCCAAGAGGAATGATAGTGGGTCCATAAGGGTGAAATTTACTTTAAATCTCATTAAGTTAAACAATCAACTTGCACAGAGATAAGATATGCACGATTAATGATAAACATGAGATACTTGCAATGATATGCAGAAAAGAAATCTATATTTGTCTCCCATCCAGGTTTCTCGACATTTCTCAGAAAAACTTTAATTTACATTTCTTTCACAGAATATTTTTCACATTCTTGTTTAAAAAATATGATATTTTGAGAGAGAACATTTCATACCTCATTACTTTAAAAAATATAACCATTCATCGTTATTAAAGCCATCATTAACATAATGTATGGTAGCAACACAAATCCTTATATGCACTGTGAGCACCTACCGGTAATCATAACACAACTCATGTTGACACTATATCATTGTTTGCAGACATCATTCTCAATGCATTGGTATTATAGCATTTTATCATAACGTATGCATCTACCAACATTAGGTGTCATTATGACTTCGCTCAGGCATTCTTTAAAAAAAGTTATTCGTCAACTCAGAGGTTACTACTCCATTTTTACTTACTTCACAGTGGACATAGGAGTTCTACTAGAATAATTTCACATCCAAGCCTTTGGGGTCGTAGCAAAATTCATTTTCATGTTATGTTTAAAAAATGTATTTCATGATATGTTCATATGTAGTAGCAAGCTTTATGCGATTTATGTGAAAATGATGCCCCCATATTTTTGCTCGGGATCTGATGGACATATAGAGCGTCGGGACATACAACACAAAGTTACCTGCCCCCGTTCATGACATATAAGATGCAATGTTCCTAACATGCATATAGTATTATGTAATATTCACAGTGTATAATTTATCTTCTTTAACAATACTATCCACCAAACTAAAAATATTCCAAATACCTAAAACATACTTTGTACATAATGACATACTACACAACTGAGATCACAATGCTAGTCCAAAACGACTGTGATCAAAAGAGTATTGGATATTCAACTCCATAGTAGAAGTAGTAATTTAAGTTAACTACTATATTATCATTGACGTCGCACCGTCGCTTAGTCAACTGTCCAGTTGGTCAATTCTCGGTTCTCATTCGGGTCCTATAATAAGATCTACCTATAGTAAGATTTAATTACAAATCTCAGTAAGTTAATAGAAGACCTCCACATAAGTTAATAATGCATGTATAGCAGTAAAAGTACTTACGCATAAACATAGTCATAAGTAAGCATAATATAACTTCACATAAAGCATAGCATAACTTCACATATGACATAACATAACTTTACATATGACATAGCATAACTAACATAAAACATAACATAACTTGACATAAGGCATAGCATAACTTCATATATGACATAGTGTAACTAACATAACTTAAACTGAAACGTAAATTGAGCTTAACTTGCTTAAACTGAACTGGACTTAAACTGAGACTTGACTTGACATGAACTTGATCTGAAACTTGACTTAACATGAACTTGATCTGAGTTTTGATAATCAAAATGATTTTGCCAGTGCTTTCATCAGGAATAGTGAATAATTAGAATGATTCTACTCAACATATTCCGTCGGAGATACTTCGACAATCAAAATGATACATCATGAGTATTTTAAATTACGTACTTTAGTAATCAAAATGATTACACCAAGAGTACCTAGTAATACTTTGACAATTAGAACGATTACATCACGAGTATTTTAAATAACATACCCTAACAATTAGAATGATTATGCCAAGAGTATTTGAGTATAGGTATTCTAGCAATTAAAATGATTACATCGGAAGTATATCGCATGAATTATATATGGAAATACTCGAACAATCATAGTGATTATATCATAAGTATCCTAGACATAACTAATTTAAAGGTTGTTCCTGATATACACAAACTGTACTCAAGATGAAACATAATTGGAATACTAAAGGACAGAAGTCCTAACATAATACAACATGACTTGAACGTAACTTGAAAGACATCACTTACTTGAGATAGAAACACATCATAATATGACATAACATGTAATAGACAACATTTCATAACTGGCATAATATGTAACAAATAATATACTTGCAATAGTGAATATTACATGAGATGACATATATGTAACATATGACATATTTAACATGAAATACTTACAATGTATAGCAATACGTGATAGAATATATTACATAACAGATTAATAGCTCTTGATAGAATGAATTCTGTGTAACGTATGAATATGTAATGAATTTGCATGGCACATATTATAACATTCCTACATACACTATAGTTCTTTTACTAATCATACATACACATTAAACTGATAGTAAGTTAAAAGCCAACTTACCTCGGTTTTCAGGTTTTCTAAACAAACTCAAGCACGATCATGAGAAATTGAAAATAGCGATTTCTAAAAATGAGAACTTAATCACTAACAATTAGAAATATGGAGAAATACTTAGAGAAAAATTACCATTTTACCCTCTACATGTGAAAAAATGGCAATTTTACCCCTAACTTAAGGATTTTGCATCCTAACTCCAAAAATATCAAAATTTACATACCTCATGTAAATTTTATCCTAAACTCAAATATCTGATCATAAAAACTTAAAACTAAACACAACCATGAAAACTCTATAAGGGCCGAAACATGCATAGGCTTTTTCGCTTGATTTTTTGTTGCAATTCTTCCAGTTTCAAAACTCATGATCCAACCAAATTTTTATAACAAAGATCTTCCTATCCTAAGTTTAAAAGCATACTTAAAACATCCACTAAAATTATGCTAGTAATCAACACCAAACTTTTTAGAAAAATGATCCAAACTATTTAACTGAAAAGGCAAACCATTGAATCATATGTTTTGATCTATTTCAAAGCATCTCCAAGAACTTCAAAACATCCAAATATTACTTCTAACATATTCATAACATATTACTAAGAACAACTATGCTTTGAATTATCAAACAAAAGTCATCAGAACCACCAAAACAACACTTGAAGTCTTATGTTTCTTTCTAAGTTCAAAAACAGATTTTTGTTTCTAACTTGTTTTGATAAACTATTATAAATAGGTGATCTTCAAACCAAAACATAAAATGACCTAAAAAGATGTCTTAAAATAGATATAAGCTTCAAACTAAAGATCACATGGTTAAAAATCAAGCAAAACATAAATTTAGCCAAGAACATCAACACTTTGGCATATCCGAATACCTCTTTGCATAAAATTTTATATCTTTAAAACTAAAATTGAATATCTTCAAACTAACATTCTAAAATGTATATAAGAGGTTTAGAATCCACCAATAAAACTATTAGAGTCATTGGATTAGATTTAAAACACAAAAGATCTAAACTTTCTCAAAACAAAATTGTTTTTCCTTTCAGTTTCTAAGTTTCTAGATTTAAGAAAATATTTCATCAAAACTTTTAATTATACAACAAATTCTCTACCAATAACCATATACACATGTTAAAAATACTTCATAAAAATTTCAGACCAAGACTTATCCGTTAGCTTGCTCAAAAACTCCAAAATATAACATACCCTCTAGTTTATCACCCAGAACCACTTTTCTGGGGTTTAAACAACATTTGACCGATCCAAATATCTTCAAATGAACAAATAAGTATCCACATAAACTAGACTCAAAAAGGAAAGCTTTCATATAGGAAACTTTGTGAGACAACACTTAAAAAAGTTTCGAATCACGCATGCAAAAGAGTTCAAAAAAGTTGCCTGGAAGTGTCTTTTGTGTTCATTCAAAGGAAAGTGTAAAGAAGAATAAGGTTGAAGTGAAACTTGAGTGCTAGTGTTTCTTACTCAATACAATACACAAAAATCAACTCAAGACATTTTCTCTTGGTGAAGTGTAGAATTAAAAGAGTGAGGTGGCATTTAGCTTTTTAGCTCAAGTACCCTCTAGGCCGGCCCTCTTGAACAAATCTGGTCAGCCATGTGGGAGTGCAAAACTTAGCCAATAAGTAATGCTAAGGTGGATAAATTTGTGAGCCTTAATGGACCTAAATCAAATGGGCCTAAATTTTTGGTTTTAAGAGGGTTTGGTGATGCAGGGGGATCCGAGACAGATGATGTTGAGCTGTCAGATTGCACCTTGATGGCGCTGAGATACCATGAGTTGGCAGATCAGCGCAAATGTGGGAATTGATTGTGATATGTTCCTCATTGGGGCTGTTTTGAGTGCGTTTCAGTCTTTTGGCCATAACTTTGGCTACGGGTGTCAGAATTACACATAAGACCTCGATTCGGAAAGCCCTTTTCGGCGCGCACACTGTCCACATGAGCATGGCTCCATATGCCTTTTTGTTGACCTCAAATTCTGCTGTTTTCCGCTCCGAATCACTAGTTTAATTATTTTTTACTATTTATGGTGATATTTCGCTTGTTAGTTAGGAAGTCATTTTAAACTCGATTTGGGCCAGATTTTTTGCAGATTGCTTACTTTATTTCGAATTTCAATTTGGAGTTATTTTTGAGATTTTGCTATTTTTGGCAAAATTTGAATAAACACGATTTTTGGCTATAACAGTCTGGCTTGTGGACTGATTTTCATTGATTGCTTGATTTGATAATATTCAGTTAAACCCTAAAGATTTTTCTCCTGTGAATCATCTGTTGGGTAATTTTGGACAATTTTTCTCCTGTGAATCATCTATTGAAACTAGCTTGCAAGATATTTGCTATTCTGTCCGGCGTCAGTTAGCATCAGAGCTACAACATCTTCCTGGAAAATTTCACCAGTTTCAATAGCTGGTGGTCATGGTCATGGTCGTCATGGACAGGTTCCAAATGAGGAAGCTTAATGTCGTGATCGCAGCGTTCAGGATGCGATGATTGAGGATTTGCAGAGGCAAGTCGCAGAATTAACCCAGCGCCTGGCGGCGCAGGATTTCAAGGATCGTGAGCCTCTGATCACGATTCTAATTCTACTTTCGAAAACCCATATCACAATCGTGCTCTATTCCGGGAGCACCGTGGTAGGGAGGAGCGTTATGGAGACCTCAGTTTTCGAGTCGATCTGCCCGAGTTTTCTGGTACGTTACAGGTTGAGGGATTCATGGATTGGATTAACGAAGTGGAGCATATTTTTGATTATATGGAAGTCCCCGATCGTGTGAAAGTGAAACTGATTGCCATCAAACTCAAGGGCAGAGCATCTACATGCTGGGAGCAGTTGCGACGTTCACGAGACAGGCAGGGCAAGGCCAAGATCACTGATTGGGAGAAGATGAAGAAGAAGATGAAGGGTCACTTCCTTCCCTTCGGCTACACGCAAACCTTGTTTCAGTGACTTCATGCGTTGAGGCAGGGCGCGTGATCAGTCGATGATTACATGGAGGAGTTTTACCAATTGGTCGCCAGGAACGATTTATCTGAGACGGAGGAGCAGATAGTGGTGCGGTATTAGGGGGGTTTGCGCCAGCCCTTGCAAGATGTCCTCAGCCTTCATTCACTGTGGAATGTTTCGGAGGCCTACCAGCGTGCACTTGCTATTGAAAAATAGCAAAACAGGAGACCAGTGATCAGGAGCGATCAAAACAGTCGGCCAGTTCGCCCTCAAGATTCCCGTCCTGTCCAGCAGCCACCGCAGAGTAATTTTAACCCTACTATTATATGTTTTCATTGTGGTGAACAAGGGCATAGGGCGACTGATTGTAGGAAGCATGCTAATCAAAAGGGCAAAAATTTGTTGATTGAGGAAAACGTGGTAGACGAGACTGAGGAGATTGGCGAGCCTGTGTATGACGATGATGGGACTGATGATGTGCTATATGGAGATGGTCATGAGACTCTGGTCATTCGCAAGAGTCTACTGACTCCTAAGGGCGATTCAGGGGACGATTGGTTGAGAACCAATATTTTTCACATGACCTCCACAGTTGCAGATAAAGTATGCAAAATGATCATTGACAACGGCAGTTGTGAGAATGTAGTGTCCGAGGAGGTTGTCCAGAAATTGCAGTTGAAGACGGACCGTCATCCTAAGCCATACAAGTTGTCATGGCTAAATAAAGGCAGTGAGGTAACAGTTGATAGGCGATGCCTCGTGTCTTTTTCAATTGGTAGAAAATATTTCGATAATGCCTGGTGTGATGTTGTATCTATGGATGCATGTCATGTATTGTTGGGTCGACCTTGGCAGTATGATCGCAGTGTCATTCATGATGGACGGAAGAATATGTATTCCCTTAACATCAAGGGAAAAAAGATTATGTTGGCGCCCTAGCGGGAAGGACTCACTCCTACCCCGGTAGCCAATAATACTAACATGCTTTCCATGTCCAGGTTTTTAGATGAGATTGAGCATGGAGGCGTAGTCTATGCTTTACTACCTTGCGAGTATAGTGCAGTAGACGTGGATATAGATTTACCAGTAGAGGTGCAGCGGCTGCTAGCAGAATTCTCAGACTTGATGCCAGAGGATCTTTCTCTTGGGCTACCACCTATGAGGGATATTCAGCATCAAATTGACCTTGTTCCTGGGTCAATTTTGCCAAATTAACCAGCATATCGCCTCAGTCCCGAGAAGGCTGAAGAGTTGCAGCAACAGGTGGTAGAGTTGTTGGAGAGGGGCTATATTCGAGAGAGTATGAGCCCATGTGCAGTCCCTGCCCTGCTAGTGTGAAAGAAAGATGGTTCTTGGAATATGTGTGTTGACAGCCGAGCGATCAACAGAATTACAGTGAAGTACCGGTTTCCAATTCCCCGTTTGGATGATATGTTGGATCAACTATCCGGTTCTAAGGTTTTCTAAAAAATGGACCTTAAAAGTGGATACCACCAGCTCAGAATAAGGCCTGGAGATGAGTGGAAGACGACGTTTAAGACGCCACAAGGGTTTTACGAGTGGATGGTCATGCCTTTTGGGCTATCCAATGCGCCCAGCACGTTCATGAGATTTATGCATCAGGTCTTGCAGCCTTTTATGGGGAAATTCATTGTAGTTTACTTTGATGATATCCTCATTTATATTTCGACATGGGCTTCACGCTTCGATCACCTCCGTGCTGTTTTTGAGATGCTGAAAACGGAGTGCCTGTTTGTCAATCAGAAGAAGTGTTATTTCTTCACTACTTCTGTGACTTTTCTTGGTTTTGTTGTGTCTACTGATGGTGTTCATGCAGATCAGTCAAAGATAGATGCAGTCTTGGAGTAGCCCAGACCAAGGACCTTACATGACATCCGAAGTTTCCATGGATTGGCATCTTTCTACCGTCGGTTCATTAGAAATTTCAGCACTCTGATTTCCCCTATCACAGAGTGCCTCAAGGGGCGTGATTTCCAGTGGTTTGAGGAGGTAGAGGCCAGTTTTCAACTGGTCAAGCAGAAGATGACCGAGGCACCAGTTTTGACACTCCCTGATTTTGACAAAGTGTTCGAGGTAAATTGTGATGCATCTGCGTTGGCATTGGTGGTGTTCTGAGTCAGATAGGTCGTCTGATTGCTTTTTTCAGTGAGAAGCTATCGGGATTAAAGTAAAATTATTCCACTTATGACCTGGAGTTCTATGCCATAGTTCAGTCCCTGAAGCGTTGGCGTCACTACCTAGTACAGAAGGAGTTTATTCTGTTTACCGATCATGAGGCCTTGAAGTACATCAATGGCCAACACAAGCTGAGTAGACGGCATGCCAAGTGGGTGGCATACTTGCAAGAGTTCACCTTTACGCTGAGGCACCAAGCAGGGAGTCTGAACCGCGTCGCAGATGCTCTTAGCCGTCATACCTTACTCCTCACCACCATGAGTACCAAAGTTGCAGGCTTTGAGACGTTCACAGATATGTATGCAGCTGATCCTTCCTTTGGAAGGATATTTCAGGAGGTAACTAACAGTCACCGTCATGATTTTGTTTTGCATAATGGGTATCTGTTTCGTGGATTAGAGTTGTGCATTCCAGATTGTTCATTGAGGCAAAAAATTATAAGTGAGCTTTATAATGAGGGACACTTTGGCCGAGATAAGACCTTGGCCCTTATCTCTTCTGACTTTTATTGGCCCAAGTTGACTAGTGATGTGGCCCATTATGTAGACCGTTGTTATGTGTGCCAGCGGTCTAAGGGAGTTCTTATCAATGCGGGCTTGTACACTCCCTTACCTGTTCCTGAAACTCTTTGGTTCAATATCAGCATGGATTTTGTATTGGGCTTACCCCGTATCCAAAGGGCCTCGGATTCTATCTTTGTTGTGCTTGACAGGTTTTCCAAGATGGCCTATTTTGTAGCTTGTAGGAAGACTATGGATGTTATCCGGATTGCCCATCTTTATTTCAGGGAGGTTGTGCGTTTACATGGTGTTCCTTGATCCATCACTTCAGATCGTGATACCAAGTTCATCAATCATTTCTGGAAGAGCCTGTGGGGGAAACTGGGAACATAGTTGAATTTTAGTAGCGCTTACCACCCCCAGACGGATGGCCAGACCGAGGTGGTGAATCAGAGTTTGGGCAACCTTTTGAGGTGTTTGGTAGGAACTAAGCCGAAGCAGTGGGATTTGGCATTACCTCAAGCAGAATTTGCCTACAACAGATTGAAAAACAGAACCACAGGCTTAAGCCCATTTGAGATTGTCTATGGTCATAACCCATCCGGGGTGTTGGACTTAGCCCCTATTCTACGTATAGGACGTTTCAGTCCTAAAGTAGATGAGATGGCAGAGCATCTTCGGGGTATCCATGAGTAGGTGAAACAGACCATTCATGAGAGCAATACCAAGTACAAGACTGGGGTTGACAGTCATCGTCGTCTGGTACTTTTTGATGTTGGTGATTTTGTTTGGGCTGTATTAACTCGTGATCGTTTTCCTGTTGGTGAGTATAATAAGCTTAAGGATCGGAAGATTGGACCTTGTGAGGTTGTGCAAAAGATCAATGATAATGCTTACAGGTTGTGCCTTCCCAATCACTTGAAGACTTCTAATGTCTTTAATGTGAAGCACCTAAGTCCTTGTTTTGTGGATTCTGATGACACTACTCTGAAATCGAGGACGAGTTCTTTCCAACCCGGGGTGACTGATGCAGAGGGATCCGAGACAGATAATGCTGAGCTATCAGATTTCACCTTGATGGCGCTGAGATACCATGAGTTGACAGATCAGCGCAAAGGCGAGAATTGATTGTAATATGTTCCTTATTGGGGCCATTTTGAGTGCGTTTCAGTCTTTTAGCCATAACTTTGGCTACGGGTGTCGGAATCGCACACCAATTCGGAAAGCTCTTTTCAGCACGCACGCTGTCCATATGAGCATGGTTCCATGTGCCTTTTTTTCGACCTCAAATTTTGCCGTTTTCCCCTCCGAATCACTAGTTTAATTTTTTTTTACTATTTATGGTAATATTTCACTTGTCAGTTAAGAAGTCATTTTAAACCCGATTTGGGCCGAATTTTTTGCAGATTGCTTACTTTATTTCGAATTTCAATTTGGAGTGATTTTCGAGATTTTGTTATTTTTGGCAAAATTTGGATAAACACTATTTTTTGCTATAACAGTCCCGGCTTGTGGACTGATTTTCATTGATTGCTTGATTTGATAATATTCAGTTAAACCCTAGAGACTTTTCTCCTGTGAATCATCTGTTGGGCAATTTTGGGTATTTTTCTCCTGTGAATCATCTGTTGGAACTAGCCTGCAGGATATTTGCTATTCTGTCCGACATCATTTGGGTTGCTATCAAACTCAAATCCAATATCTCTTGGCCCAATCAATTTTTCAAAGTTAATAAAGTTGGATAATGATGTTCTAATATAAATTTGAAGGATTAATAGCATATGGAAGTAATTTAATCAAGCAATTAAACATAATACTAGAAACTGAATCAATTAGCTTTTGGAACTGAATCAGTTAGCTTTTGGAAGTCAACTTTATGATTTGGATAAAACCGTTTAAGATTTCGGTTTCAACCATACTTTTGGGTTCTCAGTTGGATTCCAACCAGATAGGGTTTACGAGGGTGGAAATTCTCTTTGATTTGGCATAATTTGATTGGTTGGATAGAATAAGGTTTTGCTTAGGTGACATGATCTCACATATTGATTCCTTTAAATCCATCAAATGCTCCTCATGATGCCAAGTGTCTAATACTATTCATCATGTGTGGCTAAGATCTTACCAAGTGTCCAAATAAAACTTTTCTAACCTAATTTGATCATTCCACACTGTGATTTTGAAAAACTGCACTTGGTGCGCTTATCGATTTTACTATTCACTCCCAAAAAGAGCATGATAAACTTACTACTAAAAAATTATAAATATTTATATGAACCTACAGTGAATTTTGTTTTTTCAAAATTTAACCCCAAAGTACCTCTAAAAATAATTTTACAATTTTGAACAGGCATTTCATCTAAAAGTATGAAAATTGGTTATTACGCTATAAAATCATAAATAATCAATTGAGTCTAATGGTGCAGATCATAATGCATTTGATATTTCTAACTACCTCAAATAATTAAAATTAAATTTTTGACACCATAGTGAGTGCTAACACTGATTATGTTGATAGACTAAAACCCATGCGATTGGTCGATTCATGAAAACTTATGGGGTTTTCACGAGGTTTTTACACTGAATAGAAATTTTGCCATTGAATTTCTAGTGAGCTATTACATATCATATTTTCTCTGTTCTAAATCCATATATGATCTTAGAATTTCAAAAATTAAATCATAACTATGCCAAAACTCATCAACCTGCGGCATGCATCAATGTGAGTTTATTTGTGATTTCAAGCCTATAGCTTCTATGCATGCATGTGTACTCAAATTCTCAAGTGCCAATAGTAATTATAACCTTAGGGAATTAAAACTTAGGCATCAAGTCATACAAGTTCATCCTAATACTTATACATGGCTTCAAGGTCTTAATTCTCACTAAACCTTCAATTACGCATATGCATGATGTTTCTAGCCTTCCTTACCTAAATATTTTTCAGAACTTAGTTAAGTCATGCATTTACATTTAAATTTACATTTAAGCTTAGGTAAAATAATAAAAAATCCATAAGTATAAACTAATCAAAATTGATGCATGCTAGATGATCAACACAAGATAGATTTAAATCTTATTGTGGCATGCTTCCAACCTTGAGATTAAACTTTCAAAATTCATTCCGATACATTAGTGAATTATATAAAATCATATCAGGTCATGCCATGGCTAAAAGTTTGACTTAAAGTAATTTATTTCATCACAACATCAAATCTGACATGGTTTCACATTAGCGTTCTAAACCTTAATTAAAATCACTTAAAATCTCATTCCCATGCCATAAATTAAAACCTAATATGTCATTCTAACTTACAAAAGATAGGGCAATATTACTTACATAAATTGTGGCCCTTAAACCTCCCAAAACAACTTCACTCAAGAACACTTGAGAACTCTCAAGAATTTTACTCGGTTTCACTCTATCGCTCACTAAGGGGGACCAATGCACTCAATACTATTTACCAAGTGTCCAAACGAAACATCTCTAACCTAATTTGGACATTCCATATTGTGATTTCGAAAACACTACGCTTAGTGCACTTATCGAGATTACTATTTACTCTTAAAAATTGAACAATAAACGTTGCACTGTAAAATCTTAAATATTCATACAAACCTAATAGTGTATTTTTTTCCTTTTCATCGAAATTCAACCTTGAAGTGCCCATAAAAATAAAAACACAGTTTCGAATAAGCATTTCGTCCTAAATTATGAAAATGAGATTATTGCGCCATAAAATCATAAATAATCAACTGAGTCTAATGACGCAGACCATAATGCATTTTGACACTTCTAACTATTTCAAATAAATAAAATCTTAAATATTCATACAAACCTAATAATGTAATTTTTTTTTTTATCGAAATTCAACCTTGAAGTGCCCATAAAAATAAAAACACAGTTTCAAACAAGCATTTCGTCTGAAATTATGAAAATGAGATTATTGAGCTATAAAATCGTAAATAATTAGCTGAGTCTAATGACGCAGACCATAATGCATTTTGACACTTCTAATTATTTCAAACAAATAAAATCACACTTTTGACACTATAGTGAGTGATAACACTAATTATGCTTACAGATTAAAACCTACATGATTGGTCGAACTGTAAATTTACCGAATTTACACAAGATTTCTAAAGCCTATAGAAATTTCACCATCGATTTTCTAGTGGGCTATTACATCAGCATTACTCATGAAATCTATTGTGATATCCCCTTTTTTACGTTATTTTCACTGAAGGAGTATTTTAATTTAATTAATATAATAGTTATTTTATTTTAAATTATTGTATTTTAATTTGCTTTATTTTAGTTTAATGTGGTGTTTAATTTATTTTAGTTGTTTTATAGTTTTTATTTTTGTTTTCGTCGGATCAGTTTCTGGACTCCGGAGGTGAGGATTGGACCTCATTTCTTTTTCCCATCTTTTCTTTTTCTTTTCACTTTTTCTTTTTCTCATTTCCTTTTATTTTTCTTTTCCTTCTTTTACTTTTTTCTTCTTTTTCTTTCTTCTTTCTTCTTCCTCTAGCGCGAGCTGCACCTTCTCTCTCTCTCTCTGCGTTGTCGGTTGCTTCCTCAGCCCAGAACTGCTGCTCGCCGGTGACGTGGCCGACACCACCCACCCATAAAATTTTCCCTCTGGCTGGTGCACCACCCCACCAAATCTCACCTCCATCCGAGCCGCCGTTTGCCGCCGAGAGCCCATCTAAGTCACACAGCTTTTGTACATTTTTGCCGTCGTCGCTCCACCTCCGGCCACCATCTTTTCACCACTTCATAATCTACCTTTTTCCATCCTAACCCACCCATTTCTGACCCCGATCCGTTGCCGAAGTAGCTCCCACGAGCTCAACTCCGATTGCCTTTTTTTCGCTTCCACCGCCATTTTCACCGCCACCCACGGCCAAAACTCACTTCCATTAGCTTCATAAACATCTCTAGGCCATTTCCTATCAATTTCAAGTCTTGGTTTGTCCCCGTTCGAAAGTGGGTATTTTACAACCCACGGCCACAATGTATTTTACACTGTTACGTTGCTTTTTCTCCGCCGTTTGCAACGTCTTGATCCTTCAAAAAATATCTTATAGCACTTAAGTATTTTTCAAACTCTATTTTAGATTTAAATATATTATTACTCTTACAATTATTTATTTGACTAGTTGGTTAATTCTAGACTGAGTCCGAGGAGTCGGGGGTTGGATGGATTGAGGACAGAGTTGCTTGGTTTTGTTGATTTTGTGCATTGCATGATGCATTCATGTGCATTTATTTAATTGAGAAGATCCGGTGTTATTTGTGTAAATGGATTTTTGGGTGCGTGTGTATCACGACCCCAAGCCGGATGGGGTATTATCTCGATGGAGCTCCTCTGGTCACTCAGGAGTGGATAATACTGAGTGACATCCCCTGGGTTGTCGCTGGATGACGACTAGATCGCACGATACGGTAACGCTGTCGTGTCGATTCTGTGGTTCCTAGGCTGGCGGGGACTAGAGGATGGCCTGGTCTAGGTACGCACTAAGTGCGAGAAGTAAGCATCGCTCGTTTAGGTGTCACATGCGTAGTCGTTACCTGCGGTGTGGCACAGGAGCCAGAGTGTGCGGATGATCCCTAGGGGAGATCATGGTGTATGCAATAAATTGGAACGGGTTTTGGATTCGTATACGGGCCATTTTCTACTGATATGGATTAGTATTTTTTTAAAGTATTTGTGTGTTTATTGTTTAGTATTTTTGTTTATAAAATATATATAAAATGAAAGATAATGGAAAGGAAAGATGGTTTTGGCAAGATGCCAAACCGTGTGTGTCATTATAATTATATAGATGTTACTGTTGTAGGGATAAACACAACATTACAATAACAGCAACCATAACAGTCGAGATAAACACTTCAGAGTACAAGTTTGAAAGTCAAATATCCTAGTTTGTAGGGAGCACGGGATTGAGATCCTTGATATCCATAACACCTTCCCTCAAATTAGTGGGTAAGGAATAGACCAATAATTTGTCATGCAAAATACAAAATTGATTAGCAGTGTGGCCTTTGGAGAATATATCTGCAACTTGATTGCGGGTGTTAATATAACAAACAACCACATCTTTGTTAACAACCGTCTCTCTAATAAAATGATACTCAATTTCGATATGCTTGGTTCGAGCACGGAGAATAGGATTAGAGGCCAAAGACATAGCATTGAGATTATCACACCAAAGCATAGGAGGTGAAGATAAATAATTGTGCAACTCTCGCAAAAGCATATGGATCCAATATACTTCAGCTGTCGTTAAGGCCAAGCTTCGATAATAAACTTTTGTACTAGATCTGGAGACAACAAATTATTTCTTAGAAGACCAAGAAACCAAACATTGCCCAAGATAGATGACATAACCATTGGAGGAACGCCTATCATCTAGATTACCCACCTAGCCTGCATCACAAAAGGCATGTAAGGCAATAGTGCTTGGTTTATAATAAAGACCAAAATCAGTAGTATGCTTTAAGTAACGAAGAACTCTCTTGGCCGAAGTCCAATGGGTGCTGGTGGGAGCTTGCATATGTTGACATAATTGATTGACGAAATATGCAATAACAGGAGGTGTAATGGTAACATACTGTACGACCCCAACAATAAGGCGGCCTTCAGAGGGATCATCTAAGAGATCATCATCAAATTTCGACATCTTCGAACCAGAAATGCAGGGAGCCTTGTAAGGTTGAGCACCTACCATATTAGCATGATCGAGTAAATTAGCAACATACTTAGATTGACGTAAATGCAAACCTGTATGATCACGTGCAGCTTCTATCCCCAAAAAATAGCTCAAGTGACCCAAATCTTTCATCACAAACTCAGATTTCAATTGTGAGATAATAGAGAAAATTATAGAAGCGTCATTGTTAGTAACAATGATATCGTCGACATACACTAATATATAAATATGCAATTTATCTCTATGAAGAGTGAAGAGTAGTTAACGTGCGAACTAGAAAAACCAAGATCAAAAAGTGCCTGTGAGAGATGAGTGAACCAAGCTCGTGTTGCCTGCTTAAGGCGATAAAGAGAGCAATGTAATCGACATACAAAGTCAGGATGTTCAGCATTGATAAACCCCTTTGGTTGCTCCATATAAACTTCCTCATCAAGGTATCCTTGAAGAAAAACATTGGATATCTAACTGGCATGTAGTCCATCGAAACTGTAGAACCAAAGCTAAAATATTGTAAATAGTTGTCATTTTTATAACTGGGCTAAAGGTCTCGAAGTAGTCGACGCCAGACCTCTGATCAAATCGTTTGGCGACTAACCTCGTCTTGTAACGATCAACATAACCATCAGGTTTCTGTTTGATATTGTAAACCCATTTGTTGCAGACGATATGATGAGAAGAAGGCCATGGACAGGGTGACCATGTACCGTTGTCCAATAATGCCTTGAACCCATATTCCATAGCTGCACCCCATTCCAGTTTAGAGACTAATTGGGTTGAAATATTGCATATTTTTATGCATTTAGAACCAATATATTTTAATTCTTTCATTACATTTTTTTTCAGAAGAGTTGGAGCCACCTTTCCACGAGCGGTCCTTTCCCACTTTTATTCATAAACCCTCACTTATAGTAGAGGAAAACCGTAGTTACAAACTAGCGAACCCCACCTAAATCCAAAGCAACAAACAAAACAAAACCAAAACAAGAGACCAAAGAGACCTAAACTCTAATGCTGGGGAGGCCAATTTTATCAATCTGAATGATACCCCTGGCATGGCGGGGGAGAAACCCCCCCTCCTCATATCTACAAGACAAACCTGCTTCACCTTGCCACGCCAAAAAATTTGCAACCTGATTCACTTCCCGGTATTGATGTCGAAGAATGAATTGAACCCCTTGAAGCTCTTTAATCATCTCCTCCCAAAAATCCCAAAGATATGTACAATTCTTTGAAAGAATCCAGTCAACTATTATTTTTGAATCACACTCGATTTCCAGATTGAAATAACCCAACTCTTTACATAAAACTACTCTCGCATGAAGAGCTCGAAGTTCGGCCTCATTATTCATCCCTTGACCAAACAAAACTGAAAAAACCCCTTTAACAGTACCTGTAGCATCCCTGATTACACCTCCTCCCCCACAAGATCCCGAATTTCCCCTATAACTCCCATCCACGTTCAACTTCATAACACCATTAGATGGCTTTAGCCATACAACCAGTCGTGGCATACGGCATTGGCACCAAACCTGTGGGATATCAAGAGTAGCTAACAACCTAGCGTCACTCTGCCAGATTGACTCTTCCTTCGCATGTTCCATCATCAACTGCCTGAGCCAAAAATTTATGGAAAGCCATATACTATCCATCGAGCAAGCCACTCCTTCCATACGTACTTTGCACCTGTGGTGCCATAAACACTAGTTAATAATAGATGGTAACAGCCCAATCAAAATACCTCTTGAAGAAGACTTCTTGGCCAACGAAAACCATTGTAGAACATGTCCCCACTAGGTACCGGCCTTCATAAGTGACAGTCCCATTGCCATGGTTGCTCTCTCCCAGATTTGTGATGCGATATCGCTGAAGCCTAGAGCATGGTCAAGAGTCTCCCACCTTCCTGGTATTACAACATTCACATCGAGAGACCAAATTCACACCATAGCTCTGTACTTTGGAATCCACCGATAAATAGTGAAACCTGGCTTTCCACATGCACAGTGAAATTTTTTTCGGTAAGATCTTATGGCATATCCACTCCATTCCTGGGATATTGTCATGTTTGACATGGACCACCTCCCATGCACTAGCTAAAGTAAAAATCCCATCCGACGTTGGCTTCCAAATGAGGCAATCAATCCCTTCCTTCCCTGCCGAAACAGAGGAAAAAGTTTCCCCCATAATTTCATTACCCACCAGCTCCTTTAACGATTCAAAATTCCAACAATAATTAGTCCAGCACTCTTTAATTTGAAGCAAAGGATTAACAATAGTGGAAGCATGTAAACATAATGGCCCAGAATCAAGCCATTTATCAAACCAAAATGACTTCTTTCCTTCTCGAATGTGCCAATGAGTATTATCACAAACATTCGGCAAAACTCTCATAATCGATTTCCAAAACCGAGAACAAACTGGTGTATTTTTTGCTAATATGAGATGCCCACTCTTCACGTACTTAGCCTTGAAGAATCAAGTCCATAGATTATCTAGTGTCAACAAACGCCATGTGAATTTCATATGGAGTGAATGCTGCACGTCCACAAACTTGTGGAGACCTACACCCCCCTCCCCATTCGGCGCACACATCTTGTGCCAAGGGTACCATTTCCTCTTTGTTGTGCCATTACTCTTTCCCCAAAAGAAAGTTGATAGAATGGAGTTAATTCTTGTCAGAGACTCCACTAGAACACTTAGAACAGCTAACAAATGAGTGGCCATACAAAAGAGAACATGTTTTAGCAAGATTAATCGACCCCCTTGGGACAACAGCCTTACTTACCAGCCTGCCACTTTATCTCGAATTTTATTAACCGTGGCTCAATCGATCGAGATGTTAGCCACCTAGTAACTAAAGGTACACCAAGGTAAGTAAACGAAAAAGACCCTTCCACAAATCCTGAAATTCTCATCAATCTCCATACTGATTGATTGTCCCGACCAGCTCTCATACTGCTCTATAGTCCTTAATAGCATTCGAAACGACCTGACATCACCATTAGTGAATACCAACAAGTCGTCGGCATAGAGTAAATGCAATACCAAGGGAACACCTCTAGGATGATGAAACTTGCTAATTCTTCCTTCCCCAAATTTAGTCACCAGTAGTCGAGATAAAATTTCCTTTATAATAATAAAGAGATACGACAAAAGTGGATCACCTTGCTCAAACCTTTAGATGGTTTGAAATAGCCTTTATAGGTTGCATTAGGCATAATAGAAAACCAAGGAGATTTAACACACTCTGCAACCAACTGGCAGACTTGTCATTGAAACCAAAGCTACTCAAGACCTGCAAAAGAAAATCCCAGGGAACTCTATCATATGCCTTGGCCATATCGACCTTCAATAGCATATTGCCACCTTGGGTCTTTTTGTGCAACGACTGGACCATCTCCTGAGCCAATGTAATATTTTAAAAAATACTCCTCCCAGGAATAAAAGCTCCCTGTTCTTGCAAATTTATCTTCGGGAGGAGACTCGTCAACCTGTTAACCAAAATCTTTGAAAAAATTTTATAAGCCACTGAGCAAAGGCTTATAGGCCTAAATTTACCTAAACTCTTTAGATCTAGAACTTTTGGGATGAGCACTATATAAGACGACGAGTAAAACCTTGGTAATGAGGCACCACTGAAAAAACCACTCGTTGCTTTGACCATGTCCTCCTTCACAATCTGCTAGCAAAACATGTAAAAACCCGAACTGAAACCATCAAGACCAGGAGAACTATGCTTCGGAATGGAAAACACCGCTGCTTTAACTTCATCTTCCGTCGGGCTTGCATATAGTAAAGTATTTTCCTCAGCCAAAATCACAGGATCTACAAGTGCCGAAAGGTCTGCAGGATGTACGTTCGGACTTGAGGACAAAAAAGTCTGTAAAATTCTGTAGCCCCGTTGTGAATTGCTTCTGGCATTGATAGCACCATTCTGTCTGCCAACTTCATGTACGAGACCATAGACTGCTTCCTACATTAGTTCACAGACGCATGTAAGAAACTGGAATTTTGGTCTCTCTCTTGTAACCATTTCCTCTTTGCCTTTTGAGCCAATCTCGTTTCTTCCCTTGCTTCCCATTCGGCCAGTTCCTGTTTAGCCAGCAAAAAATCTTCCTCAACAATCAAATTGTTGTTATACTAAAGCTGGAACTCAAGGAACTCCACCTTCTCCTCAAGAGTCTTAATCAATAAATCCACTCGGCCAAAAGTATTTCAGTTCCACTATTTTAAGGTTACCTTCACTTTCTTCAGTTTGGCAGCTAGTTTATACAAACCACTACCACTGACTGCTGGTTTTGCCCATGCTTCCTCCACACACTTCAAGAATGATTCATGCAAGCACCACATAATTTGGAAGCAAAAAGGAGAAGGACCATATCGTAATCTCGGTGGGCATACGTGAATGGGCCCAACTATGGGACCGACCATTGTGGCCATTACACCACGACATACTCCTACCTTGAACTCTCATCTCTACAAGCCCACAATTATCCAAGCTTTCGTTAAACTTCGCCATTGCCGACACGGGACGTGGGTTTCCCCCAATACATTCTGAATCTGAGCTTATGACATTAAAGTCTCCTACCACCAACCACGAATCATCAACTGTATCGATACTATCAAGCTCCCCCCATAAGCCGCGACGTTCTAACATAGTACACTTAGCATAAACAAAGGTCACCAAAATTTGACTAGTCCCCAAATGAAACCAACCCAACAGGGATTGATTTGTCATACTGAGCACCTCAAACCCATATTCCTCCTTCCAAAAAAGCCGCACTTTACCACCTGAAGATTCATTACAGCAAAACTTCAAGAACTCCAAAAAACTAGCCAGCCGTGGCATTTTAGATTCCTCATGAAAAGGTTCCAAAATCGCCACTACTGATACCCGATGCGTTTTTACTAAACTCTTATGTCTCTTCCTAGACTGACCCAAACCATGAATATTCCATAATAAAATTGTATCAATCATAAATTAAGCTTAGAGGATCGGGTAGCCACCCGCTGCGAATGCCTTACACAATGTGTCAACTGTTTTGTCCATTTGGTTTTATGCCTAGGAGGCTCTTGGTCAAAATCATATGCCTTTTCCATCTGCACATCCTGCCCCTACCTCCCATCTCACCATCCGAACTATACACCAAACCACCAGCACCAGCAAGATGACTTTGAACCTGCCCACCACGGCTTTCCATTTCCAACACCTCTGACACCACATCACATTGCTTGATTACAACAGCTCCTACTCCAGGATTCCCAGTCACTAAAAGTTCAGAGTCTTCAGACTCCAAGAGAGTAGGATTCTTTACCAAACTAGCAACATTAGTTTCAAGTGTCACATGAACATTTTCACTGGGCACCAGAGTTCCAGACTGTATAGGAACCTCCTTCAACAACACGACCTCACTCACATGCAATGACAGATAAGATTCACATTCAATTTCCTCACAGCTCTCAGTATCATCCAGTTCAGTCCTCGATGCCATTACCTCAGATGCCAGCCCCTCCTTTCGTTGTAACTTGTTAACTTCTATTGCACTCGACGAGGAGCCCTCCCCAATAGTCACCCCATCCATCGGCATAGCCTGGACAGACGTTGAGACATCCCTAGCATTCACATCTTCCGTCAACTCTTTCTCCACTCGTTTGTTCTTGTGATTTAATTGGACAATGTTCCATTACATGCATAACATATTTTTGATATTCTATTCTTTATTTTATTTTATTTCTAATTCTTATTTTTAATTTTTTTATATAGGCTAATAAATGAAAATGGGACTTTGACCTTGATATGCATTTATTCAAAGGAGACTTTGACCAACATGGAGACTTTAAGACTTGGATGGCAACACTTTGGTGATGGGGAATTAATTTCAGCCACACATTATTTTTCTTGGGCATTTTCAGCCGCACACTTCTAATTTGACCAAGGGCTACACTAATTGATTTGGAGACTTTGACTTGGAGTGGGACTTCAAGTCCTACATGGAACACTATTATTTTTTCCTTGGTGGAGTTTGACCTACGGAACACTATTATTTTTTCCTTGGAGAGTTCAAGACCAGACGGCACACTTTTATTCCCTTATGCACCGTACACTTATTTTTTTCTTCTCTTAGGCATTTTATTCATTTCAACGCCATGGGCATAAATTCAATTAGCCCCGCATACTTCTATTTTTTCAATCAAGCAAATTCACGCTACAGCACCATTGAAGAACTTATTGAGGGGTCCAATTGCTGCTACAGTCCAGCCTCCTCCACTACTTTCAATCTCCATCTCAGTTCAATTGGCTTGATCTTTTCATTCTCTACTTTTTATTTAACTTTAATTTGAAGTTTATGGTGTTTTCTTGATATTTTTGGATTAAAAGTTTGGGTATTTTATTTGCTATTTATTTTATTTTATGTTAGTTATTTTTCTTGTTTCTTTAAACTTCTATTAAATATGCATTCCTATTACATTTTATATTAATTTCAGTTTATTATTTAATTTTCAGATTAATTAAAATTGTTTAGCATAGTCGAATCTTTAATTGTTAATTTCAATTTGTTAGTCTTTTACGTTTCATTTTGACACTAAAAAAAATCCAAAAGTATGAATCTAATCTATGACTAGTGCCTTTTTTTTTTTTTTTTTTTTTTCCGTTGCACTCTTCCATTCATTGTACATACCACCACTTTTATTTGTGAAACTTTTCACCATTTTATACAAGTTTAGATTTAAACAACTTTTCCCGAGGAGACGATTTAGGAATTTTATTCCTAATTATTACACGACATCCTCTTGCACTTGGGATAGCCTTTGTGCTACTCATTTTTGAGTGAGTCAGAGACCACCTATGTAAAAGTGTTAGGCTCAAGAGGGATGACAACTGTATGAAGTAGACGAAGTGGATGACGTGAGGAATAGTGGGTCACGTAGTCAAGAAATTGGTGAGGTTGAGAATTATATAAGACATGACGCAAGACAGGCTCAGATGGATGACCTAAATATTGATGCCAAAGGAAGCTAGGTGCCTTGATTCCCATAAAAGCAATTAGCCCTTTGCACTTATTGTGTGATAAGTTGGTGAGATTGATAGGATATAGCTCATTTTCACTTGGACCATGAAGGAGCGTGAGTCCCATTTGATTTTCCTGAACCGAATAAGCATTATGTGTGAGATGGAAAGTAACATCATTATTGAGACAAAATTTATTAATAGTGACAACTTGAGGATAGTGAATAATATTTTTAAGAAAAAAAACAATTGTTATGATAGTGGACAATGGATGAACCAATATGTTTAATAGACAAACCTGCACCATTACCTACACTGACAGTCTCATTACCATCAAACGAGCATTTGGAATCAAGACTCTTAGCATTATTAGTTATGTGAGCATTAGCACTGCTATCCGCAAGCCATTGACCATTCAGAAATTCTACATTAATATCAGCAACCATGGCTGCCAGTTCTGTAGGAGGATGACCTCCTTGAAATGAAAATCCATTTGCTGAAAATAGTGCAATGCCTAAATTGTTACCCTTGCAAATCTGGCAAGGTGAACGGCCACCAAAGTTGGAAGTGGAAATAGAGCAAACGTCCTTGGTAGATATGGGGGACGAAGGTTTGATGGAGAAGTTTGGCTTTGTAGCGTTGGTGCCTGAAGACACAGAAAATTGTAGTTTACGCTTCACAGGCTGAAACTTTGGCCGATTGGTGAATAAAGCAAAGGAGGACATCTCTGGCGCAGGATTGAGTGGAGCACAGCAGTTTAGAATAGTTTCATTATTCATCAATTCAGACCTGAAATCAAAAAAGGACATAGAAGTCTCCCGAGTGTGGAAGGAGTAAGAGGTGATGAATTGTGTAAAAGTAGGATTAAGACCCCCAATAATAAAGGATATAAGATCATCATCATCGACTGGTTTTCCAACCGCAAATAATTGATCAGCCAAGAACTTGGCTTCAGACAGATACGAAGCACAAGTCAACGAACCTTGTTGAAGATTTTGTAGCTGACATTCCAAATGGCAAATGCAGGATTTTGACTGGGAAGCAAAAAGAGCTGCAAGAGATTGCCACGCCAAAAATGAAGAGTCCAAACCATAGAGGGAAGCCACCAGTGTAGGAGAAATAGAGGAGATGATCCAACTTAGCAGAAGTTGGTCACGACTCTACCAACTGGTGTAGGCTGGATTTACGGACTCACTTTTGGTGGCATCGTCGTCAACAAACATAGCAAGACAAGGGTTAGAGCCATCAATAAAACCAAGGAGATTGTGACTCTTGAGAATAGGTTTAAACTAAGCAGTCCACGCAAGGTATTTTGTCTCATCAAGTTTGATAGAGACAAGTTGCATTAGATTGGGGAAAACAATATTGGATGAGGAGGAAGAATCAGACTCAGCCATGTTTTAGAAAAGCGGAAGCAGGATCTTTAAAGCGTAAGCTAGATTGGCTCATGATACCATGAAAGATAATGGAAAGGAAAGATGGTTTTGGCAAGATGCCAAACCGTGTGTATCATTATAATTATATAGATGTTACAGTTGTAGGGATAAACACAACATTACAATAACAACAACCATAATAGTTAGGATAAACACAACAAAGTACAAGTTTGAAAATCAAATATCCTAGTTTATAGGGAGCACGGGATTGAGATCCTTGATATCCTTAACACAAAAATGCTTTTAAAAAAAAACAATAAAGAAATATAACACTCATCGGTACCAATCCGAGGTGGATGTAGTATCATCCTTGAGTCTTTTGACTCTTGGTAATATATACCGAAAATATTACTATGTTTCTTAATCTATACAATTCATTTTGCTCATTTGATGTAGCTAGTGTCATGTGATTTTTTAAAAAAATTAAAAAATATATTGAAAATAAAATAGCATCTGAAAACAAAATCCTAGATTTCTTTTACCATTTTATGCTTGTGTTTTTCACTTTTTCAACAAGTCACATATTACTACATTGTAGTACTACTATATCAAGCGAACAAAATGAGTGATATAAATTAGGGATATAATAGGATTGTCCTACACATACGAGAATTTTGAAGTGTAATTAAAAACTCGTACAAATCTCGAATAGCACACCAAAGAAAAAAAAAAAGTTCCACATAAAAAAAAAAAAAAAAAAAAAAAAAAAAAGAAAGACACTTAGACCTTGTTTGTTTTCAGAGATGAGATGGGATGAGTTGAGATTAAAATTAAAAGTTGATTAAAATATTATTAGAATATAATGTTTTAATATTATTTTGGTATTGAAATTTTAAAATGTTGAATTGTTTATTTTATTTTGAGTGAAAATTTGAGAAAGTTGTGATGATGAGATGAGATAAGATGGAAAGTTTTGTGAAAGAATCTTTTAAGAACTATTTTAATATTCATTTTCAATAAACTAATACAATCATACCATTGTGTTACGATTTTGAAGGTTAAAAGTTTAACCAAATTAGTATTCGATAGTCTTAGAGCTTTTAGATCAATGGTTGGGTTTTAACCATTGGTATGAGAACGGGAACTACGTCATTGGTTCAAGTCACGATGAGGGCAACCTATATGCTGGATTAAAATATCTTGTTACTATGTATGGATATGGTATTAAGTTAATTAATACTAATAAATGAGTGAAGCCGCCATAAAGGAAATGACTATCACCAAGTTAGTGTTAATAGAGTGGACCGCTGTAGACATCGAATCCAGAAACGTTGTGGAATGTTATAATCATGATGATTCAAGGCTTAACTTAATTAGTATATAATAGTCATAGGGCTTTTAGATCAATGTTTGAGTTAAGGATTGGGTCTTTAACACTCTGTATTAAAAATAAATTTCAATATTATAAATTTAACAATTATTTTATGTAAAGCAATAAAATAGTTGCAAAATAGTTATTAGTAGATTATTTTCTAAAAGAAATAGTAATTTGAAAGAGAAATACTACAAAAAAACCTTTACACCACACACATCCATTAACAAAAATGTAATTTGTTATTTTTGTCACTATTTAAATATATAAATATTTAAGTACTAAGATAAAAGACAAAATTGACAAACCAGAATGTGACATAAAAGACAAAATTGACAAACCAAAATTGGTGTAAAAGCTTGTACATAGAATTTTTCATTTCTTTAAAAGTTTTGCTATTCATAAATCCCATAAATTACACACCATATAATTTTTTAATTTTTTTAATTTTATTTTTCTTAAAATAATTGAATTCTTCTATTCATAATCAATATACTACACATTTAGTAAGAGAAAAAAATTAAAAAAATAACAAAAAGAATTATGTGTGATGTATAAAGCTTGTTAATAGAATTTTTCTTTGGAAAAAGCGATGATCCTATCCCTATATATACACTAACGAGCAGCAATAATCTAAAAATGTTCTTCCGCTTGGCCTATGTGCCTCCATTCGTCATTACTATTGACAAAGTTTTTGGTTCCTTTTTTTTATGAACTTCTTTCTCGCCGTACACTTGAGCATTCTCCTTGCAGCTTTGACCAGCCAAAATGCCTAATGTCGGAGGAGTTCCTGCGGATGGTGTGCCAGGCAAGGTGTACACGGGGAAACTTACTCCTTTTGTAACCGTAACGTGTATTGTCGCAGCCACGGGGGGCTTGATTGTCGGTTATGATATTGGAATTTCTGGTAAAGAATACGCACTTCGAATCGAAATCCTAATCAAACATCGAAATCGCTTTGCTTTTTAATCTAAATTATGATTATGTGTTGACAGGTGGAGTGACGTCAATGGACCCGTTTTTGAAGAAGTTCTTCCCGTCGGTGTACCGGAAGAAGCATGAGGAATCATCCACCAACCAGTACTGCCAATATGACAGTGAGACGCTGACAATGTTCACGTCGTCCCTGTATTTGGCTGCTCTGCTTTCATCCATCGTGGCGTCCACTGTGACACGTAAATTCGGTCGCAGGTTGTCCATGCTCTTGGGCGGCCTGCTCTTTTGCGTGGGTGCCATCCTCAATGGCTTTGCCCAAGCCGTCTGGATGCTTATGGTCGGCCGAATGTTACTCGGTTTCGGTATTGGGTTTGCAGGACAGGTATTCTGTTTTTTTCTCTGTTCCGTGATCTGGGATATCTTTTTTTGCTTTCGGAGTAGTTTCTTATATATTTTTTGCCGCTTTGGATCTTGAATTTTCCTAAAGTTGGAAATTCTTGGTGCTTTTATTTTGGTTCAGTGAACGTTGTGTGGAGGAAAAGAACCAAAAATAAATAAATAAAATGCTGTCAGAAAACAAAACTAAACACAATAGTTTATTCCGTTGGGTCTTCAGATTGGCCGAAACTGTACTTTTTTACTTCCAGATCTTCTTATATTGTTTTGAAATGATTTCAAGTATTCTAAGGGATTAGTAGCATAAAAATTAGCGAATAATTTTAGCATTTGTGCTTTCATATATATATATATATAGTTCGATGCGGATATGTGGTTTTTAGGTTCCATTTCTCTGATTGCTTAATGGATGTAGAGATACGAGCTTCTTCTACAGTTTTTCCGAATCTTGTTCTTAATAAATAGAAGTAAACACTTTGGGAAAGAAAAGATGGACACGATTCGTCCCTCCCCAGAAACCAAAGGCGACTTTGGACTAACTGGAACTGCAGAACACTGTTTTCATTAGAATTCGTTGAGAAAAGTCTTCATGATACACCATAAATGACCTCACTGCCGTGTTCTTTGACTTCTCCTCAATAATTTACTTGAAGAATCCACAACGTGTGGATGACGATTTTTGTCTTTTCCAAGGAGCATGGCAACTTGACAACTAGGCGTTGGATAGAGTACTGAAGCTAAACATCAATATTGATTTTATAAAAATTTATATAGATGACAATAAGTTACAGTGCATACTCTCTCTCTCTCTTTTCTATGTGATCTTCAAGTTCGGACAATGTGGGATATTTTCAGAAATTAGGTAGGTGTGGTCCCTACATTTGGCAAGTATTGATTTGGAAGTGAATCTGGTCACTTTTTCTGTACATGCAGTCAATTCCTCTCTACATCTCCGAGATGGCCCCTCACAAGTATAGAGGAGCCCTAAACATTGGTTTGCAGTTATCAATCACAATTGGTATCCTTATTGCCAATGTGTTGAACTACTTCTTTGCAAAGATCAAGGGTGGGTGGGGATGGCGCTTGAGCTTGGGTGGGGCCATGGTTCCTGCCCTCATAATCACCGTTGGATCACTTGTTCTTCATGATACCCCCAACTCTATGATTGAGCGGGGCCTACACGATGAGGCCAAAGAGAAACTCAAAAGGATTAGGGGCGTAAATGATGTTGAGGAAGAATTCAGTGACCTTGTTGCTGCTAGTGAAGCATCAAAACTAGTGGAGCACCCTTGGAGAAACTTGTTGCAAAGAAAATATAGACCTCACCTCTCTATGGCAATCCTAATTCCCTTCTTTCAGCAACTCACTGGGATCAATGTTATCATGTTCTATGCACCAGTTTTGTTTAACACGATTGGGTTTGGAAGCGATACTTCCCTCATGTCAGCGGTGATTACTGGAGGTGTTAACGTTGCTGCAACATTTGTTTCTATTTATGGTGTTGATAAATGGGGAAGGAGATTTCTTTTCCTCGAAGGTGGAATTCAAATGCTCATATGCCAGGTAACTATTCATAATAAAAAAATATAGTCACAAGATTAAGACTTGTTGCCTGAGCTTATAAGGTTTTAAGTGGGAGAGAGATAGATATATGAAATAGGTCCAACAATATTTATTTTTGTCTATACAAAATACTCCAAACGGTATTAAATTAACAATAACTGTTTTAGGTTTACTTTATGTATCTCTCTATCACTTGAGACCCTAAAGTTCGGATAATAACTTAAAGGATATCTTTTTCGTACTGACATTAATTAGTTGACCTATGATTATATGGTTTTTATCTGTCGGTGCAGGCTATTGTTACAGCTGCAATTGGTGCTAAATTTGGAGTGGATGGAGAACCTGGTGAGTTGCCCAAGTGGTATGCAATTGTTGTGGTGCTTTTCATTTGCATCTATGTTGCCGGGTTTGCATGGTCTTGGGGTCCCCTTGGCATCTTGGTGCCCAGTGAAATCTTCCCTCTTGAAATCCGATCTGCTGCTCAGAGTGTCAACGTGTCTGTCAACATGATTCTCACGTTAGTTATTGCTCAAAGCTTCTTATCCATGCTGTGCCACATGAAGTTCGGGTTATTCCTCTTGTTTGCCTTCTTTGTGTTGGTGATGACCATTTTTGTCTACTTTTTCCTTCCTGAGACAAAGGGTATCCCAATTGAAGAGATGGGCAGGGTTTGGAAGACCCACTGGTACTGGTCCAGATTCGTGGGCGATGATAATCACCCCAACGTGGAGATGGGCATGGGAGCTGCCCGGGCTATAAAAAACGTGTGTTAGCATTTTTGTTTTTCATATAAAGGGCTTTCTCAATCTGTCAACAGATCATGGTCCAGCCTATTATGGACCCACCCATATATACCAATCCATTCAAAAGGAAATACAGATTCAGCATGGATTTACTGCTTTGATCCATTATATTGATAATTGTGTAATTACTTCAATCCAACCTGATCTCGGTAAATAGGAAAATGCTACTTACTCTTTTTACTAACTTTTGATGAGAGTTATTGCTGAGATTTTTTAATTTTATTTTTTTACTTAATAATTAAATAAGTGTCTTTTAATAATATTGTGTTTTTTCAAAAAAATAAATAAATTTAAAAGTGTTTAAAAAATACATGTAAAAGAAAGCAAATATATATATATAGTGTTAAAAAAATACATGTAAAAAAACAAAAAACCCAAAACCAACTAGCGGGAGCTCCTAGCAACGGCTGTAGAGCCACCCATAGGCAAAAGTGCTGCGATATCAATCACAGAGTGGAGTAATCGGATTCTTTTATGTTTTGGTTTAAGAAGTCATATGATTTCTCACGTTAAGAATGAATAAAAACAAAAACAAAAACAAAAACACATCTTATTATATTTTATATATGTAGAAAACTATATAAATTTAATGTGAATTCCAAAAGTACAAAGGTGACATACTCAGCCAAAAAATAAGGACAAGGTTGATATTTCAAGAGTATGATCACCATAATCTTTGTAGAATATTATTAGGCAATATGCTTGTTTTCTACAGAACATCTGTGTTTGCTAAAAGCCATCATAGCCAAATATATTCAAATAAGGTGATGGCCATTGCAGTCTCAATATAAATTTACAAAGAATTAATTAATTTTTTTTTTAATCTATACCAAGAAATCATAGATGCCCTAAGTTAGAAGAAATAGTCTGTGTTGAAGCGACAATCAACTGGATCACCCACTACAACAAATTTGATTTTTAGGGATGGAATTTATTTAATCCCTAAAAATACTTTTTAGAGAAAAAATTTAAATTTCATCTCAAAATATGTAAAACCTTATAAATCCATTCAAACGGATACATATTAGTTTAAACCGGAGATGATCTCGGAGATTCTGGAACAAATTATATCATCTCCAAAAATCTAAACCGTTCGGACTAATAAAATTTAATTCGAATAGTTAATTAATCTATTCGAATACAATATAATATGTTCAAATGGTTATTACCTTGTTTGAACGATATATTTTTTGAATGGTTATTACCTTGTTTGAATGGTTATTACCTTGTAATAATATATATTTTTTCTATTAATTTGTTATCATTTTCAAAGTAAATGAAAATGTCTATACATTATATATTATGATTTACAATGAATTAAAATACTTACGAATTCATAAATTAATTTTATGTAATTAATTTTAAAATATTTTAGTTAAATAAATATTACTTTAAAGATAGTGTCATTTTTTCGATTATTGTGAATATTAAGTATAATGAAAAGAAAATATAATTAATAATAAAGAGGCTAGCAAATACTAAAAATAAAAACTATACATTAATTACATCCCAAAATGAGTTAGACATTCTATACAACATAAAAAAAGTAAAATAATAATTAACAATATCTATTTGTTAAGTAAATCAAAATCCTCCTGTAAGGTATATAAGCGTCCATCAAGGTCCTTAAGCTTCTCCATGATGGACTCAATGAACTATTGCTTTATACTTTTGCGATGCTCTGCCAATAAAGCTTGTACCTCATCCGAAGTAGCCCCAATAAGCTATCTCTCAACACGGGCAGAAGTAGTAGAAGCTGGATCAGTAGGGGAAGGCAAATCCTGTACTGCATGAGTCTTCAGCAAGTGATCTTTGCTCTTGCTGAATGTGATCTTGTTAACGAACCCCATCTGTGGCAACCTCCGCTCACTCAAAGTCACTGTAACCTCCGATTGGAGTAGGATGTTAGATATCAGCAGTGCAAATGGTAGACTACCTTCAACCGAATAGCACGACTCTGTTCGAATACGGAGGAAGAAATACAATGCCAGATCAATTGGCTCCCCCTGTTCTATCCATAATAAAAATCTGGTCCGCTCGATCTTGAAATCAGTCTTATGTTTTTTCAAATCAATGTTATACCCGACAATCTGATTAAGCATTCTGAAAAATACTATACAGTCGGCCTATAGGATCACTTTACTACCATCATATAGAGGAGCCGAAGGGTCTCGCACTAGCTCACGAACCTGATCGTCTGTAAGACTATCATCAGATACCTCATTGCCGCTCTCACTATCATTTGAGCCAGCATCCAACTCTGCGGTCTCTACACCTGGAGTTGGCGATGAGGGTACGGCTGGTGTGTCCTCATTAGATGGTGCAGTCGTTACTCTTGGTGCTGCCGTTGCTGCTACAGGATATGTACCGGGCTCCTACTGTAGATCAAGAAACTCAATAATAATGTGGGGAGAGAAGATAATACTCACTCCTCGGACTAAGTTGTAGCACAGAGCATCACCAGACTGCTCTCACATGGCATGGTAAAACTCAGCGACCATCTCAGGATATACTATGTCCCTCTGCTGACAGATCGGGATCCATCCACAATTGGTGATGATGTCATGTATTCTCCGTTTCTCCTAAGTAAGATAGTGGAAGTCATCCAGAATGATCTCCCGCTCAACTAGTATAGGCCTCACGACCAACTGAGAAGGAGTTGCTCTACTACTTTGGCCTGTCTGGGGTCGAGAAGATTTTCTTCTGCTGCTACTTGCCATTAGTATATTGTTGATTCACAAAATAATTATGTAATCTAATTAAAGTGAAGAAGTTTGATGCTATTTGCCAAGTGTTTGGCAACTGCTTATTCAAATGGATTCCAAACCGTTCGAATAAGCGTTGGCAAATATCATCTTTAGTTCGAATGACCTAAAATTTCATTTGAATGATATTAAATTCTATTCGAATGACCTTATAAAACTGCATTCAAATGACCTTAAATTCCATTTATTCCATTTAAATGACCTTAAATTCCATTTGAATGGCCTTGAATTTCTTTCGAATGACATTAAATTCCATTCGAACGAAAATGAGCTAAACAGACATGACTGAGTCGACTCAGTCCCCAATTTACAAATCTTGGATTCACCATAATCCAAGGTTTTAATCAGTAGAAATGATTTAGGAGTGAAGCCCCATCATTTCTACCAATTACTTTTGTGTCATTTGGCCCCAAAACAACAAAATGGGGTTGGATTGATTCAAAATCCGACCCCCTCAAAACCAATGTTTATTTTCAAAAAACAATAAATCAACGGACAAGATGAGGACCCATGCCTCTTGTTCTTGGAGATTTGAGGACTTGGTCGGAGTTGGTGGCGGCATTGTGGCTACGAACGGTGGAGGATTCGATTAGATGGTTTGAATGAGAGAAAGAAATGAACAGAGAAGAAACTGTATCGTGACTTATAAAACGTCATTTCGTTTGAACGGAAAAGGTATAAGTTCAAACAATAAGGGTTTTAGTTCAAATGAAATATATAATAATGAGAAAAAAATGATATATAAGTACAACAAGTAAAAAAATACGTTTTATATCACTAATACTATTATATAATATTAATATTAATAATAATAAAAAATTTCTGGACTAGTATATATAATATAGTATATATAATATATATCAGATAAATATATATAGTATATAGTATAGAGTATTTAATTAAAAACCTATGTATATATTATAAGTAACTAGTATATATATAATATACTATATATATTATGCATTAGATGAGTATAAAATAGTATATAGTAAAACATTGCGTTATAAAGTAATATATTAAGTATATAGTAAAACATTGCATTATATATAAGTATAAAATACATATATTTAATATACTTATATTGTATATTAGTAATAAACTAAATACTTAGAATATATTATATAAGTATTACAGTACTATTAGCTTTCATATATTTATGCTATTTGTACTATAATATCACTTAGTATTATACTATTAGTGATACTTAGTATTATACTTATAGTGATACTAATAAGTATAACACTATTAGTGATACAAAATAAAATTTATATTATTAGTAAAACTTAATATTATAGATTTATAAGGAACTTAGTATTATACTATTAGTGACACTTAGTATTATATAGTGTATATAGTTTTAATATATACTAATAATAATATTGGGTGTATTATGTATATTTATATATTGCTATAATTATCTATTCGAATGAACTTCAATATAGTTCGAATAGAGATAAAGTCTGTTCGCACCAATTTTTTTGTTTGGAGGGAAAGTTTGCACCAAATTATCAATATATGCTAGAGAATATTTTTTTTTTGTTTGAACTCTAATATTATCAGTTCAAACGGGAAAATATTGTGGGAAAAATTTGTATTTTTTTTATTTTCGCATTCGAACTTCTAAAAAATCCATTCGAGCGGAAATTCACATATTATTAACCCAATCATTTCATTTCAATTCACTCGGATTGAAGTTTGTGAGAGAGAGAGAGAGAGAGAGAGAGAGAGAGAGAGAGAGAGAGAGAGAGAGATGGCTTTGAGAGAGTGTTTTGGAGAGAGAGAGCTTGAAAGAAGTGAGAGAGAAGAGATTCTTAAGAGAGAAAAGAGGTGGAGAGAGAGAGCTTGAAAGAAGTGTGAGAGAAGAGATTCTTGAGAGAGAAAAGAGGTGCACCAAGACGTAATATGTTTTTATTTGGTATTTTTTATTCCGATTTTCATTTATACTTATCTTCATATTTGTTACATTTATTCCTGAGATAGAACAGATGTTTAATGTGTTTTATGCATATATAAGTATTGCGGATTGATATTTTTATTGGATTGCAAAAATTAGAGGTAAGTTTTTATAGTTTTCTAAATTATTTAATAATGATATTTAGGTATAATCATATAGTTTTTAATGTATTGTATTAAAATATGCCATCATGTATGTGAAAATTGGGTTTTATGGTTAAGTTTTTTGCTTTGTTTCGTGACTGGTTTTTGGCTTGGTCCCATTTGAACACTTTGAATCCTGTTCAAATTGAATTTACCCAGTATGAACGGAATCTTACTCGAACAGAATTCGGTTTGAACATTTGGCTAATTTGTTCGAATAGAATCAAACCCTTTAATTATTCTAATTAAAGTGATTAATACTTAAAATATGCTTATAAAATATTTAATTAAAAAATTATAATGTATAATTAAAAATCTGTAATCACTCTAATTAAAGTGATTAATACTTAAAATATACTTATAAAATATTTAATTAAAAAATTATAATGTATAATTAAAAATCTTTAAGCACTCTAATTAAAATGATTAATACTTATAAAATATTTAATTAAAAAATTATAGTGTATAATAAAAAATCTTTAAGCACTCTAATTAAAATATACTTATAAAATATTTAATTAAAAAATTGTAATGTATAATCAAAAATCTTTAAGCACTCTAATTAAAATGATTAATACTTAAAATATACTTATAAAATATTTAATTAAAAAATTATAATGTATAATTAAAAATATTTAAGCACTCTAATTAATATGATTAGGGTTCGTAAGTTTCTCACCCATGGATAGGGTCGACGACTTATTGTGACTAGCATACTTGAAGAATTGTAGGAAAATGTTATCGAAATTTTTACTAACATACGAGTTTTGGACTGAATATATATGCTATATAGATAATAATCTCTCGAATGGGATAGGACCAACTACCTTAAAAGTATATGGTAATTAAACACGTATATTGCAATTGTTTCTTGATAGTATTTATCCCATGAATTGAGTTTTTTATAGTTGGATAAGAGTTGGATATTATTGGAAGATAGACTTGGTCGAGACTATAAGTAGTATGCACAATGGGTGAAGTCTTTTTTAGAATTTGCTTGTGAGAGTGTTGACAGTCGAGGATTTATAAGATGCCCGTGCAAGAAGTGCAAAAACCTTAATTCATATAATATGATCGTGGTGGAGGATCATTTATTCGTAAATGAAATTAATCTTAAATACTTACATTGGGTTTTACGTGGCGAACCATTTCCTGAAGGAGTTAGATTTGGCAGTTAGTTCAATTAGATGGATGAATGTAACGAGATCGACATGGAGGACATAAATGTTGATGTTTCTAATGATAGTTATGATAATGAAAGATATGACTGAGATGTTAGGGGATCTTGGCGCAGGCATATTTGGTTCTAGGGATGGAGAAGGAACATCTACATAATCATTTGAGGGAAATGAAGACTTTAGATCACTATGGGAGGATGCACAACGAGAATTTTACGAAAGGTGCACCCGTCATAGCAAGTTGTCATTCACTATCAGGCTGCTCCATATTAAGTCTATTTATCGTATTTCTGCAAAGGCAATCGATATGTTGCTTGAATTATTTAAAGAGGCTCTCCCACAGGATAACGTAGTACCTCGAAATTGAAGGGATGGTTAGGATTTGATTATAATATCATCCACGCATGTAAGAATGATTGTGTTCTCTTCTAGCAGCAATATGCAGAATTTTGATTCATGTCCAGTGTGTCATGAGTTAATATGGACATCAGATAAGCATAATGTACCCTATAAAGTGCTAAGACATTTTTTGTTGATTCTTCGACTTCAGAGATTGTTTACTTTCCCATTGACTGCAACATATATGACTTGGCATCACACAAAAAGAGTTCAAAATTATTAATTCCTCATGCATCCTGCAGATTCCTTACAATGGAAGAAATTTGATAACGAGTATCCATGGTTTGCAAGAGAACTTCACAATGTACGCCTTGGTTTAACAACTGATGGCTTAATCCATTTGGCAACATGACCACTTCTCATAGCACATGGCCTATCATATTAATGCCTTATAATTTGCCACCATGGAAGTGTATGAAAGATCCTTATTTTATGATGACTCTATTGATCCAGGGCCAAGGTCACAAGGAAATGAAATAGATGTATATTTACAGCCAATGATGGTAGAGTTGAAAGAGTTGTGGGAACAGGGTGTCAATACATATGATGCGGCTTTGTCGCGTGAATTCAAGATGCATGCTACAGTACTTTGGACAATAAATGATTTTTCAGCATACAAGAACTTGTCTACGTGGAGTACAAAAGGAAAAATTGCTTGTCCTGTTTGTAACAAAGATACACAGTCTCAGTGGTTAACGAATGGCCAGAAATTATTTTTCATGGGACACCGTTGATATCTACCTTATGATCATAGATGACATTCAAATAGAGTAATATTTGATGAAAGGGTTGAGTGCAGGTCATCACCACCAGAGTATTATCACCACTCTGGTGGTGATATTTTTACTCTGGTGGTGATATTTTCACGCAATTGGAAGATGTTCTAGACAACAGATTTGGGAAGGATGCAAGATGTCGAAAGAGGAAACGACAAGCAGTGTAATTGAATTAGACAAAACAAAGTATTTTCTTTTAGTTGCCATATTGGTCTACCTTGACACTATTTCACAATTTAGACGTTATGCATATTGAAAAAAATATATGTGAGAATATTTTGGGACCCTGATGTCAATACAAGGGAAAACAAAAGATACAATAAACTCTCGTAAAGATTTGAAAGAGTTGGGGATAAGATCGGAGTTGCATTTGCATGATACTGGATCGTCAGCTTATATGCCCCTTGGATAGTATACACTTTCAAGTGATAAGAGAAAGAAATTCTGTGACTAATTCATGACAATCAAATTACCTAATGGTTATGCTTCGAACATGTCAAGATGTGTCTGAACTAATGATTGGAAGATAACTGGTCTTAAAAGTTACGACTACCATATATTTCTACAGTGATTATTGCCGGCCAATTGGTGTGCGCGGAAAGATTACTCGAGATGTTCGTACAGCTCTCACAGAATTAGGGCAATTTTTCAGGAGTTCTTGCAATAGAATGTTGAGAGTTGATGATGACTTATTAAAAATGGAAGTTGACATTGCATTGATATTGTGCAAGTTAGAGAGTTTGTACCCGCCTTCATTCTTTGATGTAATGGTTCATTTGGCTGTGCATCTATCTAGTGAGGCTTTAGTTGCTAGTCCCGTTCAGTATAGATGAGTGATCAATTTGGTTGATCAGATGAAAGAATAAGGTTTTGCTTATATCGCTTGATCTTACATCTTGATTCTTTCTCAATCCATCTCATGGTTCCTCTTTTTACCAAGTGTCCAACGCTATTCATCAAGTGTGGATAAGATCTTTTCAAGTGTCCAAATAAAACTTCCTTAACCAATTTGGACATTCCATGCTATGATTTTAAAAACACTATGCTATGTGCTACTATTGATGCTACTATTCACTCCAGGAAAGTGAAAAATAAAGTTTGCACTGTAAAATCCTAAATATTCATACAAACCTAAATGTGCAATTTTTTTAATCAAAATTCAACCCCAAAATGCCTAAAAAATGCAAAATGCATTTTCGAACAAGTGTATCGCCTAAATTTGAAAATGAGATTATTGCATCATAAAATCCTATATAATCAATTGAGTCTAATGGTACAGATCATAACATATTCTGACACTTCTAATTACCTCAAACAAATAAAATGCACTTTTGACATTATAGTAAATGGTAACACTAACTATGCTGGCAGACTAAAACCTATGTGATTAGTCGATTCATAAAAACTTATGAGATTTTCACAAGGTTCCTAAAGGTTAGTGAAATTTACTATTGAATTTTTAGTGAGCTGTTACACATCGTATCGCCGTACCAGCCCAACATTTTAGAGTGCCACCACCTCTGATAAGCTCTCTCCTTCATCTTAAATACTCTGTGTTTGGTAGATAAGCATATATATATATGCATAAATACTCTGTGTCTGTATAGAGGTATAGACCAAATTGTTACAGCTCAGTTGCTATCCAATATTTACCCATAGTCTAATTTCGTAGAGAATTAAAAAATTTCACAGAAAACCATACATATCTTACTTTAGAAACAAAGTGAAGCAATTTTCTTTACTTTAGCGTTGAGTCTCTCATCTCAATCTTGGGCCACCATTAGCTTGGATTGAAAGTTATGTTGTAACTTACCAAGTGGGATTTTGCGAAGTACAGTTACAATTATTACCACCAATGCTGCAATTGTATTTAGCTTTACAACTAGGAAAACAATCACGAATTGTAAGACATAACTGGAGAATTTCTGCAAAATCTGATGGAACCAAAATGGAAACTCTCCAATCCTATAAGCATCTAAAGTGACACAGTTCAATATCTCACCACCTGAGTACACCAATCTAGCAAAGTTGAATAATCTCAATTGTTTCTTATAAACTGCTATTATGAACAATGACTTGACTTTCAAGCCCAATAAGCTTGCTTCGGAAACGCCATTGTCTTTGTGATATGGATTCTATGCTAGCATATAATGTCCTTCATACTTGAATGATTGTTTTCCCTCAGCAACCAATATGAAGGCATTGAGAAGTAAGGGATCGGCAGAAATTGCGAATAAACTTTAACTAAGTAACCCAGATAGGAAAAATAGAGTAGTGGCATGAAATCAATGCCTTAAGAATTGAAGGTTGGGGTGATGGTTTTGCTCTTTTAACTGCTTATTCAATTGCCATAAGCAGAAACGAATGCCATAAGTAGAAATTTCAGCTAATTATTCAACTACTCCAAAAACACCTTGTAAATTTCTGCTTATTCAACTACCATAAGTAGAAATTAGTGCCATGAGCAAAGCTCCATCTACCTTTCATAGTTTGGGCATATCTTCATCTTCAAGAGTTTTCACCTGGCCCGTTTTCATCAACAGATTTAAACACTATAAAGACATTCTACTGACAAATCTCGCTTTTGAAAATGGAGTGACACGGCCAATAGACGGAGTTTCAACCTTTAGGTTTTGTTTCCTTCTGCTCTTCATACTCTATAATGCATACAAGAGCAAAATTATAGGTACATAGAGAAAACAAGATCATGTCTACCATTACTTATACCGCCATCTAACGAACTAAAAAATAAATAAATATAAATAGAAAAAAAATATCCAAATATGTATGCCTTATGGTTGTTTTCTAGATCATGCTATTCCTTATTTTAGAGTGGCCAGAAAAATTAGAGAGTTTTATGGTTGTAGGTCAACTAAGTTGTACTGATGCATACTTATGTTTCAACTAGTGTGCTGGAATACTATTTCCTACGTTGGTATACTTTTATAGAAAAAGCATAGTAAATAACTGGTTTTAATGCTGTCTTTGAGTTATCATGATTTTGCAAGATGTCATACCGTACATATATATTTAAAGACTTGTCACTTGTGGTATTCAAACAAGAGATTCACTCAAGTTTTTATACGCTTAACATTATAACAGGATATAAGTGATCTTTGAATTATGCTTCTTATATATATGTTTGTGACATGTAGAGTCATATAGGATATTATCAAATATTTATTTGGCTGTTTCGATGTCATGTTCAAGTAAAATAATAAACTTACCATCTCGTTCTTTGCTTCTAAGACACAATATGCAACTACTGGCATGTCAATTTGCATGTGGAAGCATAAAGAACTTCATTTTTACAACAAATTCTAATCTCATACATTTTTAACATGCTACGGTAATATCTTTTGATGACCAATTCCTGCACCAATTCCTGCACATTTCTAGTATGACCACCCTCCATGCATAAATGAAAGTCCATAGTGAATGAGACTTCTAACATAAATATCTTTTTATGGACAACTGTGCATACAACATTCCCCAAATATTGACAAATAGCAATGTTTCTACATGTAGAATGCATATGATACTAAAATTATGTAACTTTGCCCGTCAAAGACAACCAAATTACTCTAACGCTTATGTAGTTGTCTGAACGGGTGCTTGATACCATTTTTAGATTTTGATCTTAGCAAATAGCAATTGTTTTCCCTCTATCTAACTGAATTATTTCATTGTTTAAGGTTTCATTGATGACCTATTATCATCTGAGGTTCAAATCAACAAGAGCTGGATGCAAGTGCCAAATAGGTTTATATCACATGAATATAGTGAAGGGATAAATAAACTCCTCACTATGACAAAAGCCCATGCACTTGAAAGAAGTACCTTCAGGTATCCATGTCAAAGATGTCATAATAACCTATTCCTACCAATCAATAAAGCTGAAGATCATCTCTTCACAACGATCTAACGGTGAGTTTAAATACTGATTTGAAAATGTATAAGCATTTATTCAATTTAAAACACTGAGAGAAATTAAGATAGAATATTATTTTATAAACTAAAGTTCATAAAATAATATTCTTTCATCATTAATTAAAATGATAAAGTTTTGTTAATTATTTAAAGAGAATAAAACCATTTAAATTAATTTAGAGTTTTCAACAAATTTTAAATCTCATAATATTTTTAAATAATTAAAATCATTTAAATTAAATAAATTTCCACAATTATAATATTTTTGAAACTCTTCAAAAATATTATAATTGTGTTATTTTAAAAACAAAACTTAGTTTGATAACACGGAAAATATTACGTATAATATTTCGAGGACATTTAAAATATTTGTAAGTTTTAAAACACTTCATCAAGGCTCTACACGTAAAACGAGACTTATAACTATAAAAAAAAGGAGTGGGTTATTATAATCTCCCCTCCTTAAATAAATTCCGTCCTCAGAATTTGCTTAACGTCCTAGAATTTTGCTTAACCTTACTATGGACCTGTTTAAATAGGCTCTTACGTAGTCCTCATGTTTTCGTGGACGTTCAATATCTTAGCCATTCCTGGGAGGAAACTTCTTGCTCACGTCTCGTTGCTCATCCATTGACACACTCGAAATCGACTCTAGGCACTTAACCTCATCCATCTGGTAGCGCTCGCATTACCCATACTAAGATTCCTCCAAGAAAAGCATGAAGTCATCGTCTCTTCTTCTATCTCGATCCTCACTTAGCTCATGGTCGTTCATGCATTTCCTAACTATCTCAATCCATATAGCAATTCTAGTTTATTCCCCTCAGGACCTGTGATTACTTCTATGCATTCCTAGCCTTTCATCATTCATTCCTCCCCTTTCTAGCTATGTTCATTCTCTAGTACTTCCTTCATGACATGCATTTAACATGACCTTTCCTAATAGGTGTCATTCTGACATGCATACATTGGCTACGTTATATTTGTAAAATACTATAATAGTTAAAAGAAAATAATTTCTTATACTCACTACAGGACAAGACATGCCTTGGGAAGACGTCAGCCTAGGTTTTTCCTTCTTCCTTGAGTTCTCTTTTCAAAATTTTTCTTTCATGTAAGAAGTTTTCTCTCTTTTATTTTGAGAAAGGTGTTATAGAGTCTTTCAGGTTTTGCTTTGATACCACTATGTAACACTCGTCCCTGTGGTGAGTCTTTTAGAAAATGATTTTAAGACAATAGATGGAAATTACGGTTCATTTTTAAATTTCTTTTCCTTTCATGCTAGGATACAAAAGACTCAATGTTTATAAATAAAATGTATTTCTTAATTTAAAAGGTTACACTGGAAAACATTAAATTTTATAATTAAAGTTTCTCGTACAAAACATTGTGCCTAGGCTTTTGTGTTCTTCATCTTGTGCCGGGTCAGTCCTGACTCATCATGCTCATCTTGTCCTTGGGAGGGTACACATAAAAATTAAAATGAGTCGATAACTCGTAAGCATTACTTCATACAGTTAAAATATAATAACATAGGTTTTCAATCATGCATTCATCACTCTATACATATCATACATAGACATTCATTTCATTTTAAAATGTTGCGTGGTGAGGTTTTTCTTTTAAAAGGGTTTTCTTTCATAAAGCAGTTCCCTACACCTCGCTATCTTCATTTCTTAAAGAGTCTTATCATGCATCCATCCTTTGTTAACATGTATACATTCTTTCTTATCACTTTCAATGGTTGTTACACACTGTTACGCCCCGTGTGTGAGGGTTAGCGGTCTTTTATACCTGATTATGCCCATGGCCATGGGTTAGGAGCCCATTCCGTTAGGGTGCAGTACTGGTTGCACTACCAGTACTACTTACCCAGGATTGCAATCTGCCCAGTCCAGTCCTTTGGTACCATCATCGTTCAAGCATGGCCGTTACGTGTTTTTATACATTAAACATTCAGTCCTTTCAGTTCTTTACAGTCTTTCAGTCTGTTCATTCAAAAAAGTCATTTAAAAGCATGGGATTAAACATCATCTTTCATGGCATTATTTAAAACATCAGTTCATGCATCCTTTAAAGCATTATCTTTCATAGGGGCATTTTAAAATACTTTCTTTGCGTCGTTTAAAGCATAAGACATAAGCATTGACATTTCTTTTCATTTATTTTCGTGAAAACACATCCAATATTTACCACGTATAGCATCCATTCACATGCATACACTTACATATTTTGGGTGCGTAAAAAGTGGCTGCTGAGGAGGGCTGTTACATTCTTATACTTGAAAACTTATATTTAGCGTACTTTCGTAAAGAGTGTTTTGTGTCGTTTCGTAAAGCATCGTAAAGGAAAAGCATTTCGTTTTGATTTTCATTTATTTAGAAAACTCTGGAAGAGTATGAACATAATACTTACCTGGACTCCATTCTATACTCATTTCATGTAGTCCATTCGTGTGGATGTCAGATGACAACCTATATGCATACACATAACCTTAAGTCATTCTCTATCTAATGCATAAGTAACCATACTAGAAATAGAATTACACTTCACTTGGAACACTCTCCATCCATCCTTATGTTCTTACATGCTATTTACTATGCTAAAACCTTTGGGGTTCATTTACAATCACTACCTCCATGTTTCATCTTAGGGTTAAGACAGTAAGATCTTCATCTTACTCTTCTATCAACCACATCCCGATGCATGACTCAGAGCAACTAAGTCATGCATCCCGATCCTAGGCAACTTACTCATTACTACATTCATGTATCCTAGCCCATACTCAATCCTCATTCCCAATCATACATGCCACATGACTTTAAGCCAATTTTAAGACTTAATTATCGTGCAACCATGCTTAGGACAGATTACTCATTATATATGGTAAATCCGTCCAGAACACGACACCAGATGCACGTGTACCTCACCCTTTATCACATAAGATCAACTTATAGTTTAATGAATGCCTGTTTGTATAAATAAGCTTCATACTCCGATACTAACTTCTACTCAAACCCGGTCAGCAAGACCTTCCTACTTCCCAGCCCTTTACAAGTTCATCCTAACATTTGATATGACATAGCTCCATTCACCACTACATCTCTGTCACCTCACGTAGTTTGAGACAAATCTCGAGTTACATCATGACACCCGTTATACTTTCGCTACACTACTCTTACACTATCCCATCACTTCACACATACCCTAAGCCATAAGTTAACTACAAGGCGACACTTGTCACCTCAGACTACAGTCCAATTCACAGTTATTCTGGGACATCATTGTACAGTTCTCAATGCTACAAACACGCTCTACTCTCCTCTACTACGCGACGACCCCTTTTCTTCGCTACACAACACGTCATACGGTGCATCGCTACACCACATAGAGTATGCATCATGTGTACTTCCTTCACAACATCACGTATTACCATGATGCACACCACACAGTGCGTCGCCACATGACATGGAGCACATGCCACATGTACTCTCTTCACACTACGTCGCACGTCACTACGACGCACGCCACATGATGCATCATTGCACTACATGGAGTACACTCCACTTGTACTCCCTTCACAACACTACACCGCATTACAACAACAGCATACACCCCACACCCATACTTCACAGCACAGTCCACAATACTACACAATCATGCCCAACATTTTACTACACAGCCACACTTCACAGTGAACTCGACAATACTAACAGCAAAGTCCACTACCTATCAACTAACATTTAGTATAAATAATGAGGGATAGAGGTTATACCATCGACAGGATAACTTGTGCATGCTCATTGCCCGTTAAATTGGGTATGGTAGCTGTTTGGTCTATTGAAGGTGGCTATAGGTGTGGATATGAGCGGAAAAAGGTTTGGTCACAGTCCTAGAGTGGTGGCCTTACGGTGGTGCTAAGGTGGCACTTGGTGAAGGCACGGTGGTTCGTGGAGGGGGTTTGAGTCATGGGTCTCAACCAAGGGAAATGGAGAGGAAGGCTTGGGTGGTTGATGGCGAGCCAAGGAGGGCTTGAGGAAGGTATGGTGGAGCTATGGTGGTTAGGTGGTGGTCGTATGGTACTCCACTATGACAGATCTAGCCGTAAGGTGGAGGAGAGGCGGTGAGAAAGTGGAGGACTTCGACTGGCATGGGAATGGCTAGGAAAGGTCGTAGTGGTCATGGGAGGCCTTTGGTGGTGGTGTGGTGGCATGGGTAGCCATGCACGGTGACGTGGGTGGAGAACCCGTGCAAGCTGTGTGTGCATGCGTGTTCTGACAGAGAGAGAGAGAGAGTTACATGGAAAAGAGGCCATGGAGGTGGAGCTAGTGAGGTGGTGAAGCTGTTGGCGGTGGTCGGAGGTCTTGGTGGCCGCGTATGGCATGCAAGGTGGAGAAATAGGCTTGAAACCCATTTCGATTGAGTTGTGTTGTGAAATTTTGCAAGTGTACGAAATTGTACCAAGTAATATAATGATAAGAAAGATGTGGAACCCACGAGAACTATTTACCTATTAACTATTGAAATTATTCTAATTATAAGTTATTTGAAAATCAAGAAAAGTGGTGGATTTTAAATTAGAAAAATAGCGACAAATTAAATTAAATCAACAACTAAAGAATTGACCAAACACTTGAAAATAAGAAGATTTCACCTAAGAGGAAAATACTAAGGCATCCGACTCACTTAACCAACTCAATCCCAAATCCTAACCATATAATTAATCAATTATCATCCTATTTGATGGCAAAATATTCTAACTTATCTAAGACCCTCTTTCAAGTAGAATTAGAATTAGTCAACCTACGATAACCCGTAATATGTCTACGCAAATTTAAAAGTATTTGAGCATATTAAGATTAATAATATTTCACATAAAAGCTACACAAATCATGTTGGCACGTTTTTGTCTTTCATTCAATTCATGCATACATCATACGAAGCTAAACTACATGCATCATCTCTAGAATTAACAAGCACAACAAATCATTCAACTATTAGCCAAATAATTGAAGGCATTAAACGCAATGATGTATACTCATTCTAGAATTTATAATGAGAATTATACAAAGAGAAGATTAAAGAGTTAATAATCTAATCGAAACAAACCATAATAATTCTACAATTTATAATGAGAATTATACAAAGAGAAGATTAAAGAGTTAAGAAGGAAACTCTATGTAGATCAAGAATCTCTATCGTTGATGAACTCCAATTCTGCAGATTTTTGACCTCCTCCTTGAAGCGTCACTTCATCCTTCAAGATGTTTATTTCCGGCCCTACCTAAAACATAAAAGTTGTAGGTTTTTATCTCAGATTTTTGTAGACATTGAGATTGCCCTTATTGTAGTTTTCTAAGAAGTTATGCTCCAAATACTTAAGGGTATTTCAGGAATTCGGCAGTTTTACGACTTTTAAATTGATGCGCCTTTTTTACCTTTTAGATATTCATTTTTGGCCAAGGATTTAATACAAAAGTTCTAGAATTTTCTCTGTTTTTTCTGTAGACACTGAAATTACCCTTATTGGAGTTGTCTAGAAAAAGTTATTATCCAATTACCGAAAGGTACTTCAGGAATTTTGAGAACTAAATGTTTCTTATTTTCTTGATGGCTTCTTCAATTTATTTATTCCTAAACAAAAATAAATAAAATAAATAAAAACTCTAATAAAGAAGAAAATTAAACACAAACTAGCATAAAATTAAGAATAAAAGTATGACAAAACTTATATAGAAATTAAGCATATAAAACACCACCAAACTTAATATTTGCTAGTCCTTAAGCAAAAAGAAAAGAAAAAAGAAAAAAGAAAAATTAAACAAATAGAATAAGTTGATTTCTCATAATGATTGCCTTATGGATTGGATAAAGAAACTGATTCAAGGAAAGTCTAAACATTTAACAAGTTTTTAGAGTAATTCAAAAGCATGCTTAGGCTACAAGCAAACCTTTGAGTGTGTGTGTGTGAGTAACCAATCTTAACTTGTTACCCCATTAACTCAGATCAATTTGTGCAAACTCAATTGAATTATGATTGATCTCTATGAAAATGAGATTCTCGAACTTCCAATGCCTATTTTTCAAATCAACTCTCTACTAATGTAGTACAAACACACCACCAAAGATCAAAACGTCTTAATGAAAGCTTGTAATGTTCGGCTTAAGGTGATGGCAAAAGAAAAAAATTGGTATGGAATTCAAAGTGAGAAAATTCAACACAAGCTTCTCCAATGAAGAAAGAGACAAAGTTTTACATTTACTTCATAAAGCAACTTATGAGTAATTTATTCATCTCTTTTTTCTTTTTCTATTTCTTTTCCCACAACCCCCAAACCTTTTTTTTTTTTTTTGGCAATTCAGGTTGTATTTTTTTCTCATTTTTTATTTTATTATTATTATTACTTTATGATAGAATAACAAAACTTGCTTTTACTCTTTTAACTCTTTAACAAACTTTTTCTCTTCTCCAATGATTAAGCAAGTAAGAAATTTTCTTGAAAATGTAGGATGATTGTTTATAGGTTAAAAGGTGTGGTAAATGTAGGTTAATGAAAAAAAATAGCCAATGCGTTTAAGGCTCATATGGGTGACTAGAGATAGATAATTAAGGTAGGCTAGAAAAACTCAAACGTTCTAAAGATAGCCTAGATCATTGCTCTAGTGGTGTGCTGCATAAGATTTCGCCATTTATTTAAGTAAGCATTTATTTAATTTAAAACACTAAGATGAATTAAGATAAAATATTATTTTATAAACTAAAGTTCATAAAATAATATTCTTTTATCATTAATTAAAATGATGAAATCTTGTTAATTATTTAAAGAGAATAAAACCACTTATATTAATTTAGAGTTTTTAACATATTTTAAATCTCGTAATATTTTTAAATGACTAAAATCATTTAAATTAAATAATTTTTCACAATTATAATATTTTCAGAGCTCTTCTAAAATATTTTAATTGTGTTGTTTAAAAAACAAAGCTTAGTTTGATAACACTGGAAATATTACGTATAATATTTTCAAGACATTTAAAATATTCATAAGCTTTAAAATACTAGGTTTACTTTAAAAATCCGTTTGGTATCTTTTAAAACACGCCATCGAAGCTCGGCATGTAGAAGTAGACTCATAACTATAAAAGAAAGAATGATCGGATTGTTACACACACACACATACATTGAGAGAGAGAGAGAGAGAGAGAGAGAGAGAGAGAGAGAGAGAGAGAGAGCAATCTTAGAGAGAGAAACTGAAAACTCAAACAACCAAGGGGAGGAAGGGTGAGTGTGACAGCAATGGCTTACCTGAGGGAGTGGGTGCAACAGCACAAGACTAGCCGGCAGTTTCTGGCACCGTCGATGGTGCTTCGACATCTTGTGGTGATTGGCGATAGCTGGGCAGAGTACTTAAACTATGCGAGTGACTCTTCTTTTTTTTCCTATCTGTCGACTAGATTTCGGAATAATTAATCTAATTTCGTGGGATTTTTATAGACAAGGTAAATGATTGATTCGTGAGTAATATGGAAATTGGATAGAGTTTGGAGTTTGGAGTTGGTTTCGATTTAGGAGTCTTATTCAAACTGAAAAACCAACGAGAAAAAATATTCAAGATAGGGGAAGAAATCCAATCAACAACGAACACCATCTTAAAACATATATCAAATTAACAACAACAACAACAACAACAACAACAACAATAATAATAACATTACACGTTTGGGGTCTTGATGTTACAATACATGCTTGCCTAAATGACTGCATGCTATTGTGGAAACACGATGTAGACAAAAAAGCATGTTCTAAATGCAATGAATCAAGGTGAGTGTCAACGAGAGGGGAAAAGGAGAAGATTCACCAAAATTTTTTGCACTCCTTTCCTCTAATCTTGAGGTTACAACGGCTATTTATATCAAAGAATAAAGCAAAATCTTTGAAATGGCATAGAGAACGAGTTGATGACCATAGTACTTTAAGACATCCTACTGATTCTAAGATGTGGAGACAATTCAATAAAGACTCCGATTGGTATGCACAAGATGCTCACAATGTCAGACTGGGGCTAGCCAGTGATGGGTTCAACCCATATAATAATTTGAGCAAACATTATATCACATGGCCAATAATACTATTGCTATACAACTTACCCCCTTATTATGCATGAAAGATCCCTACTTAATGCTATCCTTGCTCATTCCTAGACCAAAATCACCATGACTTCGATATTTATTTACAACCTTTAGTCAATGAACTAAAACAGTTATGGGAGGACTGTGTAGATACCTACGATGCATCAACGTTGGAACACTTTCACTTACATGCTACACTATTGCGGACCATTAATGATTTTCTTGCATATGCCAATCTTTTAGGGTGGAACACAAAGGGAAAGTTGGCTTGCCCATTATGCAACGAGAATATAGATTCCATGTGGTTGAAACATGGGAAAAACACTATTACACTTTCACTTACATGCTGCACTATTGTGTAGATACCTATGGTTGACTCCTTTAGAACTCATGGGACATAATGTACTCCATCAACTACAGTAGGTAGGTAATATAGAATTTGGCAAAGGTTCTCGAAAGAGAAAACACAAACTAGAAGAATTGAATTGGACTAAACAAAGTTTATTCTTCCAATTACCTTACTGGTCAATGTTGCCTTTACAACATAATCTCGATATCATGCACATTGGAAAAAACATTTGCGAGAATGTCTTAGGAATGTTGATGGATATTGAAGGAAAAACTAAACACACTATTAATGCACGTAAGGACTTGATGGAGCTTGGGTTAAGAAAGGAATTACATTGACAAACTTCAGCTAGTGGGTACTCCATGTTGCTTGGGTTGTACACGCTAGATTTAAGATAAAAGGGGACTTTTATTTGAATGGCTTGTGGTTGTTAAATTTTCATATGGTTTTGCCTTGAACATTTCTAGATGTGTTGTAGTTGGTGATGGAAAGATATCAAGAATGAAAAGTCATGACTATCACGTGTTCTTGCAAAGATTACTTCCAATTACAATTGGTATGTTTTTCCAACCTGATATTCAACTTGAATTGACCGAGTTTAGTTCCTTCTTCAAGGCTTTGTGTGTACAAATGTTGACTTTGGAAGTATTGAAGCAACTAAAATCCGACATTGCAATCATCCTCTGCAAGCTTGAGATGATTTTCCCACTTGCCTTTTTTGATATAATGGTGCACCTCACCATTCATTTACCCAGTGAGGCTTTCCTTGAGGAGCCAGTTCATTATAGTTGAATGTATCCTTTCGAACTATATTTAGAAAAATTCAAGTGCTATGTCATCAACAAGGCTCATTTGGAAGGCTCAATTGCTGAAGCCTATATGTTCATGTTGGATACTTGATCTTCTGCTCCATGTATATCCATGATGTTGAGACCATATATAATCATGAGGAATGAAACAAGGATATGGATAAGGATATAGAATCTAGTGACTTCTCTATTTTCACAGAAGGTGTGTCTGTGTGGCTCCCATACTTCCATTTGATTGGACCAAAGTATACTTGCAAAGGCAAGGTGGTATGTGCTAAATAATTGTAAATAGATTAGTCAGAGTAAGTCTTTGGTTTTTTTTTTTCATTACATACAAATTATAAATATTGTCGAACCATGGACCACTAGCTTACTTTGAGTTTTTAGGGATTTGTAGTGAGCACTATATGAAGATAAAAGAAATTTCCCTAGAAATAGTAGAGTGTAGACATAAAAGGGAATTTCCATCTTGGTTTTGCACACGAGTACGTTACCTATAGAAACAAAGTGCACATGTAATTAGTTATCACATAAGTTTACTATAGTAATTCTAACCTTTTGCACCCCAATATGAATAGATTCAAGAGCTGCATGCAGCAAATCCTGATGATGTCTCTGATGATATATATGTACTAGCTTATGGACCAAACCCATGGGTTGCTTCAATTTCTACTTGCATCATGAATGGTATCAGATTCCACACAATGTCTCATGGACAATATCGCCGAACCCAAAATAGTGGAGTGGTTGTTAAAGGAGAACATCAATCAAATGCTATCGATTTCTACAGTGTTCTAATTGACATTTTTCAATTACACTATATGGGCTGGCATCATGTATATTTGTTTAGATGTGACTAGTTTCATGTCGGTGATATAAAGAGAGGAATACATGTTGGAGACCACATAACTAGTGTCAACTCTTCTTATAAATGATATAAGGATGAGCCATTCGCCCTTGCCTGTTAGGTAGCTCAAGTGTTTTACCTTCAAGATACTAGTAAACGTGGTAATTAGTCCATCATGCAAAGGGTGACCAATAGTAACATATATGGTGTTCCAATTATACCATTGGTCAATGATGATGACGAGGATGATGAGTAGAATCTAAATTTTCTTACTTTTCAAGACGATGAACCATCGTATGTGGTGGTAGAACCTGAATACGATGATATTGGCATTATTTCTCCATTGCATAGGATTGACGTAGAACCAATCAATGTTGCTGTTGATAAGCTTTTGAAAGATGTGATATCCCTTCCCAATGATGAAGACTTCATTGATGACGATTTAGATGAAAACAATGATTACCAAAGTGGTAGTAGTGATGATCTTGTGATAGATAATGGGACATCATCCGACGATGGTACACATTAATGCTGTAAGTTTAACCCCCCCTTAGCTACTATTTATTAGATTCATTTAACATGCTATCATGAATTATAGATGAACCAATTTCATTTCTTACTTAACCAATTTTTATTTTTATTTATTTATTTATTATTATTATTATTTTGCATATTCTAGGTGACTGAGGATACCTGTGGTGTTTGAATAGCTACCGAGGCCAATTGGCATCTCTCCTAGCATCGCCATTTATACAAATTTTACTATTTTCTAATTGAGTGGTTCTATTATAGTTATCACAATTTTCTGAAAAGTTCCAACTAATGTACCACATGATATAGTGGGGTTTATGCAGTCACTTATGTCTCTTAACATGTGCGTGTATTTTCTTTTGTGACTCAACGAGGACTTAATAGGTTAATTAAAGACATGATTTTTGCATGTTAGAAAAAAATCCTTCGAACAAGGTGGTAGATCATCATATATGGCTTTCTGTCCATGGTTGTTGTAAATCCAAAGGCAACATAAACATAGCCCTCCTAATAACATACGTCTAAGGGCTTCCTCTTGTTTTCAACTTATAAATATTGTTGAATGCATATTACTGCATTTATCCTAGAATCCCTACATTCATAATGATACTAAATAATGCCTTTTCCTAGAAATTTTGTTTCTTGGTTATCACTATCACGTGGCCAATGAAGTTTGGATGGGAGTATGGTAGTAGAGGCTGTATTAAAATGTCAGGAGATATGATGTTAGCTACACTATAATGAAGTTCCTCGTATATTAATATTGACTGCTTCTATAGTATTTCCTAGAATAAACTCCTCACTAATGTGGCAAGCTCCATGGGTTCGTCGTTTTTCCTCTGTGTTGATGTGTAAATAAATTTTTACATTTTCTATCTAGTAACAATAGGATATCTATTTGTTATATCTCTCAAATATATGCAATGAAATTTTTATATTTTTTTGGTAAGCCAAGTTTTACTTGCTTGATGGTTTTGATTCATTCTGTATGAAAGCAATAGAATTTTTTGTTTTCTCTATGAAGGTTGTATTTGGCGGCAGGTTGTTGTTAGTTTCCCGTTTGCTGCATTACATTTAACATGGAATATAGCTATGTTGTTTTCTTGTTTTCAAATTACATCTAAGCTTATTGAGATATGTTAAATTTTGGGGTAGGTTAACATTACTAACTTTGAAGTAACTCTGGAAATGCAGAATTTTTCCTTTTAGTTGTCAATTTTTAATTAACCCAATCTATACTCTTGATATCTTCTTGGCATATGTGTTGCAGTGGAGATGATGCATATTAATTCCAGCAAAAATGAAAATGGTTGAGCTCAAGCATGCCTTGTAAACCAAAAGAAGCCTATGGATGAGCAGCATGATGCGGATGATGGTAGAAAGGTCCACCGCAAGAAGTGAAGTTGTTTGGTTTGGTATTGGTTTTGTAGAAAAGTCCACTAGAAATGCCACTAGTAGTAATTGGAAAGACAAGTTTTGGATTGAAGTAAAAGTCAAGATATTGAAAATAATTTTTTATGTATGATGATTTTGAAGTTATTGACCCTTTCATTTTATATGTGATGGTTTAATGGGGAAAATGATGTACGTTTCCTACTAGTATCCATAATAGCTACAGAGGCAAAGAAGTTGTGTGGACTCTAATGACTCCACTCAACCTCCAGGTAAAGTACCTTCATTGCTTTTTCCTTCCTAATCTCCTGGAGAGGTGAATACAACTGTTGAGGGTAAGTATAATGTTTTGTACATCCTATTTCTTTTTCATAAACACCCTAGAAGAGGATTTATACGTGGTGGAACATGAAAGTCTGAATGTTTGTTTTGCTAGTATAGTACCCAAACACTTATAAATGTGGTAAGGGTGTAGCCAAAGGGACAAAGTTTGAGAGTATGCAAAAGAATGGCAAGATAGGCCCATCATACAACAACAAAACAGTCTACACAATGAGAGTGATGTGGATCATGAAGTACTGTGTAGAAAGAGTCATGTTAGCTAGAGTGTCGTGGACAAAAAGGAGAAAGAGGAACTTATTGAATGTGTTTGAGTATGGCTTTCCATCTTGAATTATTGATGTAATATAAGTACTAGTTGAATAATTTTTTAAAAATTGAAATATAGATTAATGTTAAAACACAATTTGCATGCTGTATGTGAAAATGTTCATGGGGATTGAATTTTTAACACAATTTGACCTTTACCCGCTGAGTTGTTGTGATGACCAAGATTTTAGCTAAGCCTCTTATTTATTTTAATATGTATTATTATTTTTGGCCAAGCAACGAGGAATAACCCATTGAGAAATTAGGTTAGAATAGAAGGCATATGAGGTATTGAGCAAGGCCCAAGCCCATGTGGAAGTTGGCTTTGTAATGGAATTCCGGTTTTGAAGCCCATTGGAATTAGAGCACACACCTACCATAGGGAATGAATCCCTTCTTCCCATATGTCATACAAGCAAGAAGGCTTTCTTGTAAGGTGATAGTGTGGTGACATTTTTCACTATGAAGGAGAGATTCTAGAAGTAAGATGAAGAGGCTATGCAAGTTCGAACCTAAGGGAAGCTAAAGGACATGCATGGCAACCATGGGGAAGATGATTTGGTTTTTGCCATGTGTCATGCATGCAAATGGAAGGTGAAGAGCTTGTCTTGGAAAAAGGCAAAATCTTGCTTGGGAAGAGAATGCATACACACTTACAAGGATTCTAGAAGAATCTTGTAGAAGACCACTTGAGATGGATAGTTAGGGCAAGGAAGTTGGTGCAATTTTGCCACCCACCATGACTAATCGCAATGTCCAAGACATTGGTGGAAGAAAGATCTCCTTGGAAAGAGAAGGAATTTTGGCCCCCATGCACTCACACACTCTTCACATGCCACTTGGCATGCATGCACACTCGCAGGAGATTGAGGAAGATCCTAGTTAGATGAAAGACCATTTTTCCATGAGTTTCATTGAACCAAAACATAAGATGAAGGACAAATAGGGAATGAAGGTTTTGGTTTTGAGATGATGGAGAATGGGAAGAGGCTCAAGGGTGAGGTGCCAAATGGCATCCATGCAAAGAAGTTTAGCTTGTGCAAGAAGCCTCTTATGTCTATCAAAGGGAGAGGATGCCGAAAACCCTATCTTCTTAGTCACTTGGAGGATTTTTCTCTTGAAACTTTCAGCCACCACCTCTCTCTACTTTCCATTACTTTCTCACCATTGAAACATCATCCACACTACACTCATTTCTTTCAAAACACCATTGTGAAGGCAAGAAAAGTTAGAGGATACTTTCTAAGGGGGGAGTCACATAAGATATGAAGGAAAAACAACATTTTTCTTTACACCACACACATGGCCATGAGAAGCAAGTTTCGGACTTGGCTAAGTTCACCATGAACTCATGGTCAAACGCCCTCACCCAGGAGTAATAGGAAGTTAGTTTTCGGTTTTGTAGAGTTTCCCACATGAGTTTACACATACACACATGGCTAGATTAGGATTTTTCTTCTAAAAAGCTGAGGACTCAACCCTACTTGCTTTTAGCTTAAAAGCATGATGTTTTGAAGAAAGAGGGCCACAACTTTAGTGTTTATTTGAACTAGGATTTTAGTTTATGCAAGATTCGGACTTGAGGAAATGGAGGTCTGAATATTGGGAGCCTTTTTCTTGGAAAAAGATGTCAAGAGCACAACACTCACTCACACGGGTTAGGATTTTGAATGATCGAACCTAATGATTGTTATATATATTTTCAACTTGCTCACTTATTGATTGTGGATTTTTGTGAGTAAATTTATAACTTGTACTTGATATTTTATATATATGTCATGTGAACTCACTTGATGTTAGGTTAAATGATTAGACTTGAAATGATGACATTCTTCCATGTGATATAACCAGATCCTTGTATGATTGCTCAACATATGTTTGAAATAGTTTATTGTTGCTAAGTTATATCGTGAAAATTGAACAAAAGGACATATTTAAGGTTTGGATTGCATGATTCTTAATATGTTCATGGAGGTTGTTGCATCACCGGATCTTTTATAGGATTGAACTCAAGAAATACTTGCTTTTTCATAAGTATGTTCACTTATATGTTTTCGTCTCTACATGGAGGTTCATTGATAAAGTTTTGTAAAATACATTAGAAGATTCTAAGTTCATGAAAGTTGGTGTAATGTATATTCAAGAATGATAGATTTCAGCCATGACCATAGATGAAGGGTTAGCATGATGTGATTAAAGTTTTAAAGGCATAAAATTAATTCTCAAGCATGCTCGTGTTTGTATGTGTCAACCATTGCATGCTACATGTGAAGTTGTGAATGTTTGCTTCTTACTTGTTAATAAAATGCCTTAGAGTTTATGATTAAGAATATAATCGCATGTTCTAATATTTTCAAGCCGTAACGTGAAATGTATATAGTGGTGCATGATTTCTTGATATATATTTAAGATTAAGTCTCGGCATTAGTACGTATCTCATGAAAGCACAAAGTTTCATAGTCCATGTCACATGCAATGGGCTTTGTGAAACTTTTCTAAAAAGAAAAAGAGTCTTTTAAAGTTTTTTCACGACCCCAAATGCTAAGACTGGAGAAATGCCTTAAGGGAACTCCTCTGTCCACTTAGGAGTGATTAAAATGGAGTGGTAACCCCTGAGTTAACAAAGTATAGTCGGCGGACCTTGAATAGTTTCTAAAAGAAAAGGATATTGGAGCTAAGTTGCACCTAAAGCTAGTGGGTGCCCTACGATAAAGGCAAAAAGGTGAACTACCATAATAAGTATGACTAAAAGTAAGACGTTATCACCTTGTTGAAAGTGGGCCAACCGTTGATACGGTAACGAGCGGGGAAACTACGATGCATAGGGAAACCATGAGGTATCCAATTATATGTTGAAGTCAAAAATTAAGGCCTTGAGCTCTATAACAAGTTATGATATGTTATATGAACAAAAACTCGAGCTCACATGTATGCTCTAAATGTACAAGAATGAAATGATGAAAAGATGGTTTATGAAAAAGGTTACAAAAGTTTTGATACACGTGGTGTTTTCGTAATTCAAATGCATAAGTAAAGTTTCATGTCCTTGCATTCATTTTGGTTTGCTTTCATATGCTTATGATATTTATTATATGTTATTTGTTTACTTACTAAAATTTCTCAAAATTTCATTGTGGCAGTTTCTGCTACAATTCACTCAACTAGAATGGTAGATATTGTGACAAGAACCCAAGAGGAAAGTCATGGGGAAGCGCAAGAGACCATCTCCCCAGATCCCTAAGGAGACTCCAAAGAGACGTGAGGTCTCCCCAGAGCCATCCATTTTAGAGAGGCTAGAAGCTGCAGACCAATTTATTACTGAAATGTTGCAGCTCTTTAAAAAGCTGAGAAGGGTTTTTTTAAACCAAGATAAGGCCAAGTAGGATCGGCCATGCCAGAAGACATTTTATTATGGGACCCTTTTGATAATGGATAGTTTATTTTAATAGCAGTTGAAATGATGGTCCTATATTTTTTGGAGATCTTTTGGAACAATTAAGTCATTTGAAAGATTTTTATGAAAACTACTATTTTGGGACTACATTGGTATTATGCATCTAAATGGTCATTATATAAAACTTAACTTATCTTAAACTTAATCATAAGAGAACTTATCATAAAATAAATATATATATATATATATATATATATTTATATATATATATATAAACACTTACATGTCTTTATGAATCGTGAGGTGCAGACATGCATAATGCATACATAATTATAGAATGCTAAATTAAACTTGATGCGAAACTTAACATGATCATGAACTAAAATGAATGTGCCATGCTTGCATAACTTCTGACATACAAGGTATATAAAAGAGGCTATCAAGAATTGGCTTAAACTTAATAATTTATCTAAACTCACATGTGATGATCCTGATTTGTGATCAAATTACTTATCTTGCTATGCCGCTTCCTAAATCTCATTTCATTACTCGTCACCTATATGTAGTATTAAATATCACTAAAATCTGTATAGAAGAACGTGTCCCAATATCCTACTTAACTGGATTCACAATGGTTTTTTCAAAACATATAATCGGCCCAGTGTAAAATGCGTCTAACTTAATAATCCCTTGAACATACTCATACCACAAGTCTAATTTAAACATCAAGCAAAGTCAAATTTAAAACAAAACAACCCATCTTAAAATAACAATAAAACCAGTCAATGTAAACCAATATATATATAATGATTTTCTGGAAAAATATGTAACCAGGCCCAACCCGATTTATAATACAAGTCCAATTTAAAAACTAAGCACATCTTAACATATTATAATAGTTTTATGAAATATATAAAACCCAGCTTATTATAAAAATTTAATTCATTATAAGATAGGTCTAAATTAATATTTATTCACTGTAAACTTAACTCAAAATATAAAGTTCGATAAGATCAAACCCAGGCCAAGCCAAAAATAAGCCCAGTCCAACAACAAGGCCTACGTGAACTCTAAGAAGCTTTACACCAAGGGTACAAACATAATTATACTAAAGAAAAACTTTCTTACGAATTAACAAGGCCATTGGACAAACGCAAATTAGCCGTGTGACAGAGGGTCTGGGGCTCACAGAGAGAAAGGGCAATGGAGCAAAGGTGGTTGTGCCGATATTCACGGTGGTGGAAGCTTCCGTGCGTGATGGCAGGGAGTTTGAGGAGAAAGAGAAAGGGGGGCATGAGGGGGAACTGTTAAACTGAGAACTCAACAAGAAGATGAGAAAACTCACTTCTTAGTAGTTTTTAATAAGGACGCTACTACAGCCATAGAGAAAACTCACTCAAGGTGGCCACCAAATAGGTTAAAATATTTATAAAAAAAAACTTTTTCATACATTTTTTTAGGGAGCCACTACAGATAATCCCACACAGTTTTTTTTTTTTTTTTTCCTCCAGAAAGTGAGTAGAGTTTTCATTACTGCCATGCCATCTCGTTTATAGAGTTCCCAGCAAGTCCCATTTCACAAGTTTTCATTCCCCGCCCAACGTCCCTGTTAGTATTCTTCAGCAACCCAATGTTAGCCACCGGTAACTCTCTCTCTCTCTCTGACATTCTTTTTTTCTACTTTTCCACTTCCATTCTCTGGTTTTTGGTTTCTCTCTCTCTCTCTCTCTCTCTCTCTCTCTCTCTCTCTCTCTCTCTCTCTCTTATTTCTATTAATTTGTAGGTATCGCCGGCATCGTCCTTAACATTGCCGGAAGTTACAATCACGTTGGAGCCCTTGCCGGCAGGTATACACAAGATAGAATGGGAACAAATTTTTTTACACATTCCTTTTACACAAAGTTGGGAAATATTGGCAAAAAATGGCATTTTTACACATTCTTATCTCAGATTTGTACAAAAACGAAATATAGAGTTCTAATTTGTTATGCACCTTCCCAGTGGTGTTATGGCCCTGCATTTTTTTGGTTATGGCCATATATTTGTTTTATATTATGAAGTATGCATTTGTGTTCTAGTCTGATGTGTGTTCTAGTATGAAATCATATAATACGATTTTTAAAAATTGAGTTATAGAATTTTGATTTTGTATAGAACTATTTTTTTTAGAGACATAGTGGTTTATATATTGTTTTCGATTGGGAGCCACGTCCAAAATATTGTTTTGTTTGGGAGCCGCCCAAAACATAGTTGTTTATATATATTTTTTAATTATTTTATTTTGTAGCTATAATCAAGATGGAACCGTGTTGATTGATATTTTTTAAGGATGATCATGACAGTGACAGTCCTGACACTCTACAAGGTTATATGTTAATTATTGAATTTTTAATGGTATTGTTTTATGAACTCTTTTAAATATTGATTATTTTATAGCATGCTTAATGTATTTTTAATAAATTGTGTTTTGCTTAATGTAGACCAAGAAGAGCAAGTTGGGTATCAGTATACCAAGAATCAAAAGGTTGAAGAGCTTAAGGTTGATATGATATTTGAGACTCAAGCAGATATTATTGAACACTACATAAAGTATGCCAAAAATGAGGGATTTGGATTGTCAGAAAGGATATCAACTATTGGAGATTATGGGAAGGTAAAATACTTCACAATAGTATGCAGTTGCCATCACAAGCCAATAAGCAAATCATCAAAAATTGATCAGCCAAAGCCGATAGGAGGACAAATTGCAAGGCTAAGATTAATGTAAAACAAATAGCCAATAGAGGGTATCAGTTATTCAATGTTGTCCTCAAACACAATCATGTAATGAGTCCGAGTAAGTCAAGATATATTACTTGTCATAAAAAATTATCATGTTAGTAAAATAAAAAAATTGAGATGATGGATAAAGTCAGAATCCGTTCGGCTAAAAATGAAAAAACTGTGCTTGTTGAAAGGGGTGGATATGAGAATTTCACTTTCGGAGATAAAAAGTGCAAGAATCAAATCAACAAATCGGAAAAGGAGATGCAGAGCCATTTCACAAGTATTTGATAGTTGAAACTTATTTCAAAATAACTGATATTATTTAAAAAAAAAAACATAGAAAGCTAATCCAAAATCGAGTACAGCACAAGGGATATGTGACCACATTTCTCCTTTTCTATTTATGCACAGCAGCGTTTGTTTCCAAATGTTTGTTGAAGTTTTGAGTTATATATTCTAGGATATGACACAATTCACACAAAAGATTTGATTTAAAAATTCAAAATTTTAAATTTCTTTTACCAATCAATCATACATGTTAGTGGTGTGGAATATGTATCCTTCCTCTACACTAGCTTGTGATAGAATTTATCTGAGATCTTAATTTAATATATATGTATAGCGTGCCCTACATATTTTATATATTAGTAACATATTAACAACGGTTGCTAGCACATTGGAAAGAAAAGGGCAATCTGTGCCTGTAGTTTTGTCCCAATCGATGATAATCTTGAAATAAAATTATTTAAATGGTATATGAGTAAGTTGGAGGCTCTACAACATAGGGATGTGGCGCATTGTATCCTGTGGTTTGGTTTTACAGCTAATAAGCTAGGGGAGGAAGACGAAGGGAGCAGTTTCTCACCGGCTTCGTCTTCCTCCCCGGGCAATGACTTCATAGAAAAGACGATAGGGGCTTCGTGGGGATGGAGAAGACGGCCTTCGTGGGGATGGGGTTTTGATGGGGATGGCGAAACAGCGTTGTTTTTAATTTGCCACGTTGGACTCGATAACACAAGATTCCTTTGGTTGCGAATAGACTTTTTCAATCATAATATACGTTAGAGAAATGATATTTGTAGTCGTGGTTGTACAAGCACCACGCAATCTCTTTGAAAAAAGTGAATTAATACGGGACCCATATGAAAAAAAAAATTAACTTTTTAATCGTGAACTCCACTCTTTTTTCAAAACGATTACGTTACGTTTGCATATTTTACAACTGTAATATTACTTTATAAGTTAAAATGGGCAACTTGGCCAATAATTACTAGTACATGCCCAACTAGTACAAGTAGCAATCACATCAGACGTGCCAAACAATGACCTTTCGTTTGTATTTATGTAAGGTCATGATCAGCCTCACAAGTCTTTAGATACTATGTGGAATATAACGATTGATTTCCATTTTGCCCGAATTATAACGGCATAAGAAAATTAAGCAATTGTACTTTTCATTGTGAATCTTATCATTCTGAGTCACACATGATCATGTATCATATTTCAGACGGTCTCCAATTCTATCAATCACTAAATCGACAATTACTTAAAATTTATCACATCACCAAATAAGAGCATTTAGATATTAAAAAAATATTTGAAATTCAGATTTTACCCAAATATCATCCTCCATTTAAAATAAAGATGATAAATAATTATCAAAAGATTTTATGTATATGATCACACAAGAAAACCATGAACAACGTTAGTACATAAAAGTTTCTTACGTCGCACTTAAATTATGGCAACCCATCAAGATCATGTGAAGAGATGAGGAACAAAAAGTTAAGCAACGCTTATCCTAATTCATGCTGTAGTTGTATGTATACGTTTGCCTTTATGTATATCTTCGCCTTTATACAACCATATTATTGAGTACACTACTGTACAGATATTCTCAAAACAACAAAAGAAAATTAATAACGCTGAACTTAAACGGTACAGTATTGCCTCTACTCTTTGGCTGTTTGAATGTGAAAAATGAATGAAATTTCTTCCAAATATGTTTTGAAATTCGGAGGGAAATAAATACACGTGGACAATGTGAACCCCAATATGTAATGCAGTCCGTATTCTGTATACATATTGGGCCTACTTAGTAACCAAATTGTAGAAAATGTTTTGGAATTTGGATCATATAATTGTAAGATGTCTTGTTTCACGAAAAATTACTGTTTTTTTTATTTTTATTTTTTTCTTTTTTCTGTCCAAGACTCCAACAAAATGCATAACATAATGATCTCCTGAGTAGCCAATGAGAAAAATAAATAGATTAAAATATTATTATTATTATTATTATTATTATTATTATTATTATTTTCCCGAGAAAGACATAGGGTTAACATTAATTTCCAATTTTCCCAACCAGCAAGATTGTTGATGCATCAGATTCAGATTTTGCCGGCAGTTTCATTTTATAACGTGCAATAATCAGCCATAATTTAAGCTCGAGAAAAACAAAGTGGCCCACTCAATTGAGAAATAATTATTTATTTGTTTCTTTTCTTTTGGGGTGTTAACTTTATTTTATGAACCTCCTCAGCTTCTCGTGATAAAAGTAAATTTTCCTCCCAACCTTATCTAGTATGAATGTTTAATAACATAATAATTTTTTTTCAAAAATAATGGGCAGATTTTACAATCTTGAGATAAGTATAAATTGCATCATTACGGATCAGGCTTATCCAAAATATCTTGACATTTTTTCCTTGTTTTTGGGTTGGACTCGGATTGCGCAAGTGGAGCCCTTTTCATGCAAATGGGAATGCTTCCTGATAACACACTATGCATGACCACAGAGAAATGAACGGTGGAAAGCAAAAAAAAAACAAAAATGCACCCTTTCAATTCAATTCAGACTGTCAGAGAAAGAGCCACACCAAGAATTCTACACATTTTAGTGGCTCTGAAATTTTTAATTAGAGATGACGTTTCGTAATTTTCATGAGAACTTATTAGCTTTCTCAAGTAGCTTTCTTACAATAACATAGTGCCATGGATTAAGAAAGAAGATGGAGCAAAAGCCAAAGAAAACTTGCGGGTCAATTCTTTTTACAATTTTCTAATCTATCTACTTTCATAATTGTTAAAGATATAAACACAAAACAGTCTACACACAAAACAGTCTACTTCAATATAATTAATTGAAAATTTATATGAGCATTTTAATAATGTGTGAGTCGAGTGCATTCTATTTAATAAAATAAATTTGACCATGAAAATGGTATATTTTTATGCTTTTTTCCTATTGTATTATTTATTTTGAACGAATGTACGAGATTTACATGATTTTAACTTGTATTTCCGATGATAAAATAATATTTTAATTAATAATATTTTATTTATAAGTCAAATATAAAACGCTCATTTCATATTACTAACGTCACAAAATTTAATTTAAAAAATAAATTTAAAATTCAAATCTCATATTAATTAAATCTCACAATAACTTGGTGCAAACGGGAGGTTGGAAGTTGAAGTGGATAGAAAAGTGGGACCACCGAAAGAGGACGGAGGTGGTGGGGGCGGCACAAACAAACGTACCTGAAAAAGCATGTATTCGTCCTTTCTACGTCCAAAATACAATAAGGAATGGGAGAACGCCAGCTGTTTAGAAATCCCGTGTGAATACGACGACACATGAGTGAGATCAGCACGTCGCTGTACGTGGGACCCACCCAATCTCGAAATGTTGCCACGAGTGCGACGAACTGAGCCGGCCGCAGAGGTCAACCAACCCCTTTCCATTGCCCCCTTTCACATTATTCAAGCCAACTTCCTTGAATATTTGGACTTAAAAACATTTATTTATTTCATATCAAAATAATCCGTGGAATCTCCTACAAATATTATACTAAAACAAGTTCACTGCAAATTATAATTGCTGAATGAGTAATGCTACAAGAAGATATGAAGTGTGTAAATATTATGTAATTATTTTGTAAAAGAATAGAGTTCATAATTAAAAAATTAATTTCTTTTTATGTGCATTTTGTATTAATTCATTTTTTTAAAGAGACTGTACGCTACTTGCATAATCATGACTGTAAATATCATTTATCTTCCTACATATAGGCAACTAGCTCTCCTAGAAACTTCAAAACCTGAAAGAAATCTTTAAGAGCACTCTCAATAGCTCTTTTAACATATATTTTTCTTTAAAATTTAAAGAAATGCTCTTAAAATATTACTCCATTGAATTTTGTATTTTAAAATTAGTTTACATTTTATTATAGTGATCCCTCTATATGTAAAGGATACGGTACATCAATCTAAATATTTTTAATTCATTTTTCTTTCCTCTCATTTAATATTTTAAGAATATTCTTTTACAATTATCAAAATGGATTTTCTCATAATATACTTTGAAAATATTTTTATTATGTAATCTATTCTTTTTATTTTTTTGAATTAATTTATATTTAGCTTATAAATTTAGATTAGTTTAAAATAGAATATAATTATATGACATTGTATATAGGAAGATATTGCAAATATAAAAAAATATGGAAATATCATTAGTAATTAGAGAAAATATTTGAAATAAATAAGAAAAATAAAAAGTATAATATTTAAATGATATGAAAAAAAATAGATAAGCTGATGTATAGTATATTGAAAAAGTCAGTATGTAAAACAGAAAAAATAAATTTTGATAATGTATTTTAAAGGATAGAATAGATAAACTATTGTGAGTGCTCTTAAAGAAGATTGTGTTTGAATAATGAAAAGCTTGTAACTTGGCAGCAGATTAGAGCATTCTCATCTCATTCCCCATAAAATTTTCTATAATTTAGCTAAAAAGTACATTTCCTAAAATTTTTTCCTAAATTTTATTCATCTTTCAAAAATCTCATACATCTCATTTTCTATCATTTCTTTATTCTATTAAAATAATATTTCTCTATTATTTTTTTATTACTTTTTTTTCTCACTTCCATTTACAAACTTAACTATTCAATATTTTTTCTTATGTTTTGAACTATTACTCTAATGAATATTTTAAAAAAAAATTTAAATTATTTTTTTGTGAATATGATAATATTTTTAAAATTAATTTTTTTATATTTTCATAATTAATTAAATTATTTTTAAAATTATTATATAAAACTATAATAAATATGAATATGAAAGAAAGTGTAGGTGATTGGAAAATTATTTATTTTATATATTAGAATAAAATATTGATAAAAATGATTTGAAGAATGAATAGTGAGTCCCCAAATATAAAGACTTACTGTTCATTCCCTAAACTTTTTCCTTAAAATAGAGATCCGAATGTGGGGACATTTTGATCAAAACTCCATAATAAACTCCAAATTATGGAGAATCCGGTACTTCGGGACACTGGATGTGAATGCTCTTAGAAAGACTCTCCTTACACGACCTGCTTATTTATTCTGGTTATGTCAATGATTCATTTAAAATAGATAAAGAATATTTACAAATATTTGACAATTCGGACTATTATATAATAAGACAATGGCTATATAAGAAACATTTAAAAAAATAGTTTGAGAGGAGCTATATATTCCAATTTAAAATTAAATTTGTAGTAAAAAAATATGTGGTGGATCAATCAAATCACTGGTTGACCAGACTGATCCGTGATCTGCTGACCCAAATAATTCGAAATGATCCGAATTCTCTAAATTTTTTTTGGCTAATAGGTTTAACAAATTTGTAGGTTGCCGCGACCCAGTTATTTAATCGGGTTGACCAAAATAAAGCCAAATCCAATTATACACTGACCTTATTTTTAGCAGTCGGGTTCGTGGGTGGTGTCAAAATTTGCCCTACCTTCGGCTGAAAAACATTATATTTTTTTTATATATTCTAAACTAATATTATATGAGAAATTATTAATTTTCCAAGTTTAATTTTATTCTAAATTTTGCATCATGGTTTGATTTAGATAAAAACTACAGTTAGATCATGTACAATAATCGTTGGATAAAGAAGACGATTAGATAAAAATTACGGGTCAATGCACAATGACTATTAGATGAAGAAGATGAATATTTTCATTATGAACGTCATAAGATAATTAGATAACAATAACACTAACCATTAATTAAAAATTACTGGTACATAAACTATTATTACATAAAAACTATCATTACAATGATGATTGTTGGATCTGTTAAATAAAGGAGCTGACATAAAAGTATTAAAAAAATATTATCTTAATCGTTAAGCTATACTTGAAAATAATTCAATAGATAATATAGAGGGTGTAACCGGTCCGGTCTGATTCGATTTTGTGGATGGCTTATTTGTTCTTGAGATCTCCTTCGGTACTTGGCACTTGGGCTAGTTGGGTGCAATCCGTGTGAATCCCAAATAGAGGTTCAACACCTTGACGTTTGTGAACAAATGTTGATTCATCAATCAATCTATGAGCACGTTTGTTTCTCTTTTCAATTATTGAGTTTCATTCTTGTTATTTATTGTTATTTGCATTACTCTTTTTGCAGTTAACATTATATATCAAGCCACATATCATCCCAACACACTAGATCTACTTTTCCAAGGAGATCTAGCTTTGTTGGACTTTTCCCTTCATTTTTTCTTCACTTTCCTATCATCCAAACATCATATTATCATCCATATAATCTTCCATAATCCTAGATCTAAGTCCTTTCATCGTACAACCCTAGATCTACATTAGATCTAGTGCCTTCATATTTCCTACATAAAACCCTAGCCTCCATAAGGATTTCCTATATTTTAGGAAACCTTAAACCCTAGCCTCACTTCCATATTTACCATAATACCCAAGGGGGGCCTACCATAGCTAATTCACACCATTCGGCCATCATCATACCATAACCATACCATCATCATCACATACACCATACCATTCCACCAAGATCCAATTTACAAACCACAACACCAATCATCTATATTCACCAAATCTCATCTCTCAAGTCTAGACTCAAGTAAAAGGGCACGCAAGAAGGATAGGCTCATCGGTCATAGTTGGGTGAAGCGGATCTAGAGAACTATAGTGTTTAGGGACTAGACCGAGATCCCTAACAAAACTGCAAGGGGTCACGTCCCCCTTTTCACAATCTGCAACAGCCCGTATGTAAACGCCATGTTAGAAGAAGACATGCATTGTGATTAGTCGCCCGAGAGGGACTTAACTCTTGATATGTAGAATATGGGCTAGGATACGTGAAAGTAGTAATGAGTAAGTTGTCTAGGATTGGATGAGTGACTTAGTCAGTCTGAGTCATGAGTCGACATGTGGTTAATAGGAGAGTAAGACAAAGGTTTTAGTGTCTTAACTCTAGGGTGAATCACGAAGGTTTACTTTAAAGAATAAGACTCTGAAAGTTTTAGTATAGTAAATGGCACGTAAGAGCCCAGGGATGGATAGAGAGTGTTCCAACTAAAGCATAGTTCTATTTCTAATATAGTTGCTTATGCATTAGATAGAGAATGATATAAGGTTATGTGTATGGATATTGGTTGCCATCTAACACGCACACAAATGGATTGCATGGAATGAGTATGACATGAAATTAAGGTAAGTATTGTATTCATACTCTTCTAGAGTTTTCTTAAATAAAAGAAAATGAAAATGAGACATTTTTCTTTACAAAACACTGTTTTAAGAAAGAATGCTAAGCATAAGTTTTCAAGTATACATAAGTAACGGCCCTCCTTGAATTGGCAGCCCCTTTTCACACACCCAAAGTACGTAAGTGTATGCATATGGATGGAAGCTATACGTGGCACGTATTGTATGTATGTTCAAGAAAGGAAATGAACTGATACTTTAAAAGATGCATGAACTGACATTTTAAATGATGCCATGAAATAAAACTATTTTAAAATGACTTTTATGAACGAAATGACAGAAGGACTATAAGAACTGTTAAGAACTGTAAGAACTGAATGAAATAACTGTAAAGAACTGAATAGACTGAAAAGAAATGAAATGACTAAAAGGAATGAATGGACTGAATGCTTAATGTATGAAAATACGTAACAGCCTTATGAATGGAATGGAAAAGGTACTGAAGGACTAGACTGGGCAAATTGCAATACCGAGTAAGTAGTACTACTAGAGCACCCAGTGCAACACCAGGTGCTATATCATGACGAAATGGATTCCTAACCGGTGGTCACGGGCAAACTCAAGTCCAAAAGACTGCTAACCCCAACACACGGGCACAACAGTGTGCAATGGCCAATGAAAGCGATAAGAAAAGAATGTATGCATGTATGTTAAGAAAGAATGCATGTATGTATGAAAAGATGTATGCATGAAAAGACTCTTTAAGAAATGAAGGCAGCGAGGCATGTGAAACTACTTTATGAGAATAATTCATGTTTAAAGAAAACCCTACCTCGCAACGTTTTAAAATGAACTGGAGGTCCATGCAACACTCTACGCTCCTCAACTACGCAACCACCCTTTTATACACAACACACCTCACGATGCATTGCTACACAATATAGAGCACATGCCACACAATACAGAGCACATGCCACGTGTACTCTCTTCACTCTAAGCCACACGTCACTACAGCATACGTCACACAGTGCGTCATTGCATACATGGAGTACATTGCATTTGTACTCCCTTCACATACCATGCTGCATCACAACTACGACATATATCTCACATCTATACTTCATAGCATAGTCTACAATACTACATAATTATGCCCAACACTTTGTTATACAGCCATACTTCACTTTACAACTATGCAGCAAACTCCACAATTACTAACAACACAGTCTACAGCCCAACCAACCAACTAACATTAATATAAATAATGAGAGATAGAGGGTTAAACCATCGATAGGATAACCCCCGTGCGTCGTTCGCTGCTCATCATGATCAAAATGCTGGAGGAATCGTACTTGGAGATTAAACTGCCTACACTGGCGATTAGCCACGTATAGTGTCTATCCATCACATAAAGTAGCGGTTTGAGCTTAAGGATAGCTAGGCGTGGTGTTGGAAAGGCTCAAAGTGACCTCGTAGTGGTTTGGGTGGCAGAGCACGGCGAATCTCGTTGTGAACAGTGCAACCAAGGGTATGAGAGTGCGTGAGAGAGGTGGGAACGAGTTGAATGTTATGGCTAGGCATGAAACGGCTTGAGAGAGGTGTGGTGGCGAGGTGGTGGCTGGACGGTGGCTCACGACGGCAGATCAACCAAGAGTAGTGTAAACCGTACATGAGAGAGTGGGGGAGAGTGAGAGTTGTGGGTAACTCGGTTGGATATGAAAATAGATAGAGAAAGTCATGGTGGTGAGAGGATCATGGTGGTGGTGGTAAGGTGGCGTGGGTAGCCATGCACGGTGGTGAAACCGTGTGTGTGTGTGCATGTGACCCATTGGGGAGAGAGAGGTAGGGGGAAAGGAGACTGTGGAAATGAAGCCGATGGAGTGCGGATGTTGTTGGTGATGGTCAGAGGCCAAGATGGCCATGTACGACGGCGCAAGGAAGAGAAATGGGTTTGAAACCCATTTCAATCGAATTTCTCTAGGAGGAGAGAGAGAGCACGTGAGAGCTCGCCGGTGGGAGGAGATGTTCGCCAAAGGGAGAGGGGAAGTTGGTGACTAGCGGTGAGACAATGGGTGGCCAGTAGTGGTTAGGCTGGAGGAGGGAAGAAATCGGCTATGGAGAAGCTGTGTACGTCGAGTCCAAGGGGAGGGAGAGGAGAGAGAAGGAAAAGGGGAAAAGTGAGGGGAAAAAGAGAGGAGCTTGGGTACTTAATCTAGGTCTATCGTTTTGGGATCCTCAAAATGATCTAACGGTAAGTTTAAATATTGATTTGAAAATATGTAAGTATTTTATTTAAAATAAAACACTGAGAGGAATTAAGATAGAATATTATTTTATAAACTAAAGTTTATAAAATAATATTCTTTCATCATTAATTAAAATGATCAAGTCTCTATAATCACTCGAAGAGAATAAAACCATTTAAATCAATTTAGAGTTTTCGACATAAATTTAAATCTCTTAATATTTTTAAATGACTAAAAGATTTTAATTAAAATAATTTTCCACAATTATAATATTTTTGGAGATATCCAAAAAAATATTATTATTGTGTTGTTTAAAAACAAACTTAGTCCAATAGCTCTGGAACATATAAATATTTTCAAAATATTTAAAATATTCGTAAGCTTTTAAAATAATGGACTTGCTTTAAAATCTGTTTGGTATCTTTTAAAATGCGCAATTGAGGCTCAGTACATAGATTGAAGCTCATAATTATAGAAGAAAGAATGAGCAGGTTATTACAGCCAAATTATGCATCATTGCATCCATCAGTTTTGATGTCGATGAATTTTATGAACTGTCTAGTTTTGGAAACCCTTTAATAGATTTGTAATGTTTGAAATGGTGTTGAAGATGGTACAGTCTAAACTCAATGAAGAGTTGCGTTTGTGACCACTTGACTATCTCCTTCAAGAAGTATATCTAAAAGGTGCCAAGAAGATGCTTCTTCAATTGCCAATTTTGCTATCATTGCTTCACCATAGATAGCGTTAACATAATCTATCTATTGGGTTGCTATAAAATAATATCCCCCAAGTTTGATTTGCAGATTACAGCTGTAGTTGATCCATGATTCCTTATTGCAAAATCGTAGGACAAGGAGTATTGGCTTGCTAGAGGTGGGATCCATTCAAGTAAGGTGGTTGATGGTTGAGTCTTGGTCTTTCACATGAGCTAATGTTCTTTGAAAATTTTGATCACATAATTCATGAAAGGGATGGGTGCCTGGCAAGGGTGGTTATGGATAACATGGTTTCTTAAAAACTCTAAAGAATCCATTGCTATTATTGCAAATAGCTTGAAGTTGTGATAAATCTCTTTATCAAATAGTTTGGATGGGTCTAGAATTTTTTTCAACCATTCTCTTAGAGGTTGTGCTACAAATGAAGAGAGGTTTAGTGGCCAGGGAGATAGTATCCAGAGGATTTTTGAATGAGCACACCTGAGGAATAAGTAGTTTGTGGTTTCTTCTTATGTTTGACAGAGAGAGCAAAGGGTGTTTTCCTCTGAGAGAGCTAAAGGAGATTTTAATCTTGCCCTGCTTGGAAGTATGTTGGAAATGATGTTCTAGAGAAACAATTTGAGTCTATTTAGTATTTTGATTTTCTATAGTTTTTTCCAATCTTGCTTCAAGAAAAAATGGATATTAACTGGTAGGGTATTTCTTTGTGAGATGATAAAGTCATAGGTTGATTTCACAAAGAAGTTGCCAGATGCATAGTTGATCCATATTGGTTTATTAGACATTTGAGGATGATACCCTTGTGGTAAGTGAATTCTTGAGATTTCTAGTGCACTTTTTGGTTGGAATAAAGCAGCTAGAAGGATGTAATTCTATCTACGAGGTTGCTCTAATATTAGTTTAGAGACAGTTAAATCTTGATCAAGAGGAATGGAATTGTCTTTGGGAGATGGTTTGAAATGTTGCAGGGTTGGAACCCATCTATCTTTCCAGACTTTTGTTCTAGTTCCATTAACAATCTGGTGGCAGAAATTGGCTTGGATGAGAGGTTTGCTTTTGAGTATATTTTTCCAAAGCCATGAATCGGATTTCTTTATTGTAACTTTTAAAAAGGAAGATATGTTTTCAAGTACCTTGAAGATAGAAATTGAAGACACATACTTGGTGCTTTCACAGTGACGTCCAACCTATTTTAGAAATGAGTGCAAAATTAAAATCAGTTGACTATCTTATTCCTAGACCACCTTTGGATTTTGGTTGACAAATGGTGTTACAGAAGTTAACCTCCAAGGCATCAACTTTCTATTTTTACTGCTTTTCAAATAAGAGAATTGAGGTGTTGACTTGCCTTATTTTTATGTAATCAATTAGCTATCATTTTGGTAAGTTTGGAGTTAATTTCATTTACGTCTGAATAAGTCATTGTAATTCTTTCCATGTAAGTTTATGGCTTATAAGTTTGGGGAAGATTATTATGAGCAATATTAATAAAATATTCCAGCAACTAGTTGTCGAGGTGGGGTCCCTTACAAAACAAACCAACTTTTCTCTTCAATTTTATTCACAATAGGTAAAGCACGCAGGGTTGATCCTGCGTATTTTCCTGTTAATCCACCAGTTACTCGATGCTCGCTCATGTTCATAATTTGACATTAGAGCGGGTCATGGCAGATTCTAGAATGGAGCATTTAGAACAACAGATGGCTAATTTTGTAAGTATTATGTATTGACTCATGAAAAGAATCAAGGATCATTTTGGTTCATTGAGCAAACTGCGGCAAATTGGAACAGTTCTGGAGTACCAATTACAATTTGAGCAATTACTGAGTTTTGTGGGAGAATTGGTTCCAACTCATCAGCTGGGGTGTTTCATAAGTGGACTCAAAGAACCTGTGCAAACTGACATCCAAGCTGCTCCACCAACGTCTATCACGAAGGCCATTGGTTTGACCGCTTTTTTTTTTTTTTATAAACCAGGCATGCAAAGAGACCAATGGTCTTGGAAGCCAGGCGAACAATGAACATGGAGCCAATGCCACCCGCACTACCATTGGCAAACTTGGCAAGAAACAAAGCACCACCAATAAGGTGATTGGGTCTAGGCGAAATACAAGAAAGAAGAAAAACGGGACTATGTTTTAATTGTGATGAGCGTTTTACACCAGGCCATCAGTGTAAAACTTATTTTGCATGTCCATCAATGCTTACTGTAGGCTTGAAAGCAATATTACAGGAGTTCCAAAACTTATTTGCAAAACTAAAGGGTCTTTCTCCAGACCGAACCCATAATCACAAGATAACATTGAAGCAAGGTGCAATACCAGTCAACGTGAGGCCATATCGCTATCCTTGCTACATAAAGGGAGAAATCGAGAAACTCATCATCAGCTTGTTGCAGTCCAGCATGGTGTAACCAAGTAACAGCCCATATTCTTCTCCTGTATTGATAGTGAAAAAGAAAGATGGATTGTGGAGATTATGCAGAGATTATAGAGCTCTCAATCTGATCACAATAAAGGACAAATTTTCGATACCTGTCATCAATGAACTACTAGACAAATTAAATGGGATGAAGGTGTTTTTGAAACTTGATCTCCGCTTGGAATACCTTCAGATAAGGATGCATGGCCCAGGCATTAAAAAAATGGCATTTCGCACTCACCATAGGCATTACGAGTTCCTTGTTATGCCATTCAGACTTACAAACGCACCGGCAACATTATAGTCTCTGATGAACGAAATTTTTAAGCCCGTTTTGCGAAGGTATGTCTTGGTCATTTTTTACGATATTTTAATATATAGTCGAAATTGGGAAGAAAATTTAACACATCTCCAAAATGTTTTAAAAATGTTGCAAGCTATCCAACTTTTTGTGAGGATGGAGAAGTGTCAATTCGGGCGGGACAAGTAAGTTATTTGGGACATTTTATATCCGACAAGGGGGCCTCCATGGACGCTGAAAAAATCACAGCCATGAATAGATGGCCTCGGCCTCAATCTATAAAGAAGTTACGCAACTTTCTCAGATTGACAGGATACTACAGGAAATTCATCCGCCACTACGGGATTACTGCAAGTTTCTTAACTCAGCTCCTAAAAAAAAGATAGCTTTCGGTGGAATGAGCAAGCCTAAGAAGCATTTCAAAACCTCAAGCCAGCCATGACAACTGGACTGGTATTGGCATTTCCAAAATTTTCCTTGCCTTTTGTGGTGGAGTGTGACACGTCTAGGGTAGGTTTGGGGGCGGCACTCATGCAAGAAGGGAAGCCCGTGGCCTATCTTAGCAAGTCTCTTCAAGGATGTAATTTGAGCAAATCGATTTACGAGAAAGAAGTCATGGCACTGGTGGCAGCCATTCAAAAATGGAGACGGTATTTGCTCGGGGCTAAGTTCATTGTCATGACTGATCACAAGAGCTTGAGGCATTTGTGGGCCCAAATTATCACCACCAAAGCTCAACAAAAATGGCTTGTGAAATTAATAGGGCATGATTTTGTTATTGAGTATAAAAAGGGGAGGAAGAACTCAGCAGCAGACGGTTTGTCTAGGTGCAACGAGCATGTATCCTCAGTTGGGGAAGAGGCACAAATATTAGCACTCAGTCACCCCTTACCTAGTTGGATGAACACAATCAGAGAAGAGATTTAGAATAATTCTGAGCTGAAGACGTTGGCAAAAAACATTCAAGTTGGGTAGGTCGTGGGTCCTTGGGGATACAAAGCAGGGATGATTTTCTTCAAGGATCAAATTTACTTGCAAGCTAACTCCTCCCTCATTCCTACCATTCTCAATGAATTTCATGCAAGCACACACGAGAGCTTCCATGAGATGTGAAAGGGATTAAAAGCGGTATTCTATTGGTCTAGGGCACGAACACAAGTTAAAACATTCATTCTGGAATGCGATGTGTGCCAATTACACAAGAGCAAGCATACCAAGCTAGCCGAGCTTCTCCAATTGCTGCCAATACCAGCAGCTGTTTGGTTTGATATATCAATAGATTTTGTCACTAGACTTCCAAGCTCTCATGGAAAAAATGTTATCTTTGTGGTCGTTGATCATTTGTCGAAGTTCACTCCCTTTATACCACTCAAATAGCCCATTTCAGTGACATTAGTGGCCCAAATTGTTTTTGAGAATGTATTTAAATTGTATGGACTGCCGGCTCCTATTGTTTGTGATCATGATCTGACTTTTTTACCAGTAAGTTCTGGTTAGAGCTGTTCCAGTTGCAGGGGATTAAATTTAATTTTAGTTCATCATATTATCTACAAACGGACAGCCAAACTGAAGTGGTTAATTGAATATTGGAAATGTATTTGAGGTGTTTTACTAGTGAGTCACCGACAAGTTGGGTTAAGTGGCTGCCGTGAGTGGAGTATGTTTACAATACCAGCGCACATTTGAGTATGGGAAGAACCCCATATGAAGTTGTCTATGGCCGTAAACTCCCCACTCTTCCATCCTATGTACATGGCATGGCAAGAGTTGAATCAGTAGCACAAACACTGGAAGAAAGAGATTGACTTATCAAGGAAGTGCTCCTCAAGCTCCAGCAAGCCTAGAACATAATGAAGGTCCAGTACGATAAAGGGCATAGAGAAAAGAGTTTTCAGCGAGGGGATTATGTTTATGTGCGCCAACAGCCGCATAGGTAGCAAATGGTGGAAAGGAGAACTAATATGAAATTATCAGCTAAGTACTATGGGCCTTTCAAGATTATTGCACGAGTGGGACATGTAGCATATCGGTTGGAACTACCACAGGGTTTATGTGAGTTCATCCTATTTTTCATGTGTCCCTCTTGAAGTTAAAACTTGCGCAACACACGGAAGCAACCACTAAACTACCTGAAATTTCGCTCAATGCACCACCAATCATGACGGAGGCCATTTTATCCCACTGTGGGCATGGACAACAGGCTGAAGTTCTGTTTCATTGGAAGGACAACAATCCAACGGAGCCCACTTGGGAGAACTAGACGATGATCAAGGCTCAATTTTCAAAACTTTTTCCTTGAGGATAAAGAACACTTTGATGAGGGGAGGAATGTTACGGAAGTTTAGCTCCAAGGCATCAACTTTCTATTTTTACTGCTTTTCGAATAAGGGAATTGAGGCATTAACTTGCCTTATTTTTATGTAATCAATTAGCTATGATTTTGGTAAGTTTGGCGTTAAATTCGTTTATGTCCGAATAAGTCATTGTAATTCTTTCCATGTAAGTTTACAGCTTATAAGTTTGAGGAAGATTATTATGGACAATATCAATAAAATATTCTAGCAACTAGTTGCCGAGGTGGGGTCCCTCACAAAACAAACCAACTTTTCTCTTCAGTTTTATTCACAATAGGTAAAGCACACCAAGTTGATCCTGCGTATTTTCATGTTGATCCACTAGTTACTCGATCACTCACTCGTGCTCGTAACAAATGGAGTGCCAAGATTTTGGAGTGAAGCTTGATCGTTTCTGTGGATGAAAACCCAACCAGAAATTCTTGATTTGAGAATCCATTTTCTACATATAGATTTGGGAAGCATTAGATAGGACATGGTGTAGGAGGGTATTGAAGTGGCCAGTCATTTTATTAAGGTGGTGCGACTAGCTTGAGAAAGAAGTTTGGAACTCCAACCACTAAGTCTTGATTGGAGTTTTTCAATAATTCCTGCAAACATATACTTTTGGGTCTTTCAAACTTGAGGGAGGCCAAAATGCTTGATTGGTGATGTGGTTGATTTGAATGAAAGAATGGAGGTTATGGAAGAGATTGTGATTGGATTGGTGTTTGCACTAAATTGAATGGTGGATTTGTCTGAGTGGACTTTTTGTCCTGACCAATCAGAGTAGGAGTTGAAACAGTTGAGTATGGCCTATGTTAATTTAGAGGCAGCAATACTAAAGATGATCAGATCTTTTGTAAATAGTAAATGTGATATGGTAGGGCCATCTCTACTTACCCTAATCCCCTAAAAAAGATTAGCATTAGTATCTTTATTAATAAGTCTAGAAAAAACTTCACTACTTAATATGAAGAGGAAGAGTGAAAGGGGATTCGCTTGCCTTAGACTCTTGATGGTTTGAATAGGCCACATGGTGAGCCATTTATGAAAACTGAATATGAGGTGGTAGATATGCATTTTGATATCCATTAGATCCAGATTTGACTAAATCCTTGGCATTTGAATACATTGAAGTGGAGGGGCCACTCCATTGAGTGAAAAACATTTTCAATGTCCACTTTAATGGCCTGAGCCCCTTTTTGTTTTTTTTCTTCTTCATGTGGGAGAAAATTTTGTGAGAAATTATGGTATTTTTTTGGATAATACCACCTGGGACAGAAGTTATTTGGAAAAGGGAGATGATGGCTGAGATTATGGATTTCAAACGGTTGGCCAGAATTTTTTAGATGATTTTATAGCAAACATTTTCTAAGCTAATAGGTTTGAACTGATGCACAAAAATTGGGAATTGAGTCTTTGGAAGCAAGGCTATATGGGTATGGTTCATTTCTTTGATAAGTTAACCATTTTGGAAGAATTTTTTGATTGCTTTTATAATGTCATGTTGGACTACTTCTCAATAGAACTTTTGCTCAGTCAGCAGCCCAAAACATATGCGAATCACCTACACATCCTAATCCCTCGAAGTAATACGTGACGTGTGGACATTTAAGTCTGACCAACGGTATTTCCTTTCTAATACCAATGACCATTTATTTTATGAGAAATACTTTTTGCAGTCGGCAAATGCAGTCGGCGTGCAGTCGGGGAGAAAAAAGTGAATTAATACGGGACCTACATTAAAAAAAAATTATTTTTTTAATTTTTTTTATTCATGTAGGTCCTCTTGAATATAAAATAATTTTTTTATAATTTTTTTTATTCATTCCGTACAGCCGACTGTATCTAGCAAAACCATTATTTTATTCCTTCTAGGAATAAAAAGAAAACTTTATAAATGTTTACTAATTTGAAAAAAAAACTAATGTTTTAGTTACAAATATATTTTATATAAATAAATTTAAAAACTGATCCAATTTGATACAGTAAATTAAAATATAAATTTATTTTATTATAAAATAAATCTTAACATATTATATAAAATTATATCAGTTTATTAATTTATTTTTATAAAATATTTTAATGACAGTAGAACTTAAGGAACTCCATACTTTATATGTCCTATCATCTCCATGAGTTTTTATGAAATGATCCAAAGGCTGCAAAATTAAGGGAAAATTAAGTATTTTGATCCAATGTCACAACTTTAAAGAAATATAGATAAACATCTTGGAATTTCATTATTTTTTTTAAGTAAATATTTTGTATAATTCAGAGAGATCTAAATAGCATTTAATGCTCCTCGGAATATCGACGGGTAACATTTATTGCTTCAACTTGTAACTACGTTAATTATATATCTATCTCTTCTATTTATAGACAATATTCAGATAAAATTTCAAGATATTTGATTAATAGATATTTTATATATGGATGTTTGTAATTATATGTTCATTCGTATGTAAGGATTTAATATGATTGATAGTTCAAGGATTCTGCAAAATAAAGTAATTGTTAAATCTTTTAATCAGCAAAATAATTAATAAAAAAATGTAATTGGGAAAAATAAAAAAAGACTTGTTTGCTTTCTCTATATATACAGAAGCCTCAAGCAGCCTAAAGCTCTATGTCTATCTTGTTCATCTTGGCCTATGCGTTTCCATTCGTTATTACTGTCGACAGGGCTGTAGCTAGATTCCTTTCTTTGTTTTCATCTTCTTCCTCGCTGCCTTTGAGACTTTCTGCTTCCAGTTTTGACGTGAAAATACATTGAAAATGCCTGCCGTCGGAGGGATTCCAGCGGGTGGTGTACCCGGCAGGGAGTACCCTGGCAAACTCACTCCCTTTGTGACTGTAACTTGTATCATCGCAGCCATGGGGGGCTTGATTTTCGGTTATGATAATGGAATTACAGGTAAAAAATAAGCGCTACTAGTCGGAATCCTAGAAAGAAAAGTTTGATTTGTAGTTTAAAAGTGTTTGATATTTTCTAAATCATGATTATGTGCTGATGGGTTGTTTTTGTTTTTGTATTTTTTGATTCTTGACAGGTGGAGTCACGACAATGGACCCTTTCTTGAAGAAGTTCTTCCCTTCGGTGCACGGGAACAAGCATGAAAACTCGTCCACGAACAAGTACTGCCGGTATAACAGTGAGAAGCTGACAATGTTCACGTCGTCGCTGTATTTAGCTGCTCTGCTTTCATCGATCGTGGCGTCCACTGTGACGCGTAAATTCGGTCGCAAGTTGTCCATGCTATTTGGAGGCGTGCTCTTTTGCGCTGGTGCCATCCTCAATGGCTTTGCACAAGCCGTCTGGATGCTTATCGTTGGCCGAATGTTACTCGGTTTCGGTATTGGGTTTGCCAATCAGGTACTTTTTTTCTCCTTTTCCTGATCTGGGTTATCATTTCGAAGGAGCGAAATTTCTTCTGTATTTATCGCTGTTTCGGATCTAGTTTGTTTTTGTGGTGTTGTTTTGGTTCAGTGAACATTGTTGGGAGGGGAAGACCAAAAAGGTTGTCTGAAAACAGAATGGCACATAATGGTTTATTTCTTTGGTTGTACTGAATTGTGTTTTCACTTTTCTATTATTTTATTTTAATTTTTGAGGTCTTGTAAATAAAATTGGAGTTTTAGAGCACTAGTAATGGACTCAACAAAGTCAAATTTTAGCTAAAGAATAGTTAGGATGCACAATTAATACACTGTAACAGACTTAACAAATGAACAGTATTTATAGACAAAGATTAATTCACTAGCTAAATTTGGAGGGGCTGGTTAAATATTATTTTGTGACTAAAAACTTTCTTCCTGTTGCCTCTACTTCCAAGTTGCTGCCTGCTGGTTCTCTCTCACACACACAAGCAACACATACAAAGACATGTATTAATGAGTTATTGATTATGCAATTGGTTGAATTTCATGTATTGAATTTTTTTTTTCATTTTTATTTTAAGGAAAAAGTAGTTTTTAATTATAAGTATTAAAAAATTAATGTGTAATTTCTTTAATAACGAATAAATATTTAAATTACACTTAGAATTAAAATAAATATAAATTAATATTTTAATAGAATAGTGATAGATTTGTTGAGTCTATTATTTGGTGTTATTGAAAAGTGGCTAGCTAAATTTGTAAAAGTGAATTTCTTAGTCAAATTTTGATCAAAATTTATTGAGTCCAATACTAATGCTCTTATTTGTATTCTTCATATTTGCGGAAATTGTACTTTTTTCTTTCAAATCTTGCTTTATAGATTTGCAAGGTTTTCAAGTAAATAACAAGTGATGACAGTGAGACCATGGCTTGGAATATGACGAAAATATATCTCTGGTTCAAAGTTGTTTCTGATCCAGATATTTGGCTCTAGGTTCTATTTGTTTGATTGTTTGTTTTATTGCTGTAGAGATACTAGCTTCCTCTACTCGACTCTGCTTCTCTTCTCTGTCCTCAGTTTTTCTGAGTCTCATTTTAATATATATAAAATAAGTAGAAGCATACTGTTTGGTGTCCGAGAAATGTCATAAAAGAAAAGATGAACATGGTTCTTCACTCCTCTGAAACCGAAGCAAAGAAAATAAAAGAAAAGAAAATGGCGCCCAAAGGGGCAGGGGTAATGAGATTAGAATCGATTGGAGAAGTAGAATATTTTGTTCTTACACTTATTTTTCCACAAAGTATGATGATACGCCATATTTTTATTTGCAATCGTTATCGCGTCCTTTCTTTTCTTGTTTGACTGTCTCATAAATAATTAGGATTTTTGTTTTTCCAAGAAGCATGACAACTTGGCAACGGCGTGTTGCCCCTCCGAGGGCGACATGCTTGTTTCATTTTAGTTATTCCCATCTGATTGTCATCTGCTTATTACGAAATTAAAGTATTCGTTTTTATGTTAATTTGATTTTGTTTTTTGTTTTTTGTTTTTCTCTCTGTAATTACAGTCGGTACCGCTCTACCTCTCTGAGATGGCACCCTACAAGTTCAGAGGAGCTTTAAACATTGGCTTCCAGTTATCTATCACGGTTGGTATCCTTATTGCCGAAGTGTTGAATTACTTCTTTGCTAAGATCAAGGGTGGGTTGGGGTGGCGCTTGAGCTTGGGTGGGGCCATGGTCCCTGCCCTCATAATCACCGTTGGATCACTAGTCCTTCCTGATACCCCCAACTCTATGATTGAGCGTGGCAAACATGACGTGGCCAAGAAGAAACTCATAAGGATTAGGGGTGTTGAGGATGTTGAGGAAGAGTTCAGTGACCTTGTTGCTGCTAGTGAAACATCAAAGCTTGTGGAGCACCCTTGGAGAAACTTGTTGCAAAGAAAATATAGACCCCACCTCTCTATGGCTATCCTAATTCCCTTCTTTCAGCAACTCACTGGAATCAATGTGATCATGTTCTATGCACCTGTTTTGTTTAACACCATTGGATTCGGAAGCGACGCTTCCCTCATGTCGTCTGTGATTACCGGAATTGTTAATGTCGGTGCTACTCTGGTGTCCATTTATGGTGTTGATAAATGGGGAAGGAGATTTCTTTTCCTTGAGGGGGGAATTCAAATGCTCATTTGCCAGGTACCTCATTTATTCATCAAAATCTTATATTTTTTGGGGCGCATTGGTGATAAGATTTCTTTTTACCCAAGTTTGTTTGGTTTCTACATTTCTGCAGGGTGTTGTTACAGCTGCAATTGCTGCTAAATTTGGAGTGGATGGAAATCCCGGTGAGTTGCCCAAGTGGTATGCCATTGTCGTGGTGCTTTTCATTTGCATCTATGTTGCGGGATTTGCATGGTCTTGGGGTCCCCTTGGCTGGTTGGTGCCTAGTGAAATTTTCCCTCTTGAAATCCGATCTGCTGCTCAGAGTGTCAACGTGTCTGTGAACATGATATTCACATTTATCATTGCTCAAGCCTACTTAGAAATGCTTTGCCACATGAAGTTCGGGTCGTTTCTCTTCTTTGCCTTCTTCGTGTTGGTGATGACCATTTTTGTGTACTTCTTCTTGCCTGAAACTAAGAATATCCCAATTGAAGAGATGGGCAGGGTTTGGAAGACCCACTGGTACTGGTCCAGATTCGTGAGTAATGATGAGTACCCTAACGTCCAGATGGGTATGGCGGCAATGGAGGGTCTAAAAAACATGTGATCCTCTGTTTTTAGTTCAATCTTTGGGTAGCAGTACATACTATTTGGTTGTCAAGTCTATATTTTATGGGTTTATCTCAATTTACAAGTGCTCTTCAGTTGCTCAAAAAGAAGATAGAAATTCAAGTCAATATTAGCTCAATTATGTTAAGTGGACAATGTGTTCAGGCTTACTGCTTTCAACATATTATCTTGGTTAACTGTTTCTTTAGTTTCTTTTTGGCCATCACTAGTATAGAAGATGCGGAAAATCTTATATTCATTGATATGAGAACGTCCTGTATATATAAGGACTTTACATGATATTGCAGTTACAAGTTTAAATAATGAAAAACATTCAAATAGCGTAAGCGGTTCCTAAAATATTGGATAGCATATTTACAGAGGATAAATTGCATTTGATTTAGTCAAAGGAAATCAAGTTGGTTATAGCTACATGATTTCCTTTATACGCCCCCTCAAGATGGGCGTGCCATCAGATAAGCCAATCTTGTTGCACAGGTTCAGAAATTTCTGTCGTGACAGAGCTTTGGTTAGAAGATCTGCAAGCTGATCGTGAGTACTGACATGAGAGACGTGTAGCATTCCTTTGGAGACCAGATCTCTAACGAAATGAAGATCAATGGCAATATGCTTCATTCGTGAATGCATTACAGGATTAAGACTTAGCTGAGTAGCACCAATATTGTCACAAAATAGATGTGGAGGCTTAAGTATAGGAATACCAAGCTCATGAAACAATGAACGAATCCAAATGAGTTCGGAGGTAGCTGAAGCAAGAGCCCGGTACTCTGCCTCGGTGGAAGATCTGGCTACCGCACGCTGTTTTCGTGTGCTCCAGGAGATGGGGCATTCACCCAGAAAAATAAGGTATGCAGAGGTGGAAGATCTATTGTCCTTATCACCTGCCCAATCTGCATCAGAGAACCCTTGAAGAGTGAGATTGCCAGTTCGCTTGAGGAGTATACCATGATTAAGTGTGCCCTTCAAGTATCGCAAAACACGTTTGGCAGCAGTCCAATGCAACTGAGATGGTTTATGCATAAATTGAGCCAACTTGTTGACTGGGAAAGCGATGTCCGGTCTAGTAAAGGATAGATATTGGAGAGCTCCTATAACTCGGCAATACTCAGTTGGATCCGTAGGAGAAGATCCATCATGAAGCTGAAGTGAATCCTTCGTTGCAAGTGGAGTCATCACTGCCTTGGCACCGTCCATTTTTGTGCGAGCAAGAAGATCCCGGATATATTTTTGCTGAGATAAGAACAACCCTTGCTTTACTGAAATGACTTCGATACCAAGAAAAAAATTTAATGGTCCAAGATCCTTCAGAGAAAAACGACGACCGAGCTGTGCAACCATTCTAGAAATAATAGTAGAGTCACTGCCAGTGAGTAAAAGATCATCCACATAAATTAGAAAAAATAGCGTAACTCCATCACAATTGTAGATAAATAAAGAGGAGTCCGATTTGGACTGCTGAAATCCCAACTGAAGAAGACAAGTACTCAATTCTTGATACCAAGCACGGGGTGCTTGTTTTAAGCCATATAAAGACTTCTTTAACCTGCAAACATGAGAAGGTAGATTAGGATCAACAAAACCCGGAGGTTGAATCATGAAGACATCCTCCTCAAGTTGGCCATGCAAAAATGCGTTATTAACGTCCAGTTGACGAAGGGGCCAATTTTTCTGGACAGCAATGGATAGGACAGCTCGGATGGTCACCGGTTTCACAACCGGGCTGAACGTCTCATTATAATCAAAACCATACCATTGATGAAATCCTTTGGCCACCAACCTCGCTTTGTAGCGAGAAATACTACCATCAGGATTTCGTTTAATTCGGAAAACCCATTTGCATCCCACGGGTTTCATGGTTGAGTTTGGTGGAACAAGCTCCCAAGTGCCATGTTTAACTAAAGCCGTGAACTCCTCTGACATAGCATGTCGCCACTTAGGATCCTTCAAGGCTTGAGACACACACGTGGGCTCTATAAGTTGAGGAAGGGGATGTTTTGTGGCTAGATAAATGTGTTTGGGTTTATGAATATTATTCATAGATCTGGTGGTCATGGTATGGGTACGAGTAGGCTGGGTTAGAGTTGCAATTGTTTCGGGTTGAGGTATTTCTGTAGGTCTAGGTTGTGCAGGTGAAGAGGATGATTGAGGAAAAGTAGTCGGAGCTGCAGGAGTGTTGTTCGCCACGGTAGCAGGAGAGGAAGGTGTCAATCCAATGGGAGGCACCGCTGGGATTGCAAGAGCTTCTGTGTTGGCACCTGCAGCTGACAAAGATGGCATAGTGACCTGGGCAGAGAAAGGAAAAATGCACTCATCAAAGACCACATGCCGAGACAAGTAGATGCGAGAGGTATCAAGGTCCATACACTTATAGGCATTTTGTGAGTTCGAATATCCTAAGAAGAGACATGGCTTTGATTTTGGTTGTAGTTTACTAGTGGAATAAGGTTTTAGCCATGGATAACACTGGCAACCAAAAATTCGCAATTTTTTGTAATTAGGTAGACGACCAAATAAGCACTCAAATGGACTCTTGTTGTTTAAAATAGTAGTCGGCATATGGTTTATTAAATAAATGGCTGCCTGAAATGCATAAGACCAATAAGAGGGAGGAAGAGTTGCTTGACTCAATAGAGTTAAGCCGGTTTCGACAATGTGACGATGGCGTCGTTCACTTGTACCATTCTGTTGAGGTGTATGAGGAGCGGTGGTTAGCCAACTGATGGAATTAGAGGAAAGATATTGTCGAAGACCATGATATTCCCCTCCATTATCCGAGTATAAGTGCTTGATTTTAAAGTCAAATTGTTTTTCAAGTAACCCTTTTAACTGACTAAAAATGGAAGGGACATCACTTTTTCGACGGATTGGAAACAACCAAGAATATTTGGTAAAATGATCAACAAACAATGCATAAAACCGAAACCCATCAAGCGACGTGGAAGCCGTAGGTCCCCAAAGATCTGTATAGATGTATTCAAGAGGATGAGTACTAATAAGAGAGGTGGAAGAAAAAGTAATTTATGACTTTTATTGCATTGACAAGCGGTACAAAGAGAGGATAAAGAATTACGAGTCTTCACAACGGGAAGAGAAAATTGATGAATAACCAGATCAACCATTTTATTCGACGGATGCCCAAGTCGTTTATGCCAAATATCAGTCGTTGTTCTTTCACCAACCAGTGCTAAAACAGAGGACTTGGTAGCGGGAGAAGCCATTGGCATTGGATAAACACCGTCCTGACATTTACCGCGAAGAAGAGTGGCCCCCGTGCTCCGATCCTTCACAAAGAAATGAAATGGGTAAAACTCTAGAAAAACATTATTAGAGCGAGTGAAATTGTGAACCGAAATCAAATTCTTGTGGATATTAGGAACACAAAGAGTATTAGTTAAGGTAAACGTGTTTGAGGAGGAGGGAAAAGTCATAGAGCCAACATGTGTGACTCTCAAACCTGAACCATCGCCGATGACGACCTCATCCGTGCCATTATACTCCGAGTGAACAGATAAATTTGCAAGATCAGAGGTAATATTATGAGACGCAGCTGAATCCACGAGCCATTTCTTGTCATTGGACCCGCTGGTAGTGGCACAGTTTACAGTTTTCTCACTGGAAATTGAGCGACAGGTCTTTGCCGAGTGTCCCACTTTGTCACATAATTGGCAAACAATGTGAGGCTTACCAGACCGCTCTCTACGACCATAACGACCAGAGTTGTTGCGTTGCTGACCAGAGAAACCAGTGGTGTAGCATTGATTGCGGTTGGTCTTGGAAACAGCAGGGCGACGCTGAGTTGAGTTTGCAATAGCAACGAAAGTTGAGTGGGAGGCTTCAATACGTTTCAAATAGTTTTCATGACCCACTAGCATGTCGTGAAGTTCTTCAAATGTAAGAGAAGTTTCACGTGCCCGAATAGGTGCTACAATATCACGGAATTCAGGACCTAGGCCATTGAGGACATAAAGTGTAATGTCATCTGCTGAGACGGGAGAGTCAATCACAGCAAGCTCATCAACGAGAACCTTAATTGCATAAAGATACTCCGAGACCGAGCGAGACTCTCGTTGAATGAGAGTCAATTCCTCCTTAAGCTGCATGACACGGGTACGTGAACGATTTGCATACAATCGTTGCAATTTAGACCATGCATCACGAGAAGTGGATGAGGCAGCGATGAGTGGCATTACTGGTTCAGAAACAGAGGCAAGAATAGCGTGAAGGAGCAGCTTATCTTGCCTGAACCAACACCAGAAAGCTGGATTAGGAACACCTGGAGAAGATGATCCAGCAGAGGAGGTGCTGGGAAGCATCGATGACGGACAAACAATTGTGCCGTCAAGATAGCCTTGGAGATCGTAACCAATGAGCAAGGACATCAGTTGGGCACGCCATGAAGGAAAGTTGGAAGGGGTGAGCTTTAGAGGAAGCTGGGAGCCGGCATTGATGGCAACAAGGTGAGTGTCACCATTGCCAGCAGACTCAACGTGATTGACAGTTACAGACTCAGGAGCAGACTCAGGCGATGTGGCCATGGAAAAAAAAATCTCGTTAGAGGACTGTGGCTGTGATACCATATAGAAGATGCGGAAAATCTTATATTCATTGATATGAGAACGTCCTGTATATATAAGGACTTTACATGATATTGCAGTTACAAGTTTAAATAATGAAAAGCATTCAAATAGCGTAAGCGGTTCCTAAAATATTGGATAGCATATTTACAGAGGATAAATTGCATTTGATTTAGTCAAAGGAAATCAAGTTGGTTATAGCTACATGATTTCCTTTATAACTAGCACAAAATGTTTATTTTTGAATTTAAACCTCCGTGAGGCTAATTTGGATTTTCCGGGGACAGCCGAGAAATGCAGCACGTTACTAAAATATAAACTTGGAAGAGTCCATTTTTCTACCGGTTGACTAGAATGCTACTAAACGCCACCTGCTGCAACTTGGCGCCATGTCGGCTTCTTATTTTGACAAGGTCACGTTCTAAATAAGGCCAAATCAACATCCTTTTCTCCAATTCATATTCTATTGGAAGATATAAGCTTATGATTTGCCCAAGATCATATCTTCGTTGTCCAAGATAATAATTACATTGAACATTTAATAAGCCAACGTAAATTTCCTTTTACCAATTAGACAACCATCCAACATTCCAACTACCCAAAATAGTAATTGCATGCATATAAATTTAACAGAATTACGATTTCCATTTGACGTTAAGGAATTAATGCTTGTTTGGATATACAGTTTAAATAAGATGAAATGAGATATGTTAAATATTCATGAAATTTTTGAGTTAAGAGAAGATGAAACAATTTGCAAAAAAAAAAAGTGTTTAGATAGTAAAATGAGATTAACTAGTTTTTAATTTTTGTAATTTGTAAAATGTGTGGGTCCTACTATTTAAATTTTTAGTCGAATTGTGTACTGCTTACATACTGTTCACTATCAGATTTCAATATTCATGCACTGTTTATTTAAGTGGATATTTTTAAAATTTAGAGATAAAATATAGTGTACGGTACCGTGTATCCAAACCAAGCCTAAATTCCTTATATTTTAGATAAAGTGGCGACAGCTATCAACATAATTTGCTCTTTCCTTTTTAACCGCTCATTTTCAGCCTTCTTCTCAACTTTAAACTTTGCAAATTGAATCCTTTGCCTTTATAACCTAATTCTCTCGTCCCTCTTGGCATATTATATGCTCTTCACTTGTTTGTTAAAATTTTAGTTTTGTTCCTTAAGAAGAATTCTCTCTCTTGGCGATGTGATTCCTCAATATGAATATATTTCATCTTCGAGATCTTGACAATATCTTCAGCTACTTCGAGTCTTGCTTTCGCTTGGCCTTCTTCGCTTTCCTACACATTGGCCTCTCTAAGTCAAGAGCATTATCTTCCAAGACAATGACCCAATTAGCTTCATTTATTGAATTAGGAGCACAAGATGTTCGAGCTGAAGACACAGACATTGATTTTCTTCTCTATATGTTTTCCTTCGAACAATGATGGTTAACCCGTTTTGTTGGTCCTTTAGAAAGTGCCAATAATGCTCAATTGGAAATTGGGTCTTCTCTAATGAATGATAGTCTTTGCTTTGTCAACTTGCATAATCAAAACAAGCATAAAGAATACTTAGTTTGCATTTAAGTGAGAAAAACATTAAAAAAATTTGTTTTAACAAAATAATATTATAGATGAACTTTATACCTTGTTTTGCTTGGTTAAGGCATTTTGATTGAATCCTTCAACTTGGGCTAGATTGGTACAAGATTTATTGGTCACTTGTTAAATGGTTGACCACCGACACATTAATGTGATGCCCACAACGTTTACTTGAGATGAAACAGAGACTTGGAGCATTGGGACATTCAACATAAGATTACATACCCCTGTTCATGACATTTAGTATATAATGCATCCTAATATGCAACTATTAGTATATAATAATTGTATTGAAAAATAAGGTGACTTATAAAAATTTATGTCAGAAGGAACTAAACATCCCAATAATATTAATAACCATAAGTTTAAACTTACGGTTAACATGTCCTTAATACAAAATACTTAATTCAAGTTCCATGGTTAGATCAACTCTTTCATATGCTCTGAAGTATGAAGAGTCAATGCTTATGATCATCAAAATTATATCTAGTCTTTACTCAAGGTTCGGCTTCTCTTTAACCATTTGTATCCAGTGGTCCATCATGTTCATCCTCTATCGGTCCTGATACAATTTCTATCATTCCAAGGGGAATGATAGTGGGTCCATAAGGGTGAAATTTACTTTAAATCTCAGTAAGTTAAACATTCAACTTGCATAGAGATAATATATGCAAGATTAATGATATGCAGAAAAAAAATCTGTATTTGTCTCCCATCCAGGTTCCTTGACATTTCTCAGAAAAACTTTAATGTACATTTTGTTTCAGAGAATATTTTTCACTTTCTCGTTTAAAAAATATGATATTTTGAAAGAGAACATTTCATACCTCATTACTTTAAAAAATATAACATTTCATCGTTATTAAAGCCATCATTAACATAATATATGGTAGCAACACAGATCCTCATATGCACTGTGAGCACCTGCCGGTAACCATAACACAACTCATGTTGACACTACATCATTGTTTGTAGACATCATTCTCAATGCATTGGTATCATAACATTTTATCATAACCTATGCATCCATTAGCATTATGTGTCATTACGACTTCACTCAAGCATTCTTTAAAAAATGTTATTCGTCAACCCAGAGGTTACTGCTCCATTTTTACTTACTTCACAGTGGACAGAGGAGTTCTACTAGAATAATTTCCCATCCAAGCCTTTCGGGTCATAACAAAATTCATTTTCATGTTATGTTTAAAAAATGTATTTCATGATATGTTCATATGTAGTGGCAAGCTTTATGCGAAAACGACATTTATATGAAAATGACACCCCCAGATTTTCACTTGGGATCCGATGGACATCTGGAGCATCGGGATATACAATACAAGGTTACCTGCCCTCGTTCATGAGATATAAGATGCAATATTCCTAATATGCATATAGTATTATGCAATATTCACAACTTTATCTTCTTTAACAATACTATGCACCAAAATGAAAATATTCTAAATACCTAAAACATACTTCGTACATAATGACATACTACACAACTGAGATCACAACGCTAGTCCAAAACGACTGTGATCAAAAGAGTATTGGAGATTCAATTCCATAATACAAGTACTAATTTAAGTTAACTACTATATTATCATCGACGTCGCACCGTCGCTTAGTCAACTGTGTCCAGTTGGTCAATTCTCGATTCTCTTTCGGGTCCTATAATAAGATCTATCATTTTGGGGTGGGGCAGGGGGGGGGGAGGAACGGTAGTTGAAACTGCCATGGTAAGATTTAATTACAAATCTTAGTAAGTGAATAAAAAACCTCCACACAGGTTAATGATGCATGCATAGCAGTAAAAGTACGAATGCATAATCATAGTCATAAGTAAGCCTAATATAACTTCACATAAAGCATAACATAAATTCACATATGACATGACATAACTTTACATATGACATAGCATAACTGACATAAAACATAACATAACTTGACATAAAGCATAGCAAAACTTCATATATGACATAGCATAACTAACATAACTTAAACTGAAATGTAAATTGAACTTAACTTGCTTAAATTGAACTGGACTTAAACTGAGACTTGACTTGACATGAACTTGATCTGAAACTTGATATAACATGAACTTGATCTGAGACTTGACTTGACATGAACTTGATCTGAAACTTGACATAAAATGAACTTGATCTGAGACTTAACTTAACATGAATTTGATATGAGTTCTGACAATCAAAATAATTTTGCCAGTGGTTTCATCAGGAATAGTGAATAATCAGAATGATTTTGCCCAACATATTCCGTCGGAGATACTCTGACAATCAAAATGATACATCACGAGTATTTTAAATCACATACCTTAGTAATCAAAATGATTACACCAAGAGTACCTAGTAATACTTTGACAATCATAATGATTACATCACGAATATTTTAAATGACATACCCTAACAATTAGAATGATTACGCTAGGAGTATTTGAGTGTAGGCATTCTAGCAATCAAAATGATTATGTCGGAAGTATATCGCGTGATTTATACATGGAAATACTCAAACAATTATAGTGATTATATCATGAGTATCCTAGACATAACTAATCTAAAGGTTGTTCCTGATATACACAAATTGTACTCAAGACAAAACGTAATTGAAATATGAAAGGATAAAAGTCCTGACATAACAAACATGACTTGAATGTAATTTGAAATACATCACTTACTTGAGATAGAAACATATCATAATATGACATAACATGTAATAGACAATATTTCATAACTGGCATAATATGTAACAAACAATATACTTAACATGACATGCTTGCAACAATGAATATTACATGATATGACATATACGTAATAGATGACGTACTTAACATGAAATACTTACAATGTATAGTAATACGTGATAGAATATGTTGCATAACAAATGAATAGCTCATGATAGAATGAATTCTGCGTAACGTATGAATATGTAATGAATTTTAATGGCACATATTATAACATACATACATACAATGTAGTTTTTTTACTAATCACACATACACACTAAACATATAGTAAGTTAAAAGCTAACTTACCTCGATCTTCAGGTTTTCTAAACAAACTCAAGCGCGATCACGAGAAATTGAAAATAGCGATTTCTAAAAATTAGAAATTAATCACTAACAATTAGAAATATGGAGAAATACTAACTTAGAGCAAAATTACCATTTTACCTTCTGCATCTGAAAAAATGACCATTCTACTCCTAACTTAAGGATCTTGTATCCTAACTCTAAAAATACCAAAATTTACATACCTCATGTAAAGTTTGTCCTAAACTCAAATATCTGATCATAAAAACTTAAAACTAAACACAACCATGAAAACTCTATAGGGGAGGAAACATGCATAGGCTTTTTTCCTTGATTTTTTGTTGCAATTCTTCCAATTTTAAAACTCATGATCAAACCAAATTTTGGCAATAAAGATCTTCCTATCCTAAGTTTAAAAGCATACTTAAAACATCCACTAAAATTATGCTAGTCATCAACACCAAACTTTTTAGAAAAATGATCCAAACTATTTAACTAAAAAGGCAAACCCTTGAATCATATGTTTTGATCTATTTCAAAACATCTCCAAGAACTTCAAAAAATCAAAATCTTACTTCTAACATATTCATAACATATTACTAAGAACAACTATGCTTTGAATCATCAAACAAAAGTCATTAGAACCACCAAAACAACACTTGAAGTCTTATGTTTATTTCTAAGTTTAAAAACAGATTTTTGTTTCACTTGTTTTGATCAACTACTTGATCCATGACTTATAAATATGTGATCTTCAAATCAAAATATCAAATGACCTAAAAAATGTTTTCAAATAGATCTAAACTTCAAACTAAAGATCACATGGTTAAAAATCAAGCAAAACATAAATTTAGCTAAGAACATTAACACTTTGGCCTATCCTAACACCTCTTTGCATAAAATTTCATATATTTGAAACTAAAATCAAATATCTTCAAAATAACATTCTAAAATGTATATAAGAGGTTTAGGATCCTCCAATAAAACTATCAAAGTCATTGGATTAGGTTTAAACCACAAAAGATCTAAACTTTCTCAAAACAAAATTGTTTTTCCTCTTTCAGTTTCTAAGTTTCTAGATCTAAGAAAATATTTCATCAAAACTTTTAATTATGCAACAAATTCTCAACTAATAACCATATACACATGTTAACAATACTTCATAAAACTTTCAGACCAAAACTTATTCGTTAGCTTGCTCAAAAACTTCAAAATATAACATACCCTCCAGTTTATCACCTAGAACCACTTTTCTGGAGTTTAAACAACATTTGACCGATCCAAAGATCTTCAAATGGAACAAATAAGTATCCACGTAAGCTAGACTCAAAAAGAAAAACTTTCATATAGGAAACTTTGTGAGAAAATACTTAAAAAAGTTTCGAATCAGGCATGCAAAAGAGTTCAAAAAAGTTGATTGGAAGTGTCTTTTGTGTTCATTCAAAGGAAAGTGTAAAGAAGAATAAGGTTGAAGTGAAACTTGAGGTTGGCCTTTCTTACCCAATACAATACACAAAAATCAACTTGAGACATTTTCTCTTTGTGGAGTGTATAATTAAAAGAGTGAGGTGGCCTTTAGCTTTTTAGTTCAAGTACCCTCTAGGCCGACCCTCTTGAACAAATCTGGTTAGCCATGTGGGGGTGCAAAACTTAGCCAATAAGTAATGCTAAGGTGGGTAAATTTGTGAGCCTTAATGGACCTGAATCAAATGGGCCTAAATTTTGGGTTTTAAGAGGGTTTGGGTTGCTATCAAGCCCAAATCTAATATCTCTTCGCGCAATTAATTTTTCAAAGTTAATAAACTTGGATAATGATGTTCTAACATAGATTTGAAGGATTAATAGCATATGGAAGTAATTTAATCAATCAATTAAACATAATACCAAAAACTAATTCAGTTAGCTTTTGGAAGTCAACTTTATGATTTGGATAAAACCGTTTAAGATTTTGGTTTCAACCATGCTTTTGGGTTCTCAGTTGGATTCCAACCATATAGGGTTTACAAGGGTGAAAATCCTCTTTGATTTGGCATAATTTGATTGGTCGAATAGAATAGGGTTTTGCTTAGGTGACATGATCTCACATATTGATTCATTCAAATCCATCAAATGCTCCTCATGGTGCCAAGTATCTAATACTATTCATCATGTGTGGCTAAGATCTTATCAAGTGTCCGAATAAAACTTTTCTAACCTAATTTGATCATTTCACACTGTGATTTTGAAAACACTGCACTTGGTACGCTTATCAATTTTACTATTCACTCCGAAAAAGAGCATGATAAACTTAGTACTGAAAAATTATAAATATTCATATGAACCTACAGTAAAAAATTTTTTCCGAAATTCAACCCCAAAGTACCTCTAAAAATAATTTTACAATTTTAAATAGGCGTTTCGTCTAAAAATATGAAAATTGGTTATTACGCCATAAAATCATAAATAATCAATTGAGTCTAACAATGTAGATCATAATGCATTTTGATATTTCTAACTATCTCAAATAATTAAAATTACATTTTTAATACCATAGTGAGTGATAACACTAACTATGTTGATAGACTAAAACCCATGCGATTGGTCGATTCTTAAAAACTTATGGTGTTTTCATGAGATTTCTAAAGCGAATAGAAATTCTACCATTGAATTTCTAGCGGGTTGTTACACATGATATTTTCTATGTTCTAAATCCATATATGATCTTAGAATTTCAAAAATTAAATCACAACTATGCCAAAACTCATCAACCCGTGGCATGCATCAATGTGAGTTTATTTGTGATTTCAAGCCTATAGCTTCTATGCATGCATGTGTACTCAAATTCATCAAGTGCCAGTAGTAATTATAACCTTAGGGATAATTAAAACTTAGGCATCAAGTCATACAAGTTCATCCTAATACTTATACATGGCTTCAAGATCTTAATTCTCACTAAACCATCAATTACACATATGCATGATGTTTCTAGCCTTCCTTACCTAAATATTTTTCAAAACTTAGTTAAGTCATGCATTTACATTTACATTTAAGCTTAGGTAAAATAATAAAAAATCCATAAGTATAAACTAATCAAAATTGATGCATGCTAGATGATCAACACAAGATAGATTTAAATCTTATTGTGGCAGGCTTCCAACCTTGAGATTAAACCTTCAAAATTCATTCCAATACATTAGTGAATCATATAAAATCTTATCAAGTAATGCCATGACTAAAAATTTGACTTAAAGTAATTAATTTCATCAAAACATCAAATCTGACATGGTTTCACATTAGTATTCTAAAAATTAATTAAAATCACATAAAACCTCATTCCCATGCCATAAATTAAAACCTAATATGTCATTCTAACACTTACAAAAGATAGGGCAAGATTACTTGCATAAATTGTGGCCCTTAAAGCTCCCAAAACAACTTACTCAAGAACACTTGAGAACTCTCAAGAATTTCACTCGGTTTTACTCTATTGCTCACTAAGGGGGAGCAATGCACTCAATACTATTTACCAAGTGTGGTTAAGATGTTACCAAGTGTCCAAACGAAACATCTTTAACCTAATTTGAACATTCAATATTGTAATTTTGAAAACACTACACTTGGTGCACTTATCGAGGTTACTATTTATTCCTAAAAAGTGAACAATAAATATTGTACTGTAAAATCTTAAATATTCATATAAACCTAATTGTGTAATTTTTTTGTTTATCAAAATTCAACCTTGAAGTGCCCATCAAAATAAAAACACAATTTCGAACAAGAATTTCGTCCGAAATTATGAAAATGAGATTATTGCACCATAAAATTCTAAATAATCAACTGAGTCTAATGGTCAAACTATAATACATTTTGACACTTCTAACTATCTCAAATAAATAAAATCACGCTTCTGACACTATAGTGAGTTATAACACTAACTATGCTTACAGATTAAAACCTACATGATTGGTCGAACTGTAAATTTATCGAATTTACACAAGATTTCTAAAGCCTATAGAAATTTCACAATTGATTTTCTAGTGGGCTATTACATCTGCATTACTTATGAAATCTGTTAAAAGAGAAAAATATTTTCTGTCTTGACTGGTGTAGAAATGAGTAAATTTTGACATTTTGTTCCCGGTGGTATAAAAAGGGTGAATATGAAATTTGAAAATGTGTAAATAGTTATATGAAGGTGCTTTAAGTCTATTTTGAATATGTGAAAATAATCTCAATCTGTTCAGTACTTTGATATGATATGTTGTGGAATATGAAAACTTTTGGCATGACATTCTAATTCTGCTCTGATATGATATAATGATGATACCCAGTTATGTTATGCCAAAAGACTTTGGAATATAAATATTTCAAATCATCGCTCTGATAACTTTGATAACATGTTTTGTTCAATATGCTGGAATTAAAAATGTTTTGTTTTGCATTTTATACTCTGTAAATGTTTATATTTACACACAAGTATATGTTCTGTACTTACTGAATTTTTGATAACTCACCTCTTCATCTTCATAATATTTTCAGATGATTTAGACGGTTCAGCTGGTGATCAAGAATATAAAGCATGGGTAAGATTAGTTGGGGATAGGGAGTTGATTACCTAAGGGTAATTTCGCTATTAGAGAATTTTCATTTGGTTGATTGGATTTTAGTATGTGTAATTGGTTTATGGAGATGGATGAAATTTGTCGTTATTATGTTGAGTTTAATGGGAGTTCATGGAATAGATGATTTACTTTATTAGATTATTGTATTGATGACCTTGTAAAAGAACTTATGTAGTTGGTCTAAATTAATAAACTTATGTTTTGTTTTAAAGCTTTTAGAAATTTTATTTGTATTATGAGAGATGATTTTAGGTGATAGGAACTAATTCTTTGGACTTCAGGGAATGGGGGGTTACACGGAATCTCAAAAAATTTTGATTTAGGCATCAATCTCGATATTTTGTTATGTACGAAAGCGAGAGCAAGAGAGACAGAGAATGACACACACAGAGAGTACCAAAGGTGGAGAAGATTATCGAAGAAGATGAACGGAGGGCTTCTATCAATGGATAAGAAGGCACTAGAGAGTTAGGCGTAGAGCAGGTAGGATGCGAGAAAGAATAAAGAATCTCGAGAAGGTGGTCTAACAAATGAAATGAAAATGTGTTTGTAATGTTTTGGAGATCTATAGTAGAGCCTTATCTATGAGGATCTACTCTAGGAACACCAAAAAGCTTCTCCATTTTCTTTTATGGAAAAAATTTCTCCAATTTGATCCTTCATATGTAGTGCTAAAACTCACAAAATGATAGAAGTATTAGGTTTGGAGGGTGGGGTTTGAAATCTCTGATTTAGGTAGAGTGTTGTCTCTTAGAAAGTTTGTTTGTAGAGAGTTATGAAACTTAAGACCATACCAGTCACAAAAAAATTTGTGTACTAGTAAAGCCTCAACAGTGAGAAGTTGGCTTATAATTTGAAATTTTTCTGTATATATCAGGTCACAGCTATAACTTCGTTTTCATAAATGAATGGAGTCTATTTCTCATATATATATATATATATATAACCTCACAAAATTATACAAATTTCACCATATTTTAGTCTATGAATAACTCTGACTAGTCGGATGCCAATTGCTATAAGGATAAATTGTTTCAGTACTCTTAAGGATACAATACTAATAAACAGTGCATGCCTGTGTGAACTAATCAATGTTTGATCATTCATCATTTAATCAAGTGACATGCCACACCAGCTCGTGCACAATTTCCGTGCATGGACAGTTCACAGAGTATTATTCAACTTACAATAATGCTAAAGCCATGATGAATTCTTTTGAGAGAGTTTATATTTTTTTATTTAGTGATTAAGTGATTTTAAACGATGTTTTGAAAATTATTTTAAAATATTTAAGATGATTAAATAAATATATGAAAAAAAAGTTCGAAAAAGAAGAAAAGAGAAATGGCTTTTATTGGTGGGCAGTGTTGAAACCCACTCTCAGTGGCCCCAACACTGCCCTTGACTCTTTTAATTTAATAATGATTAGTACTTGTCTCAAATATATAATTTTCATTTTTTATAAAAAAAAAAAAAGATTCTACTCATAAAAAGAAAAAAAGTGTAAAAAAATATCTTGTTTTGTTCATTTTTTTTTTTTTAATTGAAAGATAGACCATTCATTCATTATATCAAATGCTGAATACAAGGAGGATAATCTTCAATCAAAATACTTTCATCCAAGCATGATAGAGCATGCTTGGCCAAACAGTGGGCAATACTATTGCCATTCCTAGAAATATGTCTAACAGACCAGCTGCTTGTCTTTGAGAGAAGGAGCTTGATATCCCTGATTATGAGACCAGCTGAGGTCCAACTTTCCTCTGACTGTTTAACTGCCTTGACTATCGCTAGGGAATCACCTTCAAGCATGACTTGGTTTAAACCCAGCTCAGCACAAAGGGATGTAGTTCAGAGGGCTGCAACTGCTTCCCCAAGAATGGGATTTGGGGTCATTACTTTGCTTGTCATTTTGTTTACTTGTCCTGATCTAAGGACAGATAGCTCTGTCTGAATCTTGTTGGAGAGTTGGGTTGGTGAAGTGAAGGAGTTCTCAAATACATAGAAGTTCCTTCTGTGCCATAAGAGCTTTGTAGTTATAGCCACTTCACATATTTCCTCTGGAGATAATTGGGCCCAACATAAGTTCAAGAAGTTCTTTGAACGACCCTTCTATGACACTCAGTTTTTGTAGTCTCCTCGAGTTTAAATATCACACATCTTGAGCTGCCCTGCAGACCATAGAGCATGGGAAACTGATTCAGGAACATTAAAATAATGAGGGCACATGGAGGATTCCACCACTTTCTTTTTTTTCCAAATTGAGGTTCTTAGCGTGGGACTCCTGAGTTGCTCTCCAAAGGAAGGATTTTGTTCCATTAGGGATCTTGAGGCTCCATAGTTTGTCCCAGAATTTCGAGCTAGGGTTCTGCCTAGAGGACTATCCCAACCTTTCCTCCCTCATTGTACCCTCATTGAACTAAATGGCCTTTTGTTTATTCCTTCCAACATAAGATGGTAAGTCAAGATATTTGTCAAAGGCTCCAGATGCTTTGATTCCTGCTAGCTCTAAAATAGACAGTTGTGTGTCTTGCTTGGTATTGCTACTGAAGAAGATGGACGTCTTCTCAAGGTTAAGGCACTACCCAGATGCCAGTTCATAAGAGCTCAGGATATGATGCAATCTACTCCACTCCTCTGGGTTGGATTTGCAAAATACTATATTGTTGTCTGTAAAAAATAGGTGAGTAACTCTCATGGCACCTCTTGCGACTGGAATTCCTATTATTACCCCTTGTTTTTCAACCTAATTTAGATAGAAGGTTAGTATCTCAAAGCAAATAATAAAGAGATAGGGAGAGAGGGATCTCCCTGTCAGATGCCTCTTGTTGGTTAGAAGGATGTTTAAGGGATTCCATTCACTAAGATTGAGTATCTTACTGTTGTGACACGGCTCATCACCAACTCCACCTAGTTTCTATTAAGGCCCATTCTAAGCATTGCCGTTTGTAGAAAGTTCCATTTTACTCTATCGTATGCTTTGCTCATATCAAGCTTGAGGGCCATGTATCCATTATGCCTACCTTTAAGTCTGTGCTTCATCGAGTGCAAAAGTTCATAAGCCACCACCACGTTATCTGAGATTAATCTCTCTGGAACAAATGCACTTTGAGTAGAAGATATTACACTGAGCAGGATGAGTTTGGGTCTGTTCGTTAGCACCTTAGCAATGATCTTATAAATGAGATTGCATAGACTTATAGGTCTATAGTCTGTAACAGACTTGGGGACTTTATTCTTTGGTATAAGGGAGATAAAGGTGTGGTTAATGTCTTTGAAGCCCTTCCTTGTGTTCAGGTATTTAGTAACTGCCTCAGTAAGTCCTTTTCCAACTATTGGCCAATGTTGGTGGTAGAATGTAGCTGGGAACCCATTAGGTCCCAGGGAATCTAATGGGTTCATATCAAAGATAGCACTTTCAATTTCCTCTTTGGAATAAGGTCTAGTTAATGACCTATTCATTTCAGTTGTAACTTGAGGTTGGAAAGACTGTAGTAAGGCAGAAGTAACTCTAGGGGTAGAATTAGAGAAAATGTTCATATAAAAGTCTTGAAATGCCTGAGTTATTCCCTCCTGGTTATTGACTATAATACCATCCTCGTTGGCTATACTCCTAATAGAGTTCACCTGTTTCCTGTGTGAGGCACATTGGTGAAAATACTTAGTGTTCTTGTCTCCTTCTTTGAGCCACATTTGCTTGGCCCTTTGACACCACTTTAGCTCTTCATCCTCTAATAGTTTATCCACCTCTGTCTGTACTTGTTTGATCTGTTCATTGAATTGTCCCTGCAACATCCTTAAGCTCTCTCTTTTTTCTGTGAGCTTCTTTTTTTGTTCTTTGAATGTTTCCCTACTCCAAGTTTTCAACTTATCTATACACTCTTTAAGGCCTTCTCGAGAAGCAGAAGCCTTAGAACTGTAGGATTGACTTTGAAGCCAAGCTTTTTGGACAATGAGGCTACATTCCTCTCTCTTACCCCATGTAGCTTCATATCTAAAAACCCGGGGTCTATGGATTTTTTCTTAACCAAGGCTTGAAGAGGTAACAAGAATGGGGTTATGATCAGAACACTAGACTGGGAAGACATGAACTGAGTTGAGGTTCTTGAGGTCCATCCATTCCTTATTAACAAAAGCTATGTAACGGGCTTTAGTAAAATCTGCACCCTCCCTTCTATTGCACCATGTATATCTGTCACCAATAAAGCCAATATCCACCAGGCCACATTCCTCAGTGACTATCCTGAAGGTGTCCATTTGTTGAAAGGGTCTAGCATGGGATCCAAGTTGTTCCTCTTGTAGGAGGATTTCATTAAAATCCCCCAGGCATAACCAAGGCCTGTGGATGTGAGAGTGCATAAGTTGAAGCAAATTCCATCTTTCTTTCCTTTTAGCAGCAATTAGTTGTCCATTAAAACATGTAAGAATCCAACTTCTATGTATTGATGAAGAGCATATGGTCAATGAGATGTGGTAATTAGAGTATGAGTTCAACTCAGCTTCCACCTCTTTCTTCCAGAGGAAGGTAAGGCCCCCACTTCTTCCCATGTAGTCAACAATAAAGCTGTGGTCAAATTTCAATTTATTTCTAATACTTTCCAATCTTTCTCTTTTACATTTAGTCTCACTTAGGAAAAAAAACTCCGGGCTCTTATCCTTCACCATAAGATGAAGCTCACGAACTAACTGAGGGTTCCCAAGCATTTGGTAGTTCCATGCTAGGTGTTTCATGGGGACTAGTAGGGTTGCTGAGCAGCCGTTGCCATGCTTGCTTGCTTAGTCCTCTTCATGGTCATGATGGGTCTTGGAGGGGTCTCTCTAGGCCTCTTTTTTTTGTTTGGGCTTGCTAGACTCCCTCATTGGTGTATCAAAAGGGCCATGATGGGCTGGGATACGAGGCCTCTGGCCCTCCTCTTCCAAGTGGGCCCTCTTTTAGTTGGGTTGACATTTAGGGGCTTAAGAGGAGAGGTTTGAGAGGGAGAGCTAACTTGAGTTTCTTCCCTACTTGGGCTACCAGACCTGAATGGATTGAAAACTAGGTGGGGGGAAATGGTTGAAGAGTCTATCCTTGACACGATAGGTTCTTCTAGGTGCATGTCAGGGTGAGTATTTTGGGGGGAGGGGTCGAGAGTAGTTGGAGTTACCTGGTTTGAGAGCCCATACTTTCCTGTATCACTAGGTGTGTTACCCCCTTCTCATATAAGGACTCTGAGAGAGGTAAGTGTCAGAGCTTTCTCAGTCAACGTGATTGGAAGTATCAGGACTATTACCTTTTGCACCACTCCCCAGTTCTTCATCCTCGTACTTGCTAGGTTCCTTGTTGTTTTGGCGCCAATCTCCTGAACCTGCAGATTCATCTTTCTTCTTTGTGTAAGTCTGGTTGCTTCTCACCAGGGGATTGGCACGCAGCCAAGGACCATATTGAGCTCCTACTCTTTCCCGAAATTTACCTTCTTGCGAAGGGTTTGGACATGTAGGCCCTGGATGCTTGATTACCCAACAATGAAAGCAAAATAATGGTAGACGTTCATATTTGAATGGAATCTAGAAATGTTGTGCCCCCATGTTGATAAAACTACCTCTTAACAAAGCTTTGGTAATGTTAACTTAAACTTTCACCCTAAGGAACTACCCCATGCTAGTCCTCCTGCATCAACATCCACTACTAGTACATCTCCCATTGCCGCACCCAATTTCTCCCCCATTGTTTTGTTCATCCCTGCAAATGAGAGGTCATGGAGCTCTTAGAAATTTTCCTTTAAGAAGGAGAAATCTTTAGGCATCAAGCATCCTTCACAAACTTGTAGGCAGACTAGGAATGTGTCAAATGACCAAGGACGCCCTGTCAAGACCCTCGTTTTCTCCATGATGCTTGGAAATTCTACTAAAAACTTATTAGGCCCAAGGTCCTTAAAGGATACCTATCTTGCTGCTTGCCAAACCTTACTCGTCGTAGTTCGAAAAGCGCCTTTGTTCACCTCCTTTTCAGCTACAACCATCACTGCTATACATCTTTTGCTTTTTTCTCTGGATAGCAATATCTCCTCTTGAGGGATGAGAACTTCTTGTTTTTCTACTTTTGTAAGACAGAGGCCCTCGTACAGACTCGACAGCTCCTCTGCCATGAAACTCATAACTGATCTTAGTACTACACCGGTAAAAAGATGCCTGTGAACAATGAAAAACTATGAAGTAACCTTCTTAATCTCTTTGGACTGAATCCAAAAGGGAACCTCTAAGTTTCAAGAAACTTAGAGAGAAAACCACCTCATCTTTCCACAGAGAGAGGGGACCTTTTGTTTTGTTCTTAACATTACTCTTCAAATCCTATGCTATGTTAGACATATCGCTGTAGTAAACATTTCACGATCTATCGTAAACCATTGACTTGACATTATCCAAGATTCCAACCATCAATAAGCCAATTATTATTGTTTGCTAACTTAGCTGAAGACTCGTTGAGATCATGTACTTCCCAATCCGTCTCGGTAGTATTTTGCATATATATATATATATATATTAAATTCTTGCCAGTTCACGAACGACTGATCCTCACGAATATCATTGACCAACTTTTGTTTTGGGGAAACAATAAAAAATAAATAAAAACAGAGCCCATAAAAGTTGAATAATTTTGGGGTTCTCTATTCCCTTGCAGCTGGATCGTAAAGTTATATGAAGAGAAAATCTTAAGATCAGTCCCCGTTTGCTGCATCTGACTTGCACACCTTACGTGTCGTTTCCCTCTCTCAGACAGAGCGCATTCACATTTTCAATTTGAATTTTCATTCTCTCCTCTTCCATTTCTTTCAATCCTGTCCCCCCAACCCCTCGCATCGCCCCTCACCCTCTCTATCTTCCTCTCCCCACCCTCTCTTTCTTCCTTTACTTCTTTCTTTCCCCTCCCCCCATCCCATGCATTGCTCCCCACCCCCAACACCCGCGTCGGCATCCTTTCCCCCTCCCCTAACTAGTGTAGGCATCCTCTCCCCCACCCCTAACCTGCATCGGCATCCTCTCCCCCACACCTACCCCTATCTCGTCCAAACAATGCCCTAATTGCCCCACACTGCCAACCCTCCCTCTGCCCAGAAACCCCGTTGGTTGCTGTCGACCCATCCTCTAATTGGGATGTAGGTGTTATTTCTGCTGAAGAGTTGGATTAACGTCCACGTTTTGTAAGAGAAAATCTTGTACAACTGTGTTTTGTCTTTTGTAAGGGTTTTTTCGCCTAAGTCAAATTTTTTAGTGAATTTGTTCACTCACTTAGAAATTTTTTTCCACATTTAAACTGTATTATACTTCCTGAACAAAAGCATTTGGCATTCACAATGAGAAAACCTTCCAGATCATTGATGTTGATTCTAAAGCAGGGAAGAGAGAGAATTAGCTACCGTGCGACAAGTCCCAAAATCAACCTCAAATGCCCAAAACAGAAATGATGCAAAGAAAATTTAGGAAGAGAGAAACGCACACATGCACTTGGGATAATGACCAAAATACTGGAAGAGGACGGACGATGCAGGTGGTGGGGGTGGGGAAGGGGATGGGCAATGCAGCGCCCTGGGTAGGGGGGAGAGGAACAAAAGGGAATGGGCGGGCGACGAGAAGGGAGAGCTGGGAGACACGAGGAGTTGAGCTGTGCAGATGGACTCAATGTCTCTTGTAAGAGACAGTGTTGTTGGTGGCGGTGGGCTTGAATTCAACTCCAGGGGGGGCTGAATTCAAATTGGGAAATATGAAAGAAAATGGTGTGTTTAACAGTATTAAAAAAAATGATTTCCACATAGGGTGTGCAAAATTGCACACCGCTACAGTGGTTGATCCCTATCAAAACTCTTATATGAATTACGCGCTATAGCCTGTGGAACTATCCAATGGTTGCAAAGGAAATAGCGCATTCAAAGACCACTCCTTGTTGCTTTAGAAAACGTTATCTTTCTACAAATAATAGGGTTTTGAGTATTTGGAAAATAATATTTCTACTGATATGGATTAGTATTTTTTTGTTAAAGTATTTGTGTGTTTATTTTTTAGTATTTTTGTTTATAAAATATACACAAAATAAAAGATAATGGAAAGGAAAGATGGTTTTGGTAAGATGCCAAACCGTGTGTATCATTATAATTATATAGATGTTACAGTTGTAAGGATAAACACAACATTACAATCACAGCAACCATAACAGTCAGGATAAACACAACAGAGTACAAGTTTGAAAATCAGGTGCATTGACATCCAAAGTTACGTATAAAAGAATGATCAGGTGCATCTTTGTAAAGTTTGAAGAAAGGAGTATCATTATTTAAAACTGGCATAGGTAACCTCTTGATTAAATATACAACAGTTAAAAATGATTCAACCCAAAATTTCTTAGGGAGGCCAGATTATGTAAGTAAAGTGAGTCCCATATCAACAATATGACGATGTTTACGTTTTGCAGTGCCATTTTGTTGAGAAGTATGCGGACATGTTCGCCTATGTAAAATATCATTTTCCATGAGATATCGACTAAAAAGTGAGGAGATGTATTCTCCACCATTATCGGTTTGTAAACATTTAATAGGAGATGAAAATTGTTTTTCCACAAGTAGCTGAAACTGAATGAAAGAATTGAAAACATCATATTTATTTGCAATAAGATACAACCATGTAAATTGATTGAAATCATCAATAAACATTACATAAAATTTAAAACCATTAGACGAAGCAAGAGGTGTAACCCAAACATCCAAATGGACCGGATCTAAAGGACTTGAAGTCTTATGATGAGAGGAGAGAAAAGGTTGTTGAATGGACTTGTCAAGTTGACAAGATTCACACACAAAACTCTTCTGCACCGAACCAACAAGAGGTAAATTAGAATTATATAAGACATGACGCAAGACAAACTCAGATGGATGACCTAAATGTTGATGCCAAAGGGAGCTAGGTGCATTGATTCCCATAAAAGCAATTAGCCCTTTGCGCTTACTGTGTGATAAGTTAGTGAGATTGATAGGATAGAGCCCATTTTCACTCGGACCCTGAAGGAGCGTGAGTCCCGTCTGATTGTCCTGAACCGAATAAGCATTATGTGTGAGATGGAAAGTAACATCATTATCGACACAAAATTTGTTAATAGTCGCAGCTTGAGGACAATGAAGAATATTTTTAAGAAAAAAATGATTGCTATGATAGTGGAGAATGGATGAACTAGTATGTTTAATAGACAAACATGCACCATTACGTACACTAACAATCTCATTACCATCAAATGAGCATTTGGAATCAAGACTCTCAGCATTTTAGTTACGTGAGCATTAGCACCGCTGTCCGCAAGCCATTGACCACTCAAAAATTCTGCATTAATATCAACAACCATGGCTTCTAGTTCTGTAGGAGGATGAAGTCCTTGAAATGAAAAATCCATTTCCTGTTACCCTTGCAAATCTGGCAAGGAGAACAGCCACCAAAGTTGGAAGTGGAAATAGAGCAAATGTCCTTGGTAGATATGGGGAGAGAAGGTTTGATGGAGAAGTTTGGCTTTGTAGCATTGGTGCTCGAAGACCCAGAAAATTGTAGTTTACTTTTCACAGGCTGAAACTTTGGCTGATTGGTGAATAAAGCAAATAAGGATATCTCTAGCGCAGGATTGAGTGGAGCATAACGGTTCAGAATAGTTTCATGATTCATCAATTTAGACTTGAAATCAAAAAAGGACATAGAAGTCTCCCGAGTGTGGAAGGAGTAAGAGGTGATGAATTGTGTAAAAGTAGGATTAAGACCCCCAATAATAAAGGATATAAGATCATCATCATCAACTAGTTTTCCAATAGCAGATAATTGATCAGCCAAGAACTTGGCTTTAGATAGATATGAAGCACAAGTCAAAGAACCTTGTTGAAGATTTTGTAGCTGACATTCCAAATGGCAAATGCAGGATTTTGACTGGGAAGCAAAACGAGCTACAAGAGACTGCCACGCCAAAAATGAAGAGTCCAAACCATAGAGGGAAGCCACCAGTGTAGGAGTAATAGAAGAGATGATCCAACTTAGTAGACGTTGGTCACGACTTTACCAACTGGTGTAGGCTGGATTTACAGACTCACTTTTGGTGGCATCGTCGTCAACAAACATAGCAAGACAAGGGTTAGAGTCATCAATAAAACCAAGGAGATTGTGACTCTTGAAAATAGATTTAAACTAAGCAGTCCATGCAAGGTATTTTGTCTCATCAAGTTTGATAGAGACAAGTTGCATTGGATTGGGGAAAACAATATTGGATGAGGAGGAAGAACTAGACACAAGCATGTTTTAGAAAAGCGGGAGCATGATCTTTAAAGCGTAAGTTAGATTGGCTCATGATACCATGAAAGATAATGGAAAGGAAAGATGGTTTTGGCAAGATGCCAAATCGTGTATATCATTATAATTATATAGATGTTACTGTTGTAGGGATAAACACAACATTACAATAACAACAACCATAATAGCCAGGATAAACACAACAAAGTACAAGTTTGAAAATCAAATAACCTAATTTGTAGGGAGCACGAGATTGAGATCCTTGATATCCTTAACACAAAAATGTTTAAAAAAGAAACAATAAAGAAATATAACACTTATCGGTACCAATCCGAGGTGGATGTAGTATCATTCTTGAGTCTTTTGACTCTTGGTAATATATATACCGAAAATATTACTATGTTTCTTAATTTATACAATTCATTTTGCTCATTTGATGTGGCTAGTGTCATGTGATTTTTTAAAAAAATTAAAAAATATATTCAAAATAAAATAGCATCTGAAAACAAAATCCTAGATTTCCTTTACCATTTTATGCTTGTGTTTTTCACTTTTTTAACAAGTCACATATCACTACATTGTAGTACTACTATATCAAGGGAACAAAATGAGTGATATAAGTTAGGGATATAATATGATTGTCCTACACACACGAGAATATTAAAGTGTAACTAAAAACTCGAACAAATATTGAATAGCACACCAAAAAAATAAATAAAAGTTCCACATGAAAAAAGAAAGAAAAAGAAAAAAAGAAAGAAAGACACCTAGGCCTTGTTTGTTTTTAGAAATGAGATGAGATGAGTTGTGATTAAAGTTGAAAGTTGAATAAAATGTCATTAGAATATATTGTTTTAATATTATTTTTGTATTGGAATTTGAAAATGTTGAATGATTTATTTTAGTTTGAGTGAAAATTTGAGAAAGTTATGATGATGAGATGAGATGAGATAGAAAGTTTTGTGAAAGAATCTTTTAAGAACTATTTTACAATTCATTTTCAATAAACTAATACAATCATACCATTGTGTTATGATTTTGAGGGTTAAAAGTTTAACCAAATTAGTATATGATAATCTTAGAGCTTTTAGATCAATAGTTGGGTTTTAACCATTGGTATGAGAACAGGGACCACGTCATTAGTTCAAGTTACGAAGATGGTGACCTATATGCTAGATTAAAATGTCTTGTTACTATGTATGGATATGGTATTAAGTCAATTAATACTAATAAATGAGTGAAGCCGCTAAAAGGGAAATGACTACCACCAAGTTAGTGTTGATAGAGTGGGCCGCTGTGGACCTCGAATCTAGAAACGTTGTGAAATGTTATAATCGTGAGTGTTTAAGGCTTAACTAAATTAGTATCCAATAGTCATAGGGCTTTTAGATTAATGTTTGAATTAAAGATTGGGTCTTGAACACACTGTATTAAAAATAAATTTCAATATTATAAATTTAACAATTATTTTATGTAAAGCAATAAAATAGTTGCAAAATAGTTATAAGTAGATTATTTTCTAAAAGAAATAGTAATTTGAAAGAGAAATGCTACAAAAAAAACCTTTACACCACACACATCCATTAACAAACATGTGATTTATCATTTTTGTCATTTTATTTATATATATAAATATTTAAGTACTAAGATAAAAGGCAAAATTGAGAAACCAGACCATGATTAGGTGAAAATGTGGTGTAAAAGCTTGTACATAGAATTTCTCATCTCAAAAAAGTTTTACTATTCATAAGTCTCATACACCACATATCACATAATTTTTTATTTTTTTATTTTTTTTAATTTTATTATTCTTAAAATAATTGAATTATTCTATTCATAATCTATATATCACGTATTTAGTAAGAGAAAAAAATTTAAAAAAATAACAAAAGAAATTATGTGAGGTGTACGAGACTTGTGAATAGATTTTTTTTCTTTTTTATTTTTGGGAAAAAGCCATGATCCTGTCGCCATATATACTTTAACGAGCAGCAGTAATCTAAAAATCTTCTTCCGCTTGGCCCATATGCCTCCATTCGTCATTACTATCGACAGAGTTTTTGGTTCCTTCTTTGTTTTGAACTTCTTTCTCGCCGTACACTTGAGCATTATTCTCCTTGCAGCTTTGACCAGCCAAAATGCCTGCTGTCGGAGGAGTTCCTGCGGATGGTGTGCCAGGCAAGGTGTACACGGGGAAACTTACTCCATTTGTAACCGTAGCGTGTATTGTCGCAGCCACGGGGGCCTTGATTGTCGGTTATGATATTGGAATTTCTGGTAAAGAATACGCACTTCGAATGGAAATCCTAATCAAACATCGAAATCGTTTTGCTTTTAATCTAAATTATGATTATGAGTTGACAGGTGGAGTGACGTCAATGGACCCGTTTTTGAAGAAGTTCTTCCCGTCGGTGTACCGGAAGAAGCATGAGGAATCATCCACCAACCAGTACTGCCAATATGACAGTGAGACGCTGACAATGTTCACGTCGTCCCTGTATTTGGCTGCTCTGCTTTCATCCATCGTGGCGTCCACTGTGACACGTAAATTCGGTCGCAGGTTGTCCATGCTCTTGGGCGGCCTGCTCTTTTGCGTGGGTGCCATCCTCAATGGCTTTGCCCAAGCCGTCTGGATGCTTATCGTCGGCCGAATGTTACTCGGTTTCGGTATTGGGTTTGCTGGACAGGTATTTTTTTGTTTTTTTCTCTGTTCCGTGATCTGGGATATCTTTTTTTTTTTTTTTTTTTTGGAGTAGTTTCTTATATATTTTTTGCTGCCTTGGATCTTGAATCTTCCTAAGGTTGGAAATTCTTGGTGCTTTTATTTTGGTTCAGTGAACGTTGTGTGGAGGAAAAGAACCAAAAATAAATTAATAAAATGCTGTCCGAAAACAAAACTAAACACAATAGTTTATTCCGTTGGGTCTTCAGATTGGCCGAAACTGTACTTTTTTACATTCAGATCTTCTTATATTGTTTTGAAGTGATTTCAGGTATTCTAAGGGAATAGTAGCATAAAAATTAGCGAATAGTTTTAGTATTTGTGCCTTCATGTATATATATGTATACTGTTCGATGCGGATATGGGGTTTTTAGGTTCCATTTCTGTGATTGCTTAATGGTTGTGGAGATGTGGGCTTCTTCTACTTGTCACTGTTTCCAGTCTTTCGGAATCTTTTTCTAAATAAATAGAAGGAAACACTTCGGGAAGGAAAAGATGGACACGATTCGTCCCTCCCCAGAAACCAAAGAGGACTTTGGACTAACTGGAACTGCAGATCACTGTTTTCATTACAATTCATTGAGAAAAGTCTCCATGATATAAATGACCTCACTGCTCTCACTGCTGTGTTCTTTGACTTCCCCTCAATAATTTACTTGAAGAATCCACAACGTATGGATAATGATTTTTGTCTTTTCCAAGGAGCATGGCAACTTGACAACTAGGCGTTGGATAGAGTATTGAAGCTAAACATCAATATTGATTTTATAAAAATTTATATGGATGACAATAAGTTACAGTGCACTCTCTCTCTTCTTTGTGATCTTCAAGTTCGGACAACGTGGGATATTTTCTTAAATTAGGTTGGTGTCGTTCATACATGCACAGAGGAGATCTGTTTTCGCAAGTATTGATTTGGAAGTGAATCTGGTCACTTCTTCTGTACGTGCAGTCAATTCCTCTCTACATCTCTGAGATGGCCCCTCACAAGTATAGAGGAGCCCTAAACATTGGTTTGCAGTTATCAATCACAATTGGTATCCTTATTGCCAATGTGTTGAACTACTTCTTTGCAAAGATCAAGGGTGGGTGGGGATGGCGCTTGAGCTTGGGTGGGGCCATGGTTCCTGCCCTCATAGTCACCGTTGGATCACTTGTCCTTCATGATACCCCCAACTCTATGACTGAGCGGGGCCTACACGTTGAGGCCAAAGAGAAACTCAAAAGAATTAGGGGCGTAGATGATGTCGAGGAAGAATTCAGTGACTTTGTTGCTGATTGTGAAGCATCAAAACTAGTGGAGCACCCTTGGAGAAACTTGTTGCAAAGAAAATATAGGCCTCACCTCTCTATGGCAATCCTAATTCCCTTCTTTCAGCAACTCACTGGGATCAATGTTATCATGTTCTATGCACCTGTTTTGTTTAACACGATTGGGTTTGGAAGCGATACTTCCCTTATGTCGGCGGTGTTTACCGGAGGTGTTAATGTTGCTGCAACCATTGTTTCTATTTATGGTGTTGATAAATGGGGAAGGAGATTTCTTTTCCTCGAAGGTGGAATTCAAATGCTCATATGCCAGGTAACTATTCATAATAAAAATTTTAGTCCCAAGATCAAGACTTGTTGCCTGAACTTAAAAGGTTTTAAGTGGGAGAAAGATAGACATGAAATAGGTCCTACAATATTTATTGTTGCCTATACAAATACTCCAAACAATATTAAACGAACAATAAATATTTCAAGTTTACTTCATGTATCTCTCTATCACTTGAGACCCTAAAGTTCGGAATCTCGGATAATAACTTAAAGGAGATTTTTTTTGTACTGACGTTAATTAGTTGACCTATGATTATACGGTTTTTATCTGTCTGTGCAGGCTATTGTTACAGCTGCAATTGGTGCTAAATTTGGAGTGGATGGAGATCCTGGTGAGTTGCCCAAGTGGTATGCAATTGTTGTGGTGCTTTTCATTTGCATCTATGTTGCCAGATTTGCATGGTCTTGGGACTTGGCATCTTGGTGCCTAGTGAAATCTTCCCTCTTGAAATCCGATCTGCTGCTCAGAGTGTCAACGTGTCTGTCAACATGATTCTCACGTTTGTTATTGCTCAAAGCTTCTTATCAATGCTGTGCCACAAGAAGTTCAGGTTATTCCTCTTCTTTGCCTTCTATGTGTTGGTGATGACCATTTTTGTCTACTTTTTCCTGCCTGAGACAAGGGGTATCCCAATTGAAGAGATGGGCAGGATTTGGAAGACCCACTGGTACTGGTCCAGATTCGTGGGCGATGATAATCGCCCGAACGTGGAGATGGGCATGGGAGCAGCCCAGGCTATAAAAAACGTGGGTTAGCATTTTTGTTTTCCATATAAAGGGCTTTCTCAATCTGTCAACAGATCGTGGTCCAGCCTATTATGGACCCACACATATATACCAATCCATTCAGAAGGAAATACAGATTCAATATGGATTTATTGCTTTGATACATTATATTGATAGCAATTACTTCAATCCCAACCTGATCCCGGTAAACTTATCAAAAAAAAAAACCTGATCCCGGTAAATAGGAAAATGCTACTCTTTTTTCTAGTGACTTTTGATGAGAGTTATTGATGAGATTTTTTTATTTTATTTTTTTACTTAATAATTAAGTAAGGGTGTTTTAATAAAGTTGTGTATTTTTTTTAAAAAAAAAAAAAAATCTAAAAGTGTTTAAAAAAATACATGTAAAAAAAAGCAAAAAAAAAAAAAAAATCAAATTATAAGTTTAAAAAAAAATACATATAAAAAAACAAAAAACATAAAATCAACTAGCGGGAACTACCATCCGTGACTGTAAAGCCACCCATAGGCAAAAGTGCCGCAATATTTTAATCACAGAGTGGAGTAATGGGATTCTTTTATGTTTTGGTTTAGGAAGGCAGATGTTCTCACATGCTGAGAACGAATAAATATGGAATTTATTTTAAACGATCACTGAAACAAAAGCACATCTTATTATATTTTATATATGTAGATTCAATGTGAATTCCAAATGTACAAAGCTTTGGACTCACTTCATGTGTCTTTATCGACTGCATTGAGTGCTTAATTATCTAATTGGCTCTTAATGAGACTTTTAATCGGCGTGTCGCTTTATTCCAATCTTATCTCATTAGATGCTAATGTTATGTCCCTTTGTATTAGACGCTTCTCACTATTCTATCCTGTTAGAATTTATTATATACTGCCTGGTACATCGAATGCGTCATTTCCTACCTTCCAACGTTATAAATGCTCCAGAATTTCAAGTCTCGAAGATGCAGGCATCATATCGCATCTTGACACCATTACTCGCGGGCACCATGGCATTTCACGCATTGCTATATTGCCTCCGTTGGGCAGTGGCTCCTTAAGAGCACTCTTGTCAGATTATTTAAATGTAAAAAAATTCTACTTTTTACAACAAAATTGTCTACATTAGATTAGGTAAAATGTAGCTACAGCAGATTTTAGTCACAGTAATTCTAAAACTAAAACTAAATTTGATGTATATTGTAGCACATCAAATCTTTATTTTATTTTTTATTTTTATAACTCTTCTCTTCTAGATATCTCCATTAAACTATGCACCAAATCTTCTGGGTTGATTTGTACACACTATCTTGCATCAAGTGCTCATATTTTGATGAACTATACCGTACATGTCCATTAACCAATTAAATAAATTAGAATATGATTACTAATTAACATATAATAGATAAAATAATAAAATATAATAAAATTAAATAAATTAATAAGTAAAAAATTTAAATAATTATTAATTATTCATTACTATATTATAATAAATAAATAGATAATCTAATGTGAGAATTTATTATGAATAATCAAAAATAAATTTATTTTATATTATTTTATTATATATATATATATAAGCTATTATATATATATATATATATAAAAGCTATTCTAATATGTGAGGATTTATATGAATAGAATAATTAAAAATAAAATTTATCTCATATTTATTAAAAATATCTTTTAACTTTTGCTAATTATTGAGGATGCTCTTAGAGTTGAAAATGCCTAACTTGTGGTCAAGACCTGGGATCAATCAGCTTTAGTTGCCCGTTCACTCAACATATACATACATACATACATGCATACATAATCTTTGTATGTATGCATAGGAAGCAATCTCGAAATATTGTCGGCCCTTCGCATATAGTTGCATCATCTTAATTGCATTTTGTACAGGAATACAAGGATGAAATAGTTCTTAGGAAAAGTTTGGAGAGTGAGATGAGATTCATTATAAAAAAATAATTTTTTACATCACTTAAATTCGTCGTAAAAAATATAAAACACATCGCTAATATTCTATAGAAAAAAAAACATATTAATATGAACCCCAATCGACTTGCTTTGAAACCCAACAATAATATTGAAAAAACAAGAAAGCCAAAATCAAGTCTATGAATAGAGAATCTAGACCCGTTGAGATCCCTTTTCAAGAACCTAGATTATATTAAAATCTAGACCCATTGAAAAACCTGTCTCAAGAACCCAGATTATAAGGAGGAACGCTACAAAGGTTGTGATTTATCTTTGATAAGTTCAAACGGTCAATCAAGAACAAGAAGAGATAAACTCAACTCACAATGAATAAATTCATCAATTTCAATAATGTCTTACCCCCTCAAATGAGGCTACAAGTGGTTTAAATAACAATATCCAAAACCCTAAGTAAGCCGCGGGTACTGTAGCGTGAACAGTGCCGGGCTACAATACTTCTAAAACTCTAGTTTACTTTAAATAATAACTTTTCAAATATGCCCTTGGCCAAAATATAAGGCCTTCCCAAAAACCCTAATTCATTAGAAATAAGATATATGTGTGGGCTGACATCCTCAAGCCCACTTATTCTAAACTATGTAAATAAGCTCTTTTAATAAAATAAATAAGTCCAAGGCCTTCAATAACAATAAACCCAAGTCGGGTCTTTTGTAGTATATCATGTGGATGAAAACTAGATCTCTTATTTTCAAGTCCATTTTTAATGTTGGACTCTTGCTAAACACGTCTCAAGTGGATTTCACCCATCCTTACATAGCTTTCTTCATCTTTCTAGCTCTTGATATTGTAATTGTCCATTCTGAAACTTGCAAAGGATCTTTACGACTTGGCCCCACTTTGGGGCCATCATTCCCCCTCTCCTCAAAATGATTCAACCTCGAATCTCCACCTGGATCAAAGGAAAAAAGATCAGTAATATTGAAAATAGCAAACATATGATACATACCTAGAAGATCCACTAGATATGAAGTATCATTAATTTTATTAAGTATTTGGAAATGTCTATCCAAGCTTCTTCTTTCATCAACAGGTAAATGTATTAAATCAAAATGAATAAGTGGGTTAAAACCAAAAACAACTTCAAAAGATGGATGAGGAATAGTAGTATGCATGGTCTTATTATATGAAAACTCTAATAATGACAAATGATACTCTCGCAAATGTTCATGCAACAATTCAATGAATGGAAAATGATACTCCTATAAACATTTATGAAATATATCTAAAGTCTTCCTTACATCAAAATGATCACTCCAATTATATGCGAACTCAATGAATGGTAAACCATACTCCTAAAAATATTCATGCAATACGCCTAAACTCTTCTTTACACCAAAGGGACCATTCCAATTATATGCAAAGTCAATAAATGACAAGTAATACTCCCACCAATGGCCATGCAACATGTCTAAAGTTCTCTTTACACCAAAATTTCCCAACAAAGCACCTTCATGTGCTCCAAGAACAAGCAACTCATGCATAGAACTATTAGGTACAAAAAATCTATTATCTCTAAACAAGTACAAATCTAGTCTATAGAGATGAGCAAACGATACTATCTCACATACTCCATGCACACCAGCCAAGCCATCATCATTAACATACAATTTCTTATTATATTCAAATCTCAATAATTTTGTATCTAAAATGATGACAAGGACACACCTTTTTGCTAAAGTATCAAATACAAAATTTTCTTTACCTTATGTGTACTTGATTACATAAGGAAATTTCTCAATGAATTGCACCCATTTGGCATATATTTTATTCAACTTACAGTGTCCTTTCAAGTGCGTCATGAACTCATGTTCTTCAAAGAAAGGTCGAGTAGGGATTGTCACACCTGACATAAAATCAATGTAATGCTCTATCTCTCTAATAGGTGGCAATCCACTAAACACTCCGTTAGGAATTACGACCTTAGATCCCTGCAACAAAGATGTTGAACCCAAGATTTCAAGATTTGTGTAATTAAATATCTACACATGAATTTTGATGATAACAAATGAATTCAAAGAATAAAGAAGTCTCAAGCTCAAGTTGTCTACACAATGGAGTCAAGTACATCAAGGAAAAAAACATGAGCAAGAAGGGAATAAGTTCACATTAAAATTATAGAGTAATGTTGTAAATCTCTTAAAAATTTGAAATTAGGATTAAGGCTCAAAATTAATATTTTATCATAAAGCATTAAAATACATTTTCTACATGTGCATGAATATTTTGAAAATTAAATTTAAAAATTTTGAAAGATGATTGATTGTCATCCTTCACATGTGCATACCTTGATTAAAGGGTTGAACTTTGAAAATATTAAAGACGATTGATTATCATCTTTCACATGTGCATGTTTTATTTGAATTTTTTTTCAAAAGTGATTGATACTTTTTTTGACTTATGCAAAAAGTAGATATTTTTGTTTGAAATATTTGAAAAGTAAAGTATGTTCCTTTTGTCATATGCAAAAAGTAAAAAGATTAAGTTTGAAAAATTTGAAAAGTAAAGTGTGCTCCTTTTGTCATATGCAAAAAGTAAAAGATTAGGTTTGAAATATTTGAAAAGTAAAGTGTGCTCCTTTTGTCATATGCCAAAATTAAAAGATTAGGTTTAAAGTTTTTGAAAAATGAATGATGTTATCTTTGACAATTAAAAAAGAAGAACCTTTTATTTGAATTTTTTGAAAAAGTGAATGATGTTGTTGTCTTTGACATGTGAATCTTTTTAAATTTGAATATGAAATCTCATATGCCTATAAATAGATCATTTGAGAGCTTCACATTCACAACACCAAGAGCATACAACATTCATTCAAAGATTTTATTATCTCTTCTCTAAGCATTGAGCCTTAATTCTTGTTCATTTTGAGAGATATAATTTGTGCTGTATTGTTCTCATTGAGGAGTGTTTTCTGATAACCTACCCACTATCAGCTCTTGTATCAGTAAAAGGGTGTGTATAACCCTTGTGCGTGTAGAAAGTGTTCTACACAGGGAATAGTTGAATCACCACGTGTAAGGTGATTGCAAGTGTAGAGGGTGTTCTCCACGGATCATTTGTAGCGGTGTTGTTCAAAGGTGTAATAGGTTTCTATCTCCACCTGAAGGAGGTTGAATAGTGAATTTGAGGATCCTCAAGGGGTAGCTTGAGGCCAGGACGTAGGCAGTGGAGCCGAATCTCGTTAACATACTGAGTTTACTTCTCTCTTACCCTTACTATTTATATTTATTACTGTTTCGTATTTTGTTTATATTTTATATTGTATATTTGATTTATAATTGTTATTTTTTTTAAATACAACTAAATTCATCTCCCCTCTTGTATTAGTCATCTGGAAAGAGATAACAATACTAGGCAAAGATTCATTAAATCTATTAGTAGTAAAATTCGTCTTAATATAAAAACTCACTTCTCGCTTTGTTTTTCTCTTACTTTCCTCACTCCTACTTTCTTTTCATTCTCATTTTTCTTTTCACTCTCTTTTTTTCTCTCACTCTCTTTTTCCTTTTCACTCTCTTTTTTCTTTTCACTCTCTCTCTCTTTTCTTCAATCTCTTTATTCTTTTCACTCTCTGTTTTCTTTTCACTCTCTATTTTTTCTTCACTCTCTTTGTTCTTTTCACTCTCTCCTTCTCTTGAGGTTTTGGCCTCACTATTTCTTTTTTTCTTAATCTCACTTTCACTCTTTCTTTTTTGATCAATCTCACTTTCTCCCTCTCTTTTTTGATCAATCTCACTTTCTCTCTTTCTTTTTTGATCAACCTCACTTTTCAACTTCAGTTAGTCCTCATGGACCTGTGTTGGAGTTAAAGGAGTAAGTTTAATTGTTTTTCCATCCTTTTCAAAATCGTACATGTTCCTAAACCTATCATAGATCAGTCTCCTATCACATTGCCACGGCCTCCCCAACAAAATATGGCCAGCATGCATAGGCACTACATCACAAAATACCTCATCCTTGTACCTCCCAACTGAAAAAGATACTAACACTTGCTTATTTACCCTAATCTTCCCACAATCATTTAACCACTGTAACTTGTATGGTCTAGGGTGTTTCAAAGTAGGTAAATTCAATTTCTCAACTAAGGTAGTGCTAGCAACATTAGTACAACTTCCCCCATCAATGATCATACTACATACCTTGTTGTTGATGTAACATCTAGTATGAAAAATGTTCTTCTCTCTCTGCTTCTCTGTATCATCTATCTTACTATGTGTATTGACAGTACGCCTGACAACAAGAGACTCACCATATTCCTCATTCTTATACTCATGTTCAATATTAGGTTTACGTCTCCTTCTATCTCCCCCACTTTGTAGATTTCTAATCAATGCACCTTATTAATCCATCCTATTCCTCACTTTTTCCAACCTCAAATTTAACCGCTCAAGTTGTTGTTGCATAACTTGCAACACAAATGAATTATTTGACATCTCCTTTGGTTATGAGTCACTTTAATAAGACATTGTATGTGCTGCACAAAAAGAATGTTAGTGAAAAAATACCTCACACGCTCTCCCTTACATGTTTACACTCAAATAATGGCACTTTACTCGTGTATCACTCTAAATTGACTTTTTCCGATAATGATCTCACACTCTCTTTGATTTTATGTCAAGAGTTTTCCCACTCAAGTTCTTTCAGAACTAATTGAACTAAATCAAGACAATATAACTTTGTTTTTATCCCAACTAGTAATTAGGTCCTAGAAACAAGAACAAAAGAAACACGGAATGAATAAAATGACAAGAAAATCAAGGAAATTATTGGAATGAAAGGGTAACTATAAGACAGGGTACCAACTAGAAACAGATAACAAGAGGTAATTCAGCCCCTTTAAGGACAAGATCCAATCAACAAATTTCTTTCTTTCTCTTTTATTGTAACTATAGCAACCACTAAATATGCTACCTCTACTTTCCTTCTGTCTCTTTTTTTTTTAATTTTTTTTTCAAATTTTTTTTCTTTTCCTTTCTTTTTTTTTTTCTTTTTTTTCTTTTCCTTTCTTTTCTTTTCTTTTCCTTTCTTTTCGTTTTCTTTTCTTTTCTCAACAATTCAACCACAAACATGAATATTCAATTGTGATAATCAAACAATTGAATTCAAACACATACAAATTGACAAAAAATAGAAGAAAATCAATGAAACCCTAGAAATTTCAAACCCTAGATGGTGCAAATTTTGGCAGCCCTAGGAAAAATGAATTTTTGTGCTTTTTTTTTTTTGGGCAATCCTAAAACATTGAAGCCCTAGAATTAACGATACAATAAATAAAAAGATAGAATTAGACCTGATTGGAAACCTTACTCTAAATATCAAATGATGTGAACCCCAATCGACTCGCTTTAAGACCCAACAACAATATTGGAAAACCAACCCAAGAAAGCCAAAATCAAGTCTATGGATGGAGAATCTAGACCCGTTGAGATCCCGTTTCAAGAATCTAGATTATATTAAAATCTAAACCCATTGAATACCCCGTCTCAAGAACCCGGATTACAAGGAGGAACGCCACAAAGGTTGTGATTTACCTTTGATAGGTTCAAACGTTCAATCAAGAACAAGAGGAGATAAACTTAACTCACAATGAATAAATTCATCAATTTCAATAATGTCTTACCCACTCAAATGAGGCTACAAGTGGTTTAAATAACAATCCCCAAAACCCTAAGTGAGCCGCGAGCACTATAGCCTGAATAGTGTCAGGCTACAGTACTTCTAAAACCCTAGTTTACTTTAAATAATAACTTACCAAATATGCGCTTGGCCAAAATACAAGGCCTTCCCAAAAATCCTAGTTCATTAGAAATAAGACATGTGTGGGCTGACATCCTCAAGCCTACTTATTCTAAACTAGGTAAATAAGCTCTTTTAATAAAATAAATAAGTCCAAGGCCTTCAATAAAAATAGGTCCAAGTCGGGTCTTTTGTAGTGTATCATGTGGATGAAAACTAGATCTCCTCTTTTCAAATCCATTTTGAATGTTGGGCTCTTGCTAAACACGTTTCAAGTGGATTTCACCCATCCTTACATAACTTTATTCATCTTTCTAGCTCTTGATCTTGTAATTGTCCATTCTGAAACTTGCAAAGGATCTTTATGACTTGGCCCCACCTTGGGGCCCATCATATTGCCTAATATTCTACAAAGATTATGGTGATCATACTCTTGAAATATTTTCAGACATAATATTTTCTATTTATATATTGATTATATTTTCTTTATTGAAGAGGCTTTATTACACTATAGATATATCAACCTTGTACTTATTTTTTGGCTGAGTACGTCATCGTATAATATGTGATACCCTATTTTTACGTGTATTTTCACTGAAAGAGTATTTTAATTTAATTAAAAGATTGGCTATTTTATTTTAAATTATTGTATTTTAATTGAACTTATTTAGTTGTGAAAATTATTTTGTAGAACTTTCTTAATATTAATTATTGTTTTCAGTTTAAATTGCTGTTTAATTTATTTTAGTTGCTTTTTAGATTTAAAATTTTGTTGTTAGTATTTACTAGTTATTTATTATATTTTAGTTAGATGTGATGTTTAAATTATTTTATTTATTTTATAGCTTTTAAAGTTATTTTCATCGGATCAGTTTCTGAACTCCAGAAGTGAGGACTGGACTTCATTTCTTTTTTCCATCTTTTCTTTTTCTCATTTCTTATTTTTTGGCTGAGTACATCACCATATGATAATGGACTAAGAATACTCTCTATTATAAATAGCCCAAATCACAAGGTAACAGCTCTCATATTCATTTTAGCCTATTACTAAGTTGATCATTTTCTTTTAACTAACTTGAGCATATTAATATAATTCTACCCCGCTATATACTTTTTTTCAAAAATATTTCACGTCCCATAATGATATAGGAAGATCAGAGTTAGATAATATTGAGTTGTTAGATTACACGTTGATGGTATTGAAATACCTTATGATGGCAAATCAATGTAGAGATAATAGGAAAGCGTGATCTTTCCTTAATTGGGGCATTCAGTTTTGAGTGTGTTTCATTATTTTTGCCATAACTTTAGCTACAAATATCATAACAGTACATATGGACGCAATTCAAAAAACTCTTTTCGGCATGCATGCCGTGATATAGCTCGATGTGCATCTTTTTCAATAAAAAAATTCCACTATTTCCCCTTCGAATCCCTATTTTTAATTATTTTTTTTTTACGATAATATTTCGTTTATCGCTTAGAAAGTAATTTTGAATCAGTGAAAAAACCAAGAAATTGGCCAGGAAAGATAAGTACATGCAGTTGGCATCGGATTTGAATACAAAGAGGAACATTGGACAGTAATATTGCTTTCTTGCTAGGAATGGATTAATTGATTATGATAAATGATATGTTTTCTAGGATGATCTTCCTTTGCACTTTAGAAAAGTATTAGCGCGGTCTGTATATATAGAGCTGCGATACAGGTGGAGTTTTGTATAGATTCTTAGCTATTTTACATACAGAAAAATCATGATCGGTTTACAGGCACAAAGAGTTTGTGACTATGATTTGCAGGCAGAAGTAAAAATATAAGTAGTCATGCATGCTAATGTGGAACATTAAAATAGTAGCTCCTTTTGTGTCATCATCCTATCGACGAGTGTCAAGTGTGTGTAAAAGCAACAAATGTGCAAAAAAAAATACGCAACAGATAACGAAAGTCATGACTAAGTACCAGAATTTTTTTCTTGTTTAAAACAACACTGTTCAAAACATTCATAAATAAATATTACAAATCACAAATATAGTTTTAAACCAAATACAAAACATAACTTCAGCACCCCGGTGGAGCCGCATCCTCGGTCTCAGCATCCTCCTCCTCATCCTCGATCTCTGCACCAAAATCTACGGTACCAAAAATGGTGCCGCAGGTAAGTAAAATCCAAACACCACAAGATAAAAATATATAGAACTCAAACAATATGCATGAAATGATGCCAATGTACAAAACCCATAAAATCATATTTTTTCCACGCACGCCAAAAATCTCATTTGGCCCAAAAACATAACCTTTCCAAAGATCACGCCAAAAGTCCCATTTGGCCCATATCAAACTTAATCCATTAACCAAATAATCCGTATGCACCATGACCTCCCCTAGGGGTCATCCGCACACTCTGGCTCCAGTGTCACACCACAGGTAACGACCACGCATGTGACACCTAAAAGAGCGATGCCCAGTTCCGCGCCCCGCGCGTTCGTAGCCAAGCATCCTCTAGCCCTCACCAGCGAAGGGCCACGGAGTCGGTGCGTAGAGCGATGCCCGGTTTTGCGCCCAGCGCGTTCGTAGCCAAGCATCCCCTAGCCCCCGCTCCCGTTGTCATCCAGCGACAACTCAGGGGACGTCACTTAGTTTATTATGCTCCTGAATGACCAGAGGAGCTCCACCGGGATAATACCCCATCCCAACTTGGGGTCATGATAAACATGCACCCGAAAATCCACTACACCAATAAAACAGAATTTTCTCAATTTAATTAAAATGCACATGCATGCACCATGTAAATACGATATCAATGCACAAAACAATCAACCATCCATAAATCCATAAAACAAGCAACTCCCTCCTCCATCCATCCGACCCCCGAACTCCTCGGACTCAGTCCGGAATCAGCCAACCAACAACAAATAATTATTGAATGAGCAAAATATATTTAAATCTAAAAGTACGATTTAAAAAATACTTACAGCGCTATATGGTATTTTTAGAAAGCTCGCGGCGTTGCAAACGGCGGAAGGAAAGCAACGTAATAGTGAAATTTCACTGTGGCCGTGGGTGGCGGCGAAAATGGCGGAGGAATGGCCGAAATGCCCAAAATGGAAATTAGCTCGTGGGAGCTGTTCCGGTGACTGTTAGAGGCCGGAAATGGGTGGGTTAGGACGGCAAGGAGTCGATGATGAAGTGGTGAAGAGGTGGTGGCCGGAGGTGGAGCGACGGCGGCAGATTGGAGCAAAAACCGCTCGGCTTGAAGGTGGATTTTTGGCTAAACGGCGGCTCCGTTGGTGGTGGAATTTTGTGGGGTGGTTCACCGGAGGTAGGGGAAGATTTTGGTGGGGGTGGTGTGGGCCATGTCGGCCGGCAGCGGTGGTGCTGGGAGGTTGAACGTGGACGGCGTGAGGGAGAGGAGAGAGAGAGAGAGAGACGGACAGGGGGGGATCGCGCGGGAGGGGAGGGAAAAAGGAAGAGAAAAAGAAAAAGAAAAAAGAAAGAAAAGAGAAAAAAGGGAAAAAGGGAAAAGGGAAAAGGGAAAAGGGAAAAGAACAGATGGAGGGAAGAAATGAGGTCCAATCCTCAATCCGGAAAACCAAAACAAATCCGCCGAAAACAAGATTAAAAACCGTAAAACGACTAAATAAGTTAAACACCGCATCAAATAAATAAAAAAATAATTTAAAAAGCAATAATTTAAAATAAATAAATAAATATATTAATTAAATTAAAAATAACCCTTCAGTAAAAATATACGTAAAAGTGGGTCGTCACAATAGAAGAAAATATATAGGAGATAACAATGATCAAGTCTTCCAACACCACAGCTGTGATTTTTTCCTTGGTCTTGATGCTCTCTCTTCTCCTCATTTCCTTCTCCCCTGTGGCTGAAAGTAGATTTCCTGGTGGTAAGTTCTATTTATCACTACAACAAAAAATATTTTTTGGGACGAAAATTTTCGTCCCAAAATATATAGATTTCATTTCGAAAGATTTTTTTAGACGAAAAAATTCCGTCCCAAGGTCGTCCCAACATCACTGTCCCAGAAGATATATTGGGAAGAAAAGCACAATTTCGTCCCAAAATATATCTTTTAGAACAATTTTGAAATTGACCGTTTGATACCGTTCGAACGATGCATTTTTTGTCAAGGTTAAAATTCGTTCCAGAATGGCGTTCGAATGCTTCTCAGTTACCGTTCGAATGTTAATGTATCTTTTGAACGGTTATCAAGATACATTCAAACGTTCAATAGAATTACATTCGAACGTTAAAGGAACAGATCGAACGTTGCTGATCAATGTTCGAACGCTATGGTAATGACCTACGTTTGAACGTTTTTTTGAGCATCTGGTATCGCTTGAACGGTTTGGTCATTAATTTTTGAACGGTACATTATCGTTTGAACGACCTACCCATTAATGTTCGAACGTGACACGATCGTTCGAACGGATATTATTTTTATTAAAACCAATAATTATAAAAAAACTAAATAGACATCCATAATATTTGAAAAACATAAATTAGGAACTGTTTAATTACTCACAAAAGTTTTATAATAAGTGCGAAGAAATAAATAACCATGAGACTAGCATTGTTCATACATAATTAGATAATGTCATAAGCTAGACGTAAAAAACCATCAGTTGGTTGGAGGCCTGTACTGTTGCATTTGGAGTTGCATATCTCTCCTGAACTCTACTTGTTCTTCTTCATGTTGTTTGAGGCGCATCTCCATGTCTCCTTGTCTCGCCAATTAAGCCTCTAACTCTTGTTGTTTTGCAACCAATTCTTCAATTCTGCGATTCGCATTCACTTGCGCTATAGAGGCAGACCCGGAAGAAGAGGAAGAGGGAGAAGGTTTTACACAGCGATCCAAACTCCTCAAATATCCTGAACGTTCACCTAGAACTTGTGTAAAAATCTCAACATCATTATTTGAGAAATTTTGATCTGACGCAAATTCAGCACGCAAGGCAATCATTTTATCCTACACATAAGATAAAGAGTTAATATCATCATAAATTTTCAAATATATTTATTTAAAACAAATTATAATACTTACATAATTTTCACGGGCATCAGGATGATTCCACTCTCTATTACGATTAGTATGTGATGCAGCATATAATTTTGTCAGATCATAATTGGCATCTGAATCTTGCTATAATAAAGATTTGTTAAGATATAAAGTCATTATGATTCATATATTCAGTTAACTATATACAAATAAAAGAATAGCAATACCAATTTCTTAGAGAGGCAGTGGAAAGGTCTTGAGCCTGCATGATGAGTAATCTTCAATTTTGATCTATTTGTTTTGTTTATAGAACTTCGCTCCCACATAAGAATTGAAAATATTAGAAAGCAAAATTAAAAATAGGACGACTAAAATAATTAAATTAATTATACCTTATATGATGGATCCTCAAACATGTCACAAAGTTTTTCCCAATCAAAAGGTTGCACATCTTGAAAAGGATGTTGGCGTGATTTTTCACTATTCTCAAACTTATTATAATGCTCATGACACCTCGCCTTATACTTATGGAATGCATTACTCATAAGCTCTTCCACAGTTTTACGCTTCTCTCTCCGACCAAAATTTAATTCGAAATCATCCTTACAGAAAAACATTTAGACAAAGATATTATCATTTATAATATTCTAATTTTAAAGTAAAATAAAATCATTTACCAATTAAATTTCGTTTATTAAACATTACCAAATAACGCTTCTTAATAAGGTCCTTAACATCTTGGGGGACTTTCTTCCATGAACTTGTTGCCAAAGGTGCATAAGTTCGTGTAAGAGGACCCACATGCGATGCAAGCCAAGCTGCTGGTTGTCCTTCGCCTCTGGTATGTTCATCAAGAATGTTAACTTTGATCTTACCCACCTTACAATATTTTTCCAACGTCACGCCTCTCGTAGTGTCTCGACCTTGACGAGATTGTACTGTGAAGTCATCATGATATATAACATTATAATCAATTTTCTATTATAATCTTAATTAATAACTTTTATGACTATTAGAATTTTACCTTGTTCTGTAGAGTCAATCTCTAATGGTGAGTTTGAAGGAGAGCTAGGAACAGGTGGAGATGGGTTGCGAACTTCCTTTCTCTTCGGAGGCATAATTTCAAAAAACAGATACAATATTCATTAAGTAAAATAGTGCTCATCATCACGTGATGTGAAAACATAATTCGTCAATCACTATCTGTATCAGTATCATTTGACAATTTAGTCTCATCATCTGTAGATACTTCAGATGAATCAACATTTTACTCAAGTGTTGCATCAACAATTTCAGCCTCAATATCTTCTCTATTCAATGGAATCATCTCATATGGCTCAAATCCACAAACAAATTAAAGACGGGCTGACTCTCTTGGTATGCTTCTTGAGTAGAGGCATCATCTTCTTCTTCATTTCGCCCTTCTGCCTGAGGGATAACATCATATATATTTCTTCGAGAATATTTTTGTACTACTTGCCATTGATTTCCTAACTTCGGGTCATCTAAGTAGAATACTTGAGATGCTTGAGAAGCTAAAATAAATGGATCATCCTCGTACCATTTTCTTGATATATTAATACTAAAAAAATATTCATCATCACGGACTCCAGTTTGAGGATTGCTTAAATCCCACCAATCACACTTAAACAGATATACTGCAAGCTCCCCCAAATATTTCATTCAAATTATATCAACAATCACTCCATAGAAATCAATATTTTCTCCATCATGACTTCCCTCAACTAGGACACCACTATTTTGTGTTTTCCTATAATGGTCTCGATCTATTGTGTGATACCTACTTCCCCGAGAAATACATGCAGAATATCTTGTAGCCCGTCTCGATGGGCCACGCGCTAATGCGTATAGTTCATCTGATATATCGTTTGGATTATTGGCATGCATTTGTACAACCTACATATTAAGTAAAACTTCTATTATATCAATAAAAAAACAATCAATATTTTCTATTTGTATTGAATGAGTGTCGCATATGTAATGTCATTACCCGTTGTTCAAACCATCTCAGAAACTCCTCTTCATGTTTCTGGTCTATATCATTTACTCATAGTTCCTTGAGCATGTTAATATGATCACTGAAATTGATGATTACCACATGTATTTTATATTCTTAGAATTTTGCGAAAGTAAATGAACGAATACTAAATTAAGAAAAGATTAATACTTACTTCAAGTAATTCTCTATCTCAGGGCAATTGTTCAGCACGTACCACTGAGCTTTCTCAAACTCTCTTCCACATAAGTCATAACCACACACTGCACCAAGTGGACGTAATTGTTGGGAAAACACGGAAAACACATTTCGTTGTCTTGCTCTGTCAATGTCAAAGTTTCTTTCTGGTAGATCAAACCTAATGTCAACTCCGTGGAAATATTTGGAACAGAAGGTATGTCACTCATCATCAATATATGCTTTTGCAATTGATCTTCCTGGGCGAGCCTTGTTACCAATTGTTCGTTTCAACTTCCCAAGAAATCGTTCAATGGGATACATCCATCTATACTGAACTGGTCCTGCAAGTCGAGCCTCACGTGGCAAATGGACTGCTAGGTGAACCATGACATCGAAAAATGACGGTGGGTAAATACTTTCTAGCTTACACAATATTATGGAAATTTCTCGTTCCATTCGATCCAAAGCTTCTACATTTAATGTCTGTGCACATAAGTCTTTGAAAAATAAACCCAACTCAGTCAAAGCCACGCGCACGTCTCTAGTCAAGTACCCACGGATACCAATAGGCAAGATACGCTGCAACAAGACATGACAATCATGACTTTTTAACCCAGTTATTTTCCAGTCATTTGTTCGCACACACCTTGTCAAATTCGAGGCATAACCATCCGGTAATTTAATTTTCATTATCCAGTCACAAAAGTAGCCCTTTCATTCCTTGACAATGTATAGCACCCAATCGGCATGTAAACGGACGAACCATTTTCTTACAACTGCATTTCCGGTCTTATTCCCAACCTTTTCAAATTCTTCCTTGAGTTTAATGTATCCTTCATTTTTCCTTCAATTGACATCAATGTTCCCAATACAGATTCGCATATATTTTTTTCAATATGCATAACATCAAGATTGTGCCATAATTTTAACTTTGACCAGTATGGAAGATCGAAAATTAATATACTCTTCTTAGTCCAATTCAACTCAGATTAGCTCGTTTTCTCTTTCGATATTTTTTACCAAATTCATTACAACCAACATCTACAAATTGTGCAAGTAAATCTTCACCAGACAAATATGGTGGAGGTTGGCCCCATTCAACAGTACCATCAAACATTTGTGAATTTCCCCGCCATCTATGATCACCAGGTACAAATCGACGATGACCCATGAAACATAATTTCCTCCCATAAGTGAGCCATTCAGATTTAGTATGTTTGTTACAAGTTGGACATGCCATTTTCCCCTTAGTATTCCAACCTGACAAGTTTCCATAAGCTGAAAAATCATTTATTGTCCATAAAACGGCAGCATGCATCTTGAACGATGTGCCTGTTGATGAATCAAATGTGACAACCCCATTCTCCCACAAATCTTTCAATTCTGCAATCAATGGCTGTAAGTGTATGTCTATATCATTTCCCGGTGATCTCGGACCTGGAATGAGCAAACTCATCATGAAATATGGATTTTTCATACACTTCCACGGTGGTAGATCATACGGCATAAGTACAACTGGCCAAGTACTGTGACTAGTACTCATGTTCCCAAGCGGATTAAATCCATCTGTTGCCAACCCAAGTCTCACATTACGTGGTTCTTCTGCAAACCATGCGTGTTCCTTATCAAATTCCTTCCACACCTGGGAGTCAGCAGGATGTGATAAAATATCGTCGTTTCTAACTCTGGCTGATGAGTGCCATATCATGTCTGCAGCGGTTGCATGTGACATATATAATCGTTGTAATCTAGGTGTCAATGCAAAGTGGCGTACTACCTTTTGCGACACATTTTGTTTGTCAGATGTCCATCTTGATTCGTGGCATATGGGACATTCGTTCAACTGCTCATTCTCTTGCCAAAATAATATGCAGTCATTCTTACATGCATGTATTACGTTGTAATCAAATCCAAGTCCTCGTTTCAATTTTTTTGCTCCATAGAAGTTACGAGGAAGTGTATTATCTGATGGCAGTGCCTCCTTAAACAACTCGAGTAACATATTGACAGCCTTAATTGATAATCGGCACATTAATTTTATGTGAAGCGGTCATACGGTAAATGACAACTTACTGTGTCTTCTGCATCCTGGATATAGCTCACGTTGTGACTCATTTCACAATCGTGCAAAAGTATTATGACCCCCATCATTTGAACTTGATGTGTCCGTGCCACCTTCATTCATAAACATTCCCGCACCGATGTCACCTAACATTTCTTCCATATCCTCATCATACTCATCTCCAACAACATCTGGTTGTACATCTTCATCGATCTCTTCTTCTTCATGTGGAGTATCGAATGAAGTTAGATATGGTTCGCCGTGTAAGACCCAATCAGTATAACCCTTGTCAATACCTTTCAAAAACAGATGCTCTCTCACCAAGTCTATCTTATGAGAGCGCAAATTCCTGCATTCTTTACATGGGCATTTAATACGTCCATCACTATCACATGTACCCAATGCAAACTCTAAGAATTTCTTAACACCTTCAGCATATACGTTGTAATTCTGACCCAAACGATCACCAACTCGCATCCAACTCTTATCCATGCTGACTATCTTCATTATAAACAATCACATGTGCATCAACAAACAAGCATGTATCATGTATCAATCAAGGAGTATGCCACCTTACACCGGGTAGTTGGTCTTATCCCATTCAGAATTGTAAGATCATAGTCGCAAACCTATCCTCTATAATCTGTCACGCCCAACAAAATTTCGGCAGCATCTCCCCATAGTTCTCCAAATATGCTCGTCTGGTTGTGTACACCAACTTGTTAATCGTCGATACAACATCATCGAAACTGCATATCCGGAGAACAAGGGATAAATCTGCCAAATTCTTAATGCTGGACGTATAACAGATATAGATCGATAATTTGCGAGAATGATCTTACAATTCCAAACTGTCCACTCTGGACAATTCAAGAGTTATCAATCTTTCAATTAAGGCGGATTGATAACTCTTGAACGGGTCTAAGGCTAATTTTGACGAACAAGCAATATAAGATATTCCAATATTTAACATATATCAAACAAACAATGCAACATATGTTAATTAAATATTTATATTATTAAATAATTAGATAGTTGTTTTATATCTTAGTCCAAAATATTTTATTAATTATAACTATTTGTATTTTAATTAACATTCTAGTTAATAATTATAACTATTTGTATTTTAATTAACATTCTAGTTAATAATTATAACTATTTATATTGTAATTAACATTCTAGTTAATAATTATAACTATTTGTATTGTAATTAACATTCATTTTATTAATTATAATTCGGAATTTATATTTTAATTCAAATTTATTTGATTACTTTTAACTTTTAAGTATTTAAGTATTATTAAATCTAGATTATTTGTATTTTATTTAAAATTCATTTTATTAATTCAAAGATTAAGTATTTTTGTGTTATTAAAACAAAACTATTTGTATTAACCTATAGTTGAATAATTCAACTATTAAATATTTAAGTATTATTAAATCTTAGATGATTTGTAATTCAATTCATTCTCATTTGATTACTTTAATCTTTTAAGTATTTAAGTATTATTAAATGTAGATTATAAATAATTAATTTTTAATTCAATTCCTACATTTAAAGTGTTAATTATTTTAACACTGACCAACATAACTGACTCGGTTTCGAATGTGCTTCCAAGTGTAGAAGTGTCAAGTTGTATCAAGGATAAGTCCAGGATCGTATTCCACAAAGACAAAGGGTTATCAAAGCGTATAAGAGATTTGTGAGTAACAAATGAATCAAGTATGAGAGATGAAAATAAAATTAAAATGCAATGCGAAAAGATAATCGAAGTTGAAATTAGAGATTCTAATAAAAAAAAAAACAAATTAACGAACACTTGGATTGGGTATGAGACTCTTTTTATTTCGGATTCTAGATAATTTTCTCGATTAACAATCCAATCAAGGCATTGATAAACGGAAGATAAAAACTTATGCTCAAGTTTTTGCAATATTTTTTTCTAAGGGATTCTCTACTTTACTAGCCAAATACACATTAACAATCAATCGAGAGAAGCCTTGATAATTTCAAGCTTTTGTTGTGCCTTACGTCAACAATAAAACAAGAGCAAGAGTTACAATCTATTTTTAATTCAAATCCGACTAGTAATATAGAGAAATCATCATTTATCGACAAAATATTGCACCTATCTAGAATCCAAAACAAATCAAGCTTCATTCCACAACCCAAGTTTCAGAAATTAGTTACGCATGATATTTTTAGCAACAAAAATTAATCTAAACAAAGCTATTAAAAAAAATCTGTGAGAAGAATTATAAAAAAAAAAAAACAAGAGGGAGCCCAACGCCTACTCAAATGTCTGAACCACTAAAAATTAATCAAGTAAAAAAAACAAGAAAGAGGTTGAAAACAGCGCCGAAGGTCTACATCTCTACCTAAACGAAAAAAAAAAAAAACAATACCTCAAATAATAAAATGCCGTCCGTCCGCACCACCATAAAATCAAGGATTGAAAACAAGTAATAGAAAGAAGAGAACCCACCGACCTGCATTTGAACTAACAAGAACGAAAAAAATAATAATTATAATCAAGCCGCCCAAACAACGTTCAACATAAAACATGAAACGTAAAAAAAAAGTAATGAAAACTAGCCGCCAAGGTCTCAACTAACAGGAAAGAAAAATCAAATGTTGTCGAATTCCTTAACGAGGTATGGAACTGTAAAAAAAAGCAGAATACAATAAAAAAAACCAGCCGAGTGAAAACAAAAGGAATGAATAAAAGCTAAAACAAGCCGCCTGCTACTAAACGGAAGAGAAAGAAAATAAACTCAAAGCTCACTCTACTGCTGCCTCCAGCTACACGAAAAAGAAAAGAGATAATAATCTACTCTACTGTGCTGCCGAATGTAAACCAAAAGAAAGCTATGAAAATCTACTGCTAGCGTCTAAAACAAAAAGCAAGAATGAAATTAATGCCTGAAAAACAAAACCAGCTACCTGCTGTGTCCAAACGAAGACAACGTCTGGAACCGAAAGACAAAATAGCATGCCAAAAGGCTACTGAAAATAAACTAGAAACCGAGAGCTTCAGAGAGCCCCTGCCTGAAACAAAAACTGGAAAGAAAAAAAAAAGTAAAACTCCCTTCTGCAACGTAAAGAAAAGAAAAAATATGAGTGTCCCAATAAGCTTCAAGCCCCCAGTTTTATGAGGTCTGTAAGCTTACAGCCAGCTCAAAAGAATAACAAAAAAATAATAATAAAAAAAAAAAGGAGAGCTGGAGCCCTATAGACCATGTGCATGGTTCTGTTTTTGGTCCAGCACATGATTCTGTTGCTTTCTTGCGTGCTGTCTGCTGTGTTTGTTGGTTTGTTTCCCTTCCATCCGTGAGTTCCAGCATCCTACCATGTTCAGGCCATGTTCAGCAAAGTAAAGAGAGAATTTGTCGCCCAGCCATGTGCTTGGTTCTGCTGCTTTCCAATGAAATCCGAGTGTGTGCTATCCGTCCGTGTGAGTTTCCTTGCTGCAGGTTTATTGCATGTGTGAGCTAGTCCCACGTTTTCTGCATGTGTGAGCTGGTCCCACGTTTTCTGCATGTGTGAGCTGGTCCCACGTTTTCTGCATGTGTGAGCTGCTATGGTCCATGTGATGCTATTGATCTCTTGCTGCACGTAGGTCTCCAATGAAAAGAGAGTGAAAAATAAAATAAACCAGCCCAACTCTACTGCAACGTGCTGCGTCCAGCATGATATGTTCGGCGTGCTCCTGCTGTTGGCTGTCCGAGTGAAGTGCAATTGATCTCTATTAGATGAGATTCCATAAAACCATAATCAATTCTTCTATTTCCTCATAGATCCTATTCTTTCTTTCCTTCCATAAATGCCCTACAATATATAAATGAAATGATATTATAGTTTAAATATTTCAAGCGCAAATATGAGACTTTGATGTGCAAAAAATATTGGCATCAATTAATTTGACATTCAATATTAGAATTTGATGCATAATTAAGTGTTCAATCCTTATTTGATAAAATAAATCACTCATTTAAACAACTTAATTATGTAATTCTAACCCTTTATCAATAATGTTCAAACAGTGCTAGTCACCGTTCGATCTAAGGACATACGTTCGAACGGCACACGAATACAGTTCGAACAGAATAATTCCAGATTACAATCGTCTTCAACCTCCGAAAACCTCAACATTTACAGTTTAAATTACATCAAAAGACAGCAAACTATATGACGAACTCATTATAGCAAACGAAAACACTTATATAAAAACTAAAATGAGAATATATTTAAGGAAAATACCTGATTTGGAGAGATAAACCGAAAAATCCACCCGTACCCAATGCCCAAAACTTAAATACTCTTCACCAAATGGTAAAAACAACCTCTTAATCCGAAAATATAGGAGATTGATAGAAATTAGTAATATTTGAGGGCTGGATTGAAGAATAATGGCGTTGCTTGGAAGAAAATGAGCGTGGGAACGACTGGAAGTCGACTGGAACGAGTGCGAGATTGTGAGGTTCTGTCGTGTAAATGTAGAACATTGATGTTCGAACGGTTATTTAATGAACGTTCGAACGTCAAATAGATTAGCGCAAAAATTTTCCCCCGCTAATTAAACGTTCGAACGTGAAAATGGACGTTCGAACGTTTTCTTATACGTTTGAACGGTTATTTTAAACCGTTCAAACGTCAAATTAAAATGTTGCTTATTGTATTTTTTTTGCACTATACCTTTAAATATAATAACTTGTAAATATACTATAGTTTAGAGACATAGTAATATAACTATATAATATATAATCAAACATATATTATATAGTTTAGTAACATATATAGTGTAAAATATCATATTACATCTAGTATTATAGTCAAGTATATATATATTAACCTATTATATATAACATATATATGGTATCATAGCATAGGGTTATATGTATCACATGCATATATATATATATATAATGTTTATTATATTATATTATTATTATAATATTATTTAATAATAGGATATCTACTATTATATATAGTGTTATCTATACTACTAGCAATTAGAGTGTATTATAATGAAGCTAAAATTGAGCATATATAGTGTCATTTATAGTGCTAAAATAGAGAGTGTCATCTAATTAGCCTATAACTACAATATAATATGAAAAATATACTAAACAAGTCATGTAATACATATACTATTAAATATATATATATATATTAGTTAATATCACATATAATATATATGTTATATAAATACATGAGCATAGTTTCATGTATATAGTAGTCTATATTATATTAATTATACTATATAATATAACTTATACCATATACTATATAATATTCAATAGTATAATATATTTTAATTAAATATAATATAATATATACTATATATATAATATATAGTGTTTAATAATATATAAGTGCATTAAATATATTGCATTTAATATATTTAACAGTTAAAATATATTATAATTGAATTAATTATTATATTTAATATAATTAATACCGAATATTGCATTTAAATAATATTTATTATCATGAAATTTGGATTAATTAGAGAACGGTATTAATTGTCAGTTAATACGTTCGAACGGTATTAACTTACCGTTCGAACGGTACTGCATATATAAGCCCATCTCGACGTCATTTTCACGGAAGTTTACGTCTGCATTTCCTCCGTTCTAAGCCTCCAAACTGTCAATCTCCGCCGTTGAACGCCCTCTTCGCCGCCGTCAATAGTGCCCACTCAAAGCCTCTACCTCTAACTACCGGTATCTTTCATTTTTAAAGCATTTTACCGTTGAGATTTAGGTTTTTGATAGATTAATTGTTTAAGTTAGGATAAACCTATTTATACATCAAAATAATCGGTAGATTTGCATAAATTCATGTTAGGAACGTTTATTTAGGTTTCTATTGCATTTATTTTGGTGTAAAATCCAGGGAATCGAAGGATTCCATGGATTTCAATGGCCGAGTCGACTCGACCTGGAATCCCGATTGACACCAATATCGTTCGAACGCTATGAGTAGCGTTCGAATGCTATTCATTAACGGTCAAACGATATAACGTAACGGTCGAACGGTCGGTCTGTTACTGTTCAACCGTTACACGAACCGTTCGAACGGTTATTCAGACAGTCAAACGGTTAGCCTATTTTCCAATACATTAATATTAGAAATCTAATATTTTCTAGTCTTTTTTTAATATTATATTTTTATTAATATTTATCTAATTAATATTGATATTGAGAGATATATTTATTAAAAATAATGTTGTTCATAATATCAAATATTATTAAATTGCTATTTGTTTCAAACTATTGTAAATAGTTCTTTATTGTATTTTTCTTGTTAATGTTATATATCTAATTCATAATTATAAATTTCAGATTGATTATAATGTCTACTTCTAGACCGGCACGTAAGTGACGCAATCTTGGTGAGAGTAGTAGTGGTCCAGTTCGGGAGAGGACAGTTTCACTGGAGCGACCAGTGAAGATTTCTGGTTTCCAGAGTCTTCTCTGGGAGGGTCATTCATTACCCTCAGTATTCAGTGATCGTGGTTGGGGACCTATCTTGGATGAGTGGGAGGAAGCATGGGAGCCAGTCTCCTACATTGACATTGTTGCTGAGTTCTATAGAAAACTTGGCAGTGCCAACGCAGATGATTCTGGGGCCTACAGGATCACTGTCCGAGGAGTACCCGTTGTATTTTCACGGGATGGACTTGCTGAGCATCTCGGTATTCCTAGGCTGCCAGATGCATATCCGAATGTGGTGCCTAAAGAGTCTGATCCTTCAGTTGAGGCGGAGACAGATGAGGAGGAGGCATCAGTTTATACTGATGAGGTCGATACCCTTGCTGATCATGAGGTGAGGGATTTGGTTGTCGGTCCAGATGCTCCACCGTATGACGGGACGAAGAGCATTAAACAGGCAGATTTATCTTCTTTCTTTAAGATATTAAATTTGATAATTGCCAATAACATTGACTCTCGGCAGCACAAGACAGAAGTTGGCATTGATCGGACTAAATTTATGATATGGGTCGCTCGTGGCATTCCTATCGACTTGGTGGGGTATATATTTGATAGGATTCGATCAGAGTCTCGGTACATTTCGATGGATATACTACCATTCGAAGTCCTGATCACCCGATATCTACTATGTGCTGGTGTTGTGCCAGATGTTGCTGAGCACGGGACACTTGAGACTGCGTTTTCGTGCACATGTTCCAGAACCAGTTGATCCTCACAGAGATGCACAGCCGGGAGATCATGGAGTCTCAGCTGCAACTGCTGAGACATCTACACGGGCCGAGGCATCAGTCCACAGTGTTACTTGTGAGGAGATGGCTGAGATAGTGCATGCAGCGATCAGCGAGCAGACATCAGCAGTGATCGATGCAGTGCGTATGGAGATCCATTCTGCTGTGTCTGAGCTTCGTACAAAGTTTGCTGCCATGTCTACGACTTAGGTCACCATCAGTACTCGACTGACACAAATAGAGGAACGTATAGCTACAGTCGAGGAAGTGTGCAAAGACTTGGGGTCTTAATTACTTTATGATATATTTTATTTATTTATTTACTATTTTTTGTATAGACAACATTTTATGTTTTGTAAATTCAGTATTTAAGTATGAAATAGTATTGTTTTATATTTTCTAAACTAATTCTTAATTTAGATTATTCATATTATTTAATTAACCAATTTTTTATAATTACTAGTTAATCTAAATATAATTTGGCAAAAAACTTAAAAAATTAAAACCCTGGTCACCGTTCGACCGCTTCAAATAACGTTTGAACGGTGAATATGCATCATTCGAACGTTTATAATTTACCGTTCGAACGGTTTGTCAATTTCCCTCCAGAATAATTTTGCCTATCGCGCCAATATTATGTTCAAATGGTAACAATTAAACGTTCGAATGGTTAATCATTAACAGTCAAACGGTTAACTTATTTGGGACAAAAAATTTCATCCCTAAGAATAGCGTTCAAATGGTCTGGCATTCCGTCGTTATTTTGGAACGAAATTCAAATTTTGTTCCAAAATCTCACTTTTTGGGACGATTTCCAATTCGTCCCAAAGCAATTTCATCCCAAAAAATGATTTTTGTTGTAGTGTATATGCATGATTAACTACCACTCCATAACCATCCATATATACACACACACACAAGTAAAATTACAAATTAATTTGACTTGTTGCGATACAATATATTACAAAACTCTCTGTAGAGTGAAGTAGATCTAATGTATCACATCTAACGATATTATAAATTTGTGAACTTTACCTCTGTGAGTTCTTTTTCTGAACCTAATAATTCTTATATATATAGATAGATAGATAATCCACCAGTACTTTAGACAGTTTGTATGATTGATTTATAAAGTTAATACAATATAAAACTAGTATTCGATTGGCATGATATATTTTTAAAGTAATATTTATATAAAAACTTGACATTCATTTAATTTTTATATTTTGATGGAATTGAATAAATTATGAGTGCATGCAGTTCATGCATGCGATGGTGAAAGAGGAGGCAGCGGGCATTCTTTTTGATGTTGTGCATAGTGTAGAAAGTGGAGAGACATGCCCTGGCGTTGTTGAGAAGTTCAAGTTGAATGCTGAGACCTTTACTTTGATCAACCCTAGCCTCAACTGCGATGCACTCTTCGTTCGTCAATGGGTTTGTATTGATGGTGCTCCAATTAACTAAACATACAATGTATTAACTATGCATTTGGAAATAATTCCCTGTATGAACGATGCATGGGGAGGAAAGAACTAATATTCTTTCTGCATTTATTTTGAATTATGTGTCAACAGCCGTATTGTTGATGTTGAAATCATGAAATAAAACTCTCCCTCACGTTTTTGCAACAAAATATTATAATTTGTGGCAATTTATGAAATGAGAGCACATCTTTTTGTAAGTGGTGAGGAATCACCATCTCAAGTAAAAACACATCATGTATTCGTAAATATCCACAAGAAAACTACTTATTTGCGACCAGTTAGTTCCAACGAAATGACTATTTTCAGTTAAAATTGGTTGTAAATAGTCTTTTGGTTGTAATAAATTATTCACAAAAATCCAATTTTCTTGTAATATATGCTGAGGAATTACCCTGGCCACTACAGAAAACTCAATATTTATAGAATTGTACATTAGGACTGTTCATACGGGCCGGATTTTATCCGGCTCGGCCCAGAACCCGGATAACCGGATTTCCGGTTTCAGTTATCAGACCGGGTCAAATCCGATCCGAAATCCAGATTTTAGAAAACCGGATTAATCCAGACCGGGTATCGAATTTAAAATCCGGAACCCGGATTTAAAACCCGGTACCTGGGTTATAAAAAGGATGTTTACCAATTGATGCCCGGGTAGGGTTTGTGTTGCTTTCTGCTTCTCGAGTAGCCGCTCCCCACCCCCCCTCGAGAGATTTCTCCCAAGACTTCCCTCCACTCTCTCGATCTTTCTCTCTGCTCTACAAAGTTTTATTTTAAGATGACGGAAGACTGTCACTCGTCCTCTGCCGATCGAAGATCTGTTACTCGCCGCCATCGTCTTCTACTCTTTGCTCCGTCGTCGACTTCTACAACCCAAGGTTAGATTTTTATTGGTTCGTTTCCTATTTTTTCGTTTGGGTTCTTTTCCTATTTTTTCCTTTGGGTTCGCTTTTACCTTGTTTTTCCTCATGGAGCGAAATGCTAGCCACAAATTCATTTCTTCAATCAGAGTTATGGCCTTAATCTTGGGAGTGTATGCTATTGATCTATCACTCTTTTTTTTTTCTTAAAGTAAAGATCTTCATTTCTTCATTTCAAAGGGTCTGTGTCTTTTGTGGAAGTAATTCAGGGAACAGAAACATCTTCAGTGATGCAGCTCTTGATCTTGGAAGAGAACTGGTCGGTACTCTCTCTCTCTCTCTCTCTCTCTCTCTCATACACATACACTAGTCAACACCTATATCTAGGTTTCAAACATTCGTTTAAGGGTTTTAAAAAGGTGATCATTTATTGCAGGCGGAGAGGAAGATGGATTTGGTGTATGGAGGAGGAAGTGTTGGGCTGATGGGATTGGTTTCTCAAACAGCTTTTGATGGTGGATGTCATGTGCTAGGGTAAGAGATTTAATGGGGAGCATATAAACATAGGACTTGGCTTTTTCAGTGTTTTAACAACGTATAATACATATAATATATATGTTCTGATTGGGTGTAGTTTTTCCTTTTTGATGATTTATTTGGTTTGGTTTAATGTATGTTCCAAGTCTCTTTCTAGTGCATATATTTCCATATATATACCAAAAAAATCTGGACTAATTCATGTTGTCATTTCTCTTTATTCTAACTGATCATCATCTTTTTCCATTTCTTGGTTAGAGTTATCCCAACTACACTTATTCCTGTTGAGGTATGAAGATCTCTCTCTCTCTCTCTCTCTCTCTCTCTCTCTCTCTCTCTCTCTCTCTCTCTCTCTCTCTTTCTCGGATGTGACTAGTACTACTTATGAATTGTTCTCAGATATCTAGCCATGCAGTGGGAGAAGTGTTGATTGTATCAGATATGCACAAAAGGAAGGCTGAAATGGCTCGTCGAGTTGATGCTTTTGTCGCTCTTCTTGGTATATATATACAAATATATGCGAATTTTGAGATCAAAAAAGAAAGAACATGTACATATATAGCATAAATAGGAGTACTTTCATTAATTAATTTGTTAGATATTGATCGATGAAAGTTTTTCCCCCATAACCCTTTCTCTCTGTTATATAAATATGAAGGAGGATATGGAACCATGGAAGAGTTGCTTGAGATGATAACATGGTCTCAGCTTGGGATACATGACAAACCAGTAAGTTAAATTGCCGTTTGCTCCTCATGATATATATGAACGTTTATATATTTATGGAAAATAAACACTAATTCAATTTAATTTGGGGAATTTACAGTAGTAGTTCCCAAAGTTTCCTCAATATATATATCATGATATATATATATATATATATATATATATAGAGAGAGAGAGAGAGAGAGAGAGAGAGAGAGAGAGAGAGAGAATTACTAAACGTAGTACTACTTAGCTAGCTAACACCTGCATGGATCATCATGCATCACTCTCTTTTTTTTTCTTTAAAGTAAAGATCTTCATTTCTTAAAGTAAAGATCTGCATCACCGAAGATTTGGTGGCTATTATAGGTATTGCTGATATCATAGGCAAAAGATTTGGGTCGATGAAGCTTCCTTTTAATCAACAGAAGAGTTGGGCGGGTAGCATATCCATGTTTGGTTGTGGATTCCTGATTTCCATCGGGTTCGTTTGAAACTACCATTGTGGCCAACCAACTGAGTTATTGAAATTGAACTTGCTATATATGGATTTAGTTACTGACATGAAAATTATCTTTGCAATGTAGGATGCTGTATTACTATTCAGTTCTGGGATATTTCCAATTGGATTGGGGAACAACAGTGCAAAAAGTGGCTCTAGTATCCTTGGTTGCAACAGTGGTGGAGTCCCTTTCAACCACAGATGTAGTAGATGACAACATATCAGTTCCTTTAGCAAGCATGGCAATGGCATTTTTCAGTTTTGGTTATTAGCTCGCAATCGCAGCACCCTTTTTTTTCCCTTCTATAAATTGCCATACTAATAATAGTAGTGGCTCAATAATAAATAGTGATGTTATTGAAATCCTGAAAAGTGAGGGAGTGATGTATCCTTTCAATATCCTTGAAATCCCAGCAAATTAAAAACATTTTGAGTTATTAATATTGAAAATATTGGATACATTTAGGCTTTTATAAGGGGTTTAATTTTAAAAAAAAAAAAAAAAAAAGAGAGAGAGAGAGAGACCCGGGTTCAATCCGGGACCAAAACCCGGATTCATACGGGTTATGGCCCGTTTTTTACCCGGGCTAACCCGGTCTGGTTCCAGCCCGGATTTGAAATCCGGGTTCCTGTTTGGGTCCACCCGGATTCCCAGGTCGGAACTCGGATGAATAGGCCTACTAATAGTATTAAGGGCTATGGACTTCTGCTTCTTATCCACAAGAAGAGTATGTTCATACGTTTGTAGGGAGCCCACCAACTCTTCAATTCTCATAGCATCCAAATCTTTACTTTCTTCAATAGCCGTAACTTTAGGGCGAAACCTCTCGAGAAGAGATATGAGAACTTTTCTCACAACTCTGTTCTCAGGAATTATGTCCCCCAAATTAAAGCGAGAGTTGACAACATCATTTAGCTTGGCATAGAAAGCATCAAATGTTTCATCATCCTTCATTCTCAATTCTTCAAAACTAGTGGTCAGCATTTGAAGCTTGGAATTCTTTACAGCCTTGGTACCTTCATGGGTAATCTCAAGAATATCCCAAGCCTCTTTGCAATTTTGACACATGGAGATCCACTTGAACACTTCTTGGGACACAGCTATGAAAATCGCATTCAAGTCTTTGCTATTCCAACCACACTCATTTATTTCATCCCTAAAGTAATTTTCCACACTTTTGGGGGTTTGAACTCCCTTAACAATAGCAACTGGTTCTTTCCAACCATTTGTTATGGAAACCCATACTCATTCATCCATAGACTTTAGGAAGGCTCTTATTCAAACTTTCCAATAAGCGTAGTTGTTTCCATCAAAATATGGTGGAGATGTGAGAGATTGAGACTTATCCATTGAAACCACTATAGTAGGATCACACTCAGGAATTGAATCCTAGTGGAGTAAACCCTCTCTGATACCAACTGAAAAAATAATGGTTCTACCAATCACTACACCTACAAGGGGTGACTAGGTGAAATCCAATTTTTATGATCTTTTCAAAATTAGTCAAACAAACAATTAATAAAGGAATCAAATAACACAAATAATCAACACATGATGTTGATCACAGAGTGCAAACTCATTTGAAGAACATCTTCAAAATCTAAAACCATTCCGGGAGTAAGACACCACCTCAAATCCACTATGGAAAACAAGTTTTTTACAACCAATTTAGAGACACTCACAAAATCTTTGTAGTAGCTAAACTTGGCTTGCAACACCACAAGCAACCCCTTCAATCTCTACACAGATGTAGTGTCGAAACTCCGACCTTTCTATAGCTTCTCACGAGAACCTCTCGATCTCTGCATCAACAGCAGCTCCGGAGGCTTCCAGCCAATGAACATGTCCACTTTAATGGACTCAAGTAAAATTTAATTTTGAGTGTGGTGTGGTGGAGATGTGTTTATCCAAGAGAGAATCAACTAAGTGGGGTAGAGGTTGCTCTAAAAAGTTCTTGGAAGCCCTAAGGGTTTTTGCTCTGATTCTCCACTCCAAAGAACATAAGAGAGTTGTTCTATTTATAGTCCCAAGTGAAAGAGGTGCTCAAAACTCTAAATTTTAAGTGATCTAAAACATTGGCTCGAGCAAAGTGTAGAGCGAGAGTCGAGTTCACACCATCTTTCAGAAGTCGCTCGAGCACCATGTCGAGTGCATATTGAGTGACCCACTCTGGATAGCCTCGCTCGAGTGCCACATCGAGCACACATCGAGTGACCGATGGGTCTCGCTCGAGTGCCACGTCAAGGACATATCGAGTGACCAATGGGTCTCCCTCAAGTGCCACATCGAGTGACCCCATCTGGATGGGCTCGCTCGAGCTCCACTTAGAGCTCCAGTCGAGAGACCCAAACTGGATGGGCTCACTCGAGCGCCAGTCGAGTGACCCACTCTGAATGGGTCTCACTTGAGCACTAGTCAAGCAAACTCTCTATTTTGAGCTTTGCTTGACCCATGATGAGCACACTTCAATCCTTTTTATAGTATATCGCTGTTACAACACTACTTTACACAAGTTTTCACAAGAATATGCCAATCGACTCATTTTTCCCTCAACACTGGTGATAAAGTTTCTTCTGAAACTGTCATATATTTTTCTACTTTAACATGTCTAATGGAAAGTTGACATCTTTTTGCTTTCGATGTTGAAATCTACTATAGGGTTCCTGAAGCAAAATCCCACCTTGGTTTGTAGTTCCATCTACAGTGTTCAAACCAGAGACATTTGCTTTAACATCAAGTAGAAATTCAACTTAACTGATCAGTTCTTTAATTCAGTCAACCACAACCTCAACTGTACCACACTCTTCACTGGTCAATGGCTTTGTACTAACGGGGCTCTATAGTAAATGGATGGCTGAATTACATATTCTTTGAATTGTTTGCTTGGGAATAAATCACATAAGGTGATAAAATTCAATTACGTTTTCAGCCAATTTTTCTTCCAATTGCTGGCTATTTGGATTGTCTGTCAAATATTGCCATTTGAATTTTTTCTTCAAGTGTTGAAGATATGAATAAAACTCTTTGTGGATTGGTGCAAGAGACATTTGATACCATAGTTAATTCATTATCTACCAAAGAACCCACGCTATGCATGTGATCAATTGTACGTGTACAAACAAAGAAAAACCAACTCAGATCAAGTTGCAACTCAAACAACCTTCAGGTTTCAAAATATGCATCTAAATGTAAACCATATGAAATACAAGTGCAAGAGACATATGTTAGAAAATAAAGAGCGGACGAGTTGGTGTTTTTCCAAAATGGTGACAATCTTGTTACGGTGTTTGTACCATGTGTTGGTGTTTAATGGAGGAATCGCAAGCACATGAGTTCTACACAAATGGTCTTTATTTATAGACCATAAGGAATTGGTTGGCAGACATAACTATTGATAAGGGACACAACCGTTTAACTAGATCAAACGATTGTCTCTTGACACTTCCTCAACCAATACTCCGATGGGAACCATCACTATGAAAAGGATGTGCATCCAAGGGGCACACCATTTGGTGTGTGATCATCACCTCTCAGATTTACATCTCTCACTTGAACACATAACAACGGTGATGAATCTAGTTGAGTATATACCCTGGTACTAGTATAGGCTTTCTACAAATCCACTCTCATCAGCAACTCTTGTAGATTGGCGCAAGAGCATGGCAAGCCTCTACGTGTGCACATATTTGTCATTACCTTATCTGACTGAATTAATATTCCTATCACAATTGATGACTTCGGTCGAATACATAACACATGTATTGACCTGCGTTAAATTTTTTTAAGTACTTCCTCTTAAGGCTATTCCATAGAATTTTCCTAATCACCTTATCAGCAACTTTACAAACGATTAACTTTCTACGAGGGTAACCAATTTCATTTTACTAAAACTTTAGTGAACGACATAAATTCTTCATGCCTGAATTAATCTTCCCGTAACAATAATTGACGACTTCAGCCAAATACATAACACGTGTATCAACCTATGCTGACGTTATGTAATTCCTCTCTTGAGGTTTTCATTAATCACCTTATCACCAAATTTACAAATGACCAAATTTTTTATTTTGGGTAAATCACCATAACTCCATTTATATATGTGTCCCCATAATTTTCTGAGTTATGCATGTTGACCATGATGTTACTTTACCTAGGTTTCTTTCAACCCCATTCTAGTCACATGTTCTCTAAATTTCTCCAAAGACAATTCCTTGGTCATTGGATCTGCTACTATCTCAGTCAAGGAAATGAAATTGACCTTCACCTCACCTCTTTTTACTATATCAAAAATATAGTGATAACGTACATAGATATGTTTTCCTTTGGAACTCTGGGTTCCACTTTTTATAAATGAGATGGCAGGCTAATTATCCCAAAACACATTGATTGGTTATGTGGATGTATTCAAACTTAAGCCTTCAATAAAACGTTTCATCCACATCGCATTACTCACTATAGTACATAAAGCAATATAATATGTTTCCATCGTGGACTTAGCAACACAATCATGTTTCTTACACAACTAAGAAACTATTGTTCCACCAAATAAAAATATATATCCACTTGTAGATTTTCTATCATCTACATGAGTATAGCCAATTACTTCCAGATCACTGATTTCAAAGCATAATTTCATATTTTTGGTACCTCATAAATACCTTAATATACGCTTCACTGTTTACCAGTTCCTTACCTAGATTAGAATAATATATGCTTACCAATCTTAATGCATGACAAATATATGGTCGTGTACTTGTCATTGCATACAAAAGCCTTCCCATAGCTTGACCATAGGGAATTTTAAGCATTTAACTTGTTTCCTCTTTATCTTTTGGGCACATATTTTTACTAAAAGTATGATCTTTGCAAACAGATGTACTTAAGGGTTTACAATTTTCTATACCAAATATTTTAAGTAATTTCTCTAGATATTTGAATGCCTATCTCTTGAAATTCTTATACTAAGAGCATAGGCGTATTCACCCATGTCTTTCATTTTAAATTTAGATCTCAACAATTCTTTTTTTTTTTTTTTTTTTTATCCATTATATCTAGACAATTACTCACAAATAATATATCATCCACATATAATGATAATAATGTTAATTATTATCATTTTTTCATATGTATACACAGTGATCTGGTAGGCCCACAAGTAATATATCATCCAAATCGGCTTGGTGAAACTTTAAGTACAACTACCTTGAAGATTACTTAGTCCATACAGTCACTTCTTCAACATGTAAAACATCTGCTTCATGTCCTTCAATTTGAAATCCTTATGATTGAATCATAAAAATTTCCTCTTTTAATTCACTACTAAGAAAATGAGTCTTTACATCTAACTGATGTAATTCCAAATTCATCTTAGCAACAATGGACATGATAATCCTTACAAATGTGAACTTTGCCACCGGTGAATAAGTATCCACAAAGTCTATATCTAATTGTTAAGTGTATCCCTTGGCCACTAATCTTGCTTTATACCTTTCTAAACTTCCATCTACTTTAAATTTTCTTCTGAGAGCTCGTTACAACCAATAAGTTCTATTTTTTGGAAAATCTGTTAACTGCCAAACATTACTTTTATTTATCGATTCTCGCTACAAGTAAAGAGGTCTTTTGCAGCAATTTTGAGTTTACCACAAAAGCAATCGCTGCAAATGAGCCTTAATTATGATGATTTTCATTTCCCATTAAATTCCATAGCCAAGTTGGGAAATTTTGATGGAAAATTCATTGTGTAATCTTTTGCGGCGACCTTATACCTGTTGTGACAGTTGTTATCGTCACAATAAATATCACCACACAATACTACGGGAAAATATTTTACAGTGACTCATATTTAGCTGCAAAATGTATTTTGTGGCAAAAATAGATTTCTTGTACAGCAGCCCATTGATTGCTACAAAAATACTTGAGTTTCTTGCTTTTTTTATTAGTTTGTGGCAAAATTAAATTGCCGTAAAAATGTTTCTGGCATTTTTTAGTCCTTTACTACAAAAGTAAAACGCTACAATATCTTCAAAATAAATTTACACATCTTTGAGATTGGTGTGTTTTTCATTCTCCATTCTTTTCCCTCCCTGTTTCTTTCTCTTCCCAAACGATACCTATTTATCTTATTTTGAGTTTTCTCCCCCCCTCCCCACGTCTCTCTCTCTCTCTCTCTCTCTCTCTCTCTCTCTCTCTCTCTCTCTCTCTCTCTCTCTCTCTCTCTCTCAACTAATCTAACCCATGGCATGAAGGTCCAAGGCTCGAAGGCCATGCTAATGGGTCTCATCTATCTCCTACAAAGTGGCCAGTTGTAGACCCAGCCAAGGCTCTTGAGTTTGTATTGGTTTACAATTTTTTTGTAAATAAATGTAATTCTTTTGGTTTTCCTTTTTGTAGGACTAATGGAGTTTAGGGCAAGAACGACCTTTCTAGCACTATGGAGAACCTGAAGGTAAAACAAAAATTTAAAATTTCTCTTGAATTTCCTTTATAGATAGTTAATGCAATCTTGTCTTTGAAAATTTTGTCTAAATTGAATTTAGATTTGATCTGTGCATGCTTAAATTTCTATGGGAATTGATTGATTTTTCAAATGATTCCTTGTGTGTGTGAGAAATAGGGATTCCTCTTTTCCTTTTCCTAGAGTGGGAGATGGCATATGAATTGGATTGTGATGCTAAGATTACTTTTTATCTATGTTTGATTCAAATAGGTTTGCTTATTTTTAGGCATTCATGCTTCCTTTTATGCTGAAAATGGGTTTGCTTATCACCTCACCTCCTTTAAGTCCTCCTCTAGGTTATTTTAGTTTTTCTTTGTAATGTAATTGCTGGTTCTAAGTGCTTGGTTTTGCTCAAGTAGGTAGAACTTGAAGTGGGTTTCTTGATATATTTACCCCTTCTTGATATGTATATTAATCTTTTACTCCATGTTTTATGTTAAAATGGTTGGACTTATGATTGGCCATCATGAAGATATTTGCTTTACTGGTTGAAACATGTAGAATCATCTATTATGGGTGCAACATGTATTACGAGGGTGCACAAATGATTTCAACTATGTTATTTATTTTTTCTTTCATTGAGTCACTAACTTGTTTTCTTCAATTTAGCAACTTAAGTGAAAAATGTTTGGGCAATGTTTACTTTTCTCAAGTCTTGAACCTGCTAGTAATGGATGTTGTGTACATGGTGTTGTAATAAGGAAACCAATGAATGTTATTGGAGATTCTATAATGATGGAAAATATTGCAGAGAAGTTGTTTGGTAAAATTAGTCAAAGTGTCATACGTAAATTCAGTGTTTCCAATGACAAATACTTGGTTGAATTATTACAGAGAATCAAAATCTTGGTTCCCTTTCTACAAGTCCCCTGTGTGGTAGACTTCTAAATCAAGGTTGATGAATTTGCTATCTATCGTTGCTACAATTTCTACTCCATTATTCAGTTGTTTGTTTACATCATCATATCTTATGTCATGTCCTTTATAAAGCATTTTGATATCATAAACTATTGGAGATGTTTAAGAATGGTGGTATATAGAGGAGTTTTATTTATTGTGGGCCTTGGGCTTAGGCAAGCACCTTTAATTGCTTACTTATTGTGCTTGTCCTACCTGAATTGGCTTTTTCCATAAATTTGGCATTTATTTTTTTTTTCTTTAGACCATAAATAGATTGTTATTGATAGTTGCCAACTTGCCATTTGTAGACAATCTTTACTAGAAGATTGTTCATTAACATGATACGCCCCATTCACGAAGCAACAAATAGGTGGTATGCTAAATGAGATGGACGAGTTATCTCCTTGTACTCAACTAAAAAATAGGTAGTCATATAAGAACCTTTGACTTGGCCCATTATGTTCTAAGTCTTGCAAAAATGTTCCTCAAATGACAACTTTGGCTACCTTTATGTTATTGAGTTGCTCTTTCTTTTTTTCTTTTTTTTATATGGAAACACAAACCGAAGTTATAAGTGTGACTTATTAATACAAGAAAATCTAGACTACAAGTCTCATCTGCTCTAGAGCATCCCCGCACACATAGTGGCGAACATTGTCTTAACTTCTAAATCTCTCCTAAGCAAGAGAGAGAGAGAGAGAGAGAGAGAGAGAGAGAGAGAGAGAGAGAGAGAGAGAGAGAGAGAGGGCACTTTGTATAAACAGAGCAAAAAGGCCCCCTCCATGCTCACAGGGAAGCGGAGTATGAGAAGCTACTGCCATGGACACCAAGTCCAATAGCCTATTTCTACATTATTAATCACTAAGCAAAATTACAATACAAAACACACAAAACAATAGAAACACAAGCACTAGCATGAGCCCCGATGGCACACCTACCATAGGCATCAGCAGCATGAGCCCAGAATGGCATGAGTACCCAGCTCGCTCACAACCACCAACTGTAACATCACCTGCCACTCTTGACCAGCTCTTGCCCCAGATTGCATCCGATCTAGCCACTCATCACCTCACTCAGGTCAAAACATGAAGAGAATATTACAAAAAAAAACTCTGAAAGTGAAGGGACAGAACAAAAAATATACGCTAATGGCCTGCAAGTAGTTGTCAGTCATGATGGACATTTCCTAATACTATTGACTATTTTTCCAACCCACACTGCAACTGTCACTATCTGCCCATCTGTCCATAGGTGCTCGACAAATACCCATGTTATCTGTCTCATTTCCTGCACATAATCCGCTAGCGTGTTTGCCTACCTCCTCCATGCCCCACTATTTGCCTGTCTGCCACTAGGATACATCAGCTGCGCTCCAACTTTCTTCCAAGGCAAACCATGGCCATGAAAGCACCTTTGTTGCAGCAGCTCCTCCAAGAAAATAGAGCCTGTTTGAGCTCAAAAACACCACGTGAAGTTCCACCATGGACTATAACTTGTTGAACCATCGTTGTCTGCCTGTCTGAGCTCTCACTCAGCCTCTATTTTTTATGATGAAACCAAAGCTTGGCCATGAAGCATGACCCCATTCTTGTTAGTCAACAAATTTTCTAAGAGAACGACCATGACAATAGACACCAATAGCTCGTTATGTCCCCATAACCGCAACCCCTAAGCCTTATTGTCAAACCGTAAGACCAAACACACCAACAGAAAACTAGAACAAACCAATAGAGAAACTGGAAAAAAAACAAAACAAACTAAATAAAAACCAACTTACACAAACAACCTAAAAACACTAAAAACCAATAAAATGCATTGAAAAGAAAGTGGGTCTTGATCCGTTGTCATCATGTTGTCCAGCCCACGCCTCAATATAAGTATGCATACCCCATGACAGAGCCCCATCCATGCATATTAGTATGCATACCTCTATTTTCTTGGCCAACAGACAGAGCATTCCCAAAATCACTCCTTCTTGGCCAGCATAGAGCCGTCGTTCGCCAAAAGCGTTTCCGCAGGAACACTACCATGCGTTCGGTCCAGATTGGACCCACCATAGTTTGAGCATTTCAAGCATGCATCTGAGAGTGCCACCACCACATCACAACCCACTCCGAGACCCTCCACCTCCATCGTGCAAGAACACCATGCCCAACTGTGTGTTTTTGTTTGGTGCAAGACTTGGAATTAGCCAACTAAGCCATGACCCTCCACCTCCATCGTGCAAGACTACCACGCCCAGCTGCGTGTTTATGTTTGGTGAAAGACTCGAAATCCCATGAATCAAAGACTCCCCACCTCCATCATGCAAGACCACCACGTCTAGTTGAGTGGTTTTATATGGTGAAAGGCTCGGATCAGTACATGGTGATCGGGCTGTCAAGCCTCTATAACCACAGCCAACGAACCCTTATTTACACACACAGTACAAAAGCAACCCAAGTAGGAAGCTTGGGAAAATAGGAAAAGCAAAAGAGGAGGAAGGAGCTAAGGCTCCCACCTCCCTCAATAGAGAGAAGTAGGAGCTTCTCTCTCTAGAGGCAAAAAAATACTCATTGATGAGTTTAACTTTTAAGTTTGAGATCTGTTTTACTTTTTGTTAGTTGTAGTTACTTTGTGTTCATAGTCATTTTTTAAAGTTTTTTATTGTCTCTAATATGTAGGCCTAGAGATCCCCAAGTATGTACACTAAAATGCACTTGTAAGTTTTAGTCATATTGGAACTTAATAAAGATATTTAATCATTGTGTTTGTTTTACTAAATTTAAGGAATTGGTCGATAACCTTGTTCATGATATTAAACTTGTAGTTTCATTCCAAGTTCATGAATAATATGGTTATTAGAATTGACTTATTTTTATTTCTTATTTCAAAAGGTTTGAGAGGAATCTTCTCTACAGGGTCCACAACAACATGGTTGTGGCCAACATTTTCACACCATAGCTAATCAAGTTCTAGAACCAGATTCATGGGGGAGGCAATATGCAACACAATTGGTGGGGATAATGAACAACAAGCCCACAATTTCATACCAAGTCAAAATCTTGAATGAGTAAGTTTTGAACTATTTCAAATATTAGATCTAATTCATCTCTCATTGCCTCAAGCTATTTGTCTAAATCAATACTATTGATTGCCTTAGAAAAATTTTCAAGATCATTTTCTAAATTTTCCAAACTAGTATTTACAGCATAATTGATTGGTACAAAACTGCTAGTGCATAGTATCGTAGTTTTATAGTAAAGTGATGAGAAGAGTATCGTCCTCAGGGATTGGTAACTTACTTTGGACAAATACCGAAATTACACTAATCTTGATTTTATCTAGAGAAGTCACTAAGATTTTTGCAATTGCAATTTAAAATAAAATCAATTCAAATAAAAATACGCAAAGGAAAAGAAAAATGATGTTCGAAAATTAAATTAATGGGAAAGAAAACTTCTAGAAAATCGATTTCACCTAATCCCTTACTATGCCTTACTCATCTAACTAATTGAATTTTATTCTCTCTGTTTGTTAGCAAATATCTAATTCATCCAAAAGCCTCTTTCGATAGTCAATTGGAAATTATTCTTGCTCGTCATTTTACACAAGAGTATGCAAATTAATAAAGCAAGAAAGCAATAAGACTAATGATTTTAATACTAAATAGGCTCATACAATTCTTTCGATCTCTATATTTACATATGCTGAAATATCCAAGATCTATCATACAATTCCCTCTTTCGATTTGATGCAAATCACAAAATTAAAATCATCTAATTAATGGCAAATTAATTAGAAGCAATAAACTCATAATAAATCAGACAAATAAAGAAAGAATTACTTTAAATAAGCATAGAAAATCAAGTATAGTTCGGAACTAGATTACATCATTTTCCTAGAATAAAAAAATTTAGTTCATACTAAAAACTAAATTCAACATAAACGAATTCACCATAATTTTTCTGAGAATAATGGAAAGAAAATGAACATTAAAAAATGCTCCTCGCATTCCCAGCCTCTCAGTCGCAGCGTCCTCCAAACGAAAGGAAAAAAATTCTCTATCTCTCTTTCGTGCGTGTGTCTATGATCCCAACATAATCAATTAATTTATCTACGTGTCTGTTCATGTGTGCAATGCGTGGAACTCACTCAAACGGATGGCTTGAAATCTGCTACGTCTTCCATAAATAAAAAATGAAAGGTTAAAGCTGCTCCGTTCCTTCCATAAAGACCAAGTCAAACCCGCCTGCTGCCTTTCCACGTCCAAGAGCATATCAAAGCTGTTTTGCATCTATTTCATGCAAACTAAGAGCCCAGCATACATCTCGCATATTATCATTAGCTTCTAAGCTTTTTACCAAGTCAAACTTCCATAAATAAAAAGGGCCCCACATACATGCAAATCATCTCCTTTCCACGTCCAAGACCAAGTCAAATAATCTCCTTTTCTTTTGCTTTATCGTCCAATCACTTTTTTGGCTTTTAATTTCAACTTGATCTTTATCTTCAAAACAGTTATGATAACCAGCTCTCATATTCAGATAAAGCTTAATTTAAATGAGAGAGAGAGTCCTTAGATGATAGGCTTCTAAAAATTTGATCTTCATTTTCTTCAAATCTGAAATAAAATTTAAATAATAACAATGAAGCCTAAAATCAACAAAAATAAATAAAATTGAACTAATATACTAAATTATGCAAGTCATCAATAATGATCTTGACAAAATACTGATAGTTGTCTTATTCTTTTAATCCCACTGTCTCCAACACCAACACTCGAAGATTGATTTTATCTAATTTTCTTTTATTTTCATTACTCTGTGTCTGAGTAATGTCAAGATTTTCATTGTCAAATTCTATTGGGATTTGTTCATTTTCAAGATTATTCAATAAATCTATTTGATCATCTAAAGTAATCGAGTATGTATTTTTCAAAAAGACGACATCTCTACTTTCTATCAATTCTCTATCAGAATGATAAAATCTATAGTTACTTTTATTTGCACATAGCCGATAAACTTGCATTTTTTAATTTATCCCTTAGTAGCCTTGTGATGAGCACTTATGCCCTACAACCCTTTACTTTGAGCTTACTTAAGTCTAGTTTATATCCCATCCATATCTCGTAAGGTGTTAGAGGTTTTGCTTTGGTTTCAATTATATTTAATATGTATGCTATAATCAATAGTGGTTCATCCCTAAAATGTGTTGGTAGATTAGCATATGTCATCATTGATTTCATCATATCCAATAGAGTTGTATTTCTTCTTTTTGCAATGTCATTTTGTTCAAACTTATACCGTTCAAATTGCAAAAATTATCCAAAACGTCAAATTTGCCCCTCTATCACTATTCAAACCTTTAATGGACTTATCCAACTAGATTTCTACTTTTGCTTTATATTCTTTGAATTTCTCAATTGTCTCATATTTATGTTTGAGTAAGCGATATTTTGAATAGTCATCAGTGAAAGTAATAAAATACACCATCCCTATGTGGGTTTTTGTTTTAAAAACATCAGAATGTACAATTTCAATTAAATCTGTAGATTTCCAAACTTTTGAAAAAGGTTTATTAATCATTTTTGCTTTGATATATAGTTCACACATCAAATAATTTTTTTATTTGTTATATTAATCCACTTTTATACATTTGGATCATCATATTTTGTTTTTATGGCCTAATCTCAAACACCATAAGTATGCACAATCAGTAGTCACATTCAAATAATCAGAAATAGATACTTTAATAATATCAATATTCAATACATACATATTGTGAATTTTCATGCTTTTCACTTATACATACCCTTACTAATAACAATGGTTCCAAAATTAAACTCAACTGTGTAGCCTTTCTTCTTCAGTGTTCGAACTGATACTCAATTCCTACAAATGTTAGGTACGTATAATACATCACTAACTAAAATAACAGAACCATTCCTTCAAATTTACATGTACCTTACTCCTAAACGTTGCAGTATGTGTTATTGGCCATCTACTCTCTGTGCTCACCTATTTGCATCTCTTTAAGATTGACAAACAGCTCTCTATTCCTACATATGTGTCTTGTTGTTGCAAAGTCAACCCAACATGAATTTGAAATTGGTTCCGCAAGCATTACTTTTGAAACTGTCATAATAACTTTCTTTATTTCTTTTGCTTTTCCCCTTTTAGAACATTGTGATTTTTAATGCTTATTCTTCCCACATTTGAAACAGTTTTCAGTAAATAGTTTACTTTGCCTCTTTTTCAACAATTTCTATTTTTCAAACTTTTTGGCTTCATTTTGTTCTGTGTAGAACATTTGTCCTAAGCCATCAACAAATTTGATGATGCACTCTCTCCATTCCTAGTCTTTATCCTTTCTCCTTCAAGTACTAAAAGTTCAAGAAGTGATGTCATTGTTATTTCATTTCCACTATGTATTAAAGAAGTGAAAATATGATCCCAAGATGAAAGAAGACTTTCAATATGATCGTAACATGCATTTTATCAATGAGAGGATAACCCATCGTATAATTCTTTTGCAAGCAATTCCATTTGGAGCACATGATTGCCTATCATGTCATGATTCTCTTTCTTGCATATTTGGATATATTTATCCATTAATAACTATATATAAGTATCCACCTTAAACCATATTTCGCCTCAACTGCATCCATAATCTCTTTGGCAGTTTCATTGTGATGCCCCCAAATCCCCATCCACGGACACGGGGAAATCGAGACGTCCGGATGATGACCTCACAGATCATCACCCTATCGACGTGTGCCAAGTGTGTGTATAAACGAAGAATGTGCACGAGAAATACGCAGTGAAAAGCAAGTCAATAACTAAGTACCAGAATTTTTCTTGTTTAATACAAAACTATTCCAAAACATACATAAATAAAATATTACAAAACACGCATATAATATAATATCAAATACAAAGCATAACATCAGCAACCCGGCGGAGCCGCATCCTCGGGCTCAGCCTCCTCCTCCTCATCCTCGAACTCTGCACCAAAAGCTACGGAATCAAAAATCGTACCGCAGGTAAGTAAAACTCAAACACTACTAGATAAAAACACATAGAACTCAAGCAACATGGATGCAAGAAAAGCCAAAGCACAAGTCCCGCAAAACCACATTTTTACCACGCACGCCAAAAAAAAAAAACCCATTTGGCCCATAAAAACATATCCTCATAACCAAGCCTCGCCATTATCCCAGATAATGGTCCAAACCACCATTTTCCCAGAAAATGGATCAAAAGCCTCGAAACCAACCTCGCCATTTTCCCAGAAAATGGCCCACACCGAAAACCATAAAAACGATCCAATTATGCATGCACCATGATCTCCCCTAGGGATCATCCGCACACCCTGGCTCTGTGCCACACCGCAGGTAACGACCACGCATGTGACACCTACACGAGTGATGCCCAGACTCGCGCTCAGCGCGTACCTGACCAGGCTATCCTCTAGTCCCCGCCACTCTAAGGACCACGAAGTCGACACGACAGCGTTACCGTATCGTGCGATCCGGTCGTTGCCCTGCGACAACCCAGGGGATGTCACTCAGTTTTATCTACTCCCGAGTGACCAAAGGAGCTCCACCGGGATAATAACCCATCCCAGCTTGGGCTCGTGAGACACACGCACCCAAAAACCATTCACGCCAGCAAAACAGGATTTCTCAAATAAAATAAAATACACGTGCATGCACCATTCAAATGCAATTATCAATGCACAAAACAAACAACCAACCATAACACAATAAATCAAGCAACTCCGTCCTCCATCCATCCGACCCCCGAACTCCTCGGACTCAGTCCGGAATCAACCAACCAGCAGCAATAAATAAATTGAATGAGCGATATATATTTAAATCTGAATATAGGGTTTGAAAAATACTTACAGTGCTATATGGCAATTTTAGAAAACACCCAGCGTCGCAAACGACGGAGAAAAAGCAACGTTACAGTGAAAAATCACTGTGGCCATGGGTTGTGAAATACCCACTTTTGAACGGGGACAAACCAGGGCTTGGGATTGATAGGGAATGGTCTAGGGATGATTGTGAAGCTATTGGAAGTGGTGGTTGGCCGTGGGTGGCGGCGAAAACGCCGGAAAGAGGCCGGATTTTCCAAAAAGGAAAGCTAGCTCATGGGAGCTGTTCCGGTGGTCGTTGGAGGCCGGAAATAGGTGGGTTAGGACGGCAAGGGACCGGTGATGAAGTGGTGAAGAAATGGTGGCCGGAGGTCGAGCGACGGCTGCGGATCGGAGCAAAAACCGTGCAGGCTTTGAAGGGCTTTTCCGGCCAAACGGTCGGCTGGATGGGGGTGGGTTTTGGTGGGGAGGTGCGCCGGAGGGAGGGGAGTCGAACGGTGGTGGCAGTGAGCCGCACGGTGGCCGGACGGCGGCAGGTCAAGGGGTTGAAGGCTCCGGCGTGAGAGAGGAGGAGAGAGAGAGAGAGACGGGGGGGTCGACGCGGGAAGGGGAAGGAAAAAAAAAAGAAAAAAAAGAAAAAAAAAAAGAGAAAAAGAAAGGAAAAGAAAGAAGAAAAAAAAGAGAAAAAGGAAAAAGAAAAAGGAAAAAAAAGAAAAGAGGTGTAGGGAAGGAAGATGAGGTCTATCCTCAGTCTGGGAAAACAAAACTAGACCGCCGCAACGAGATTTAAAAACCGTAAAAAGGAAACAAACTAAAAGAAATAAAACACAACATCAATTAAATAAAAAACCAATTTTAAAGCGCAATAAATTAAAATAAATAAACTAATATATTAATTAAAATAAAAACAACCATATCAGCGAAAATACAAGCGAAAGCGGGTCATCACATTCATAGTCTTCAAAAAGAGGAACAATATCATTATTCATGCAATACAAAATCAAAACTTTTGCCCCTGCATTGTGTTCTTACCATTTGTCTAGAGTTCTTACGCTGTTTCCATTTTCATTCTGGCTATTTTCTACATTTTCATATGACTCTTGTGCTTTTATATATATATATATATATATGTATATAAGGTCTTTTCATGAGTTAGAAAAAAAAGTTATATATTTTTTCAGCCCAAAAGTCTTTTTATTTAATTTTTTAATCCCTGAAGGATCAATACTTTTCTTTGGTGCCATAAATAACAAAACTTAAGATTAAAAACAAAATATATATATATATATATATATATAGAAATTATATGTATACTTAATTGAGTGTTCCCACAAACTTTCCTTGAAGGATTTCTTCTTTCAAGAAATTTCTAATGATTTCCTTGGATAATAAAGGTTTTATAAAGATTTGGCACAAAATCAATAAATTCCGCGTAATCAATTTTGAGCAGACAAAATTGGGCTTAAAATGACTCAAAATGGCCAAAAATCTCAAAATTGGTCTGAACCGATTTAGAAAATAGAGTCAACCAATTCATGCACAGCGAACTGAGTCTACCAGTTCTAGCATAGTGGACTGGTTTTTGCTTAGGCCAATGGCTCAATCAACAACTCAATGTGCAGCTTATATTTTATTTACATTCGAATGTACATATCAAAAATACTAATTTCATAAAATTAAAAAGCATACCACTTGTATCATATTACATACCATCATTTAACAACTAACAATGTCTTATAAAGTTTCAAAATTAGATATTAAAGTTATATACGCTGATAAAATTGATAAAATTCATTTCTTCTTCTTTCCTCGCCTACTGCAATTCTGTTTTAATGACATAACACACTCCATCATCCCTCACTATACTTGCTCTTGGACTTCACTATGTATTCTTTCCTCTTGGTCTATCTATTGGTCTTGCAAACACTTCTCTAAATGAGACTGCCGCTCTAAAAGGGACTCCAACTCTTGTTGTATCAACCTCATACTCATTCATGTACCATGCAACTTCTAAATCTTTGATAAGATTATTAATTTGTGAAGTCGATAAGGTTGAGGAAGATGAACCAGAATGCTTGAAAGATCATCCCAAACCTCTTGCCATACTAGACTTGGGCTCGAGCACTTGCATGAATATGTCTATGTCACTCGGAGAGGATTCCCAAAAAGTTTACTGCATTTCCATCATTTTTTTCTACAATTAGAAAGAAAACACACAATAAGTAATATATTAAAAGAAATAAAAATAAAAAATAATCTATATAACATGTTGCATAATTTATTTAACAAAATTAACACCGCTTACATAATTATCTGTAGCAGTAGGATCCATCCACTCACTACAGTCATTAGTGTGAACAGCAACATAGACATGAATGAGGTAAAAGTTTTTAGAATCATAACATTTCTAATAAAGCAACATTAGCAATTTTAAAAAGATAGTGTTAGTACTTATATAAAAGAATATCAGAAAAATAAATGAATTCTATAATTTATTAATTACTATTTTTTCAACAAGATAGTGGAATGACCTTGAACCGGCATGATGGTGGACACTCAGAGCAATTCTATTCTATGAATATGTAGAAGTTAAGTACTACAAAATTAATTAAGAATGTTAATTGTAATATATATACAAATAATATATAGAATGAATATAAAGGTAAATAATTAAAGGAAATAAATCTAGAATGACTGATAATCTAGAGATACGAAAAGATCACAACACTTTCTCCAACCTTCTAACTTCACCTGTTGGAAAGGGGACTGCGCAACCTCTTCCAACGTCTCAAACTTCTTGAAGTGGTCATGCTATCATCCTTTGTGACATCGGAATAGTGTAGCCATCAACTCATTCACACTTCTCAAATCCTTGCTACGGCCAAAGTCGAGGTCGAATTCATCTTAATAAGTGAATTACATCAAACATATGATATACTAATTTAGGTGAAAAAAATGGACTCTCAAAGTAAACTCACCAGCACAAGACTCTGAATGTGCTCCTTAATCTCATTCGGAACATCTCGTGATGATCGCACATAAAATAAAACATAAGCTTAGACTACTGTATCAATATAGGAGGAAGGTGCTACTGCACTATCATCTACTGCTCTAGTGAAATTATCAAGAAGGAAATTTTATGTGCCTTCTATTTTTTTAAAAGAAATGCCACGTGTATAGGCACAGCTACAACAAGCAGATGCATTGACTAATAGATGATAGTATAATTAATTAATTATATAGTTATTGAGACAAAAGTATTGATATATAATTAATTATCAACGACATTTCCTTACTAGTAGGTGTCGATTGGCTGTCGTTCTCTTGCGTGTTAACTTGATCTTCATAAGTGGATTCCTCAGGCGGGGAGTCCTCAATGAGTTCGGGAGTTAGACTTGACGGAGGAGGCACATTTTTTCTTTGTCGTTTTGGCAGCATCCCTGAAAATCATTAATATGATAAAGAAAATTAATTAGAAGAAATTATGAAAAGTATAATATTCTATAGTCACCTATTATATAATATTTTTAGTACATTTATTCTTTATCTTCTGATGTATTTTCCATATTTGTTTCAGAATCTCCCTCAATAACATATTCGTCGTTGTCATCAACTTCTTCTTCGTCCTCCTTATCTACTTCCTGCCCGGATTATTCTTCGTCTTCTTCTTCTTCTTCCTCACTTACTTGAATTGAATGATCATTTAAAACAGACGGGTCAAGATGGATGGGTGGGATGTCATCTCTACATAAGGGGAGCATATCAAGTGCACTGAGATCAACAAACAAGTCAATACCCTTTCCATCTTCTTGGTAGGCCTCTACAATCGGAGTGTCATCTTCATATCTACTATTCTCGTAATCTGCACTCGTTCCTGCTTTATATATATTTCAAGAGAAAAATATTTGTATGACTCGCCAAGTTGTCTCTCCATTATATTCATCAGCACTTTTCCTTGGATCAATCAAGTAATAGACTTTGGTAGCTTGACAAGCCAATACGAATGGATCATCTTCGTACCATTTAGATGCAGTATTGACTCTCGTAAAGCAATTATCCCTATGTATCAAAACTCGACTACCACCTAGATCCCACCAATCACATTTAAAGACATATGTTACAGACCCACCCAAATATTTCAATCCGATAATATCATGTATGACACCATAATAGTCAATATCATCTGTTTCATAACTCCCATTGACCAACACACCACAGTTTTGAGTCTTTATATTACGTTCACGGTGCAGAGTATGGAATCTATAATCTCTGACCGTGCATGTAGTGTATCGAAGTGTTCTATTTGAGAGACCACATGCCAATTCATAAACTTCAAGAGAAATTGATCTGGGATCATGAGCACGTTGTTCAAAAATCTATCAATTGAAATAGTATGTACTTATTAAAAATTACCTAGAGTTAAAAGTTTCAAAATCTAACATATATGTAATTTTAGTTCATACACGTTCAAACCATCCGGGAAATTCTTGCTCGTGTCTTGCCTCTATATTATCTACGCCTTCTGTTCCTAAGTTTGTCTAGGTGCTTACTGTATATAAGTGCAAATAAATTTTTTTGCGCACAAAAGTTATAGTTAAATTTTTTTAACTAGAATTATTTGAAACATGCAACGACATACCTAAGATAGTCATTAATCTCCCAAAAATTATTTAGCACAAACACCGAACTTTACCCAACTCTCCATCAATTAAATTGTAACCCATTTGTGCACCCAAGGATTGTACATTCTAAGAAAGCACTGATAGCTCACGAGGAGGTTGAGCAGCAAAATCAGCATTTCGGTCTTGATGATTAAATCGTGTCTCAACACCATGAAGATGTAGAAGGCAAAATGTTAACCATTCATTGTGTATATAGGCCTCTGGTATTGAACCCTCAGCTCTAGCTTTATTCCCAACAGTGCACTTCAGTCAACCCATATATCTTTCAACTGAATACATCCAATGGAATTGCACCAGTCCACCTAACAGTACCTCCCGAGGTAAATGTATTGATAAATGGACCATGACATCAAAAAATGATGGGAGAAAGATCTGCGCAAATTTACATATTATAGTAGCAATGTCTTCTTCCATCTTCAGCAACATATCTCTATTTACTACTCTAGTGCACAAATTCTTAAAAAACATACAAAGTTCGGATATGGTAACACGTACATTAGATGTCAGCTTCTCACGAATTCCCACCAGTAATAACTTCTGCAAAAATATATGACAGTTATGACTTTTCAATTCACTAATTTTCTAGTCATCAGGGCTCTCACAACTATCGATATTTGAAGCATACTCATTTGGCAACTTCATACCTTACAACCATTTGCAAAAGTCCATCCTTGCCTCCCTCATCATAGTAATTTATGCAGGCAGCATGGCCACCTTGTTGCCTTCCACCCGCAAATGTAGATTATGTTTAATTCTCATTCTCTCAAGATCTTTCCTCTTCTTGATCGTGTCCTTCATCTTTTTGTTAATGCTCATTAATGTACCCAGTATATTATCACAGATATTCTTCTCTATGTGCATTACATCTAAACTATGTCGCAATATACAAGATGACCAATATGGCAAGTCAAAAAAATACTTGTACATTTGAATCTCAAACCTTTGAATGTAATTTTGTTGAGGCTTGGGATGTGTGTTTGTGTTCTGGTGTTTTTCTTAATTAATTTTTTTGATGCGTTTGATTGGAAGGTCTGATATAGATTTTTTTCTATAGGAATATTTATTTGGTTTTTGGAAAGGCTTTTTTTACAAAGTATTCATCTGCCATAAGTGAGATTTCTTAATAAAAATGGGAGGAGGTCACTCGTGGACATGTGATCTCGTCTCTTTCCTTAAAAATAAAAACTAACCCATGAAACACAACTTCTAATAATATTTTAACCACTCCCTAGCAGTTTTTTTATTACACGTCAGACACGTTAACTTCCCTTTAGTACTCCAACCAAAAATATTCTCATATGCAAAAAGTCATTTAGCATCCACATTGCCATAGCATGCATCTAAAAAGATGTCGACGTGAATGCATCATAAGTTCTGACGCATGTTTCCTATGACTCTTTCAGCTCTTCAATCAACAGCTGCATGTATACGTCAATGTCATTCCCATGTGATCTTGAGCCAGGAATAAGTAAAGTTAATAAAATGTGGGGCTCCTTCATGCACCTCCATGGTGGAAGAATGTACGAAGTTAACACTACGGGCCAAGTGCTATAACTTGTACTCATATTCCCAAAACGGTTGAATCCATTGGTTGTGAGTCCGAGGTGCACCTTCCAAGCTTCTATCCCAAACTCTGAGTATTGATCATTGAAAGATTGCAACGCAAGTGAGTCAGCTAGGTGCCTCATTGAAAGATTTCTACTCTTGACATGTGCCCTAGAGTTTTTAATTGGATGACTAGGATTGTGCCATGTGCCTAACTAAAACTTTTTCCTAGTGACCCTAAGTGGATTTGGGCCTCCTACATGGGGATCTAATAGCTATCCAAAATCTCAAAACTTTTTATTATACCATAAAATCCTAAATATTCTTACAAGTCTAATGGTGCAATTTATGAGTATAGGTTTATGAAACAAATTGCATTATTAGTTTCATCTAAATATTCTTGATTTTATGATCAATAATATGTTTCCAGCTTTCTGGATGAAGAGTAGACAAGATTGCCTTTCTATTTAATGAAGGCACTTAGGATGTAACAAAGGGAGTGTAAGAAATTTAAAACATTGGTAATAAAGGATATCATATCCTCATCATTGACTGGTTTGCCAATTGCTGCAAGTTGATCTGCCCATGACTTAGCAAGTTGCAGATATCGAGTACAAGACTTAGAATCTTGTTTCAAGGATTGCAGCTAATTGACTCGAGACTTTGAATGAGAGACAAATCTCAATGCCAAGGAAAGCCAACCTTGGCGTGAGGTCTGAAGACCAAAAACAGTGGCGAGAACACTGTCAGTGAGAGTTGCATTGATCTAACTCAGAAAGTATTGATCATTCTTGTTGCCCAGATGACTAACACAAGAAAGGCAACTCTATCTCCATAATGGATCAGGATCCGACTATGCTAACAGATAAGAACCTAATCGATCGCTCGATTCATCAGATCTTTTTGGGATTTCTCGTCATTCCCAAGCTTTAAAGATATTTATCCATCGAATTTCATTTGGGTCGTTACAAATACTATATTGTTCTGGAAGGAAAATTAAAGTGGATATATAACTTGCCGCCAATCTTAAATTTGGTGATTAAAACAACATACATATTTGTATATTAACAAGTTGTACTCAATAAAATTGGTGGAGACACCATTCACGGATGCTTTCAAAATTATGAAGACATAGGCTCAATAATTAGTATTAGCTCTCACATAGACCACTTTAGTGTGTTATGTCACAAATCTTCTTCTCACCTATGACCATCGTAGAAATCTACCAACTTTTATATATTTTCACACTACAAGAAAATAGAAAAACACCAACTATTTCAAGACTCTATTATGTAAATGATACTTTGAAACAAGGTACAAATTAAACACAATCATGCCACCTTTAAATTCTTTGGATGAGCCTTAGAAATAATCTTGACCCTGCTACATGGTTTGAACATGTTGCATTATGATTCTTCTTATTTTGGCTCAATGGTTTCTAAGCTGAAAAAAAAAAAAAAGAACCGACAACTGGTATGTTTCAATGTCAAACTCATCTCAATCTATTTCAAACCAATAATTAATGGGACCCACTACTTTTTCAACTTCCAATAAAAGGTTAAACATATCTCAACTTATTTCATACATTCAAACATATATCTCAACCTATTTCGTATATTCAAACACATCTTCATGGGGTCCACATAACACTACTAATTACAGATCAACTTAGATCATCTAAAATCACTTTAGCACCTAAACACATATGACTCTTGGCCAATATTTGAACATCACAACTACGAACATCATATTCATTAAAGAATGTGACCGGTGCAATCATCTAATTTGAAAAGTTTTCACAACAGCTAGAAGTAGATACATCACATTCAAGGCAGCTTTAGTTGGAAATCTCCCATCGCTTATCACATGATATGGCTTTACATGAACATCCTTTACTACAACAACCCAAAAAAATAAAAAATAAAAAGGAACATTGTTTCATATCTAATTCTAATATCGACTTGATGGATGAACTACTAACAATTTTGACTCCCAAGAGAGATGTAAATCAAGTTCCCAATTTCAACCATGAAAGATTTCTTTTAAAATATTATGTTCCTTATATATACATGTATATAGATATATATTGTCATACCTGAAATGCAAGGGTTGCCCAACTCTCACATAGCTTCTGCCAAACAGGTGCATCGACTAGTTTTGAACTAGCAACCAACCCTACTTCATGTTTCTTGAATATCACGTATTTGACATACAACTAATGATGGAATGTATTGTAATTGATTTGCTCACACAATCTTAGTGATTTCCTTTCTCCCAATTTGAAACAAAATCACCCTAGTATTCATATCATTGAAACTGGATTTGTTAGGTATCATTAGACTGTAGATCCGGATACAAATCCGGGTAATTGGAAATACCCAAATCTACATCTGGATTTTAAATGCGAGCAGATATCCAACTTTGGGCCAACAATTTGAACTCGGATACCCGAACTAGTCAAGTTGTAACCTAATATCCAAGTTTAAACATATTGGGCTTTTAAGGGTGTTTTTTTCTGTATCCTTTTTAACATTTTTTCTCCTCGTAGTTTAAGGATCCAACAAAATATGCATCAAGCACACTGATTGATATCTATCTTTTTAACACTTTTTAAAAAGCTCTTTTTAGAGGCCTTTATGGCTTTTTTTCTAATATAATGAATATTGTTATAGGCATTTTTAAATGTTTTATTGCCTATTCAATGTTTTATAAATAAATAAATAATAATAGACATTAACATACACACACACACAATACACTGCATACTACATATTACATTATGTACATCACGATCCAAAACATCAAATTTACACAAAACAAATCTATGAGTTTTACTTCACAATGATCCAGATCCATGAGTATAACCATCTTCAAATTTCCTCAACTGCTGATCTTAGAGAAGTTCAATCCCATTTGAAAGAATTTTGAATACTTCACAGGAAAAACAAAGTCAATGACAGTTAAATTTTAAATTTAGTAGAAAATCACATTGGACACATATATTTCTAGTCAAGCCATTTTAGGCAAATTAAAAAAGAGAAAAAAAAAAGATTACTTGTCCAATTAAATTAGGCACATTGGATTCATGATTAATGCATTATAAATATCTGATATTGTTGGTGTATCATTTGCTAAGCTACAATCTTGATTCAAAAAGTAGATTCCAAAGAGGCCAAGACAGAGAGTGCAATAATAAATTAGTTATAATATAGAGAAACTAATATAGGTGTGCTAGTTGCTCCGAAGGAAAAAAATAAAAAACTGATTCATCCTAATAAGCCAATAATTCCTATAATAGTACCCATCTCAATAATAGCACACTGCACCAAACAACTCATTTGTATGATCAAATTAGTCAGCAAAATAAAATGCCAAAAGAATTTTTCAAACATAGCACAAAATTAATTTTTATCACAACCCCAAAGGCTAGCATAGGGAATTATCCTAGTGAAACTCATTTGTCCACTTTGGAGTGTTTAAGAATGGAGTGGTAACCCTTGAGTTGACGAAAAATAGTCAACGGGTTTCGAATGTATTCTTTTTAAATAACACCAAAATGAAGTCAAATGTTATGACACCTATGGCTGGTGGGTGTACATATATATGTTATGTTATGTTATGTTACCAATACATTGAAAATGAGTCTGCAGACAATGTAGTTTCAGCATGAGTTATACTATGGTAACTAGTAGGTATTCACAGTGTATATGAAGAATTATGACGATACCATATGTTATGATGTTACGATTAAGTATCAATTACTAATAATGATGAAACATTATGATAGTTTTTTTAGTTGAATTGAAAAATATTCTCAGTAAGAAAATGTGTCTCTCATTTTTTTTTTTAAATGTTGAGGAATCTGGATTAGAGACATATATTAGAGAATAGTCAACGGGCTTCGAATGGATTCTTTTTAAAGAGAACCAAAACGAAGTCAAATGTTATGACACCTATGGCTGGTGGGTGTACATATATATGTTATGTTATGTTACCAATACATTGAGAACGAGTCTGCAGATAATGTAGTTTCAACGTGAGTTGTACTATGGTCACTAGTAGGCATTCACAGTGTATAAGGAGAACTATGATGATACCATACGTTATGATGTTACGATTAAGTATGAATTACTAATAATGATGAAACATTATGATAGTTTTTCAGTTGAATTGAAAAATATTCTCTGTAAGAAAATGTGTTTCTCTTTCTTTCTTTCTTTTTTGGAAAATGTTGAGGAATCTGGATTTGAGACATATATTGATTTTTCTACACTTGATGCATTTCATATTTATCATTCATCAAACATAATTTATCTTTGTCCACGTTAGTTGTCTAATTTACTTAGATTTTAAGTAAATCTCACCCCTTGTAGACATAGTATCATTCCATTCGGAATGATAGAAGTTGTGTCATGACCCGATGGGAACTAACTAGATGGACTGGTGGAGCTAGACCTCGACAAACAACTGGACCTCATCTTGATGTTTAGAGCCCTAACCCTTCATGTATTATAATGCATGAAGCAATTGATTTAGCTATGGAGACTTCTTATCATGATTAAGTGTACTAAGATTATACTATTATTTGGTTATAACTTACAATGGCTATGAATGAATTGGGATATTTTAGTTATTCTGGCATAAGTTTTGTTTAATCACCATTAATCCATTGTGAATATTACATTCTGCTAGTTGCACTTATAAAATGCATTGCATGTTAACTACCATGTATGGGGGTATACAACCTTGTGTTATATGTCCCGATACTCTAAGTCTTCATTCTATCCCAAGCAGAGGTTAGGAGCGTCATATATAGTACACAATGTTTCTCAATTTACCATCATCAATGTCTAAGTTACCATCATCAATGTCTAAGTCACCATTACTATGTAAGGTTTCTTCCTCACCACCCTCTTTTCACTATTGGTATCATCATTGAAAAAATTTGAAGTAGTACCATCCTGTTGTGGTGACGGAGTTGCATATCAATCAACTTTCATAGGTAGCACATCTTCTCTTCATAGTGGAACGAATATCGTGTCAAGGAGTTGTGCCCATACATAACCTTTGTCAAACTTGTTCTTTTGATATTCATCGTCTGATTCATCCTCGTCAATAATGGTAATAGGGAGCATGAATATTACCAACTTCATTGGCTATGAAATTGACTCAAGTCGTTCTTCAGTGTGGCATAAGGACCATGAGGAGTACTAAGAGCGGATAAAAATGAAACATGTTTAATAGTAGGGATACTACCAAGAGTAGTAAACCTGTTAGCATTGTCCAAAGGAGTATCAGGTTCATATTTAACAAGTTTGGTATCAAAAATTGGGAGAGGAGTGGCAATCCTCTTCCCCTTGTCTTTCTAGCTCATGTTTTATGGAGAAATTCACGATTAAGAAAATCAAGAACAAAACTATGTGATCCCTTAATATACTTAATATCAAAATCAAATACACTTCAAATAGCTTCCCATCTGGCAAAAATATGTTTTGGTGCAATGTTTTCAATATCTTTTTCTAAAACATATTTAGTACTTTTACAATCAATACATAATAAAAAAAAATATTATTTAGTAAGTCACTCTAAGATTTAGAAATACATAAAACTATGGATAGTATTTCCTTTTTAATAGTGCTATAATTAAGCTATGCATTGTTCTATGGATAGTATTTCCTTTAGAGTGAAAACGAATAATTTGTTCAGATGAATTTGATGAAACAGTTTGTTTCATAATGCTGCCATAACCAATGTCAAAAGCATTAGTTTCAACAATTTTAAAAAAGTCAAAAGTAGGAATACCAATACATGGAAGAGTTTTGATATGTGTCTTAATTTGTTTAATAAGATTAGTATGAATTTCAGACCAAAGAGGGTTGGAATACAGTCGCTCAAAGAGTGGGCGACATTATTTTCTCATATCCTATAGTTGACAGAACCAATAAATCTCTACAACTGCGTTTTATCTAGAATAATATTAGGAAATTTATCAGCAAATTCAATGGCCCTATTAATAGGCCAAATTTTGCTTTCAAAGATATCATTACAGAGGAATCTAATCTTGGTTTGAAACAATTTAATCTTTTTAGCAAAAACAACAAGACCATTTTGTCTAATGATATCTAGAAGCAAATGTAAATGTTTTCAGTGTTCATTAATAGACTTTGAGTAAATAAGAACATCATCAATGTAAATAATAGTGAAATGGGTGAATAAATTAAAGATGTCATTCATAATATTTCAGAACGCACTAAGGACATTTTTTAGGCTAAGCGGCATAATATTCCACTCGAAGTGTCTAAAATGGGTGGTAAAGTCAATCTTATACCTATGTGACTCACTAATATGGATTTGTCAAAATCTTAATTTTGGCAATGGGATCAATCTTTTGTCTAGATGGAGCAATAGGAGAAAGGCCAAATTATTCACAAAAATTTCTTATTTCATATTTGGCTTTTTTACTATTTTTCATCCGTTGTCGAAGTAATTTTTTATCATTGCACATACTAATACCAAGCTTCTTAATTATGCTGATAATATCACCATAAGTGTAATTATCATAATTAAGGATTCCCAAGATATCAATAAGTTCATCCTTAATTTTGTGAGCAAATAAACAAGGTCATCCAACAATGAATTTTTCTTTCCAGTAAGGCTTATGACTGCCATCTCTAAGCATTACTTTAGACATGAAAACATCTTGATGCCATCTATAATCAGATATTTAATGGCATTTCAAGTTATTCAAATAATCACTAATACGATTAGTAATGTTGGGGGGGTTCCAACAAAATGTTCGACAATAGTATAAATAAAAGTATTAACACCATTAGGGATTCCTCTTCCTATGGTTTCATTGAAAATAGGTAAACCACCATCATCATGCTTAACACCATTCTGAATGATTTCTTTTACTTTAGTTGGAATATATATAGATATAGTTGTTTATGTTGGTGGACTTCCCGTATTTAACCGGTGCAAAGAACATACAATCTCAAGAGTTGGTAATTATTTTACCCAAAACTTTAGCACCTCACTTGTTGGACTGCCCACCTCCCTGCTAGGTTACCATTACAATGGTGAGCATAACGTAGAAACTTGATTGTCAAAATGGAAAGTTTTCATAGGAGATTCAGTAGTTTTCTTCACAACTGTAAAGTAGGGTAAGTGTTTGCAATGATGTGAGGAGTGTGTCAACGAGATAGGGAAGACCGTCATCCAGGAGAAAAAAGAAGGCGAAGAAGAGAGTCTTTCCTTATCGAGTGGAAAGCAAAGATGATCCTCCCTCGATTTGGTGGAAAACGAAGTAGCAGTGGTCTATAGAGCAAGTACATAGGTGAGAACAAGGAGCCGAAGAGGCTCGTAGTTCTAGAAAAGCCACCCAGCATACAAAGGCAAAGAATGAACTTAAGGCGAGCAACGGTCAATGACAAGATCCTTATTGACATGTACGAGCTTTCTAGGATTTTAGTGAAGCACTTAGAAGTTGGAAGTTTCATACACAGAAGCCAATATTCCATTTGAATAGTCGCATCTGAAGTAGGTCTATGAAAAGGATTATGACTTCACCGATCATATCATCTATACCTAGAGATATGGTTCGATGCCACATGAGAGACCCTCACTTGAAGAGAAACTGAAGATTCGACTCAATGGAGGCCATAAGGATGTATGAACCATGTATCCCCAATCTGTCTTTATCATCATGCAGTGGGACAATTAAACTAAAGGATTTCTATCCAAGCACGTCTTAATTCATGATTTAAAATAAGAGGCTTAACATGGGAGCCAAAACCTCACTTTTGAGATCGTAAACGCCTGATAGCAATTGGAGTCACACACTACAAATAAAGCAAGTGACTTCAAAAGAGACAAAAAGGAGCAAAGTAGCTTTGCCATAATTCTAAGACAGTAAGGTAGGTTAGCTTCTAAGAAAATATAGAGAAATGAGGGTAAATGTTGTGTGAGGATGTTATGAAATTTTAGCTTTTGCATACTCTGTAATCTCCCGTTCTAATCATGAAATAACAAATGTTTTTGACATTATGTTTATGAGTAGTTTTGCTTCATGATTTATGAGATTTGAATGTATTTGTTTTTGGTGATTTCTGTGTGTGAGTATTTATATATCTGTATGCTTAAGTATTGTGTGTAGATCATCATGGGACAGGATGAAGAATTCCCTGGACCTTTCTTGTGATACGTTGCCATGAGTTTCATACGAGTAAAGAGAGTCCCCATTAATGATTAAGGTGGGGCGGTATCTTGTTGGCCTTACCTTATAGATGGGATGAAGAATCCCCTGGGTGTAGCACATGTTGGTGTCTTCAACTTGGTTGGTTGGATAGACATTCCCTAGTATAATATGTATATCTCTATGTGAGAGTCGACCTGTGTTGGGGATAGGGAAGTTGACTTGTAGTATGTTGGTCGGGTGGGATAGATTCCCTGATTCCGAACAGTGGAGCGGCTCACCCCCTATTGGCCCAATAGGTGACAAATTTCTGTGTGATAAATATTTATATGATAACTATGAGCTGCTATGTGATTGATGTTACGAGTTTTACGTGCTACAAAAGAGTGATTCCAAACAGTGGAGCGGCTCACCCCCTATTGGCCCAATAGGTGACAAATTTCTGTGTGATAAATATTTATATGATAACTATGAGCTGCTATGTGATTGATGTTAAGAGTTTTACGTGCTACAAAAGAGTGATTCCTCGCCTTGATGACATGTACAATTCTATAAATATTGAGTTTTGCATAGAGGGTAATTCCTTAAAGGGTGATTCCTTACCTTGCTTACAAATACATATGTTTTTGCTTTAGATGGTTATTCCTCGCCACGTACTACTAGATGCGTTCTCTTATTTTATACATTTCCACAAATAATATTTTGTAGCAAAAACGTGAGATAGAGTTTTATTTCAAGATTCCAACGTCAACAACAATGTCACATTAATATGGCTGTTGACACATAATTCAAAATAAATGCGGAAAGAGTATTAGCTCTTTCCTCTACATGCATCGTTCATACAGGGAATTATTTCCAAATGCATAGTTAAGACATTGTACGTTTAGTTAATTGGAGCCCCATCAATATAAACCCATTGACCAACGAAGAGTGCATCGCAATTGAGGTTAGGGTCGGTCGAAGTGAAGGTCTCAGAATTCATCTTCAACTTCTCAACAACGCCAGAGCATGACTCCCACTTTCTACACCGTGCACAACGTCACAAAAAATGCCCGCTGCCTCCTCTTTCACCATCCCAACTGCATGTATTTATCCAATGCCATTATCAAAGAAATTAAATGAATGTCAAAAGTCTTCATTATGAACTATGTTAAATGCTTTACTGCGCGCGTGCAATAGATTTTCATGGAGTACTGGTAATTAGCCATATATATAGGCCAGAACTTACCGCCAAGAAATCGACTTTCAGCAACAGAGGAGAAGGAGATGAGGAGAAGAGAGAGCATCAAGACTACGTTAATAATCACTGCTGTTGCCTTGCTAGAATTGGCCATTGTTCTCTCTTAAATATATATTTGCTAGCTTCTATTAAATGCACTTGTCGTCTAAAAAATCCTCTGGTGAGTTTTGATCTCCATACAAGCCTCCTATTTATAAGAGCAAGGAATTAGCGAGAAGGTCAGAGTTGTCATAAGAGAGGAGGCCGGCTTTTCAGCTTGTATTCGAACTTCGAGAAATATGAAGCGGGTTACTCAAGATAAGGGATTTGAATAGCATTAAATGTTTCCTTGTTGGAAACAAAGCTGTGCCAAGGGTGGACGCCATGCTTTTTATTTTTGTTTCTTTTCGTTTTTTTTATTTTATTTTTTAACAAAGTAAATTTAAAGAAAATAAGTTTTTAATCTAGCACTGTATTTCTAGATTCAATACTTTTCTAAAGGCTCATTAAAATAAGAAAAATACTTTTCTAATGTGCTAAAGAAGATCTTCCTAGAAAACCTATAACGTTTATCGCATTCAATCCATTCCGGCCAACAAGAAAACATTGTTGTGCATAATCAGTGCGTGCAACTCTGATGCAGGCCAAGTACTGTTATCTTTCCCCAATTTGTTGGTAATTTCACTGATTGTGTATTATAAATAGGAGGGGTAGTCGATGGAGAACAAAACCAACTTCAAGAACGCCTATCACAAAAGTAAAACAGAAGCAAGTAGAAATCTATATAATCAACATGGCCAATTCTAGCAACTCAACAGCAACGAGTCTTAACTTCGTTTTGATGCTCTCTCTTCTCCTTTTCTTCTCTGTTGCTGAAAGTCAATTTTTTGGTGGTAAATTTTATTCTGAGACTGTCATCTATTTTTCTGTTTTAACATGTCCAATGGAAAGTTGACATCTTTTTGCTTTCGATGTTGAAATATGCTGCAGAGTTCCTGAAGCCAAATCCCACCCCGGTTTGTAATTCCATCTACGGTGTTCAAACCGGATACATTTGCTTTAACATCAAGCAGAAATTCAACTTAACTGATGAGTTATTTACTTCAGTCAACCCCAACCTCAACTGTACCGCACTCTTCACTGGTCAATGGCTTTGTACTAAAGGGGCTCTACAGTAAATGGCTGAACTGCATATTCTTTGAATTGTCGGGTATAAATCAAAATTCTATTATTTTTTCCAGCGTTTTTCTTCCAATTACTGGCTATTTTGAGAGACTGTGAATAGCCATTTGAAGCTTTTCTTTTAGTGTGAAAGAAATGGAATAAAACTCTATGTAGATTGTTGCTAAAAGACCTGATCAATTTGGTACCGTATAATGATATTCCTCTTCTCCCATTGGTATGTCTTTCCTGTTCCTGTTCGCCAACTTTAATTTTAGTTGTTAATCTATGAGAATTAGCAGAAAATAAGTAATTGGATAACTTGCATAACTTAAAACCAGCAATTTTTAAACAGGCAGCCTCTATCACGCCCCGTACGTACTCAGGGTGAACCCTTTTAGCAAAAATCAATAAAAATAACAACTTCAATACCAAAATAATAATAATAATAATAATAATAATAAAAAAAAAAAAAAGGAACCCTCCATAATTAAATTTCTCAAACAGTAACAAAAGTTCTCTTTAACACATCCACGTGCTTTCTATGCTTGATTGTCAACATAAACCTTGATGTCATCTGAAAAATATAAAAGATAAATGGGTCTACCCGCTGAGTCATAAAGTAACGAGCATGTCTCCTGAACATGAGCCAATAGTTTTTAAGGAATGCAGTGATAAACAAAAATTAATAATAGTGTGACTAAAATGTCGGTACAGAAATCGGTTTCATAGTTTATTCAGTAGGAACGCATGGCGATGTCTACACCATTCATTGAAAAAACTGTTCAATACAGTATTTAATATAGATAACTATGTAGAAAAATATTCATATGGTTTTCATAACAAAATGAGCAATATTAATCTAAAAATAGAAAAACCTCATCGGTTAGCTTTTGTCGAAGTATGGCATAAAAGTACCACTTTAACAATAACTATCTAATTAAGCCTTGAAGTCATATAATATTAGCGATGTGACTCACCACCAGAATCCAAAGTTATTACCTATGCATTATTATCCACAGTAAAGTAGCCATGCAGTTTACCTACTGAAGAACTCACATACATGTGGCCACTGGAGAAGCAGATAAAAGGCTGCATGATCATGTGCCTGAAAAATTGCTTTAGGATTTGTTATCAATATTAGAAAAAATTTAGTTGCAAGTATAATTACGCTTATTCATCCGTCGTAAATGAGGGTATTTCTTAATAAATTTGAGAATGAGTCACTATTGGACATGTACGTGGCCCTAACTCTTCTTAAAAAAAAAAAAGTATCACTACGCCTTAATATGTACACTAATCTAATATGATTGATTAAAAAATAGATTTTATTAAAAATAATACTAATTTAAATTTTAAATATAAAAAAATTAGTATTAATACGCGACTTTATTTATACGTAGAAAAATCTTCATTGAAAAAACTGTTCAATACAGTATATAATACAGGAAACTCTGTAGAAAAATATTCATATGGTTTTCGTAACAAAACGTGCAATACTCTAGAAAAGAAAACCTCGGTTAGTTTTTGTTAAAGTCTAGCGCGTTTGTAAATGTATTGCTTTGACAATAACTACGTAAGTCTTGCAGTCATATAGTAGCGATCATGTGACTCACGACCTGAATCAGAAGTTAGTACCAATGCATTATTATCCACAGCAAAGTAGCCATGCAGTTGATCACTTACTAAAAAACTCATATAATGAAACCTTGCTAAAATAATAAACTCCAATAGACTGCTTATAAAATGGTTCTAATTACACATATACGATCTAATTAAGAATTGATCGTAAACTCCATTCAAACGTGGAACTCATTATAAATTGTGAAAGATTAAAATTCGAATATAAGATTGTCAAGTGTTGCACGAAAAAATATTAACTTTAAACATACGCTATGGATTCATCCCTTAATTTAAATGGTTTAATTTATCTAAAAAAAATGTAATTGCCTAATAATCAAGGCTTGAGAAGAATTCGCAGCACTTCTTCGATCTAGTTGTATAAATTCGCAACTCTTCTAATGACTCAAATGTCTAAAAGTGTTCGTGACACCTACCATTAATTGTGACGTCGAAATGTTAAAGATATCAACTCATTCACAGTTCGGCTTCCCCTTTAAGACCAAAATTGAGTTAGAATATTATATCTTACATCTGGGTTGTGAGGAATTGTAATTTACAAATCTTTCGTAACCTACCTAGCAACATGAAACAACTTTGGATGTAGTTGTTTTATGTTAGCACATATGGCTAATTGCAGATGATATTAGTAGTAATATTATTATGTTAGTTATATACCCGTGGAGGTCTATTACTACGTAAGTATTCATGAGATGTTATGATTGTGTGGGAAATGCGGTGTAAATACATATTTCAAAAATACATAATTCATGTTTAAAAACTTTTATTTTTTGGAAGTCAAAAATATCTCCCTTATTGATGTATCAAAGACAATTCAGTCATTACAGTATTTTTCATTTTGTATATCACTATCTCTGTAGGACTCTCCTCAATCCACACCCTTTCCTCTGAATACGTAAGTGCTAATTTAGCTAGTTTATGAAGTATGTTATTAGCTTCTCTATAGAAAAATCTAACATTCCAATCCAGTCTATCAACTATCAACATTCTCACATCTTCGATCAAAAATATTCTCATAATCTGCCCATACATCTTCTTCATTGTTAGTTGCCTTCACAATCATCTAAGAGTCTCCCTCCAAAATCAACTTCAAAAGGCCTAGCTTTGCACATAGGTACCTTGCTCTTCTTAAAGCCAAAGCTTCTGCAATTATTGGTTTCTTTACATGATCCACAATTGTGATATCCTGTTTTTACGTGTATTTTTATTAAATGAGTATTTTAATTTAATTAAAATATTGGTTCTTTTATTTTAAATTTATCGAATTTTAGTTGGATTTATTTAGCTGTGAAATTTATTTTAAGGTGTTTTCTTATTATTAATTATTGTTTTGTGTTTAAATTGCTCTTTAATTTAATTTAGTTTATTTTTGGATTTTAAATTTTGTTATTAGTTTTTACTAATTATTTATTTTATTCTAGCTAGATACTATGTTTAAATTATTTTATTCATTTTAGTCCTTTTAAAATTGTTTTCGTTGGATCAGTTTCTGAACCTCATTTCTTTCTTCCATTTTTTTCACTTTTTCTTTTTTCTTCCTCTTTCTTTTTTTCCTTCTTTCTTTCTTTTTCCCATTTTCTCCCCCGGTCCCTCTCTCCCCGCGTGACACCCTCCCTCTCTTCCCTCCCACCAATTTCGTTCGTCTACCCCAGTACTGCCGCTATGCAGTTGTACACTACACCGCCTCCACTACCCTCTTCCTCACATGCCAGCACACCTCCCCACCAAATTTCAGCCCCAACCAAGCCGCCATTAAGCCGCACACGCCCCCCCAAGTAGCAACCCAAAATCATCTCCGCACCGCCGTCGTGCAACCACTGGCCACCATCTCTTCACCATTTTATCAATGACCTCTTGCCGACCTAACCCATCCATTTCCAGCTCCGATCCATTGCCGAAACAACCACTACGAGCTCAACTCTATTTTGGCCTTTTTTCACTTCCACTGCCGATTTCACCACCACTCACGGCCAACCACCATTTCCACTAGCTTCACAAACACCTCTAAACCATTCTCTATCAATTCCATGTCTTGGTTCAACCCCATTCAAAAGTGGATATTTTATAACCCACGGCCACAATGTATTTTACACTGTTACGTTGCTTTTTCGCCACCTTTTGCAACCCATTGATCCTTCAAAAAATATTATATAGCGCTGTAAGTATTTTTCAAACTTCTATTTAGATTTAAATATATTTTTACTTTAATAATAAATTGTGATTAGTTGATTATGCCGAACTGAGTCCGAGGAGTTCGGGGGTTGGCTAGATTGGAGGACGGAGTTATTTGAGATTTGTTGGATATTTTGTGTCTTGATGTGTGCATTGCAGGGAGCATGCACGTTCATGTTTGAAAATGAAAATTGGATTTTTCGCATAATGGCATACATGTACATGTACTGAATATTGAAAACTGGTTTTTCATGTGTAAATAGATTTTTAGGTGCGTGTGTATCATTACCCCAAGCCGGGATGGGGTATTATTTCGGTGGATCTCCTTGGTCACTCGAGAGCGCAATATACTAAGTGACGTCCTCTGGGTAGTCGTTGGGCGACAACAGGAGCAGACAAGATTGTAACGCTCTCGTACCGACTTCGTGGCCCCTCTGCTAGCAGGGGCTAGAGTATGCTTGGCTACATACGCGTTGAGCACAGAACTAAACATCGCTCGTAACAAAGTCACATGCATGGTCGTTACCCATGGTGTGACGAAGGGAGTCAGGGTGTGCAGATGACTCCTAGGGGAGGTCATGGTGCATTCGGTTAATGAAAATGGATTTTGAGTTGAGATTTGGATTTTGAACCATTTTCTGGAAAAATAACAAGGAAAAGTTTTAAAAGAAATATTTTAGGTCAAATGTGATTTTTGGCATGAGTTGGAAAATGAATTATTTTTTAGAAAGGTTTATTTTCGATCTCATGCATATGGCATATTGTTCATGTATATTGTTGAGATTTTAATATATTTTTATCTAGTGAGTTACTTGGATTAGTACTTACCTACGGTACCGTCTTTGGTACCATAGATTTTGATGCAAAGGACAATGAGGCTGAGCGAGAGGAGGCGGTTTCGTTGGAGGAGTAATCGGGGATCACTCGTGGATTGTGATACATTTCCTGCTTTTGTTTATTGTTTTGATTTGTATTAAATTTATGTTGGTTAATTGTAATATTTTTTATACGCTTGTTTTAAGCGAGTTTGTATTTAAATAAAATTCTGGTACTTAATTAAAAGATTTTTTATTACCTCTGCATCATTTTTATGTACACGTGTCGCATGTACACACACTTAGCACTTGGCGATGGGATGCGTGACCCATGTTGTCATTATCCCGATGCCTCGATTTCAATTTGTCTGTACGTAGAAGTTGGGGGGCATCACAACAATCAGACTTAGACATGCCAAGACCTCACCATCTGAGTCTCTAACAACAACACCAATTCCCACCTTTTTTAGACACACATCCACTACTACATCCCAATTCTCTTTTACCCACAAATCATTTAGCTTTTCTCATTGAACCCCCCTTCTATTTGTGCCCCCTGACATCATTGTCTTCTGTTGATGGTCTTGTGCTATTTTGAATTCATTTAGTCCCTCTTTGGCAATTTTTAGGACACTCCTTGGTTCAACAATTTTTTTTTATCAAACAGCCATGAATTCCTTCTTAGCCAGATCTTCCTCAACATACAAGTTACCATCTCCAACTCCTCCACTCCAAGTTGCATATTAAGTTTCTTCCATAAGTACTCCATGAGGGTAGACTCATAGCAACTCCAGTTATGGACGGGACTTTTAGATTCAACCTAGACATCTGAGCCTATAGAGCAACTCCACATGGCATGCATGATTGTTTCAGGTTCTAGCTCACAAATTGGGCACAAACTAGAATTTGTAATATGTCTCTTAGCCAGATTTTGCTTTGTGGGTAGTAGGTCATGACACGCCTTCCACATGAAGTGTTTGACAACTCCTTGTACATTTAAGTCCCCAAATTTGGTTCCACTCTTTCTCTTCATAAACTATCGTTGAGGATTCACCTATCTTTTTTCCCATTCTTTTATAAACTTGTAAACTTGGGTTGCATGTGTATAAACTTGTAAGATTATATAGTCATTTTGATTGTATGATGAGATTTGAAAAGCCAATTGGGATGTGGCAATAGAGTACTTTGTTAGATGTACCGAATACATTTATATATTTAGACATACATATAATGGTTAACTACTGGGATGAAGTTTTGTTTTATAATGAGTAACATATTCAACAGTAAAGACAAAAATATAGAATTGCACGCTATGGTTGTCCATTTTGGAGGACTATCTATAAAGAGCAGTCAAGGATAGGTGAGCATAACACAGGCCACAAAGTGAAGCTCCATATTTGCACCCTATGAGACCATTTGGATAGGTGAGCATAACACAAGCCACAAAGTGAAGCTCCATATTTGCACCCTATGAGATCATTTGCAGCTAGAAATATATTTAATCTGCCATCATCTGAGCCAAATGAGGACTCTACATGAGCACCATTTTGTTAAAATGAATAGTGATGGTGAAAAGACTAGATTACAAGAAAATGGCACATTTAACCTTACAGTAAGAACAAATTTTAATGTATCCATATAATTTATAAATGGGTGTGTTAAGGACATGTCCCACCACTAAAATTGTAATTGTTCACCTACAAATATCAAAAGTTGATGGTATTGGATGCCTGCAATCACTTCGATGCCAAAGTCAACAAAGAATAGTATATAATAATTCAAGTATATTATCATAGATGTTTCAGTGTTACCTAGTACCCACATATATAGGCATAGAGAAATATTAGATCAATACCACGACTAAACTACTTTCATGTAATATTTATCTATTCATCCTACCCTTAGATAGAAGGAGTAATCTGTTCGCCATAATTAGGCTTTCGTCCTACCTTACAATCAATTTGAAAATTTACCAAAGAAAGCCAAAATCAAGCCAATGGAAACCCTAGACCCATTAAGGAACTCGTTTCCAGAACTTAAATTATAGAGAATCTAGACTCGTTGAAAAACATGTCTCAAGAACCCAGATTACAAAGAGAAACGCCACAAAAGTTGTCATTTATTTTTAATAAGTTCAAAAGTTCATTTAAGAACAAGAGGGGATAAACTTAACTCACAATGAAAATAATTCATCAAATTTATTAAACTTTTTAAAATCTGGTTAAAACCCTAACCCATAAACATAAGACATATGTGAGCCAAGCATCCCCAAACCCAATTATTCTAAACTAATTCTTATACTAATAAAATATGCCCTTTTAATGAAATAAACAAGTCTAAGGTCTTCAATCACATAAACATAATAATATGCCCAAATAATAAATCATTAAATCCTAAGTCATGTTGTACTCTTCCATAGCTTGCATCAAATGGATTAAAACTGGTTCTCCTTCCTTCAAGTTCATCTTGAATATTGGAGTCTTGCTAGCTTCATCCCAAGTGAATTATACACATCCTTGCATAGTTTCCTTGCTCTTCGTAACTCTTGACCTTATAATTGTCCCATCTAAAAATTATAAATGATCTTTAAGACGTGGTCCACCTTGGTGCCTACCAGAAACTCTCCATTAACCATTTTTCACAAATGACAGTCTCTTCTTTTGCAAAGCAAACTCAATTAAATGGAGCATCTTGTTTCTATTGTTGGAATCATATGAAAATGTCTCGAGTCAAAGGTTGAATAAAGAGAATACTTCAATTTATTTCAGCTACAATACAAAGGAAGAGACCAAAGCAACCATCACAAGCATTGTAGAGATAAGGGGCACCAATTCTTATGAAAAGTATCTCGGCCTCCCAGCTCTTCTTGGCAGGTCTCGAGCCCAATCTTTCATGAGCCATACTGGACTGGGTGCAGGCAAAGCTTTCAAATTGGAAGACCAAGTTCCTCTCCCAAGCTGGCAAAGGAATCTTGATCAAAGTAGTCATCCAGGCCATCCCCACCTACTGTATGGGAATTTTTAAATTGCCAAAGCAACCAACTAGTGAGAAGCTTTTGGTGGGGTCAACATACAATGAGCACAAAATACATTGGGTCCATTTGGACCAGTTGAAAAGGGTCAAGTGTAATGGGGGTATTGGCTTAAGAGATTTTGCAAATTTCAACCTTGTACTCTTAGCTAAACAAGAATGGAGACTTGTGTCCACAACAAGGTCACTGGCAACAAAGGTCTTGAAGGAGAAGTACTTCCAAAGTTGCTCCTTATTGTCAGTAAAACTTGGTTAGAATACTTCATATTTATGGCAGAGCTTCATGGCTACTTGATCCTTGGTGAATGAAGATCTAATCTCGAGGATAAGTGATGGTAAACAAACTGAGATATGTCATGACAGGTGGCTACCCAGACCTTTAACCTTTAAACCTCAAAACTCCCTTAGATTTCTGCAAGGGAATACCAAAGTCTCCTGCCTCATTGATCAATCAACAAATAGATGGAAGGTTGATATGGTAAATGTCATTTTCACAAAGGAAGATGCCAAGCTTATCTGTGAAGTACCCATAAGCCCCTACCCAAAGCCTGACAAACTCATATAGAGGTGCACCAATACAGGAGAATTCAGTGTGAAGAGTGTATACCATCCCCTCACTGAACTTGATAACCAAAAACAAGGGCAATCCTTAAACTCTAGTAGCCCACAAGACTCCTAGACCAAAATATGGAATCTAAAAATCTCTAATGCAGCAAAGAACTTCCTCTGGAAAGCTTGTCTAAATGCACTACCTAATCGTGCTAATCTGTTGAAGAGGAAGCTACTAGAGGACCCAACATGCCCCATTTGCAAGCTGCAACTACAGACAGTGGAACATATATTGTGGGAATGCCCCTCAGCCAGAGATGTATGGGGCCAATGTTGCAGAAGACTACATAAAGCTAGCCCACACTTCCTCCTGTTTAGAGAGTTGGTTGCTATTTTCATGGAGACCCTGGAGTTTGAAGACCTAATCTCATTCAACATCACATCGTGGCTCATATGGAAAAGAAGAAACAACTTGGTATTCAATGACATGTTCCTTCACCCATCTGCTATTGGTCAACAATCTGTTCACCTAATGGAGGACCTGTAGCAAATATCCTCACAGCAAACTACTCCAGCAACCACTAGATAGCAGGCCTCCAAGTGAGAAGCCCCACTTCAAGATAAAGTCAAGTTAAATTGGGATGCCTCACTCGACCAAACAACCTACAAGATGGGTGTTGGTGCAATTTTTAGAGGCTGTGAAGGATAGATCATTGCCACTATGAGAATGCAACACAACCTCTTTCCAGACCTTCTCTTGGCTAAAGCCTTTGCTACACTTCAAACAACACTTCTTTTTGCAAAGCCATGGGTTGCCAAAATGTAATCATGGAAGGAGACTCGCTGCAGGTTGTTAATGGCTTGAACTCAGTCTCAGACTCCCACACTTTAACTCTTTTAGTATTTGGACAGTAAGGCACACTATAAGAGACAACAACCCAGTTGCTCATGCCTTAAGCAAGGATGTGCATCAGTGGTTACACCACTACTTTCAAATGTGTACGCCTTGTATTTGGACCTTCGTTCAAAGTTTCTATTAATATAAGTGATCTTTTCATTTCAAAGATAAAAGAAAAGAAAAGAATGGTTGGAGAAAAAAAAAAAAAAAGGGAAAAGAAAAAAGAAAAGAAGGGTTGGAGTTCGGCTGAAAAAAGAAAAAAAAGAAAAAAAAAAGATGCGTACGAAACGGAAAGAATTAAAAAGGAAAGTTGGGCGATCAGAGGGCACGAGAGACTAGGGGCAGCAGGAAAGAATTAAAAGGATTAAATATGGACCGCAGCAGGGAGATTACAGGGCACGAGAGACAAGGGCAGGGCACGCGAATGTTTACGTTTTCAAATTACTTTCATTCTTATTTTTCTTTAGTATATTTTTAGATATTGTTTTAATATTTATTTACGTTTAATTTTAGAAATTTATTTTTATAAACATGTCCAATTAAGTTTTCAATTAAGGTTAAGATGAAATATAATTAAAGATAATATTATTTACAAGATTTATTTTTTCTAATTATTTATACGATTAACGATCTATTATTATTATTTCATATCAATTGAGAGATAGTACTCTTGATTTGGGTTTAATTATGTTTTTCTAATGATTTAGAATAATCTTAATTAGTTGAGAACTGATTTATAATTTTTTTTAAAAATAAAATATTATATCTTTTATAATTTGTTTTAACAGATTCAAATAATGATTTGGTTTTATATGTTTGAGTGAAAAAGAATATATTTTAGATATTTTCTAAAAAAAAGCAAGTTTTAACGATGATATTTTTCATGATTAAATTTACAATATTGATTTCTAGATTATCATGTAGATGCTCAAAAACAATCAATTATTATAAATATATTACTATGAATTAATGAGGTGGATTCCAAAATCTTAGTCCATTCTCCATTAATAGTTTAATTCATTGTTTAGATTAGTTTGCATCTTTAGAATATATTTTAGTTCTTTCTATTATGAGTAGTTTATTAAATTAATTATTTCTTGCTTTGATTAATTGATTGTTTAATCCTTAATTTCTTATTTTATTTTACAACTCATCTTTGTGAATTAGACTAGAATTTATTTTGTTTATATTTGATTGATTCCTACTTTTCACAAGTTTATGTGGGTTCGACCTCATTCTTGCTAAACTATATTTCGGTGCCGTTCATATATATATACTTGCGAATGCAATTAAAATTTCACAACAACTATTAGAATTAAGCGTTAGGAAATTACGTCCAAATGTGAGTCTAACATGACAGTTCACTTTCAAACATTTAGTGATACGTTTGCACGTTCTTTTGGTGACGGAAAGGAACTGTCACAAATTTGGCTTCACGTTCTAACGATATATCAAACGATGGACATAAAACTGTCAAAAAAAATATCTTATATGACAGTTGAACAGTAAATCAACATTTCGCTAGATAGTGCTTTAGCACATTCTTTTGGTGATGGAAATGAACCATCACAAATTGGGCTTCATGTTCGAACGATATATCGAACGATGACAGTTGAACAGTAAACCAAAATTTCACTAGGTAGTGCTTTAGCACATTAGAGAAAAGTTTAGACTCACCCACATATAACCCTATACAAAAGTCTCTAGATAGAGCCTAACAACATTAAGAAAGAGAGCTGTCACATTCACAAAGTTTTTAGAGTCAACTTTTCTACTACTTGACACATTTATATAAAATATAAAGAGATTAAAAAATCACGAAAATATAATTATATAATTAGATCTTGATAATTTGCTATATGTATAAATAAAATTCTAAAAACACAATTTAATGTATGTTTTAGATTTGTGATGATAATATTTTATAGAATAATATTTATCCATTATTATTTTTATATTAAAATATTTAGAATTTATTTTCCTCATAGAAACTATGATATGATTTTTTAAAATATCATCTTTCTTTCTAATATGTAAGCTAGTTAATCATATTTTATCTAAAATCTAGATACTTTCGTGTCACATTAAGCATATAATGTTATAATTGAAACATTAAATAAATTTTTTTTGCTCAATGAAATCTAAATGATAAAATCTCTTAACCATTTTCCATATAGATTATCAAGTTTAAATGATTTTTGTTATTTTTTTAATTTGAATTCCATATTAAGAAGTCTACTATTATATAACAAAAAACTTTGAGATCCATATTAATAAATTTGTTATTTCTCCTAAATTTAGTTTTAATTAAATTTTGGTGAGGTCACATCCTTTAAAATAGATAATACATAGAAATTATACAAAAACATTGGGACTATAGGAAAATAAATTTGAGAGAGGCATTGTTACGTATATTGAAATTTGAGAAAATTTTGAAGAGCATATGAGGATTATAAATTTTTTGGAAAGGCCATTGTTTTTATTTATAAAATTATGAATAAAATCTAGAGGATATTTTAAATTCTCAAAAAAATTTAGGCAGGTCATGACCACCCCAAGCTTAACTTAGTTCAGTACTGTATGTATGTTAAGCATAAGTCTAAGTTGTGCATTATGCACACCTTTTTTTCTAATCATGCATTATGCACACCTGATGTTAAAAATGTAATTTTTCCTTTTTGTTTTATTTCTATCCAAATTTTTATAAATAGATTGTGCGAAACTTGTATAGGAGGAATTGTACAAATTATTACTAACATTTAGGTCGGGATTGATTATACAAAACTAAAAATCTTATCTGATTATCTCATCTTAACTTATCATTATAATTTTTTTAAATCTACATACAAAATATAATAAACAATTTAATTTTTTTAAATTTTAATATAAAATTAATATTAAAAAATTATATTATAATAATATTTTATTAATTACTATTTAAAACATTTTATCTCATCTCATCTGTGACAGAGCATCGTCTTAAAAATTGCCTCATAAAAAAGTATAGATGTTAAATATCACAATGTCAAATACAAGAAGCAAATGAAACCCCTGTGCCACTATCCCACTACCGACCAGATAGATAAGTTTATGCTCTCGTTGTTGCATTATCGTGGCTTTTACATCTTGACTGCCCATTTCGGGCTGTGCTGCTCCGCTTCTTTCTATTTTTGCTTATGTAAATCGTGCAACAGCCAACGTCGGGAAGTTTGTCAATTCCTCTGCTGAAATTCTGGCAAGCTAGCTTGGTATCCAGCAATTCAGGTACATGACTTTCTGAAACGATCCTTCAGCCTGTTGTCGTCTATTCTCATTGTTTACGGAATGGACGTCATCAAGCCCGTCTTCTTGTAAACTAGTGAAGGAAAAGCATCTCCTTGTCCCTACATCGAGAGGCCCAAGGCCGGAGTTCCTCTGAGAGCTGTGACATTTGCTTTCTTTAACCACAACTACGCTGGCTGCCATGCAAGCTCTGCTCAAATAGCTCATCTTTCCTTTAGCTTTTTGCTTGTCAACGAAGTTCTTTCAGAACAACGTATCTTATCTTGTGACTTGCCTAGCTAATTGTCTAAGAAGATGATCGTAAATTGCATATTTATAGGGAACAATGGAACATTATATAATCCGTTTGCGTGGAGAGCGGTTTTGGGTATCTGAAACTGATATCAAAACCAGTGGTGGGAACCCTTGGTTTCCAGTTTTACAATTGGCGGATCTTTTGTTTGGATAAAGTGATGAAAGGGAGTTTCTTGGCGATTTCTCATAAAGCTATCCAAAACATAGCAAGACGCACGAAAAACGTTGTCGTCTTGGCATGTAATGATGTCATCACCGATCGAGTGGCTGAATTTGGACATATTGCATCTTGTGGCCGATCGATGAGGCTAATCTTGTTTGTACAGAACAAAAGGACAGATATGCATAACAGATAAGTACATAATTTTTTAATAAATGGGCGTATGTCAATTTTTAAGTTAAAAATTTTAAAAATATATGCATAACAGATACTTGTCATATTTATAGAGAATTTGGAAGAAACTTCCTCTAACCGAAAACTCTGTCCACAGAGAAAATGGCTAATGTTTTTAACCGACCAATAATCTTCGGTCATGTCCCTTTGGTACTTGTATAAGCATGAAAATATCCATCTATTGTCGCACGATATGTAAAGCTAAACCATCGTCGAAACGGAAAACTGGAAGGCTGCTGACGTCCACGAGGACCACGACAAAAAAGAGAGACGAGCTTAATCCAGCTAGCAGTAATAATAGAGATCTTGATACGGCGGCCGTCACTGCCAGTTGGGCGCCGAAGGACGGGATAGCTATTAATGCTTGTCTTTTTTTTTTTTTTTTTTAATGAAAATGTGCTTCATAGCTTTCATTTATAAAACGAAGTTACAGCTGTGACATATAGTCAACTAACGCAACTGCTCAGGAGCTTCCCTGTCAACAAATTCCTTTGTGACGGACCTTGTCTAAACTTCTATACCCTCTCTCCTGACCGCAGTCAAGAGAAAAAGCGCTCTGTCAACACAGAGCTAAATCAACCACTCTTCCGGAGAAGAGGGGTACACCCACTCTCCACCCTCCCTAGGAGGAGGAGCACAACAACACTCTCCTCTTAAAGAGGAAGAGTACCAACACCTACCTCCCCAAAAGAGGAGTAGGACAAAACCCATCTTCCTCCAAAAGGAGGAGCGGGACTCTAACCATACTATATTATTAATAAAACTAAATACAGACTAAAAAACCAAGTACAAGCTATAGACTACGAAAACTAAATACCGACTAAAAAAACTAATAAACTAAAAACAGACTAAAACAGACTACGAAAGGGCTGCAAGCTAAAGGCCCAAGCCCAACGACCCGGCTTGTAGGCACAAGGGGCCCGACCCGTTAGGGTTTCACTCTATTGCCGCCACCCCTCGTCCCCTGCATCGTCCCTGTCCGTTTCTCGCCCAGCATCACAGAGCTTCCATCAACGGACGGTTCTGAGGACAGCCCACGCCGCATCCACGCCGCACCTGAAGAAAACTCCTAACGTCCCCGCACCTAAGGACAGCCCACGAAGCCTCCCCCACGTCCCCGCAGCTAAACAGCCTCCCCAGCGGCCCCCTGCACCACTAAACAGCTCGTATCGCCCCTGCTCAAGCCGAGAAAACAGAGCAAACCGCCGCAAGAGCCATTGTCGGCCACTCACCCCAGAAAGCACTGGGGTTAGCCGAGGGCAAGCCTTCCACGGCGATACAGCGCCCTCCACCGGGAGCTTCCAAAAACCAACAACCCGATCCAAAAAAAGGAAACAGAAAGAAAACGGAAACAAACTAAAGGCACAGGCACAAACGACATGAAACGGAAAACGGAGAACGGAGAACGGAGGGGGGAAGAGAAGGAAGGAAGGAGCCGAGGACTCGGTTCCCCCTCTCCCCCCCGAACGGGTTCAGAAAGCTGGGTTTCTAGAGAGAAGGCGGATGTTCTCTCTCTAAATTCAACCTCTGTGCACGTCCAAGGTAATTTGATTCTTTTTTTTGTTCTTTTTCTTTTTTCTGTGGGTCTTTTTAGTACCAAATGATATTGCTGCGCCACAGCAGAATGAATTCCCTGCAACCCATTTTTACAGTAAATGGTACCATATGGGAATGCTAGAAACAGGAAAATCATTTCGGGGCCAACTTAAAAAATAAAATAAAAAAGTAAAATCAGAAAAATAAAAGAATGGGTGGTTACGCAAGTTTAATTGTTGCCCTCCATAAGAGCATTCCTAAATTAGCAATTCTATCCACAGTCGTCTCATATAGATAATATGCAGTCGGCTGACCACATCAACTAATATTTATTTAACAGAAGTGTTATGTACAGTCACCGTGTACAGTCGGCGCGCAATCGGTTGACGTGGCAAATATTAAGAAAAAAAAAGACTGAAGAAACAAACAAAACAAGATTACCATTTTGGGATTTCTGTTTTCCCGCTTCCTGTGTTGGTCTGGTGTGGTGTTCAGCTCACCTTCTCAAGCTCATCTTCAAGGTTGGGTTGTCATGCTCCTCTTCTCAAGCTCCTCTTCCAAGCTTGTCTTCATCAGGGCAACATCTTCTTCTGCATTTACAAACCAGAAACCGAACTCAGTAGCTCGGCGAGTTGTTGGTAGGGCTTCTGGAGAAGTTTCAAAGCATCGATAGATGGTGAGTTGGGTTCTTTGGCTTCGTGGTTTTCAAATTTTCAAGTGATCTGTGTGGATATTTGGACGGGTTGTCTTCCTCGTGTGGGTCATCTTCCTCTTGTGGGTCATCTTCAAGAGGCCGAAGCCACTACCATCGAGCTAGTCCTCACTGAACTGTAAAAACACTTCAGCTTCTGTACAATGGTAAAGAACGTATTTTGACTTGCTCATGGTTCTTAATTTCTTGGGTGGTGTTGTTTTTTTAGGAACAATATTGACAAAATCTGTTGGTAAGAGCAACATTGCACATTGGTTGAGTTTATTGTGCAGAAATATTCAAATCTTGTGCTTCGAATAAACAGATTACATGTGTGTTTTGTATGTATTTGAAAACAGCTATATGTGTCATTTGTTTATGCCGTTCAAATGGTTGTTTGGAGATGCAATCTTTCATGAGTTTCTAAACCAAGTCAGAGAGGACCTAAAGACTTCATCATACAAAATTTTTATGCCGTATTTATAAACCTTCTTCTCGCCATTGTACATTTGAAGGGAAAAGTCCCAGTTGATTCAATTCTAAAGTCACCTAGTTTCTTTCTTAACTGGAGATGCTATATGCAAAAAATTAAAGCATGAATCTTTCAGTTAGGCATGAATGAGATTCCTGTTGATTTTATTTTGAATCCTGAAAGGGATTTCTAAGGTTGCGGATTTTATCATCATTTCCTTGATCTTGTTTTGTCTCAAAATGTTAATTGAAATATTTTACAGAACATGTTTCACTTGTACAAGTAGCTGAATAAATAAATAAATATAGTAGACAAATAAACCAACCAATTTTATCAGAATGCATGGAGAATTGTTCTTTATGTGGGCCATATATATGTTTTTGATTCTCCTACAATCCGCTCTTTAAAAAAATTGAGACAAGTGGGGAGCCTACCAGAGGCAAAGCATATGCCTTTGAAAAACACCAATGGATAACATTTTATCACTTAATAATTCTCTTTCTTATTATATATACATACTAAAAGAAATTTAAGAGCATGAGAAATTCATTGTTAAATAAATAAATATTTAATCCTAAACACACTGTATAAAGTGTTTACATGACACAGTTTCATTTAAAAGAGAAATTTTAAAAGTTTTGAATCTTATAAATAGGTTAGGGTGGTACCATAATAAATAACTCAAAACGAGAGCATTATACAGTAGAGGGAGTGTGATTGAAAAATTTAATGAAAGAAAGATTATAAATAAGAGGGAGTGTGATTGTCTAAGCCGATGCAAATAATGAGACGATAGATTGGTCCTTGATATTCTTCCCTAAGATTTACCTTCGATATTGAACAATTTGTACAGCGCATTGGAAAAGGGGAAGAACACCCATCTCCGCTACCATCATCTAGCTCAAATCTCCCAACCTCAGTATGTTATTTCAAATTTATTATACTTATTGAAATTGGTTTACTAAATGTTTATCATCCTAAATATCATTATTATACAAACTTCAGGACATCCCTCAAATTGGTACAGTAAACTTGTAGAATTACATGCACGGTTATTATGGACCAGAATTTTCATAGATACCAACATTTTTGCCATATGCAAATGGCAGCCAATATCCAAGCAACATTCAGGTGGTTACATTTGATCTTGTCTTTTATGTATAAGTTTGGTTTTTGTGGAGTTTAATTGTTCTCATTTTTTTATGTTTTATGTAGAATGCTGGTTACCTATTTCAATATGGGATGAGACCGCCGACTCCCATCATCTCTACAACCTCTGCAACGAGTGCAAGAGTTGGTGAAGAAACTACACTCAATGATTGCAAGGAAACTGAAACACCCAAGTACTTCCTCTAGAATTGTTGAAGGAAATAAAGAGGATATACCAAATTCCCCGGATACCAATGATGGCACGACCAGGTCACCACACTTAGTGCAACCGGATGGTGGTGATATAATAGAGGAGCCAAAGTCAGGGATGGAATTCAAATCTTTTGAAGATTTGCAGAGCTATTATAAGGATTATGCTCAGAAATGTGGATTTGGCATGATGACACAAAGGAGTGAGAGGGGAGAGGATCAAAGTATAAATATGTCACGCTTGGATGTGCCTGCGAAGGGAAGGCTCGAAATAGGAGTTTAAATGTCGCCAACCCACATCCGACCGGAAAGACAGACTGTAAGGCAAAGATTAATGCCTTAAAAGTCAAGGGGAAGATGCAGTTAACAACAGTCCATAATACACATAATCATGGCCTTAGTCCAAAGAAATCCTGCTTCTTTAGATGTAACAGAGAAGTGAGTGAGACGGTTAAAAAAGTTCTTGATACGAACGACTTGGCTGGCATCCGGATAAACAAGAGTTTCGGATCTCTTGTCATTGGTGCAAGTGGCTTTGAGAACCTTCCATTTTTGGAAAAGGATTGTCGCAATTATATCGACAACGCATGACATGTACGACTTGGTGCCGGTGGTGCTGGAGCACTCCGAGATTATTTTTTGAGGATGCTGTACAAGAATAATGGTTTTTTTGCATTGAGAGACTTAGATGATGATGGGAGGCTAAGAAATGTATTTTGGGCAGATCCACGTAGTAGGGCAGTCTACCAGTATTTTGGTGATGTGGTCACATTTGACACCAGGTACCTCACAAATAGATATGGGATGCCATTTGCACCATTTGTTGGTGTAAACCACCACAGACAGCCCATTCTTTTGGGAGCAGGGTTGATTTCAAGTGAGGATACAGAGACCTTTACATGGTTATTCCAAACTTGACTCCAATGTATGGATGGTATAGCTCCAAAAGCTATCATCACAAATCAAGATAGAGCTAGGGGTGAGTTCGGTCCGGTCCGGGGAGGTTTTGTGGACCGGACCGGACCTATTCGGTCTAGGGTTTTCCCACCTTGGACCGGACCGAACTCCATCAGGACCGGTCCGGTCCGGTCCTATTCGGTCCGGTGGGTCCATTCGGTCCAAGGTTGACTTTTTTTTTTTTTCTAATGACATTTTTTAAAATATTTATGTAATTATATTGTAATATATTTAATATATATACATATAGTATACTATTATATATATATATATTAGTAATATGCTAATACTATTAGTCTATTAGTAATAATACTATAACTAATAAATATATGTAATAATAACTATATGTAATAATAGTAATAGTGATAACTATATATTTATGTAATATGCTAATATTTAATGACATTTTTTTTAATATTTATGTAATTATATTGTAATATATTTAATATATATACATATAGTATACTATTATATATATATTAGTAATATGCTAATACTATTAGTCTATTAGTAATAATACTATAACTAATAAATATATGTAATAATAACTATACTATAACTAATAACTATATGTAATAATAGTAATAGTGATAACTATATATGTAACTATATGTAATACTAATAACTAATACTATTAGTCTATTAGTACTAATAACTATACTAGTATTAATAACTATACTAGTACTAATACTATAACTAATAACTATATGTAATGATAGTAATACTATATGTAATACTATATTAAATAATAGTAATACTCTTATTACTAATACTCTATGCAGTTATAGTGATTTAATACTAACATATTATATATTAAGCTAACTATACTAATACTATTATAAATTTACAAATATATGATATATTATAATTTATTCTATAACTTTTATAATATGTTAATACATTAATATGTATACTAGTATTATATATATATATTTTTGATCGGTTATACTAGTACTATATATTATAGTTAATAGTTATACATTAAAGAATATAGTAATACATTGATACTAAATATATATAGCTATAGACTTATAATGATTTAGTTATTATGAATTTATGATTAGTATAACTATATAATTGTATTAGTATTAGACTATTAATATTATAATTTGGCTATATTATATTAGTAATATTAGTTATGTTGAATCAATTAGTTAGTATAACTATATTCTACATCATTAGTATTAATATAAATATTAGTATTAGTTATAACTATATAGTATATATTAGAATTGAGTTTTAGAGTATATAATAGACTAATACTATTAGTACAACTATATAAGTATATTGTATAGCTATATATTAGTTTTAATTATTGTTGAAGTATTAGTTATAGTGATTTAGTATAACTATATTACTATAACTATAGTCTATATTAGACTATTAATATTTTTTTATATCATATATAATTATATAATTAATTATATACAACTATTATATAAATAATATATATAAATAATTTTTTTTTATTTCTATTCGGTCTGGTCCGGTCCGGTCTGGGGTGAAAAACCCCCGGACCGGGACCGGACCGAATCTTTTCGGTCCCTTAAAAATGGGACCGGACCGGACCGAACCCAATTCGGTCCGGTCCAAACAGTACCGGTCTGGTCGGTTTTGCTGGTCCGGACCGGTCGATGCTCTCCCCTAGATAGAGCAATGAAAAATGCTATTGCTCTTGTATTTCTGGAAACACAACATAGATTTTGCCTATGGCATATATTGAAAAAAGTCCATGAGAAGCTTGGCTCCCATTGTGCCTATAAAATTGGGTTGAAAAATGAGTTGATGAAATGTGTATATGATACTCAGAGTATCGAAGAGTTTGAGAGTTCTTGGGAGGGGTTAATTAAGACATACAGTTTGCATGAAAATGTCTGGTTACAAAGTTTATACACTGAGCGTGGGCATTGTTGTATTTTTGAAAGAGTTCTTTTGGACTAGAATGAGTACAACCCAGCGGAGCAAGAGCATGAATGCCTTTTTTGATGGGTATGTTCATGCAAAAATAAACTTGAAGGAGTTTGTGGACCAGTTTGACAACGCGGTGAGAAAGAAAATTGAGAATGAAACAAGCGCGGACTTCCACTCATTTAATGCCACCATTCCCTTCATTTCTAGATCTCCCATTGAAAAGAAATTTCAAGAGTTGTACACCAACGCTAAATTTAAGGAAGTTCAACAGCAAGTAATGGGTGTGCTTGATATGGATCCAGCTCTATTTGAAAGGAATGGATCCATAAAAACCTATCTTGTAGAGGATGAAATTCGTGTTGAAGAGTTCGCTAAACTGGTCACATTTTCAGTGGAGTTTAATGAGGAAAACTCTGATGCAAAGTGCTCATGTGGGTTGTTTCAGATGAGGGGTATACTGTGTAGACATATTCTGGCCATATTCAAATCCAACCAAATAAAATCATTGCCAAGTAAATACATTCTAGATCGATGGAGGAAGGATATTAGAAGACAATACACTTTGATCCGCAACAGCTATGACTGTAACGATGAAAGGCCAGATACAAACAGATATTCAGGTCTATTGAATGTATGTTATAAAATGATAACTCTTGCAGCGGGTTTCATTGAGCACACCACGGATGCATATCAAAAGTTACATGCAATGATTGACCTATATGAAAAGAACCGAGAACCCCCATCTATGACTGTAACCGGTTCTAATGTTGCCTTGCATTCAGTTGACACGACTACAAATGCAAATTCAAAACGGGTTCTTAGTCCCCTTGTTGTGAGAGGAAAAGGCAAACCTCCATCTCTAAGGAAAGCATCTACAATGGATAAGCGAGTGCTGAAAGTTAAAGTGAAGAATCAGAAAGCACCTGTCAAGGGGAAAAGTAAACAGGTGCACAATTTATTATCCTATCATGCTTCTTACTCATATTGGCCAAGTAATATGTACTGCGTAGATATATAAAATGATGCCCTATGTCTCACTAATTACTTGTTTCTTAGCTTTCAAGAGGAGACACACCAATTCTCGACACCCGGATAAATTTATTTGGCACATCAGATACCCCCGCTAACATTGTTGGAAATGTTAGCCAGGTATATGAGCTTGTTTATTTTTGCATCCTCTAAAAGTGGGTTGCTTTTATATTTAGTAAATAGTTTCTGCATTGAAGAAAGCATTGACAATCACATCATTTTGATTGTTAAATTTTTTGTGTCATCAGATTGTGGCAGGCAACTTAGCATTTGACATTAGTGGATCCCAGCCCCATGAAACATTGTTTGAGAGTCAAGAAACTATAATGACCGTTTCTTAAATTCATGATTAGTTAAAAGATTAATACGAGGACTGCCATACTAATTATTTGCATCTTATTCATTACAGATTCATTTTGGGTTGGATGGCTCCCAACCTCATTATGTGGATGAGACAACCAAATCCAACAATGACATTGGGAAATTTTTAAACATTGCTATTTTTTGTTGATTGGATGTAATTCATGTGCAAATGTATGGATTCTCGTGTTCTTGAATGTAATTGGACAGTTTCTAGTTTCTGTTGAATGTATTGCACCTCTATGATTGGTCTCCACCAATTTCGGATGTTCAGCAGGGCTTGTAATGATACATTTTCAGTAAGTTATATGGTATAGAATGATTTTTCAGCTCCTATTCCCGCTTTAAATTTCATCACCCTTCTTAAAGGAGGTTTCTAAATGTGGATGGTTAATTTCTATTGTTGGCAAGGCTTGTAAATGCTTCCACTGAGGAGGTTTTATATTGGATTCAAGTTAATGAAATTTTAGTGCTTAAACAATACTTTGACCATTTTCAGTTTGTGCATGGCATAAGTTACATGCTTTGATTTTTTTTAAAAAAACTGGGAATTATGAACTCTTCTGAACCCATTGTGCTTTAAGTCCCTTCATGTTCTATGATATGGATAACATTTGATTGTCAAAGAAGAAATCATTTGGGTTAATGTACTTAAATGCATGAAATTGTGAAGATGTGCATGGCATTGTTCAGATTGTGCAACAGATATTCACGTATGGATGATACGTGCATGTCCAGAAAAAGGCACGTCATTCGTGGGTCAGTTTGCATCTTCCAGGCCAGGTACACCACGTTAAGAGGTCCTGGGTGTGATGACCCGCTTTTAAGTGTATTTGCGCGGAAATAATTGTTTTTATTTTAATTAATATATTGGTTATTTATTTTAATTTATTTACGTTTTAAAATTGGTTTTTAATTTATTTGATGTTGTGTTTTATTTCTTTAAGTTGCTTTGTGAGTTTTAATCTCTTTTTGGCGGTTTAGTTTCGTTTCCCGGAATGAGGATTGGACCTCATCTCTTCCCTACATCTCTTTTCCTTTTTCTCTTCTTTTTCCTTTTTCTTTTTCCTTTCTTTTCTTTTTTCTTTCTTTTCTTTTTTTTCTTTTTCCTCTTCCCGCTCGAGCCCCCCCCGGCCTCTCTCTCTCTTCTCTCTCCTCACCCACGGCCGGAATCTTCTTCAGCCCAGACCGCCGTCGTCCGGCCACTGTTTGTCACCATCCGGACGTCTCGATTTCTCCGTGTTCGGGCGTGGGGATTTGGGGGCCTCACAGGTGGTATCAGAGCGGTTTGGCTCTGGGTAAAACCACATGTCCCGTAGGTAGTACTAGAATGTTTTTTTTTTAAGTTGTGTTTTAAAAATTATGTTAAGTATAGTTGTTTTATTTGTTTTATTTAGTTATGTTTTTGGCATGCTGGTTTCTTTTGTTTCTTGCTGTGTGGTGTTGTTTTTGTTTTGTTGGTTTTATGATGTTTTTTTTGTTTTCTTAAAGGAGGGTCAAGAGTGGTGTTGTGGCAGGATTATGGGGAGACTAAGGAAAAATACTCAGGAGCCACGGGACAATACCTCCAGGGATGACTCCCTAGCCGAAGCAATACGGCAGATGACAGAATTTATGCAGCAAAGTGCGAGGTCTCAACAGACAGGGTCTTGGCCACAACAAGGACCTTGGCCACAACAAGGGGGTCCTTGGCCACCATCAGGAGGGCCTTGTCCACCATCAGGAGGGCCTTATCCACCGTCAGGAGAGCCTTGTCCGCAACAAGGAGGGTATTGGCCACAACCAGGAGGTCCTTGGCCATATCAGGGAGGGCCTTGGATGTATCCAGGAGGGTCCAGTAGCATGGTGCAAGCCGGATGCACCTATGAGCGCTTCCTGGCGCATAGGACTCCACACTTCACTGGAAATGAGGATCCACTTCAGGCTGGAAAATGGATCAAAGATCTGGAGAAAACTTTTGAGGTGTGTGGATGCACTGAGGCACAGCAAGTATTCTACACCAGCTATCTCTTGCAAGGTACCGCTTCCGATTGGTGGGATACCAAGAGGGTGTTGCTGGAATCTGAACTGGGATTTTTCGCTGTGGTGACCTGGCAGCGTTTCAAGAAGGAGTTCAATGACCGCTTCTTTCCCGCATCGGTAAGGAAGCAAAAGGCAAGAGAGTTCTCCAATCTGGTCCAAGGGGGCGCGACAGTGGAACAGTATGCCCGGAGGTTCATAGAACTTGAGCGGTTTGCTCCTCACCTTGTCGCCACTGAGGAGATGCGAGCAGATCGTTTCCAGGAGGGGCTGCGTCATGACATACACCGTATGGTGGTCAGCCATCGGATATCCACTTTTCAGGAATTAGTGGATGTGGCTACCCTTGTGGAGCGGGAAAATAATCTGAGTGTGGGTTCCCCTCCAGGGCATAAGAGGCGGAGTTTTTCTGGTGAAGGAAGCAACTCGGGTTCGCCCCAGAAGTTTGTTCAGCGGACCGGAACTCGACCTCCAACGTCCTCAGGTGTTCGTATGGGAGGACAGGTGCCTATTTGTGGAGCTTGTAATAGAGCTCATGAGGGCGAGTGTCGGATGAGTAGCGGACCCCAGTGTTACCGGTGCGGCCAAGTGGGACATATTGCTCGGGATTGCTCCGTCAGAGTTCAAGAAAGCCGTGGAGGTAGACACGGTGGAAGAACCAACCCGAGACAAGCAGTACAAGCCCGGGTTTATGCTGTCACACTCGGAGAGGTGGATGATGAGGCACCAGCGACCCATGATGCTGGAGTAATTACAGGTATGGTTTAATTTAATCTTAAGTTGGATTTAATTTTTGGTGTTTGTGGTTTATTCTTTGCTTTTTGGATTTCATGGGTTGATGTGTTTGGTTCAGGAAGAGTCCGTTTGTATGAGTTTTATGCTTGTACTTTGTTTGATTCCGGTGCTTCACGGTCGTTTGTATCTTCCACGTTTGCTCGGGTGTGTAATTTGGTCACGGAGCCGTTACCGAAGTCTATGGTAGTGGCTCTACCCGATGGTGAGATGGTGTGGTGTTCCAAGGTTGCTTTGGGATGCCCGTTAGACTTTGAGGGAAGGTTCTTGGATGCGGATTTGGTGGTGTTCAAGCTGTTGGGCTTCGATATTATCCTCGGGATGGATTGGCTATACCGATATTCTGCGAGTATTAATTGCAGAAGTCGGATAATTAGCTTTCAGCTTCCAGATGATGATTGTCTGGAATTTGTGGGGAGTAGATTAAAAGAAAAACCGATAATTATATCGGCGATTCAGGCAAGACGAGAGATTGCATGGGGAGCGGATGCATTCTTGGTGCAGATGGTGTCCACGCCGTCTGAGAAGAAATCTTTGGCAGACATTCCAGTTGTGGAAGAGTTCCCCGATGTGTTTGTGGATGACTTGCCCGGACTACCCCCTGTTCGGGAAATGGAGTTTGTTATAGACTTGGAACCTGGAGCGGCTCCTGTGCATAAAGCTCCTTATCGCATGGCACCGGCTGAATTGAAAGAGTTGAAGACTCAGTTGCAAGAACTGGTAGAGAAGGGATTTATTCAGCCTAGTACGTCGCCGTGGGGTGCACCAGTTTTATTTGTTAAAAAGAAAGATGGAACCCTCCGTATGTGCATTGATTATCGGGAATTGAACAAGGTGACCATCAAAAATAAATATCCTCTCCCGCGGATAGATGATTTGTTTGATCAGCTTCAAGGAGCAGCCGTGTTCTCTAAGATTGATCTGAGGTCGGGATACTACCAGCTGAGAATCAGAGACCAGGATGTGCCTAAAACTGCTTTCAGGTCGAGGTATGGGTATTATGAATTTAAGGTGATGCCGTTTGGGTTAGCTAATGCCCCTGCAGCGTTCATGGATTTAATGAATCGAGTGTTTCGACCTTATCTGGATTCCTTTGTGGTAGTATTTATTGATGATATACTGATTTATTCCCGAGATGTTGAAGAGCATGTGTATCATCTTAGTCTGGTACTTGAGAGGTTGAGAGAACACCAGCTATACGCCAAGCTAAGCAAGTGTGAATTCTGGTTGGAAGAACTTAAATTTCTTGGGCATGTAATTTCCCGGGGCGGAGTGGCAGTTGATCCTAGTAAGGTAGAAGCCATATTGTCATGGCAGCGCCCGACAACAGTGCGCGAGGTCAGGAGTTTCTTGGGGCTCGCCGAATACTACCGAAGATTTGTAGAGGGTTTTGCTCGCCTATCCGGACCTCTCACAGCTTTGACTCGGAAGAATACAGAATTTATTTGGTCAGAGAAATGTGAGAGAAGCTTCCAGGAATTAAAGAACAGGTTGACAACGGCACCAGTGTTAGCGCTCCCAGAACCGCATAAGCCATTCGTAGTCTTCAGTGATGCGTCTAAGTTCGGTTTGGGTTGTGTCCTTATGCAGGAAGGACGGGTTGTAGCCTATGCATCTCGTCAGCTAAAGGACCATGAAAAGAATTATCCGACGCACGATCTAGAATTTGCTGCGATTGTTTTTGCTCTCAAGATCTGGCGGCACTTCTTGTATGGGGAAGCTTGCGAGGTATTTACCGATCACAAGAGCTTGAAGCATTTGTTTTCCAAGAAAAATCTGAATATAAGGCAGAGGCGATGGCTGGAGCTAATCAGTGACTATCAGTGTGAGATCAAGTACCATCCGGGGAAGGCTAATATAGTTGCTGATGCTTTGAGCCGGAAGTCTCATTTGGAAGATGAAGCCGAGCCATCGGAAGTGGATTCGTTGCTTTGTGGGATGAGAAGGCTCCTTATAGAGAGTTCGCAGCAAGTAGAGATTTTGTTTTCAGTTCTTGATATTCGGGTAACTGATTTTGAAGAATTGAAAACTCTCCAAAGAAAGGATCCGAAGCTGCTGAACATCAGGAAGAGAGTCAGAAAATCTCGAGGGCCGTTGCACTATAGCATGGATAGTGATGGGATACTTCGGTTCCGAGATCACAGAGTGGTCCCAAAGGACTCAGATTTCAAAGAACGGATCATGGCGGAAGCTCATGCAGCCCCGTATTCAGTTCATCCCGACAGTACAAAGATGTATCGAGACTTGAAGAAAAATTACTGGTGGGATGGAATGAAGAAAGACGTTGCCTTATATGTGGAGAAATGCCACACGTGCCGTCAGGTGAAGGCCGAGCATCAGAGACATGCAGGTATGCTCCAACCCCTCCCTATTCCTGAGTGGAAGTGGGATGACATCACGATGGATTTCGTAATGGGTTTGCCGAGAATGCCTAGTGGGAAGAATTCTGTTTGAGTGATTGTGGACCGGTTAACGAAGAGTGCTCATTTTCTACCTGTTAATAACACCGACTCTTTGGGTAAGTTGACTCATTTGTATGTCAAAGAGATAGTACGGCTACACAGCGTACCAAAGAGTATAGTGTCGGATCGAGATCCGAGGTTTACGTCGCAGTTCTGGAAGAGTTTGCAGGCAGCTTTGGGTACTAAGTTGAAGTTCAGCACTGCTTATCACCCGCAGACAGACGGCCAGTCAGAGCGCACCATTCAGACCCTGGAAGACATGTTGCGAGCATGTGTCATGGAATTCCAAGGAAGTTGGGAAAACCATTTGCCGCTCATCGAGTTTGCATACAATAACAGCTTCCATGCGACCATTCAGATGGCTCCCTATGAAGCTCTTTATGGGAGAAAGTGCAGGTCGCCCTTGTGTTGGGATGAAGTTGGGGAGAGTAGGATAATCAGACCCGAAATAATTCAAGAGATGCAAAGCCAAGTCTGGATCATCAGAAATAAAATGGCGGCAGCTCAGAGTCGTCAGAAGAGTTACGCTGATACCTGGAGGAGAGAGTTGTCGTTTGAAGTTGGTGATTGGGTTTACCTTAAAGTCTCTCCCATGAGAGGTGTTAAGCGTTTTGGTAAGAAGAGGAAGCTAGATCCGAGGTACGTCGGCCCTTTTCAGATTCTGGAGAAGGTAGGGTCCGTCGCCTATAGAGTTGCCTTGCCAGATTATTTTGGGGATGTTCATGACGTCTTCCACGTATCATCCCTAAAGAAGAGCTTTGGACAGCAAGAGCCACGCTTCGTCGACCCAGCGGGTATTCGGTTGCAACCGGATCTCACTTATGAACTTGTTCCGTCGCAGATCATGGATTGGAAGGAGCAACAGTTGAGGTCCAAGACGATACATTTGGTTAAAGTGGCTTGGGGAGATCCGTTAGCTCAAGACTTCTCTTGGGAGCGAGCAACGGACATGAGGAAGCAGTACCCGTATTTGTTCGAATAAGGAAGGTATGTGTCTTAATCTTGATCACAGATGGTTTATGTGCTTTCTTGTGGCTTGCTTTAAGTTGGTGGTTGATTTGCAATTTCGAGGACGAAATTGTTTTTAAGGAGGGAAGGATGTGATGACCCGCTTTTGAGTGTATTTTCGCGGAAATAATTGTTTTTATTTTAATTAATATATTGGTTATTTATTTTAATTTATTTACGTTTTAAAATTAGTTTTTAATTTATTTGATGTTGTGTTTTATTTCTTTAAGTTGCTTTGTGAGTTTTAATCTCTTTTTGGCGGTTTAGTTTCGTTTCCCGGAATGAGGATTGGACCTCATCTCTTCCCTACATCTCTTTTCCTTTTTCTCTTCTTTTTTCTTTTTCTTTTTCCTTTCTTTTCTTTTTTCTTTCTTTTCTTTTTTTTTTTCTTTTTCCTCTTCCCGCTCGAGCCCCCCCATCCTCTCTCTCTCTCTTCTCTCTCCTCACCCACGGCCGAAATCTTCTTCAGCCCAGACCGCCGCCGTCCGGCCACCGTTTGGCTCACCACCGGTCTCGTTCGAACCCCCTCCCTCCGGCGCACCTTCCCACCAAATATCTCCCCCTGCCGGCCGGCCATTTGGCCGGAAAAGCTCCTCAAAGCCCGTACGGTTTTCAGCTCGATCCGCCGCCGTCGCTCCACCTCCGGCCACCATTTCTTCACCACTTCATCACCGGTCCCTTGCCGTCCTAACCCACCTATTTCCGGCCTCCAACGACCACCGGAACAGCTCCTACGAGCTAGCTTTCCTTTTTGGGAAATCCGACCTATTTCCGGCGATTCCGCCGCCACCCACGGCCAACCACCACTTCCAATAGCTTCACAACCATCCCTAGACCATTCCCTATCAATCCCAAGCCCTAGTTTGTCCCCGTTCAAAAGTGGGTTTTTCACAACCCACGGCCACAGTGAATTTTCACTGTGACGTTGCTTTTCCGGCACCGTTTGCAACGCCGCGTGTTTTCTAAAATTGCCATATAGCGCTGTAAGTATTTTCCAAACCCTATTTTCAGATTTAAATATATATTGCTCTTTCAATTAATTAATCTGCTGGTTGGTTGATTCCGGACTGAGTCCGAGGAGTTCGGGGGTCGGATGGATGGAGGACGGAGTTGCTTGTTTTATTGTTTTATGTTGTTGGATTAATTTATTATGCATTGTTATGGCATTACATGGTGCATGCATGTGTGTTTTTGTTTATGTGTGAAAAGCCTGTGTATTGGCGTAAGTGGTCTTACGGGTGCGTGTGTCTCACGACCCCAAGCCGGGATGGGGTATTATCCCGGTGGAGCTCCTCTGGTCACTCGGGTGCGGAATAAGCTGAGTGATGTCCCCTGAGTTGTCGCTAGACGACGGGAGCGGTGGCTAGGGGTTGCTTGGCTACGAACGCGCCGGGCGCGGAACCGGGCATCGCTCTACGCACCGACTCCGTGGCCCTTCGCTGGTGAGGGCTAGAGGATGCTTGGCTCGAACGTGCGGGGCACGGAACTGGACATCGCTCGTTAGGTGTCACATGCGTGGTGGTACTCTGCGATGTGGCACTGGAGCTAGGGTGTGCGGATGACCCCTAGGGGAGATCATGGTGCATACGGATAAAATGTGACTTTGGCGTGTTTTCCGGAAAAGATGTGTTTTTGCGCCAAATGGGTTTTTGGCGTGTGTGGAAAACTGTGTCTTTGGGTTTTGTGCATTGGGCATGGTTCATGCATATTGTTTGAGTTCTATATGTGTTATTATCTGGTAGTGTTTGGGTTTTACTTACCTGCGGTACCATTTTTGGTTCCGTAGCTTTTGGTGCAGAGTTAAAGGACGAAGAGGAAGAGGCTGAGCCCGAGGATGCAGCTCCGCCGGGTTGCTGATGCTATGTGTTATATTTGTTTAAAGCTGTATTTGTGTTTTTGTAATATTTTATCTATGTACGTTTTAAACAGCTTGTATTACGTTATGAAAATTCTGGTACTTAGTGATGACTTTCGTTATCCGCTGCGTGTTCTTTCGTGCACATTTATTGCCTTTGCACACACTTGTCACCCGTCGATGGGATGGTGACCCGGGTTGTCACCATCCGGACGTCTCGATTTCTCCATGTTCGGGCGTGGGGATTTGGGGGCTTCACACTGGGCAAATAATGACAATAAAGAAAACGGGCTCAGCCCTTACTCTCAGTTGTAACATATTAATCCAGAATTAGAGTCTACTCAAAACACGACATTTATTTACACATCAAGTGAAGCAAGGTTACATATTCTAGTTCTGGGTACATGTTCTGTGAGAATACACAATCCCAAAAAACAACAACTGTAACACCAAGTTCCCACTTCAGATTACAACCACAAACAAAATATACAATCTCATAATACAACAGTTCTCCAATGAAACATTTCCCCCTACAGATTTACATCCAGCATCAAAAACCACAAAATGCATAATCTACACTTCTCGAAACATGGCTTCCCAGTTCGTCTTTACATCGACCATCAGAAGACATTAAAAGACAATACAAAGACAATAAATGACATAGCTTGCCAGAGTAATACAAACTACATATTTACAATAATTAGATCGTAGAAGTCTTAAATCACTTAGACAGCAAATTGTAACAGACAACAACAATGGCAATAGCCCAAAGTTTGTGGAGTAGTGTGCGTGAATGCCTATTTTCAGCTTCTTGCTTTAAAAGCACCAACTCCTTCTTCTTAACCTCCTCAAGTATATTGGATAACATTTTCTCAATTGCATCAGCTCTCTTCCGGAACTTAATCTCCCTCTGTTGAAGATCTCGAGTATCCTTTTCAGCTCTTCATCCTTTCTTAATAGTTCATTTTTTATTTGGTAAAGTTCTTGCTCTATGTCCAAAGTACCATCCACCCATTTAAAGAACTTGCAAAATGGTAAGCCCTGCTCATTTTATACAAACAATACTTTCGGTTAGATGTACATATTTAAACTTGGTACATGAAGGAATTATACTTATTGAAACGTTTTACCTCATTGTTGTACTTTGGACAGCCAAAGAAGGGTCATCCTAGATTTCTGAGAGTATTTGAGTATCTCAGTGTCGCTTCAACCTCAGAGAAGCATAAAGGTTGACTCAAAGTACGTTTACCAAAGGATGAGGAAGAAGTTGAGGATGATGACATTCTAACATGAAACAAAAATCCATTAATTCAATCATATGGAAATATAATAAATTGAGTTTAAACATAACCAAAGAATTTATTATACAAATACAATTTGCATGAAACAGAAATCAATTCAGATTCATAAAAAAAAGATTGAGGATTTAGTGCACATAAAAAAAAACTTGGAGTAATAAAAAAACTTGGCTCACATTTAAAGTCTCAAGTGAGATAGTTTAAACAGAACAATCTACATGATTATACAAATGAAAGTAGCATGAAACTAATCTCACTTGGCTCACATACAAGCATATTGAAATCTACATACTTGAGTTTAAACAGAACAATCTAATTCATTGTACAAAGTTCAGATGTTGGAGTAATAAAAAAACTTGGCTCACATTTAAAGTCTCAAGTGGGATAGTTTAAACAGAACAATCCAATTGATTATACAAATGAAAGTATCATGAAACTAATCTCACTTGGCTCACATACAAATATATTGAAATCTACATACTTGAGTTTAAACATCCAATTCATTGTACTCGAAATTGACCTAGCAATTAACAAATCAAACATAATACAAAATAAAACTCAACTTCAGTTGGTCACTTTGAACTGCATTCATCCTCGATTCTTTGTAATTACAAAACCTGCAGAAAAAAACAACGGAAGAATCAGATTTTGAAATAGAAATAAAAATAAATAAATACCTATATCAAATAATATATTTCAACACATATATGCCGGGGGGGGGGGGGGGGGGGGGGTTTACCAACCTTGAGTGGGTTCGGGAGTTTGGGTTAGGTTTTCGGGAGTTAGGGTTAGGGTTAGGGTTTCGGCCCCCAGATTTAGGATTAGGGTTTCGAGAGTTAGGGTTAGGGTTTCAGCTCCCAGATTTAGGATTAGGAGCTCAAAAAACTTTTGGGAAATCGAAACCCAGCAAGATAAACTTGCGAATAGAAACCGAGAGGATAAATGTGAGAAAAGATAAACAAAATTACCCAGACTGCAAACAGAAACCGAGAGAAGAAATGTGGGAAGAAATTGCAAAATCAACCAACAGATTCAAGCACCCACACTTGCGAAGGAGAAAAAAGACGATGAACATATGTATGGATTCTGAGAAGACGAAGGACAACCCTCACCTGCGAAAGAGAAAACCGAGACTCCCAAAACATAAACACAATATAAAATCAAAAACTTGCTCAATTCGATCGAAAGAGAAAACCAAGACTCCCAAAACATAAACAAAATATAAAATCGGCAACTTGCTCAAATCGATCGAAAGAGAAAACCGAGACTCCCAAAACATAAACTCAATAAAATCGGAAACTTGCTCAAATCGATCTGCGAAAGAAACCTTCTCGTCAGGTTCACAAGGGCTAGGGTTAGGGTTGATGGAGAATGGGAGAGGAAAGGGACGAATGACTCGATGGAGAAGATTAGGGGAGACGAAAGGGGTGAAGGGTTAGGGTGGAATGGGCGAGGTGGAATGGATTTGAAGTGTTTAGCACCTGAAGGGTTCCCTTCAACCAATACGCACCGTTTCATTTAATCGGATGACACGTAGGACCTGACTACGCGGCACTTAATCGCTACGCTTGCCATAAACATTTTTGTTTATTTAAAAAAAAACGGATATGAAAATGGAAGAAAAGAGGATTGAAACCCATTTATGTGGTTTCCCGTTTCTAAGGTTGTGAGAGAAAATCTCGGCACGACTGATCCAACTCCCACATGATTTTTCCTCATGTGGGTGTAGGAGATTGGGGTCGGTAGTTTCATGGGTGGATCAATGCAAGGTTGTTGGTGCGTCCCGCTTGAGGGCAGGCGACTGCAACAAGACTTTTTTTTTCCACACAACCTTGATCGTGAGAGCTTCCTTTGCTTTTTTGTCTTCTATGTTTATCATATCATTTCCCGTTACTTCGTTATGGCTCCCAAAGACAAGAAGAAACCCGCCGAGAAGAAGCCCGCTAAGGAGAAGAAATCGATGATTGTGGAGAAGGCTCCAGCCGAGAAGAAGCCCAAGGCCGGAAAGAAGCTCCCGAAGGAAGGCGAAGCCGGCCCCTCAGACAAGAAGAAGAAGCAGACCAAGAAGAGTGTTGAGAGCTACAAGATCTACATTTTCAAGGTGCTTAAACAGGTCCACCCCGATATCGGGATCTCCAGCAAGGCCATGGGGATCATGAACAGCTTCATTAATGATATCTTTGTGAAGCTCCCCCAAGAGGCTTCCCGGCTCGCGAGGTATAACAAGAAGCCCACCATCACCTCTCGAGAGACCCAAACCACAGTGCGTCTCGTGCTGCTTGGTGAACTTGCCAAGCACGTCATTTCTGATGGGATCAAAGCGGTCAGCAGGTTTACTAGCTCTTAGACATAGGTGGTGTCGATTGATGATGGACTTGCTGGTTTTTTGTGTTGAGGGTTAGGGTTCATAGATTAATTTATTTAATTCCTCTATCTTTTGTCTTCTTTTGTTTTTGGTTTTTTGTGTTGAGGGTTAGGGTTCGTAGATTAATTTATTTAATTCCTCTATCTTTTGTCTTCTTTTGTTTTTGGTTTTTTGTGTAGAAGTTGTATCTACTTGATCCCGTTTATCTGTAAGGTAGAAATGAATTCAATAGCTTTTTGGCTCCCTGCATAAGTTTTTCCTTCCATTTGAGAACCAATTCAGTGATTTGAATGATTTTTTCCTCAGTTGATAAATTATGTGATTTGAAAATAATTCGCTTTGGTTTTGCGTATTGAAGTAAGATTATGGTAACAACATATACCCCAAGCTACGCAGTCCATAGACCACCATTCTGTTAAGGTTTTCTTGTAAAGAAATGGGGGAAGGGATGAAACTGAGTGATGGAGGATGGGAAATGGGGACTTAAGGGGGTGGTCTTGGATTTGTTGATTGATTGATAAAAGGTTGAAAGTTTTCCAATAATAAAAACAGAAAGACTATTTTGTCTACTTGGGGGGGGGGGGGGGGGGGGGGGGGGGGGGGGGGGGGGGGGGAAGAGAAACAACAAAACAAAAACAAAAAACATACTATCCAGAATCAGGTGCCATATGGCTGACCATTGAGTCCCTCAAAAGTGTAGGAGATTCACCTCGCGAGTCTTTCTTTCACCAAAAGAAGTTGGGAGTTTACTAATCATTCTATGAATACAAAGACCCTTCTCATTACAAGATACATTTAGTGGGATTGAAACACAATACTTAACAGAAAACTCAATTCTAAACTAAGTAGACGCCAAACAACACGCAAGCACCACTCTATACAGAGTCTACCGCTTCAACCTGCTGTCGGGCAAGGTATCTTTCCCTCCGCTCTTTCTGAGAGAACAATGGAGAAATATACATGAAATCCATCATATAAACTAAATTTCATAAGAAAAATTTCATAACAAATACTGAAAAAATTGACTTACCCATTCATCAATCACAAGACCTTCCCCAATAATCCTTGGACCGGCATCTTCTGGAGGTTTCTTACGAGCCTCAAGTGCAGCCTCAGCTTCAGCCAATTGCCTCTTCAATTTTTCCATGGCCTTGAATAAAACAACAAATTAAACCTCATAAACAGGACTCCTCCATATAATAAGAAAATAATAAAAATTAAATCTCCCTGGCATTTAAACACCAGTAGTATTTACAGGGTTAGGACGCCCAGGATCTAGAAAAACAACTCGCAATATCTGCTCCACTGCCACTTGGTCCTTCTGCTCATCAAACTGGATGAAGGGGGAGCAAAGGGAAAATAAATTTACATAATAAAGTACCACATCACCAAGAACAATTCAATTGAGTTTTTATTCACTTCACAATTTATCTACAGAGAGGAGCATGAGAAAGGAACGAAAAGATAAAACAAGCAGCTAAAGTAAGCATCCAATAGAGGTAGGAAGCACCTCAGAATATTATTAAGGCTAAAAAATAGCATTGTTCATGGCCATAGAAAAACTTAAATCATGATTAAATAGAACATTAATTATGTAGGAAGCAGCACGATCATCTAGAATAAATTAGTAAGTACATTTAAGAAGTATTATTACCTATAGCTTTTCCCAATTCATTGACTTATCAAAAAGAAAGGTTTTCCCAAATCATCAGTATAAGTAATCGTCCAGGAACACTAGTTGTCCGTACAAAGCTCATATCTATAACATCCTGTTTCCCTAGTTATTGATCTGATAACGGATTGCACATATCTCATCTATATAAAGGAATAAGACGTGCAGAAATTTGCATCAGCTTAACCCAGACATGGTATATACACCAAGTACATAAATGTTCAAGCCCACAATGAATAGGAGATATAACTGTGAATGTTCATCACATTTTAGATGATAATACAATGGAATTTAGAAAAGTGAGAAACTTACCAGCTCAGGTACGTAGTCTGTTACTCCTCTGACCTTGAGGCTCATTATTTTGAACTTAAGCTTGCTCTTATCTGGTTTTTCATTGTTCTCTGGCAGCTCCACAAACTTGAACACTAGCATATCCATCCAAATGAAAAGGGTAAACTTGTTAATATATATAAATTAAACAGAATGGAACCAAGATTGATATCCATCAGCCCTGATGAATGCATATCATTAAAAATAAAAGAAATGCCCAAACGCATACAACGCTTATTACCAGTTGCTATGAGACTCTCTCCAGGAGCGAGAATAGCCCCAGGAGGACGCATGAAACAGCTCTTTGGTGCAGTAGTTTGGAACTAAAGCAAGGGGGAAAAACATTAGAAGGTTTGATAAACTGCTCCTTATGATAACAAGATCATCTATCACATAATCGTCTGAGAAATAGCCTTATATGTAAGGGTAAATTTTATTTATGGGATATATCTCCTTATTTCCAGGAATAATATAATAACCCTCAATGACAAGTAACCGCTGAAAAAAGAAAACATAAGACAAAAATTGTATTTACCTTAAAAGCTACATGGGATTTGCTCGTATTTTTAATCCTAACCGCACTCCTTACCTGTTTGCCAGGTTCATCTTCAAAAGGAAAACAGATGAATAACTCAATCACCAGGAAAAAATAAGTTAATCCAGCAAAAGATACAAAATAAAGAACAAAATAAGCTTAATAATTAAATCATCTTCATCGGGCAAGAATAACGGAATCAAGCAAGCATGTAGAAAAATGACAACAGCGATACGAAATAAAGAACAAAGCTTCGGTACCAAATGACGGAGAGAACGAGGACCATACAAGTTAAAACTTTGTAAGCCGTATGTCAAGGGCTTAATTATACATTTAAAGTCCCAATAAGTTTTGAATTGGAGGCATGTAGGGATATTTTCTAGTAGGACTCCGATAATATGGTTCTCCAGCACAAATGAACTACCCACTCTAACAATGTCGCGTTCTCTCGTTTCACTTGTACTTTTCAGAAACCAAATTCCAACAATACGACCATGACATATTTTGAAAGTTCTTCTGAATTATCAACATCGGAGTTCCATTTACTATCTCTCCTTCTAGGCCAGCACCAACAAGACAAACACAAACACGGTCAACTTTCTTACAAAGAATAAAATCCAAACAGGTGAGCTTTATCTTACTCCTTTTTTCCCACTCTAGAGATACCAACAAAATCCGCACCAAAGCGAATTTCGGAAACAGTTTGAGCCACAAATCGATTTAAATAATGAGAATATTTTTGCGATCGAATAGAATTGTCAATTCATGAAGTTCAAAAGAATAAACCACCCAAAGTCAGATCGAGATCGAACAAAACTCAGACACGAGAGAGATACGTAACAGGGACGTGAGCAAAATAAACGAAGTACGTACAGGGAAAGTAGAGCTTATTAGACGGATCGAGCTTGAGCCGACGCCGGGCCGGGAGGAGCGACCTCGCAACAGAAGATACCGAGTTTGAGGCGTGAGGAGGGTTCGATCCCTCCACAAGTGGATGATTATTATGGATTTCATTACTGTTATCATCATGTCTGTGATTATTCTGGTGATGAGCGTTGTACGAAGACGACGAAGACGTCGTATTGGTGCTATTATTCCCAGAGGCAGAGTGAAGAAACGGTAGCTTGAAGAAGTTCCAGGATTTTCCGTCGGACGGAGACTTGTGGTCGGCAGCTATGGCCATGGCGGAGAATCGGCCGGCAGGATGACTCGGACTTGCGTCGGCGATAATGGAAGACGGAGGGGAAGGAGGGGGAGTCGTCGGATTTTAAAGGGTGGGTTTGATTCTTCAAGTGTATTTGAGTAGAGTTGGGCTGACGTCCGATTCTCTCCCTTGGGAAATTTCGTCGAAATGACAATACGGCTCGAAACGACGTCGACTCCTAAGGATAAAGGACGACCGTTGACTTGGAACGGGTCAATAGACTCAATACTCGTTTTCGGTAAGCCATTACTCATTAGAAAACTGACCAGACGGACCGAAACGGTCATCGAAAATTTTCTGTTTCAAAGCAGATGGTACTGTTTATAGCAAAGTTATGAATATGGAACTCGAGATGTACCGTTCAAATTACTGAAATCAAATATTTTAATATTAATGCCGTTTTATATATTATTTTGAAATAGTTGATATATAAATAAATTTTGAGAAATACTTTTTGCAGTCGGCAAATATAGTCGGTGTGCAGTCGTGGAGAAAAAAGTGAATTAATACGGGATCTACATGAAAAAAAATTATTTTTATAACTTTTTTTTATTCATGTAGGTCCCCCTGAATATAAAATAATTTTTTTATAATTTTTTTTTATTCATTCCGTACAGCTGACTGCACGCCGACTGTATTTGCCGACTATATCTAGCAAAGCCCTATATATATATATATAAATTATAAATAATCTAGTTTGAATTGAGACTCAAAAAATAAGTTTCTAGTTTAAAAAAATAAAAAATAAATAAATGTCAAAATACCAGTCGGTATTTGAAGTGGTACAAAACAAATGTAATACTTATACTAAACCAGTGACCGGTATAGAACATACTAATAGGTACGATATAGTATTTAAAACACTTGGTACTAGACCAGTAAAAAACCAGCCAAATCTAAAATATAATTAAATTTTATATGAATGACCTACATTGAAATAATTTAAAAATTTTAACTTAAAACTTAAGTTATTGTAACTTTAAAAGAATTTTCAAAATTAGATATTCATTATTTAACCATCACATTTATATTTTTTTCAAAAAATAATTAACAAAAATTTATTAAATTTTGTTTTAAAGCTTTCATTAGTAAACGAAGCTATATTATGTGCAAATTTTTCAAGAAATATTTCTTTGTAAATAATGCTATTTCATGTTGAATAATTGGATTGATATAAAAAATAGTTATCAAACAATAATTTTAAATAAAAATTAAATTATTAATTAATATATAGAATATATTTACAAAATATATAAAAAATATTTTTAAAATAAATAATATTATATTATTATTTTGACTTTAAGATAGATAGTTTAATGTAATTAATATCTTCAATGATTTTGGTTTTAACTAAAATCTCACTTTTAGCCAAATTTTAGACTTACAATAGTTAGATCATTGTCAATACTCTAAGCCACGTGTTTTTTCTCTATCAAAGTTATTACCAATGTAAATTGTATTTTTTTTTCTTTTAAATATTTTTTAAGCATCTTTAATCATTAAAAAAAAAGTCATAACTTCACAAATATTTCCTTCCTTAATAATTGAGAAAAAAAATTTAAAATATCCAAAACAAGAAGTTTGAGTGGGCAAAAACAGGAGGTTAAGTATCATTTTCCTTCATTTATATTTTTTGCTACTATGCCTCTAATTTATAGGACACATTTTAGCCTTTGATCTAACACTACATTATGGTTCCACGTAGCTTATTAAAAAATTAAAACAAAAATATAAAAATGTAGATGGAATCTAAAATTTTAATTTTTACCATTTTATGTTTTTAGAAATTATTTTCTTTTGAATATGTATTTTTTAAATTCTTTTAATAAGTTAGATTACACTATATTACCATTTTTAAAGGAAAATTTTTTTTGTCATCCTTACACTTCATACACCCCATTTATTTTAATTTTTTTTTATTTTTTCTATAATAAATATGCAGTGTGCGGATAATAAATAGAATAATTCAATTAGTTTAATAAAAATAAAATGAAATAAAAATAAAAAATAGAAAAATAAAAAAAATATTTTAATATATAAAATATGTTGTGTGGGATGATGTGTAGTATTTATCTTTTTTAAAAAAGTGGCTCTACAGCCACACTCAGGGGATCTTGACTAGGATCTTGTCAAGGCAAATTTTTATTTTGTCTTTTTTTTTCTTTTTGTTATATGTATTTTTTTAATAATTTTAAATATTTAAAAAATTACAATATTATTAAAAAGATATTTCGTTAATTATTAAATAATAAAAAAAAAAAAAACGAGATTTTCAGTCGAGAAAAGTCACGGCTTTAGCATTTCTCTTTTTAAAATTGCTGTACAAGTCCATATACAAAATCAATGATATAAATGAGAGGAATGCCTTTTTTTCTTTTTTTTTGAAAAGAATGAGAGGAATGCTTAACAAACCTCTACACGCCACCTACACCACATTAGGAGGTACAATGAGATTACACCCTCGTGATAAATACTGTTTCATGTTTAGACTGACGCAAGATTTTGGACCTTGGAGCGTCGTTTACTCGTTTATAAACCACACGCTAGTCGGTTGAGAGAGCCTGTACTTTCTCTTCGAGTCTTTGCCGAGTCAATCACGCCTAAATTGGAGGTGTGCTTTTTGTCAATGATATACGCTAATTATTTATACTCTCTTTATATTAAAATAAAACCAAAGATGAACGAGATAGAGACAAATATATATATATATATATATATATATATTTTTCCTGTTTTATACGTTGAATTTTGATCATTCATGTTTGAAACTTATGTGGCTTAAACAAGTCTATTAAAATTAAAAACCATTTATCTACATGATAGGACTAGGTTAGTGTCACGGATTTAGAATTTCTTCACTCGACCCGTGCGGCTTTAGGAAGCTTTCTCTCTACAAAGCTCCTAAGTAAGCCTTCTAAATGACCCAAGACAATAGAGAACAAAACTAGAGAGAAGATAGAGAGAGAAGCTCTAGAGAACTTATTTCTCTTATTGCTTGGTGATTTACACAAATGAGACCCCCTCTATTTATAGGGAATGGTTAGTATTGTGACACTTGTCATCAATCTAAGGGTAAAAAACTTTCTAGATTACTACTCTAGAATGGTCTATAACGCCCCTTCTAGATTACTACTCTAGAATTGTCTATAACGTCCTTTCCTAAAACGTTTCTACACCATTCTAGAATACTCCACACAATTCTACAAGATTACAAAGGACTAGGAGACTCTAGAATGTTGGAGAATTCTTTAGAAAAATCTAGGTGGTGACATTCTCCCTCACCTAGCTTCGCGACGTCCTCGGCGCTGTATCTTCATGGAACCTTCGTATGTGATCTTCAAACTGCCACAATGACTCTTTTGGTTCTCAAGTTGTCTCGCTTTCGGGCAATCCCTTCCACTTGATCAAGTATTCTTGGCGTGGCTTATGACTCTTTCGCCTGATGACACGGTCCGCCAAGATTTCTTCTACTTCTTTGTCAAAAGTGGTAGTTATGCCTAAGGGTGCGCGCTTAGACTCTCCTCGTGTTGGCTCTTCTTCATCACCATGGTAAGGCTTCAAGCAGCTGACATGGAAGACTGGATGAAGCTTGAACTTGGAGGGTAAGTCTAGTTTGTAGGAGACCTTCCCTATTTTCTTGATGATTGGGAATGGTCCCTTATAACTTCGTACAAGCCCCTTGTGTAACTTTCTTGTGAACTTGTGTTGGCTCGACAAGATTTTTACTAACACCAAGTCGCCTATATGATATTCCGCGTGCCTCCTTTTCTGATCAGCCCACTTCTTCATCTTCTTGGTTGCTTTGTCTAAGTAGGAACGGGTCACATCCAATTGTTCGTTCCAAGACTTAGCAACCTTGAACGCTGTTGGACAATTCCCCGCATAGCTTGTCTCCAATGACTGGGGAGTAAGTGGTTGTTGTCCCATTACAATCTCAAAGGGGCTTTTGTTTGTGGATTCACTCCTTTGCAAATTATAGGAGAATTGAACGACATCCAATAACTTAACCCAATCGGATTGGTTGCCACTTACAAAGTGCCTCAAGTATAACTCTAACAAGGCGTTCACCCTCTCAGTTTGCCCATCTGTCTGTGGGTGAAAGCTGGTAGAGAAATGTAGGGCAGACCCCATAAGCTTGAATAGTCCTGACCAGAACTTTCCTGTGAAGCGAGGGTCCCGATCACTAATGATACTCCGTGGTAAGCCCCAATACTTCACCACATGCTTGAAGAATAACTTTGCAGTTTCTTCAGCTGAGCAATCCTTAGGGGCCGCTATGAAGGTGGCATACTTGGAGAATCGATCTACCACCACAATGAGGGTATCGCACCCCTTGGATTTAGGTAGAGCCACTATAAAATCTATGCTCACACTTTCCCATAGGTGAGAAGGAATGGGTAGTGGTTCTAGTAATCCTGCAGGACTTTGATTCTCCGCCTTGTCTTGTTGATACACAAGACAAGTCTTCACGTAGAGTTCCACCTCATCTCTCAATTGAGGCCAATAATAGGAAGCTTCCAGCAAAGTTCGAGTACGTCGTTGGCCCGGATGTCTAGCCCACAAGGAATCGTGGCACTCCTTGATAAGGTTCCTTCGTAGATTTCTCCACTTTGGAACATAGATTCGCCGCCTTATGGTGTAGAAGACCGTCCTCTACCCAGAATCTTTTAGTTTTCCCCTCCTTAGCCATACTTACCAAGTTCTTGGCTAAGCGATCATGCTCCATGCCTTCACGGATCACATCAAGTAGCTCCCCTTGAGCTTGAGTGATAGCAGAAAGTTCACCCTTCCTACTTAGTGCATCAGCAACAAGGTTGGCCTTCCCAGGTTTGTACTCCTAGACAAAGTCAAATTCTGTCAAGAAGTCTTGCCACCTAGCTTGCTTTGGGCTTAGTTTCTTCTGACTTTGGAAGTAACTAGTGGCAATATTGTCTGTCTTGACCACAAAATGGGAGCCAAGCAGATAGTGTCGCCAAACTCTGAGGCAGTGGATGATAGCCGTCATCTCTTTCTCTTGTACGGTGTATCGCCTCTCAGTCTCATTGAGTTTGCGACTCTCATATGCAATGGGATGTCTCTCTTGCATGAGAACTACCCCTATTTCAAAATCTGATGCATCTGATTGTACCTCAAAAGGCTTGGTACAATCTGGTAGGGCCAAGACCGGTTCCTCCGTGATGGCTGTCTTCAGATCGTCAAAGGCTTCCTGACACCTTGACGACCACTCCCATGTCCTGTTCTTCTTGAGCAAGTCGGTGAGGAGGGATGCTCTTGTAGAGTATCCCTTTATAAATCTCCTATAATAGTTGACAAGCCCAAGGAAGGATCGAAACTCGGTAACCTTAGTGGGAGGATCCCACTTCTTGATTGCCTCAACTTTCCCCTCTTCCATGCTGAGTTTTCCACCTTGGATTTTGTGGCCAAGGAAATGGACTTCATTTAGTACAAATGAGCACTTCTCCTTCTTAACATAGAGTTGGTTTTCCTTTAAGACACGGAAAACAACCCTCAAATGCTCCACATGTTCCTCAAGGGTAGAACTATAGATGACAATATTATCTAAATAGACTACCACAAATTGATCAAGATAGGGATGGAAGATCTTGTTCATGAGTGTGCAGAAGGTGGCTGGAGCATTTGTGAGGCCAAAGGGCATCACCAGGAACTCGTATGCTCCATAGCGAGTTACACAAGTTGTCTTTGCCTCGTCTCCTTCCGCGATCCTCACTTGATAATACCCTGATCTTAGATCAAGTTTGGAGAAGTACTTTGCATGGCTCAATTGGTCAAATAAATCAGCAATTAAAGGAATTGTATATTTGTTTTTTATGGTTACCTTATTTAGAGCATGATAGTCGATGCACAGTCGCAAAGACCCATCATGTTTCTTTTGGAACAACACGGGTGCCCCGTATGGTGCCTTGGAGGGTTGGATGAATCCGGCATCAAGTAGCTCCTTAAGTTGCCTCCTTAGTTCTTCAAGCTCTGGAGGTGACATGCGATAAGGTGCTTTGGTGGGTGGTTTGGCACCGGATTCCAACTCGATCTAATGATCCACCTCTCTCCTAGGTGGTAGTTGCTTGGGCAACTCTGGCGGCATGACATCCTCATAGTCCCTGAGGACCTTTTGGATCTCCTTGGGTGGAGGGGAGGAAATCTTCACTTCATCTTCCTCCACAGAAGCCAAGTAAGACACCTCGCCCTTCTTCCATCCTTTCTTGAATTTTATGGCGGATAGAAGCTGGGTAGTGTTTGGCTTGGACACGGTGGGTATCATGCATGGACCGCCCTCTAAGATACACATCGAGTTGTAGTGGGGAAGAGACACTACATTGAATTGTCTCAAGAATTCCATCCCCAACACGATGCTGAAGTCATCCATAGGAGCGACCGAGAAATCCACCGTACCTTTCCAAGTGCCAAGTTGTAGCTCCACCCTGTGAGCTACGCCATCAAGGGGTTTGGCCTCAGAATTCACGGTCTTCAGCCATCCTTGACCTTTCTTAAGAGGAATCTCTTGCCGTGTGGCCTCTTCCTTCTTAATGAAGTTTTGAGAAGCTCCTGAGTCGACCATGGCATGACTCTTCTTCCCATTGACGAGCACCTCTACAAACATCAAAGATCCATCCTTAGTGGTTGGCTTTGTGCTTGCCTTGAGGGAGTTGAGAAGTTGTAGACACCCCAGGTGCGACTTCTCTTGAACTTCCTTCTCCTCCAACATAGCGTTGAGGGCCTTCCTCTTGGGACAATCTCTAGCCCAATGTGGTCCGTCACAAAGAAAACAAGCATCCTTTGGCTTCTTGTCTTTGGAGTGGTCCTTCTTGCCCTCCTTTGATGTTGAAGGCTTGTCTCTTCGGTCTTTATACTATGGGGGCTTGAACCCCTTCGCTCCCCCACCCTTGCTGTGATTATCCTTTGAAGACTTGGGCTTCGAAGAGTTGTCACTCTTATGATACTCAAATTCTTCTAAGGTTTCGGCCACTGTTAGGGCGGTGGAGATGTCGTTGACTCCACGATGCTTGAGTTCTTGAGCCACCCAAGACTTGAGACCATCGATGAAGTTGAAGAGGAGATCTTCTTCACTCATGTTTGTGATTTGAAGCATGAGGGCAGAAAATTCCTCAACATAGTTGTGGATAGAAGAGGTGTGCTTTAACTCCTTCATTCTCTTTCGCGCATAAATAGCCACATTTTCATGATAGAATTGCCTCTTGAGTTCACGCTTGAACTCTTCCCAAGAATCAATAGTGCAAGTACCCTTCTCTATCTCACTATGCTTACAACACCACCAAGTACCAGCAAGATTAGTAAGGTAGAGAGAGGCAGTACGTACCTTGACATGCTCATCTTGCATGTTCAAAGCTTCAAAGTAGCACTCCATGTGCCACATGTAGTTGTCTAGTTCTTTGGCATCCCGCTTGCCATCGAACTCCTTTGGTTTGGGGGTATCCACCCTTGGTGTCGCCATCATTCCAGCTCCGATGGTGCCCCCATTGGTCACTGCCCACTTGCATATAGCCCAATCCGCCTTGGTCTCCTCCAGACCAACACGGTATTCCTCCATTTACCCTTGGAGTTTTGTTAGCTCCCCCAAGACCTGGTATTGGAAAGCAACGTTCTCAACATGCTGTGCCTCGATGGTGGGGTTGATGGTGCTCAGAATGGACTCCTTGAGTGATTCGGATTGTCCCTCCAATCCTAGCTCCTCCAAACCTTGCTCCATGATGTCAAGTCGATCCCTGACATCCGCTACCGCCACCTCCGTCCTCGTCACAGTGTTGTCAAGGGTGCTCACCTCCCTGTGAGACTGATCTCATTCCTCGATCTTGGCCAATATCTTGGCCATGGCCCTCTCGATGCCATCGAGACGAGACTCCATAGATGAGTTTGAATCTTTCGACCTCTTGCTCTTTCGTGTCTCCTGGGGCTCCATGGTGATCTCGCTTGGATCTGCCATCCCAACCTGAATAGCTTTGATACAAACTGTCACGGACTTAGAATCTCTTCACTCGACTCATGCGGCCTTAGGAGGCTTTCTCTCCACAAAGCTCCTAAGTAAGCCTTCTAAATGACTCAAGACAATAGAGAACAAAACTAGAAAGAGAAGATAGAGAGAGAAACTCTAGAGAACTTGTTTCTCTTATTGCTTGGTGATTTACACAAATGAGACCCCCTCTATTTATAGGGAGCTCTTGGTACAAATAATGGTTAGGATTGTGACACTTGTCATCAATCTAAGGGTAAAGAACTTTCTAGATTACTACTCTAGAATGGTCTATAACGCCCCTTCTAGATTACTACTCTAGAATTGTCTATAACGCCCTTCCCTAAAAAGTTTCTACACTATTCTAGAATACTCCACACAATTCTACAAGATTACAAAGGATTAGGAGACTCTAGAAGGTTGGGGAATTCTCTAGAAAAATCTAGGTGGTGACATTAAGCTCCATTTAATAGTTGTGTGAGCCTCACTCACATGCCTTCAATATCTATAGATGCAACTTCATCAATTTTCCAAAAGCACTGCTAGGTACAATCCCTGTTGGGATCAGAGTGTAGATGAATGGGGCTTTTGGTCATGTAATCTTTAAATTATGATGAAATGTCAAAAAGGTCCCTAGCATATTTCCCCTCCAACAATAGAATTCTTAGATCCCACTAGCATTTACATTTGCATTTCTAGAGTCATCTCGCTCTTCCCTCCAATGGCCCCCTTTCTCACCCTCCTCCTACTCTTTCTTTTCTTACTCATCTCCACCACCTCCACATCTTTTTCCTCTTTTCCCACTATTAAAGACGATCAAAAGAAGACTACTTACATAGTCCAAGTTCAACCCGATGCAAGCCTTCCATTTTCCCTAACCACGAGCTCTGGCAGTTTTGGTTTCACGTTATGTTCATTTGTTAATATTGGTTCATTTTTACAAAAAATGCACCGAATTTCCAAAAGCAATCAGAAATGGGAGTCGAGTGCATGCCAGGTTAGAGACGGAGCCCTACCCACCATCGACTTCAACATAAAGACATGCATAGATTACACAAAAGAGGAAAATCCTCCAAATTACAAAGCTTTAATTCATGAAAAAATCATATATACTCTCTACATTAAGGAAAACAAGGACGAAACCACTAGCACAAATCACTACCTTCTCTCAGTTCTCACAGACACACAACACAATGCTCTCGAATTCCAAAACTCTCATTTTTCCTCCCTTCAAAGAGTTGTCCTCCCGCACGTCATTTCCCTCATCCCTGAGCTAGTCTACCATTGCTAGTCTTGGGCCTCAAGACCACCAACAATGTTGGTCTCCTCAAAGAATTAGACTTTGGGTATGACCTTGTCATTGGAGTAATCGATATAGGCATCTAGCCTGAGCGTAAGAGCTTCAATGATTGAGATCTTGGCCCTGTATCCTCCAAGTGGAAAGGTTGATGTGTCACCGCCAAGGACTTCTCTTCCCCCTCCTGCAATTACAAACTCATCTGTGCTAAATACTTCTCTCCTGGCTTTGATTCCACCAATGGCAAAATGAACGAGATCAACGAGTTTTGCTACCCTAGGGACTCGAATGGCCACGGCACCCATACTGCCTCCATTGTTGCCAGCCGCTAGGTCTTCCCGGCCTTTACCCTTGGTTACAAGTGCAGAGTTGCCACAGCATGGAGAGCTTTGAAGTCTGATTTTGAGCCCGATTCTTTCATGTATTTTACTCCATAGAATGATAATTTGAGTGTTAATGAAATGATTCGTTCCTATCGTGCACGGGGAGTCCCAAATTGCGGACTACATACAAAATTTTCCATTTTCCCAACCTCAATTTCGAAATGGATGGTGCTGGTGAGATGCCCAGCACATACCGTTGGGAGTACACTAGCACAAATAGGAAATTTTTTTATTATTATTTTTTCGTAAATATTTTTTTACATCCTTAATCATTAAGAGAAAAATAAAATAAAAATACACAATTTCACTAATAATCACTTCTTTAAACATTTAGATGAGTTTAACTTTTTTAGGTTAAAATTAGTTTAACTTTTTAGGTTAAAATTTATGAAGTATGTTGAAATGAATTTAACTTTTTACGAGAAATTGAAAAAATAGTAAGTTTCATCAATGATTGGTTTAAAATGAGTTGAGTTTAGTTTAACAACCAATTACAACATAAATTAACTCTTTGACCCGCCCATTTTGATCGATCAACCAAACAAGTATATCTAAAATCGAAACACTCATTGGTCTCTATTTCTTGCTGTTTTTGTTCATGTTGATATAACTTTGTAATGGGATTCTCGTTATAACTCTTTCACCCCTTCTTTTTCCAATATTTAGACAAAAAGAACTATAATTTGTTGAAGCCTTTATTTAGCATAGAAGCTAGATGGTCAGAAATATAATCAAGCTAAACTAATTTTATTTTATTCTATTCCATCTGATTCTTAAACATAATTCAAATTTAAAAATTTTAAATTAATTATTACAACTTTTTTAAACTAATCATTACAACTTTTTCATACTTTTAAAATGAAAAATAAAAAACAATTCCAAATTTTCAAATATTTAAACAAAAATAATATTATAAAACAGTATTCTTAAAATATTTTAACTTTATAATATTTTTTATTCAAATTTTTCTTTCTTATTTTCTAAAATTCAAAAAATATTTAGCTTAAATTATCTCACTACTATTCATAAACTATCTTACTATTATTCATAAAATTTTCATCTCATCTTACTCTACAAACCTGCTCTATTCGATATTTGAGCTTGACTTAACTAATATATGATTGTTCGAGCGACTTGAATTCAATTCTATATTAGAAATCTTGTTAATTGAACTCGGCGTAACTTAAACAAGTTGAGTGAATTCACACGCAAATAAATTTAACTTTTAAAAAGTTTACAAATAGTTCAAGCTTGATTATATAATTAAGTATATTATATATGGAGCTCAAACTTAAACCACATTAAGTATATTAGTTTATATAAATCAACTACAAATTACATGACAAAATAAACTATTCAAAAAAATAAGATTTAGGTACGGTTTAGACAGTGAGTTGAAATGAAAATTATAAGTTGAATAAAATGTTATTAGAATATTATTTTTTAATATATTTTTTTTAGATTTGAAACAATTGAATTGTTTATTATATTTTTATCATAATGAGATAAATTGAAATGTTTTAACTATTCAAACGGAACCTTGATGACCGGATATATACAAAAGAGAACTATTAGACGCATAAATATGTGGATTCACGAAAAATATGAAAAAGAAAATGTGGTTTCAAGAATTTTATTTTTCATTTGAGACATGTTTTTAAACACCAAAATATTCTAATCAATAGCTTTGGAGCTAAAAAAAAAAAATTAAAAGAAGCTAAAAAGACATCAAAACCACCTTCACAAAATACAAAAACTTGTAAAAGTTTCTTTCCAAACATACCATTCCTAACTTCATCAAACGCCCAAAAATCCTTCGCCAAAAACAAAAAACATTATCACAAAATTCTACTCGAACCTGAATAACTTGGTTTTAGATATTTTAATGATGTGTTAGAATGTAAAAATAAATAAAAATAGGCCTATAAATAGATTTTCTTTCTTTTCCGTGGATATTGAGTGTCTTTTTAACTGCATGACAATTGAGTTGGATCCACAGTTTTTAATACCATACCGTACTGGCCGGTATGACTGGTATATGTTGTACCGGCCACTGGTCCAGTACAGGTATTACCTACATTTCATACCGGCCCAAATATCGGACATAGCAGCCGTACCAACCCAAATACCAGCCTGTACCGACCGATATTTTGGCATTTAATTTTTTTTTTATTATTTCTTCAAACTATAAACTCATTTTTTGACCCACAATTCAAAGCAAGTTATTTAAAATTTATATATATATCTTCTATATATAAAAAGTGTGTATGAAACGGAAAATCTTGTTTTAACGGTTTTTCTTGTTTTTCCATTAAAGTTAACACCGTTTATTTTAACGGTTTGGCACATAAAATGAAGACATAAATGTTGAGAGAGATAGCATTCAATGTTGTTATATGATTTATTAATCTCAATAATTATAATACTTAATAGTTTATATAATAATAAGTAATTAAAGATTAGTTATTATATTTTTCTCTTTCTCCTTAACATATACAAGTGTATTAGGTGCATAAGACGTGAATCCCTAAGTATAATATATGTGTATTATACGTTTCATTAACTCAGATTATTGAGTATTCCAAATTTAAAAATCTCATATAATATATAATACAAGTGTGTTTAATCAAAGTGTTTTTTTTTTTCCCCCACGGTAGTAGGACGTAACTTCCGTTAAGTCATATTCCATACGTGGACTTGCTATAATAGGCACGTGACAAAGGCTGTGATCCTTGAGCTAATCAAGAAAGAGTAAATTCGGCCAACAATTTCAAAATATATTTTATGATATATATATATGCTATATATAGAAAATATTATACCACAAATTTTATAAAAAGATTATGTTTTAACTTTATGTTGTCCCTGATCGACTCAACCAACAGCAAAATAAGAATTTCAATGTTGTCTCTATTGATTGTCTACAGGATGACATAAATTGATGAATTATAATACAAATATCAAACGACACATATTTTAAACTACCGTCTGTGTTAGACTTTTATTAAATTTTTTGTATACATCTTTGCTAAAATTATAGATGTTATAAACATATTTTGAATTATATGATACTTTGAACTAATTTTTTTTATTTTCTCCAATATGCCTTAAATTATTAAGTGACATCAATAATTTTTATAAAATATATATTATTTTTTACAAATAATCATTTCCTAAAATTAGACAAACGTGCTTTGCACGTTACTCCCACCTAGTATATATATATATGTATTTACATATAATTTATTTATATATAGACTATTATTATTTTGGAATATAATTTATATATATAATTTATTCATATATTGACTATTTCGAAACACATAAAATAGTATCGGTTCTGAAATATTTCATTTTAAGATCTTGACCAGTATAACTTCCGGTACGGTATTCAAAACTTTGGTTGAACCGGCTATTCTTTTTTTATTTTTTAATTCACTCCAAAGTCCAAACTCTAGAAAGACATTATCTAAGATGCTTTCAACTGCATGACAAGTGGCTAGCTTGGTGGGTTTGGTAAGGCGTGAAAACTGACCTCCCGCCAGCACTCAAATGCTTCTTTGAAAAATTGAGTACTTTTCCATTTCTCTTCAAATTAAGAAGTCTCAAGTTCCAATTTGATTCAGTGTTCTTTCTGATCCAATCCGGTCTAAAATCAAGTTTTACATGATGTAATCTTAAGTTGCCACATAAGGATGTCACTGATTTTAGAAAAGCCAGACCACATAGGATTATTTCTCATATTTTACTTTTTTTTTCTTTTAAATCCATACTCCTAAAATTCTAAATCACAATCCCTAAAATATAAGAAAAAATATAGTTTTTTTATCATCCCATGACATGGTATTAGATAATAAGTTTATAAATAAAAAAATCTATTCATCATCTATTTTCTTCTGATCATTTCAAAATCTTAACTTTACTTATCCCTTAAAATCTAAACCCCTAAACCTAAGCCCTAACTCATTTAAGGACCGCCGCCAGCCACTGGCCACCACTTTGGTCGTCCCTCATAATGGCAACCAAAGTTTACATCTGCACAACATTGATTCATCCATCTCGGGTGGGTCTAACCACCCCGATGATGGGCCGCTAGAGATAAACCGATTGTAACATGTAGGTTCAGTGCCAAATTGTTTAAAAAAAATAGATTTATATTTGCTAAAAGTCCATCAGTTTTCAAATATGTTTATATTTTAAAATAGACTACGGATATAAAATCTTTGTTTTGGTAGATTTTAATTTTTGGTGGATTTGATATTTAGGTTAAAAATATTTTTATGGGCCAAAATAATTTTTTTTGAATAAATTGGATTTTTTTTAATTTTTTATTGTTTTAAATTTGAGTCGAGGTCCAAGATTCAAGAAATAGCCCATTTATTTATTTATTTTTATCACTTTATTTTTATGTGTTGCACAAGTTCGCTCACAGCCCCTTAGACTCCACTTCATGCACGCTTTGATCACGCCCATTTCCCTCTTCATACACGTCTCTTTCCTTAGGGTTTATTTTTGGTTCCCTATATATACTTCGGTTAGATTTTCCTACATGAAGAAACTTAAAGCCGTAACCCTTCTCTACGTACAGAGCATCCACCTCTCCTTTTTGCTAACCATTATAACCCACTGCCGCTGCAGAGTTAGCCTTTGTCCAGCCATGCGAAACCGTAGCCAACACCTCAAGCCGCAACCCTTCTCTACGTACAGAGCATCCACCTCTCCTTTTTGCCAACCACTATAACCCATTGCCGCTGCAGAGGTAGCCTTTGTCCAGCCATGCAAAACGGTAGCCAACCATCCCCGACGTTGCACCCTCACGGCCTTCCCACAAACGACCATCACCGTCAACCTCTTATGCCTCACTCCACTGACCTACACCCCCATGGCCAGCCACTGATAAGCTTGGATGTGAAGCGCTCTATTTTTATACAACAAAACAGAGTGATTGTTTTACCCACCGTGAGCCATCGAGCCACCCTCACTCCTCCTCGCCTCAGCCATGAACCACCCAGTTGCACCACCCCGCCAGAATCAACAATAGGAAGCGATGCTAGAAGCCTCCCACCAGCCCATATCCGCCGCACGATTCTCTCTCGGTAGGCTCGAGTTTCTCTGTCCCTCTCTCGCTTACGGTTGATCTCTCTCTCTCTCTGTGTTCAGCCGCCACCTTGCCGATGTAATCTCCACCACCTCCCAGTTCCTCGCATTGCTCCTCCACTCTCGGTGAGTATGGACGTCTCCGTTGCATGTGTTTGGTTTCAGTTTTTCTTTCCCTTTTTGTTTCTGTTTTCCCAAACACCCCATAATTGTGAATTTATTTTCCAAAATGCCCTCATATCAGGACAGTTCAGTGGGCATGAGTTTGCTTTTTAAAAGTCGCTTGCATAGTTTTATTTGAGGTAGTACTCTTCGTCCAGTTCCGATCTGGAAATTTGGATATATCCAAACCGAACTCAGATTTCAAATTTAGGTTGGAATCTAGACCAAATTAATTTGGATTAGATTTAGGTCAAAAATTAAATGAATCCGGATTTTTAAAAACCCGGATTCCGGGTTTTTTTTTTTAATATAAGTCTATGTTATTATTGATTTTCTGGAAAATATATTTATAAAAAATTATATCTTTTATTACAACTTTTTCAAGAAATAATATTGAAAAGTAAAAAAAATTCATTGCATAAAACTCTATATATTTATCATTGTCCATAATGCTAAAAAATATCAAAATGAAAAACTAGATTTATGTTAAGAATAGCCATGGCTATAAACAACAAATGAACTTTATTACTAAATGCATGTAAAAAAAAAAAAAAACAAATCCACTACATATTACATTGTCTAAACAAATTTCCTTAAGAACAATACAAAACACATATATTGTTTTAATTAAACTCCAATACACAACAAAAAACATGAACTAATTTACTACATCATCGTAGAAGGACTTTGATTTGCTATCATCATGAAAATAGTCCCATTTTGATTTGCTATCCACCTACAGTTCATGAAAATAAAAACAAAAACGAACCACCACTTTTGATATGATTAGCATAAAGTTTTAAAAAGTTATAACCACAAAATGAAAAATACAAAGAGAGATCATTTACTACCACAAAGGAAATCTGCAGTTCATGATCTTAGTAATTTACTTGATAGTTTTGAGAAAAAGAACAAGAAGGCAGAGCCAAAAATTACAATCACAATATTTATCTGATAGAGTTAATAACATGCATGACAACAAAATAATAGAAAACAAAATAATAATAGGAACACTCAACACAAGAAAGACTGCTTTTCGAGAAGTCACTCGTACACACATATCCAGTAAGCTCTACAAATTAAAGAGCAAAGATCAAGAGAACGTGATAAACAGAAAATGAAAAGAAAAATATAGCAAAAATATAAAATATCCCATAAAACTAAACAGAATTATTATTAACCCATTTTACATACCATGTTAAAGATCAAGAACGATAAACACATAAAGTAGATAAAAGAATAGTGATATTTTGCATAAATTAAGGAAACTGTTTACTCTCAGCTCCAAATTGAATGCACACACATTTTTAGGCATGCCCCCATAGCAGGGAATTTTGAGCATGATTCACATACACATCAATCATTAATGCGGTTACAAAATATGTTGATTTGGAAAATGAGATAGGATCCAACAATAAGCATACTACAATGCAAAAATGCTAAGAGTAGGCTATCCCATTAAAGAATAACGATGAAACACCCAGAAACTACCACTAAAGTTAATGTTATTACCAGCTGAAAGCTATCTAGACAATATTGACACGAGATCAATAAAGATTCATATCTAGAACATTCCTGTCGTGCCACAACCAAAAATAAAAAGGCAAATAGAAATATTAAACGCCCTAAACAGATTTACAATACGTATCCCTTAACAACAAATTAAACAAGATCTTGTTACCAAGACGTAAGCTCTTTCAATGCAAATAATACACCACCAACTGGAGCCCTAAAAGCAGCAGCAACTCCAGCTACACACCCACACGTAACCTTTTCAAAACATCAGACAAATAAAATGAGACCCAGTTCACCCAATCATTAGATCTACCACATTTACATTCATCGTTCACATTGGTCGTCGGCAATCGAGATAGACACGGCAGTGAAAAAAAAATCCAAAGTCAACAAATAGGTAACACAATAGAGGGAAGAAATAAAACATACCCAAATGGAAGCACACCGGAGAGATGAGGGATTGAGGAAAAAAGGAGATGATCGGTGAGCAGCGCGATCAATTTCCGGTTTTAGACAAAACGAAAGCTCTGGCGCTAAAGGGATGAGAGAGAGAGAGAGAGAGAGAGAGAGAGAGAGAGAGAGAGAGAGAGAGAGAGAGAGTGTGTGTGTGTGTGTGTGTGTGTGTTACGGGTCAGACCCCGTAGTTGGACTGCTATGTTGGGCTATCAATGAGTGAAACATGATGGTCTCATGGTTATTAGGCCTATGGGCCCACTGCATTAAATTCTTGTTTCTTTAGTTGAATGAGTCAATTGCAAATAACTAATATGATACTAGAAGTTGTTGAGTCGTGTCTTTAATTTCGGTCTGTTATTTAATTTCAAGTATTTCGGCAGCATGTGCCAGCAGTTACTTAATTCCCTATAAGTAGGCAATTATTTTGCCAAGTCAGTAGAGTCAGTTGTCTATAAGTATTGTTTGTAGCAATAAAATAGACAGATTATTCAAGCCAACTAATATCTCTGGAGAGTGATCTTCTCGAACAGATCAATTCCTATCCATTTCATTAATATCCTATTTTTATCCTAACATTGGTATCAAGAGCCGGTGCATCCATGGCTGAGGGTAATGTCAGTACTCGTTATTCCCAGTTAGCCGACTCACTAGCCACTTTAAAGCAAGTCCAGGAGATGCATGAAAAACAGCAAGCACACCTGCAACAAATTGTGGAAGGATTAGCACAACAAGTGAAAGTAGTAGCTTCTAATTTAGAACTACTTTTGAAGCATGAAGGCAAGAAAGTGGACGCTGAAACAAATGTCGTGCTCACACACTCTTCAAATCCTCTATTTGAAGATGCATGTGGCATTCAAACCAAAACAATTTGCTTGGAGTTTCCCACGTTTGATGGAGCTGACCCTCATGGTTGGTTGTATCGAGCCAATCAATTTTTAAAATACCATCAACCACACCCCCAACACCGTGTTTTATTAGCTTCCATTCATATGGAAGGCAAAACCTTGACATGGTTTCAAAAATTGGAAGCAGCTGGTACATTCACAAATCGGGAAGTATTTGAACTTGCCTTGCTTACTCGTTTTGGGCCATTCATTTACGAAGATGCCATGGAAACCCTCACAAAGCTGCGACAAACAACGACGGTGGAAGCTTACAAGTCCAACTTTGAGCATCTTTCTAATCAACTCCATGGATTAGCTGAATCTTACAAACTCAGCTGTTTCTTGGGTGGATTACGTGAAGATATTCGCTATATGGTGCACATGATGAGGCCAACTTCATTATTGACTGCTTTTGGCATTGCTAAGATGCAAGAAGAAAATGTGGCAGCACTAAAGCAGATTATTCGCTTTCCAATGGGATCTCCTAAACCCCAATGGGCTCTTCCCGAGCCACCAACTAAAATGTCAGTTTCCATTCAACATTTATCTCCTGCCCAAATGAAAAAAAGAAGAGACAAGGGATTGTGTTATAATTGTGATGACAAGTAGGGTCCTGGCCACCATTGCAAATCAGCCAAACTTTTTATTATGGAATGTGTAGATTCTAATGAAGAGGAAGTGGATTCATGCCCTACCAATCTTTTGGAAGCAAGTGCGTCAAGTTCAAAGCTTATTAGCATAGAACTGAACTTGATGCTAAAGAACTTGAACCAGCAATCTCCATCCATGCTCTTGTTGGTTCTCCGAACCCAAGAACTATGAGGCTTATTGGCTCTATTGGTGGTGTATGAATTGTAGTGTTGATTGACACCGGAAGCACCCACAATTTTGTAAATCCCTCAATTGTAACAAAGGCACAATTACCTCTATGCCATACACTGGGGTTGACAGTCAAAGTCACAAATGGCGAAGCTGTACGCAGCGAAGGACTTACTCAATCTGAAGCTTTTCAGATGCAAGGTATTCACTTTCGTATAGAATTTTTTGTCCTCATCTTGGGTGGTTGTGATGTGGTCTTAGGTGTTCGATGGCTCAAAACTCTTGGGCCGATTCTCTGGGATTTTTATGGCTTTTACTTACAAGGGCAGCAAGGTGGCACTTCAAGGCCTTACTCCTTCTGCATTCACACTAGTGGAAGGTGATGATTTCGAGAAGGTGGCTAAAATGGACAAAAGAGGTATGGTGTTACATTTAATTGAGAGTCCTGATTTCCCCACCACCCCTCCTCCAATTCACCCTAAACTCTAGCCTCTTTTAGCCACTTTTAAATCTATTTTTCAGACTCCTGCTGGTTTACCATCGACTCGCACTCATGATCACCATATTGATCTTTATAAAGGAACAAAACCAGTGTTCACTAGGCCTTACTGTTACCCATATTTTCAAAAAATTGAAATTGAAAAGTTGATCACTGAAATGCTCACTACTGGGGTCATTCAACCTAGCCAAAGCCCTTTTGCATCACCCATTTTATTGGTACGTAAACAAGATGGAAGTTGGAGATTACGTGTCGATTATAGGGCTCTAAATAAAGAGACTATTAAGGCCAAATTTCCAATTCCTATTGTAGACGAACTACTTGATGAATTACATGGGGCCACTATTTTTTCCAAACTTGACCTTCGTTCGGGATACCATCAAATCAGAGTTTTTCCTAGTGATGTCCCAAAAACAACTTTCCACACCCATGATGGCCATTATGAATTCCTAGTTATGCCATTCTGCTTGACTAATGCCCCCGCTACCTTTCAAAGTTTAATGAATGAAATTTTTTGCCCCTATCTCAGTAAGTTCCTTTTGGTTTTTTTTTTTTTTTTTTTTTTTTTTTTTTTTTTTTTTTTTTATGATATTTTGGTCCATAGTAAAAATATGGCTAACCATATTCATCACTTGAAACTGGTGCTTGAGACTTTGCGGCAAAATCAACTTTATGCTAAACTTTTGAAGTGTAGTTTTGGTTGCAATGAAATTAATTATCTTGGTCATCTCATATCTAAAGACAATGTGCAAGCCGATCCCTCCAAAATACAGTCTATGCTTAAATGGCCTTTTCCTAGTACTCTAAAGTCTCTTCGTGGGTTCCTAGGCCTTACAGGATATTATTGGAAGCTCATTAAAAATTATGGCATCATTGCAGCCCCCCTGATAGCCTTACTTCGTAAGAATAATTTCACTTGGTCCGATGACGCCATAGTCTCATTTCAGGATCTTAAAAGGGCTGTAACATCACCTCCTGTTTTAGTGCTTCCTGATTTTTCTAAACCTTTTACAATTCAGTGTGATGCATTAGGTTATAGCATTGGAGCAGTTCACTTATAGCAAGGCAAACCAATCGCTTTTATGAGTCAAGCATTGAAAGGAATGGCCCTTGCACTTTCCACTTATGACAAAGAATTGCTTGCTTTGGTCTTGGCAATTAAAAAGTGGCAACCCTATGTCTTGGGGTAGAAATTTGTGGTTCAAACTGACCAACAAAGTCTCAAATATTTGTTGGATCAACGTGTGGGTACTCCCGCTCAACAACGATGGCTCACTAAACTTTTGGGGTATGACTTTGAAGTGCACTATAAGAAGGGCAAAGAAAATTCTGTGGCGGAAGCATTATCCAGGAAAGATCATGGAGAACTCTCGGCTCTTACACTTCCCTTAGCTTCTTGGTTGTCTACTTTACGTGCTGAGTATGCCACTACTCCTGAACTAATTACATTACAGGATCAATTTCATAAAGGGAACGTGGATACTTCTATTTATTCCATGAAGGATGGACTGATCTTTTACAAAAATAGAATTTTTGTTGTTGCACAATCTCCTCCGCGAGCTATGCTTATGGAACTCATGCACTCCAGCCCTCTTGGAGGACACTCTGGGTTCCACAAGGCCTACCACAGATTGAAATATGAATTTTATTGGCCAGGCATGCGTCGGGACATACGCACCTTCATTTGGGAATGTGAAAATTGTCAAAGAAATAAATCTGAAAATATTCCTACACCTGGTTTACTTCACCCTCTCCCAATTCCCACTAAGGTATGGATAGATGTTTCTATAGATTTTATCGACGGTCTATCTCTCTCTCATGGGTGTAGTGTTATTATAGTTGTGGTGGATCGACTCTCCAAGTATGCACATTTTATTACCATATCTCATCCATATACAGCTTCAAAAATAGCTACTATTTTTTTGGAGCACATATTTAAATTACATGGAATGCCTGCATCAATAGTCATAGACTGTGACCCCACTTTTACAAGCCTATTTTGGAAAGAATTGTTTAAGTTTCAGGGAACCACCTTGCAATTCTCTTCAGCTTATCATCCACAATCTGATGGCCAGACTGAGATTGTGAATAAAAGTGTGGAACAATATCTATGAATTTTTTCAGGTGCTAAACCCAGGGATTAGAAAAATTGATTAGCTTTGGCTGAGTGGTGGTACAACACAAACATTCATACTAATACAAACATTCATACTTCCACAAAGCTGACACCTTTTGAGGTCGTCTATGGATACCCACCCCTGAAGCTTCTTCCATTTTCTCTAGGTACAACAAAACTACAAGCTGTTGAGGACACTTTGCGCTCTAGAGATGAAATCCTACAATTATTACACCATAATCTTCACTTTGCACAAGCTAGAATGAAGAAATATGCCGATATGAGGAGGACGAAGCGTGTATTTCATATTGGGGATTTTGTCTATTTACGTTTACAACCCTATCAACAACAATCTCTAGTCCATCGGAGAAATTGTCTCCTCATTTCTATGGTCCTTATAAGATTCTAGAGAAGATAGGGATAGTAGCTTACCGATTGGAGCTTCTAGGTGACTCTAAGGTCCATTCCACCTTCCATGTCTCAAGCTTGAAGCCAAGGTTGGGTCACCGCAACCTCCTCTCCACCAAGCTGCCACCAACTGCTGCAAATGGGTCACTTTGTCCTGAGCCTAAAAAGCTTCTTCAACGACAAGTGGTGAAACAAAATAATAAGGCTGGCGTCGAAGTACTGGTTCAATGGAGAGGTCTCACTCCTGAAGATGCTTCGTGGACAAATGATTACAAATTGAAGGACTTTCTAGACCTTGTGGACAAGGTCACCCAAGGGGGGGGGGGATTGTTATAGGTCAGACCCCGTAGTTGGACTGCTATGCTGGGCTATCAATGAGTGAAACATGATGTTCTCATGGTTATTAGGCCTATAGGCCCAATGCATTAAATTCTTGTTTCTTTAGTTGAATGAGTCAATTGCAAATAACTAATCTGATACTAGAGGTTGTTGAGTCGTGTCTTTAATTTCAGTTTGTTATTTAATTTCAAGTATTTTGGCAGCATGTGCCAGTAGTTATTTAATTCCCTGTAAGTAGGCTATTATTTTGCCAAGTCAGTAAAGTCAGTTGTCTACAAGTATTGTTTGTAGTAATAAAATAGACAGATTATTCAAGCCAACTAATATCTCTGGAGAGTGATCTTCTCAAACAAATCAATTCCTATCCATTCCATTAATATCCCATTTTTTATCCTAACAGAGAGAAAGGAAACTGGGAGAGGGAGAGACCCACTTCGCATCGCAGAGAGAGAGAGAGAGAGAGAGAGAGAGAGAGAGAGAGAGAGAGAGAGAGAGAGATCGATCTGAAATGGGGGGGTAGGGTAGAATTAGGGTTCTTTTTTTTTAGTTTATAAACAGGTACCGGGTTTAAACCCGGGTCCCAGATTTAAAATCCAGTACCTAGACCGGATTAATCCGATTTTCTTAATTCGGGTTTCATCTCAGATTTGACCCTGTTCGAAAACTGAAATCGGAATCCGGATAAAATCCAGCCTGGATGAGCAGCCCTAATTTGAAGTACAAGAATATATATATATATATATATATATATATATATATATGATATATATGTGTGTGTGTGTGTGTGTGTGTGTGTGTGTGTGTATAGAAAATATTTATGTTTTTAAAGCAACTAGCCTAAGTATTTTTCAACCAATTTCAGTTGAGAATCCTCAGTTATTTATCTGCATTACTTATGAAATTTTGTATAAGAATAAAGTAATTTCTGGCATGACTAGTTTAAACATGATCTATTTTGGCATTTTGTTTCTGTACTATACAAAAGAGAGAGAATATGAAATTTTATGAATAAATTATATTTTTGTGATTTGATTTTATTATGTTCTGAAAATATTTGTACTTAGATATAATATGACGTGATTTTTGAAAACCTCTGACATGACATTCTGTTCATATTTCTGTTTCATTCTGATCTTACCATATGTGTAAAACTGTGGCCTCTGTTCAGGTTGGTATCAACTTTTCTGTTTCCAATGCACCCACTTTGGAAGCAAAGTAGTTTATTGCGTGGTCTTTTTTTTGTGCACATTTGGGATTTCGAGAATAATAATGGAAAGACTCACATTCTATGTCTGCTCGTTTGGCTGTCGGGGTTTGCACAACCCTACCACGGAGGTTAAATATGAAATTTTGTTCTGATATGATGTTTCAATTATGTTGTACCAAATGAACTTTGAATAAGAATATTTTTCTGAAACTTTGGCTATGATATTTTTGATAACATGTTTTGATTCTGCATTCTGAAAGTAAAACCATTTTGTTCTACATTCTGAGCTATGTAAATGCTCATGTTTGCACACTAGTATATGTTTTCTGCTTATTGAGTTGTTGATAATTCACCTCTTATTTCTAAATATTTTTCAAATAATTTTGATGATTTAGCTGGAGAACAAAAGTATGAAGCTTTAGCAAGGTGTGATGATCGTAGTGGAATAAGTACTCAAGGGTACAAGTGTTTATTTGAGAGTCGTAGCTAGTAAATTGATTTATTTTTGGATATTTTGATTTGATGAGTTAATAATATTTTCGAGTCTTTGAGGAGTTTTTAATTTATATTATTGATAATTTCTTTGTTGTCCCTATAAAGGAACATGGATATTTAGGTTGAGTAAATAAACTAATATTTTATGAAATTTTTTAGATTTTATAATTATGATATTAAATATGATATTAAATAATAAGAGCTAACTCTCCAAATTTTTAAGAAGAGAGAGTTACATCGATCTTGCCACCCCCAAACCACTCAGCACTAGGGCAGCAGATCCAGCACACTCCTGGTTGGTCGTAGAACCTAGGTTCTAGCAATATTGGGATGGTAAGAACACTCCCGAGGATCGTATCTTCTTAGGTGGCTGAATCGCCACTTGAATGGGCAGCCACCCGGCCCACCCCTATGTCCTTTTAGTTTCTTTTCTTTTTTTCTTTTTTAATCTGATTCAGTGTTGATGAGTCTATTTTATTCATCATAAAAAGTTTATATATCAACTTTTAATTAAAAGGTATTAAATAATATTCATACTCGACATAATTAAAATGTATAAAAAAATACTCAACATCTGGCTTTAAAATAAAATCAATTGGAATATAGAGTTAGAAAGAAATACCTTTATTTTTGTTTACTAGGATAAGTTTAGAGAGTGAAATGAGATGAAAATTTTTAGAATAGTAATAAGATAGTTTGTAAATAGTAGTAATATTTATGGAGTTTTGGAAAAGAAGAAAGAAAAAGTTAAATAAAAAATATTATAAAGTTAAAATATTGTTAGAATATAGATTTTTAACATTATTTTTGTTTAGGGATTTGAAAAACTTGAATTATTTTTTATTTTTTGTTTGAAAGTTAGAAAAAGTAGTAACGATTAGTTTAAAAGTATTAATATTTAAATGATGTTTGAGAATCATGAAATGAGATGAAATGAAAATTTTAAGATGAAAATTTTTTCCAAATAAACCCTAAGTTACCCCGTCTTTTTCCCTTGAGCATATCATTATTTTCTTTTTAAAAACACAAATTAATATCATATTTCTTTTGATATTTCATTGAAAATGGAATAATATTTATCCAAAATACTGCATAGGGCTGAGCAATCGAGGATTGATCTGGGTTTTTACAATCCAGAATTCAGGGTTCCGGCCTGAACCCAATTTTTTTTTTTAATTATTTTAACAAAGCCTATATTATTAAATTATTTTTCAAAAAAAAAATAATGGTGAAAGCCTATATTATATTACACTTTTTTCAAGAAAGCATATCTAAATTACATATTCAAGAAAAAATAATGCTGAAATTAAAATACTATATTCTATATTCATCTATATTGACTACTGAAAAAATTACATAATCCACTACTCTATAGCTTGAATGAAAGTTACAATCTTGTAAGTGAAAAATCCAGTCCACGAATTGTCCCTTGGAACATGCAACTCCAGTCCATGAATTCTCTCTAGGTAAGCAAGTATCACCCCTCCAATCCGAAGGTGGGTTGTCCAAGTTTCTAGCGAACTCATCCATGGCCACCATCACTGAGGAAAATTACAAGAAATTAAATGACTAATGCAACACAAAAAAGCAATAAATCTATAGTATACAACACAGTTTTGGCCCTCACCCCCCCCCCCCCCCCCCACAAAAAAAAAGAAAAGAAGATCCAAAAACATACAGAAATGAAGAAACAAATTTTCTTAAAAAAGTACACAAGTGCAGAATAGTTATAAGAGTATCACAAAGATTTTGAATGGCCTGCAGCTCCTGAAGTGGCATGTCTTCATAACACCTGCAAAGAGTTGCCCACCAAGAAATGCAGCATTTATGTGATTTTCGGTTTTAATTCTAGAGGAAAAGAAGATAAAAGAGAGAACAAATTAGAAAAAAAGTAGCAAAGGGAATTGACTTCTCTAATCACAATAGAAATTAACTAAATAATTGCTCTGCTGAAAGTTAATTGGACCAAAAACATGCAGCAAGTACTCAACAACAAAATATAATTGGAAAAGAGATCTGAAAGCAAAGAGTGGCCACTTAATTTCCATTAGGTTTCAAACCTAACATATTCTCCATTGCCAAAATTAAAAAAGAATGCACAAATCTCTTACTTCCATTGAAGATTAACATATTCTCTTTCATGACAGGATCTAAACTTTTCAGCATGAATGAGAATGGAGACTCACATCAGACTCGGTTGAAGATGAAGCTAGATGATCATCTAAAAAAAATTAAAAATTGAGTTAGATAGATAATAAACCGAGTTAGATCGATATTAAAAAAAATATTTCACGTTTCAAACTTACCTTCAAGATTCATCAACTGTATGTATTTTTTCAAATCCTAAATCTTGATTGGTTTGGTCATTAACCAATTTTAGGTGCAAATGAGAGTTTCAACAATTTCTGGAGACAAGGAACTCCTAAAAGGATCTAATATGCGTCCTCCAGTACTAAATGCGGACTCTGAGGCAACAGTAGAAATGTGGATGGCTAACATATCACATGCTACCTCAGCAAGGACAGGATAATTAACGGCGTTAATTCTCCACTAATCTAAGATATCAAAACCAAGCGAGTCGTCTATACATGTCTCAGAAAAATATCTATTTATCTCCAATCTAAACTCCATAACATCCTGTTCCTTAAGGAAGTTGGTGAACATGATCTTAAATTTAGTAAGAATCGATGCTGGCTCATTACCAATATTTATATTAGTAGTGCTTGGCTTCCCTTGAGCCACATTAGAACTCCTCCTATTAACCACACGAAATGTGTTATACTGCTCAATCAAGCGGCCTAAAAGGAGTTTAACCCTGTCCTTTATCTTATTCACCAACTCATACCCTCTGCATTTTTGCAACCAGAAATTTGTTGCCATCATTTTATATTGTGGATCGAGTACAAAAGCAACATATGTCATCAAGCTAAACCTACTTGTGCTACCCCAATACTTCTCGTACCCGTTTCTTATATTTATGTCCATAATACTAGTGATAATATCATTACTCAAGCACATATCATTTAATGCATCTTCAATTATGTAAAGTTGCTCAAAATAAACATTAATTGTCACATACAAAGAACCAGAAATGCTCAATGTAATATCATAAAAAACTTTTAGCAACTCCACAAAAATCCATGCATTTTTCCAATCATTGCTAGTGGGGTTCACGAATTGGTCATCCATAAACACATATTATTCAAAGGCTTGTTTGTGTTTTTCAGCGGTACTCAACATCAAACATGTGAAGTTTCATCTAGTAGGAACATCCAAGCAAATCATCCTCCCACTAATTTTTTCCTTTACTGCACAAACCTTTAATTTGGCAAATCTTGAAGGCGAGGATTTCACATACCGGATGGCATCCCTAATTTTTGACACTAAATCATAAACATTTTTCAAGCCATCCATAAAAATCAGATTCAATATATGGGCAGCACATTGTATGTGAAGAAATTCACCACCCAAAATAGTCTGATCATTGTCTTTTATCTCCTCCTCATGTGATCAACAACAACATTATTTGAGGATGCATTATCAACTGTGATGATTAAAATTTTATCAACATCTCATTCATGCAATTCTGAGTTTAATACTCTCCCAATAGTTTCGCCCCTACGGTCAGGAATTTGGCAAAACTTAAGTATTTTTTTTGTGCGATATCCAATTACAATCAATAAAATGTGCGGTAATGTATATGTAGTTCAAATTTTGCATTGACGTCCAAGTATCGGTGGTAAGACAAATTCTTTAACCATCCAACAATTTTTTTAGCTGTCTCTTCTCTTCGTTATACAGTTTAATATAATCCCCTTTTAAAGTGACTCGGGATGGCAAAGTAAATCGAGGCTCTAAATGTGATATCCCGTTTCTACGTGTATTTTCACTGAACAAGTATTTTAATTTAATTAATATATTGGTTCTTTTATTTTAAATTATTGTATTTAATTGGTTTTATTTTAATTGATGTAGTGTTTAATTTATTTTAGTCGTTTTATGGTGAGGATTGGACCTCATTTCTTTTCCCTCATCTTTTCTTTTTCTTTTCTCTTTTTCTTTTTGCCTTTTTCCTTTTTCTTTCTTTTCTTCTTCTTCTTTTTCTTTCTCCTCTCCCTCGCGCACATCTCTCTCCCTTTCTTCCCGTCGCCGTCCAGTTGAGCCACCTAGACCCACTGTCACCGGCTGGCGTGGCCAACACCACCCCCACCGATCAACTCCCCTCCGGCCAGTGAACACCTCCACCAAAAACCAGCCCCATCCGACCCGCCATTAACTCCCTACAGCCCATCTAAGCTGCACGGCTTTGAGCCATTTTCGGCGCCGTCGCTCCACCTCCGGCCACCATCTTTTTACCACTTCATTCCCTACCTCTTGCCGTCCTAACCCACCCATTTCTGGCCCTGATCCGTTACCGGAACAGCTCCCACGAGCTCAACTCTTATCTGCCCCTTTTTGCACTTCCACTGCCACCCACTGTCAAAACTCACTTCCATTAGCTTCATAAACATCTCTAGACCATTTTCTATCAATTTTGTATCTTGCTTTTTCCCCGTTTGAAAGTGGGTATTTTACAACCTACGGCCACCGTGTAAAATACACTGTTACGTTGCTTTTTCTTTGCCGTTCGCAACGTCATGATCCTTTGAAAAATACCTTATAGCACTGTAAGTATTTTTCAAACTCTATTTTAGATTTAAATATATTTTTGCTCTTACAATAAATTATTTGACTGGTTGGTTGATTCCGGACTGAGTCCGAGGAGTTCAGGGGTCGGATGGATTGAGGAAAGAGTTGCTTGGTTTTGTGGTTTTTGTGATTGGTTGGATGTTTTGCATCTTGAGGCGTGCATTACATTATGCATTCATGTGCATTTTATTTAAATTGAGAAAATACGATTTTAATCGTATAAATGGATTTTCGAGTGCGTGTGTGTCACGACCCCAAGCCGGGATGAGGTACTATCTCTGTGGAGCTCCTCTGGTCACTTGGGAGTGGATAATACTGAGTGACATCCCCTGGGTTGTCGCTAGGCGACGACCGGATCGCACGATACAGTAACGCTGTCGTGTCGACTCCGTGGTCCCTAGAGTGGCGGGGACTAGAGGATGGCTTGGTCCAGGTACGCGCTGGGCGCGAGTACTGGGTATCGCTCGTTTAGGTGTCACACGAGTAGTTGTTACCTGCGGTGTGGCACAGGAGTCAGAGTGTGCGGATGATCCCTAGGGGAGATCATGGTGCATGCAATAATTGGATCGGGTTTTGGATTTGGATACGGGCCATTTTCTGGAAAAATGACGAGGTTATGTTTGAGGTTTTGTGATCCATTTTCTGGAAAAATGGTGGTTTCTTGTTTTGGGCCATTATCTGGGATAGTGACAAGGACATGTGATAAAGGTTTTCTCTTGGGCCAAAATGGATTTTTGGCGTACGTGGAAAAATGTGGTTTTATGGGTTATGTGCATTTGCATTCTTTCACGCATATTGTTTGAGTTTAATATGTTTTTATCTAGTGGCGTTTGGATCTTATTTACCTGCAGTACCATTTTTGGTACCGTAGATTTTGATGCAGAGATCGAGGAGGAGGAAGAGGTTGAGCCCGAGGAGGCGGATCCGCCGGAGTATTAAGTTGGCGTTTATGCCTTGTTGTTGGGTTTGAAACTATATTTGTACCTTGTAATATTTTATTATGTATGTTTTGAACGGGTTTGTGTTAAATATAGAAAAAATTCTGGTACTTAATTATGAGACTTTCGTTGTCCAATCCATGTTTTTAATTGCACACTTGTTGCATGTACATACACTTGACACTTGGCGATAGGGAGGTGACCCGTGTTGTCATCATTCCGACGTCTCGATTTCTACGTATCTGCACATGGGATTTAGGGGTGTTACACTAAATCAGCTATATATTCAATAAAACCTTCATGTTCCACAAGCCTAAAAGGTAATTCACACCTAATAAAATATGTAACGGTTGACACCCTAAATTTTTTTGATCGTATATCATTAGGCCTTGTGGACTACACCCTTGTTCACTATTGATTCTCTCTCTCTCTCTCTCTCTGCTCTAACTCTAAACCCTTGATCACTATAGATTATCTTCATTAAAACATAAACTTGCGCTTTTTAACTAAGCTCTGACATTAAATTATATTCATAAACTAATATATTTTTAAAGATGTATTCAAATTCCCCATATTTACTGAGCATTCATTACTGTTACTCGAAATATTAACTGAACTTTATCTTCCTCCCACTTTTAAGTAATAAAGTTCGGATAAAATGTGTTCTGATATGAAAGTTGCTAGGATAAAGTTAGCCGGACTGTGGACCCTATTGCAATAAAGTAAAGAGGCCCAAAGTCGTACGTGCTGGGCTAACGGTATAAGACAGACATTAAATGCAAGACAAGCTAAAAATGGTGGTAGAGAAGACATAAAACACAAACGGGCAACTACAAGGGACTAGGATTGCAAAAAAAAAAAAAAAAAAAAGAGAAAGACCATTTTTCACTGGAACGTCTCCACCTTCTTTTTCTTCATTCTATCTTTTCCTTAACGCGGATTATTACAAAGGGCACAGAGAGGTCACGAGAGCCTCTACAAAACATCGGTCAAAGTGGATTTGACCCCCGAAGACCAATGGATTGCACTAACAAACTTGGACTGTGATAACCCGTTTTTGAGTGTATTTTCGCTGAAATAATTGTTTTTATTTTAATTAATATATTAGCTATTTATTTTAATTTATTTACGTTTTTAAAGTTGGTTTTTAATTTAATTTATTTTATTTGATGTTGTGTTTTATTTAGTTGTTTTGCGGTTTTTTAATCTTTTTGGCGGGTTAGTTTTGCTTTCCGGAATGAGGTTTGGACCTCATCTTTTCCCTACATCTTTTTCCTTTTTCCTCTATTTTTTCTTTTTCTTTTTCCTTTTTTTTTTCTTTTCTTTTTTCTTCTTTCTTTTTTCTTCTTCTTTCTTTTTTTTTCTTTTCTTTTCTTTTTTTTCCCTCCCTTTCTCTCTCCCCGACCGGCTCCCCCTCCCCCCCGTGCTCTCTCTCTCTTCCCTCCCTCTCCCGCGTCGTCTCTCTCTCTCTCCTCCGGCCCAGCGCCGTCCGGCCACCTCCCGACCTCCCACCGGTCCCATTTTCTCCCCCTCCCTCCGGTGCACCTCCCCACCGAAAACCACCCCCAACCGGCCGGCCATTTGGCCGGAAAAAGCTTCCAAAGGGCGCACGGATTTCACTCCGATCCACCGCCGTCGCTCCACCTCCGGCCACCATTTCTTCACCACTTCATCACCGACCTCTTGCCGTCCTAACCCACCCATTTCCGGCCTCCATCGACCACCGGAGCAGCTCCCACGAGCTTGTTTTCCGATTTGCCATTTTCGGCCATTTCCGGCCATTCCGCCGCCACCCACGGCCGTCCGTCACTTCCTATAGCTTCACAACCACCTCTAGACCATACCCTATCAATCTCGTGTCCTAGTTTGTCCCCGTTCAAAAGTGGGTTTTTCGGACCCACGGCCACAGTGAATTTTCACTGTGACGTTGCTGTTTTTCCGCAGTTTGCAACGCCGTGAGCTTTCTAAAAATACCGTATAGCGCTGTAAGTATTTTCCAAACCCTATTTTCAGATTTTAATATATATTGCTCATTCAATTGATTTATTTATTTATTTATTTATTTAATTGTTTGTTGTTGGTTGTTGATTCCGGACTGAGTCCGAGGAGTTTCGGGGGTCGGATGGATTGAGGACGGAGTGTTTGTTTGGTTGGTTGTTATTGGTTGTTTCGATTGGGCCGTGTGGTGTGCGTTGCATTTTATTTGTGTGCGTTGCATATCGCGTGCATGTGCATCATGTTTATCGGCGTTTTGGCGTTTGGGTGCGTGTGTCTCACGAGCCCAAGCCGTGATGGGTTATTATCACGGTGGAGCTCCTCTGGTCACTCGGGAGCGGTCAATACTGAGTGACATCCCCTGAGTAGTCGTCTGGGCGCTGACGAGTTTGGTACTAGAGGATGGGTCTGGCCCGGTACGTGCTGAGCACGAGTCCAGGCATCGCTCTATTCACCGATTCTGAGGCCCTGCGCGATGACAGAGTAGTATTAGAGGATGGGTCTGGCCCGGTACGTGCTGAGCACGAGTCCAGGCATCGCTCTACTCACTGACTCCGAGAGCGGAAATTAGAGGATGGGTCTGGCCCGGTACGTGCTGAGCACGAGTCCAGGCATCGCTCTATTCACCGATCCCGTGGCCCTTCGCTGGCGAGGGCTAGAGGATGGCCCGGCCCGGTACGTGCATGGCACGAGTCTGGGCATCGCTCGTTTAGGTGTCGCACGCGTAGCCGTTCTCTACGGTGTGGCACTGAGTCAGGGTGTGCGGATGATCCCTAGGGGAGATCATGGTGCATACGGAGCGGGTTGTGGTATGGTTTTTCAGTTATGATCCTTTTTCTGGGAAAAATGGTGGTTTGGGCCATTATCGGGGATAATGGCGAGGTTTGGCTTTATGGAGGTTGGTGGCCCTTATGGGTTTTGGCGTGCGTGGTAAAATATATGTGTTGCGGGGTGTGTGTTTGTTTGATCTTGCTTTCTTGTTGTTTAGGTTATATGTATTTTCATCTGGTAGTGTTTGGGTCATACTTACCTGCGGAACCTTTCTTGGTTCCGTAGCTTTTGGTGCAGAGTTCGAGGAAGAGGAGGAGGAGGCTGAGCCCGAGGATGCGGCTCCGCCGGGTTGCTGATGCTGTACTTTATCTGTATTGGTGTTTTTGTAATATTTTATTTAAGTATGTTTTAAACAGTTTGTATTACATTAAGAAAAAAAAAATTCTGGTACTTAATTATTGACTTGCTTCTCGCTGCGTTTGCCTTGTGCACTTTGTCGCTCTTGCACACACTTGGCACACGTCGTTAGGATGGTGGTCCGGGTTGTCACCATCCGGACGTCTCGATTTCCCCGTGTTCGGGCGTGGGGATTTGGGGGCGTCACAGGTGGTATCAGAGCAGTTTGGCTCTGGGTAAAACCACATGTCCCGTAGGTAGTACCAGAATGTTTTAAAGTTGTGTTTTAAAAATTATGTTAAGTATAATTGTTTTATTTGTTTATTTGTTTGAGCTTGTTTGTTTGTTTTATTTATTTAGTTATGTTTTAACATGCCGGTTTCTTTTGTTTCTTGTTGTGTTGTGTTGTTTTGTTTTTGTTGGTTTTATGATGGTTTTATTTGTTTTCTTAAAGGAGGGTCAAGTGTGGTGTTGTGTCAGGAAAATGGGAAGACCAGGAAGACCAAGGAAAAATACTCAGGAACCGCAAGACAATACCTCCAGAGATGACTCCTTAGCCGAGGCGATAAGGCAGATGACGGAGTTCATGCAACAGAACATTAGGCCACAACAGGCAGGGCCTTGGCCACCACAAGGAGGTCCTTGGCCACCACAAGGACCTTGGCCACCACAAGAAGGACCTTGGCCACCACAAGGAGGGCCTTGTCCACCACCCGGAGGGCCTTGTCCGCCACAGGGAGTGTATTGGCCACAACCAGGAGGTCCTTGGCCATATCAGGGAGGGCCTTGGATGTATCCGGGCGGGTCAAGTAGCATGGTGCAGGCCGGATGCACCTATGAGCGCTTCCTAGCGCATCGGACTCCACACTTCACTGGAAATGAGGATCCTCTTTAGGCTGGAAGATGGATCAGAGACCTGGAGAAAACCTTTGAGGTGTGTGGATGTACTGAAGCTCAGCAAGTACTCTACGCCAGCTATCTTTTGCAGGGTATTGCCTCTGATTGGTGGGATACCAGGAGGGTGATGCTGGAAGCTGAGTTGGGATCTTTCGCTGCAGTGACCTGGCAGCGTTTCAAGAAGGAGTTCAATGACCGCTTCTTTCCCGCCTCAGTAAGAAAACAAAAGGCAAGAGAATTCTCTAATTTGGTCCAAGGGGGCGCAACAGTGGAACAATACGCCCGGAGGTTCATAGAACTTGAGCAATTCGCTCCTCATCTTGTTGCCACTGAGGAGTTGCGAGCAGAGCGTTTCCAGGAGGGACTACGCCCTGATATACGCCGTTTGGTGGTCAGCCACCGGATATCCACTTTTCAGGAGTTAGTGGATGTGGCCACCCTTATAGAGCGGGAAAATAATCTGGGTATGGGCTCCCCTCCAGGACAAAAGAGGCGGAGTTTTTCTGGTGAAGGAAGTAGCTCGGGTTCGCCCCAGAAGTTTGTTCAGTGGTCCGGGACTCGATCGCAAGCATCCTCAAGTGTTTGCATGGGAGGACGTGTACCTGTATGTGGAATTTGCAATAGAGCTCATGCGGGCGAGTGCTCTTCTGGTGGAGCTCGATGTTTTACTTGTGGCCAGCAGGGCCATTTTTCCCAAGAATGTCCAAGAATGGTTCAAGGGAACCGTGGAGGTAGGCGCGGTGGAAGAACCAACCCGAGACAACCAGTGCAAGCCCGGGTTTATGCTGTCACACCCGGAGAGGTGGATGATGAGGCACCAGCGACCCATGATGCTGGAGTAATCACAGGAAGAGTTCGTTTGTATGAGTTTTATGCTTGTACTTTGTTTGATTCCGGTGCTTCACAATCGTTTGTGTCTTCCACGTTTGCTCGGGTGTGTAACTTGGTCACGGAACCGTTGCCGAAGGCCATGTTAGTGGCGCTACCCGATGGCGAGAGGGTGTGGTGTTCCAAAGTTGCTTTGGGATGCCCGTTAAATTTTGAGGGAAGGTTTTTGGATGCTGATCTGGTAGTGTTCAAGCTGTTGGGTTTTGATATCATCCTCGGGATGGATTGGCTATACCGATATTCTGCGACTATTAATTGCAGAAGTCGGACAGTTAGCTTTCAGCTTCCGGATGGTGATTGTCTGGAATTCGCGGGGAGTAAATTGAAAGAAAAACCGATGATTATATCGGCGATACAGGCAAGAAGAGAAATTGCATGGGGAGCGGATGCATTCTTGGTCCAGATGGTATCCACGCCGTCTGAGAAGAAGTCCTTGGCAGACATTCCAGTTGTGGAAGAGTTCCCCGATGTGTTTGTGGATGATTTGCCCGGACTACCCCCCGTGCGAGAGATGGAGTTTGTTATAGATTTGGAACCTGGAGCGGCTCCTGTGCATAAGGCTCCTTACCGCATGGCACCGGCTGAATTGAAAGAGTTGAAGACTCAGTTGCAAGAATTAGTAGAGAAGGGATTTATTCAGCCTAGTACGTCGCCGTGGGGTGCTCCAGTTTTATTTGTTAAAAAGAAAGATGGAACTCTTCGTATGTGCATTGACTATCGGGAGTTGAACAAGGTGACCATCAAAAATAAATATCCTCTCCCGCGGATAGATGATTTATTTGACCAGCTTCAGGGAGCAGCCGTGTTCTCTAAAATTGATCTGAGGTCGGGATACTACCAGTTGAGAATCAGAGAGCAGGATGTGCCTAAAACTGCTTTCAGGTCGAGGTATGGACACTATGAATTTAAGGTGATGCCGTTTGGGTTAGCTAATGCTCCTGCTGCTTTCATGGATTTAATGAATCGGGTGTTCCAACCTTATCTGGATTCTTTTGTGGTGGTATTTATTTATGATATACTGATTTATTCTCGAGATGTTGAAGAGCATGTGTATCATCTTAGTCTGGTACTTGAAAGATTGAGAGAACACCGGCTATATGCCAAGCTTAGCAAGTGTGAGTTCTGGTTGGAAGAAGTTAAATTTCTCGGGCATGTAATTTCCAGGGGCGGGGTGGCAGTTGATCCTAGTAAAATAGAAGCCATTTTGTCATGGCCACGCCCGACTACAGTACGGGAGATCAGGAGTTTCTTGGGGCTCGCCGGTTATTATCGAAGATTTGTTGAAGGTTTTGCTCGCCTATCCGGACCTCTCACAGCCTTGACTCGGAAGAATACAGAATTTATATGGTCAGATAAATGTGAGAGAAGCTTCCAGGAATTAAAGAACAGGTTGACGACGGCACCAGTGTTAGCACTCCCTGAACCGCATAAGCCTTTCGTAGTCTTCAGCGATGCGTCCAAGTTTGGGTTGGGTTGTGTCCTTATGCAGGAAGGACGGGTTGTAGCCTATGCATCTCGTCAGCTTAAGGACCATGAAAAGAATTACCCGACGCACGATCTGGAATTGGCTGCGATTGTTTTTGCACTCAAGATCTGGCGGCATTTCTTGTATGGGGAAGCTTGTGAGGTATTTACTGACCATAAGAGTTTGAAGCATTTGTTTTCCCAGAAAAATTTGAATATGAGGCAAAGGCGGTGGCTGGAGCTAATCAGTGACTATCAGTGTGAGATCAAGTACCATCCAGGAAAGGCTAATATAGTTGCTGATGCTTTGAGCCGGAAGTCACATTTGGAAGACGAAGCTGAGCCGTCGGAAGTGGATTCGTTACTTTGTGGGATGAGAAGGCTCCTACTAGAGAGTTCGCAGCAAGTGGAGATTTTATCATCAGTTCTTGATATTCGGGTAACCGATTTTGAAGAATTGAAAGCTCTCCAAAGAAAGGATTCGAAGCTGCTGAACATCAGGAAAAGAGTTCGAAAGTCTCGAGGGCCGTTGCACTATAGCTTGGATAGTAATGGGATATTACGGTTCCGAGATCGCAGAGTGGTTCCAAAGGACTCAGATTTCAAAGAGCGGATCATGGCGGAAGCTCATGCAGCCCCTTATTCTGTTCATCCCGGCAGTACAAAAATGTATCGGGACTTGAAGAAGAATTACTGGTGGGATGGAATGAAGAAGGACATCGCCTTACATGTTGAAAAATGCCACACATGCCGACAGGTAAAGGCCGAACATCAGAGACCTGCAGGTGTGCTCCAACCCCTCCCTATTCCTGAGTGGAAATGGGATGACATCACGATGGATTTTGTTGTGGGTATGCCGAGAACGCCTAGTGGGAAGAATTCTGTTTGGGTGATTGTATACCGGTTGACGAAGAGTGCTCACATCGCAGTTCTGGAAGAGTTTACAGGCAGCTTTGGGTACTAAATTGAAGTTCAGTACTGCTTATCACCCGCAGACAGACGGCCAGTCAGAACGCACCATTCAGACTTTGGAAGACATGCTGCGAGCGTGTGTCATGGAATTCCAAGGGAGTTGGGAAAACCATTTGCCGCTCATTGAGTTTGCCTACAATAACAGCTTCCATGCGACCATTCAGATGGCTCCCTACGAAGCTCTTTATGGGAGAAAGTGCAGGTCGCCCTTGTGTTGGGATGAAGTTGGGGAGAGTAGGGTAATTGGACCCGAACTAATTCAAGAGATGCAAAGCCAAGTCCGGATCATCAGAGATAAAATGGCGGCAGCTCAGAGTCGCCAGAAAAGCTACGCTGATACCAGGAGGAGAGAATTGTCATTTGAAGTTGGTGATTGGGTTTATCTTAAAGTCTCTCCCATGAGAGGTGTCAAGCGTTTTGGTAAGAAGAGGAAGCTAGATCCGAGGTATGTCGGCCCTTTTCAGATTCTGGAGAGAGTAGGGTCCGTCGCCTACAGAGTTGCTTTGCCAGATTATTTTGGGGATGTTCATGATGTCTTCCACATATCATCCCTAAAGAAGAGCTTTGGACAGCAAGAGCCACGCTTCGTCGACCCAGCAAGTATTCAGTTACAACCGGATCTCACTTATGAAGTTGTTCCGTCGCAGATTTTGGATTGGAAGGAACAACAATTGAGGTCCAAGACGATACCGTTGGTTAAAGTGGCTTGGGGAGATCCGCTAGCACAAGACTTCTCTTGGGAGCGAGTGGCGGACATGAGGGAGCAGTATCCATATTTGTTTGAATGATGAAGGTATGTATTTTAATCTTGGTCTCAGTTGGTTCATGTGTGTTTGTGTGGCTTGGTTTAAGTTGGTGGTGATCTTGCAATTTCGAGGACGAAATTGTTTTTAAGGAGGGGAGGATGTGATAACCCGTTTTTGAGTGTATTTTCGCTGAAATAATTGTTTTTATTTTAATTAATATATTAGCTATTTATTTTAATTTATTTGCGTTTTTAAAGTTGGTTTTTAATTTAATTTATTTTATTTGATGTTGTGTTTTATTTAGTTGTTTTGCAGTTTTTTAATCTTTTTGGCGGGTTAGTTTTGCTTTCCGGAATGAGGTTTGGACCTCATCTTTTCCCTACATCTTTTTCCTTTTTCCTCTCTTTTTTCTTTTTCTTTTTCCTTTTTTTTTTCTTTTCTTTTTTCTTCTTTCTTTTTTCTTCTTCTTTCTTTTTTTTTTCTTTTCTTTTCTTTTTTTTCCCTCCCTTTCTCTCTCCCCGACCGGCTCCCCCTCCCCCCCGTGCTCTCTCTCTTCCCTCCCTCTCCCGCGTCGTCTCTCTCTCTCCTCCGGCCCAGCGCCGTCCGGCCACCTCCCGACCTCCCACCAGTCCCATTTTCTCCCCCTCCCTCCGGTGCACCTCCCCACCGAAAACCACCCCCAACCGGCCGGCCATTTGGCCGGAAAAAGCTTCCAAAGGGCGCACGGATTTCACTCCGATCCGCCGCCGTCGCTCCACCTCCGGCCACCATTTCTTCACCACTTCATCACCGACCTCTTGCCGTCCTAACCCACCCATTTCCGGCCTCCATCAACCACCGGAGCAGCTCCCACGAGCTTGTTTTCCGATTTGCCATTTTCGGCCATTTTCGGCCATTCCGCCACCACCCACGGCCGTCCGTCACTTCCTATAGCTTCACAACCACCTCTAGACCATACCCTATCAATCTCGTGTCCTAGTTTGTCCCCGTTCAAAAGTGGATTTTTCGGACCCACGGCCACAGTGAATTTTCACTGTGACGTTGCTGTTTTTCCGCAGTTTGCAACGCCGTGAGCTTTCTAAAAATACCGTATAGCGCTGTAAGTATTTTCCAAACCCTATTTTCAGATTTTAATATATATTGCTCATTCAATTGATTTATTTATTTATTTATTTATTTAATTGTTTGTTGTTGGTTGTTGATTCCGGACTGAGTCCGAGGAGTTTCGGGGGTCGGATGGATTGAGGACGGAGTGTTTGTTTGGTTGGTTGTTATTGGTTGTTTCGATTGGGCCGTGTGGTGTGCGTTGCATTTTATTTGTGTGCGTTGCATATCGCGTGCATGTGCATCATGTTTATCGGCGTTTTGGCGTTTGGGTGCGTGTGTCTCACGAGCCCAAGCCGTGATGGGTTATTATCACGGTGGAGCTCCTCTGGTCACTCGGGAGCGGTCAATACTGAGTGACATCCCCTGAGTAGTCGTCTGGGCGCTGACGAGTTTGGTACTAGAGGATGGGTCTGGCCCGGTACGTGCTGAGCACGAGTCCAGGCATCGCTCTATTCACCGATTCTGAGGCCCTGCGCGATGACGGAGTAGTATTAGAGGATGGGTCTGGCCCGGTACGTGCTGAGCACGAGTCCAGGCATCGCTCTACTCACTGACTCCGGGAGCGGAAATTAGAGGATGGGTCTGGCCCGGTACGTGCTGAGCACGAGTCCAGGCATCGCTCTATTCACCGATCCCGTGGCCCTTCGCTGGCGAGGGCTAGAGGATGGCCCGGCCCGGTACGTGCATGGCACGAGTCTGGGCATCGCTCGTTTAGGTGTCGCACGCGTAGCCATTCTCTACGGTGTGGCACTGAGCCAGGGTGTGCGGATGATCCCTAGGGGAGATCATGGTGCATACGGAGCGGGTTGTGGTATGGTTTTTCAGTTATGATCCTTTTTCTGGGAAAAATGGTGGTTTGGGCCATTATCGGGGATAATGGCGAGGTTTGGCTTTATGGAGGTTGGTGGGCCTTATGGGTTTTGGCGTGCGTGGTAAAATATATGTGTTGCGGGGTGTGTGTTTGTTTGATCTTGCTTTCTTGTTGTTTGGGTTATATGTATTTTCATCTGGTAGTGTTTGGGTCATACTTACCTGCGGAACCTTTCTTGGTTCCGTAGCTTTTGGTGCAGAGTTCGAGGAAGAGGAGGAGGAGGCTGAGCCCGAGGATGCGGCTCCGCCGGGTTGCTGATGCTGTACTTTATCTGTATTGGTGTTTTTGTAATATTTTATTTAAGTATGTTTTAAACAGTTTGTATTACATTAAGAAAAAAAAAATTCTGGTACTTAATTATTGACTTGCTTCTCGCTGCGTTTGCCTTGTGCACTTTGTCGCTCTTGCAGACACTTGGCACACGTCGTTAGGATGGTGGTCCGGGTTGTCACCATCCGGACGTTTCGATTTCCCCGTGTTCGGGCGTGTGGATTTGGGGGCGTCACATGGACTCATTTGAATCTCTCCATAGAGCACCATTGTTTTTTTATAAAGAGTAGCAGATTCTCCATGCTCGGGCATTTCGTATTATCCACAAAGCTCAACGATTGGGTCACCATTGAGCCCCGCATTGGCTTCTAGATTCTCCATATCCTATGGGCCTGCTTGCTGACGGTTTACTCTCGAGCCTGCTCACTCAGTTTTGAATGTGCTTCCAATTGTCAAGTTGTATCAAAGATGAGTCCAGAATCGTATTTCACGGAAACAAAATATTATCAAAGCGTTTTTGAAAAATATCAAAGATAAGGTAAGAAAGAAAAGAGTGAATTCAATTCTTGTAAAAAAAAAAATTAATCAAAGCTGAAATTAAAATTTCTAATAAAAAATGCAAATTAACAAACAAACACTTGGGTTGAGTATAGAACTATCTTTGTTTCAGTTCCTAGAAAATTTTTTCGATTAACAATCCAATTAAGGCATTGATAAACGTAAGATAAAAAGTTATGTTCAAGTTTTGCAATATTTTCTTAAGGGATTCTCTATTTTACTAGCCAAACACACATTAACAAATAACTGAGAGAAGCCTTGATAATCTTTAAGCTTTTGCTATGCCTTACGACAACAATAAATTAAGAGTAAGAGCTGCAACCTATTTTCAATTCAAATCCGACTAGTAACATAGTGAAATAATAATTTATCAACAAAATTTTGCATTCACCTAGAATCCAAAATAAATTAAATCTCATTTCACAACTCAAGTTTCAAAAATTAGCTACACATGATATTTCTAGTAATAAAAATAAATCTAAGTTGAGTCATGAAAAAATCTGAAAAAATATCCAAATGAAATAAATCTTAGAGATGCTGCACGCAGGAGAACTAACGTAAAATAAAACTGAAACCGAATGGTAAAAGCCACTGAAGGCAAGATGAAACTGATGCTGCCCAATACACTAAAATGTAAACTGAAAACGTAAAACCCAGAAATATAAAAATGAAGAAACAGCCGAACGAAACTGAAAGAAAGCTGCCCAATGAACAACTAAACTCAAACTGAAAGAAAAAAAACTGTGCGCTGAAAGTTTCAACAAAAACAGAGCTGCCGAAAAACCACTAACCGAAAAGGTCTGAAAACAGAAATGTAAACTTAGCCGACTACCACTGAGAAACTAAGAAAGAAAACCGGAAAAAAAGAAAGAAAATGAAAGCGTAAAAACCAAACACAAAAGAAACGGAAACTAAAAATGCAATAATACTCCCCAAAACGAAAGTGTAAACTTGAAAGTAACATGAATCCGACCGACCGAATGAAAAATTGGAAAAAGAAAAGAAAAGAAAAAACAAAGTTTGCTGAGAGAGACAGCACACGCCGACTCCTTTTGCCCACGAAAACGTCAACTTCAAAAATAAAAATACAAATCCGCTTCCCAGGTCTGCGCGTAACGCCGACTGCCTACTCCTTCAACAAAAACTAAAAACAAGGAAAAAAAATAATATAACCCCCATCGACTTCCAGCCGAACAACCACAATCTGCAAAAGAAACGAAGAGTAAAAACTGAAAAAAACAGAGAGTTCCGTCCGTCTCCCTCAAACGAAAACTAAGAAAAAAAATAAAATGAGACAAAAAAAAAAAAAGGAAAAACTGCCCCTCCTTCCGAAAAGTAAAAACAAGAAAGATAAAAGTATCCCTCAGGTCTGCCAACTAAAATGATAAATTCACTACTGACTAAAGTTTGGGACCCCAACACACAAAAATGAAAAATGCCAGTCTGCGGCCTGCTTCATGCGACCAACGTGCCCGTGCTCTAGCAGCTCTTCTTCATTTTCTGAGCCCAAGTCCGTCACTCGCGTCCTAGAGGCATGCTTCCATCTTGGGACCACAACACTTCCTTTGATTACTTTTTCTTCTTCATGGGCTTCAGGCTTCAACTCTTGTAAGTGGGCCCCCTTGTGATAAATTCTTTCTAGACTTGATAAATCCTAAGACATTATAAATTATATGAGCCCATCTGAATTTAATTAAAGACAAGAAAAAATCATTTTATATGCCAAATAAAGTTAAATCATATTATCCAATTAATACTCTTATTTTAACACATAAAACTCTTTTAACCCAAGATTTTTAAGAGTATTAATACCACATAATTGGCCATTTATCACACCCCCAACTGACTTTTTGCTAGTTTCTAGTAAATAAAGTGAATGAAATCATTCAAAGATGAAATTACCACTTATAATTTCAGAAAATTCGAGAATCACATGCTAGAAATAGACTTGTTGAGTTTAAGAACATTAGAGATAGATTAATATGAATTTTCATCAACTGGAAGATTTATGCACCATTTAGTTAGTAAACCAAGGGAATTATATGTAACAAAGTTTGCTTCTTCAAGTGCATGGAAATGGGGTTAGAATTCCAAGATCGACTTCCAAGAGACATTAACAGTTTCAATCACAGGAGCTAATCTGAGATAACCATATGGTCTTATTCTAATTCAAAACCATTATAGTGGTGGCTTTCACACTATTACACTTTAAAAGGCGCCTACTTTCGTATTTAATAAGGACTCTGATAATAGGCAGCCTTTTTTAATACACAAATGTAAATCCTTTTTTTTTTTTTTAAGTTTTCCTAGTGGGGGAATCAAACTTATGAATGTGCGCCTACCCACACTTTTACAAGTCAGCCCTTACTACTAGTCTACCTAAATGATTTTTTTTTTTGGATCCCTGGCTTGTCCCTTTTCTCAGTTAATTCATTTCAGATTTCTTCCTAAGCCATTAGGATATGGTTCATTAGAGTCCCAAACAACCGAAGTGTAAATCAACAAACAATGACCCAATGTAGTCTTTCTAGGCATTCCAGGCATGTGTTGTGTGTGTTTTAGCAAAACTTTTAATATCTTTCCCCTTGGTTTAACAGCTAAATAAAATGGATAAGTCTCTCTTTTGACATATACTCATATTTGCAGTACATTCCACATGTTCCATGATCTCAACAAATCATTTTTTTTTTCAATTCACTTTTCAGCATGTAAAATTCAAGAATAGGGAATTTAATTTGCTTTGAACTTAATACCAGAACTCCCCCAAGGTGGACCAACATAAGTGTAAGTCAAGCAAACAGGAAAATAAATTCTCTTCCACCCCCCAAGTAGATTGTAGCATTGTCCTCAATGATGCAAGAGAAACGAAAGAATTTACACAAGGAGAGCAGTGAAGGAGCAAAACAGCTATAAGAAGAACCAAATAGGAAAAGAAAAATTTGAAGGCAAAAGGAAGAGGAATTACCTGGGCAGCTTTGCAAGGAATGCAGCCAAAATAAAAATAAAAATTGAAGAACAAAAGAAAACAATGAAAAGAAATGGATAGATCAATAACCATCAATTAGGATCAAGCAAATGCAAAGTAGGTTCTTCAGGTGCAAAATTAGAAATAAAAGGCTTGAGCCTTTGACCATTAACCTTAAAAGCATTTCCATTTTGAGGATTGACAACCTCAATAGCACCATGAGGGAAAACTTTTTTAACCAAATAAGGCCCACTCCACCAAGACCTTAACTTACCAGGATAAAAAATCTTACTTTGGAGGTGTTTGTTGGGTATACATCTTTGAAAAATTTGATCAGAACAATATTTAAACAAGTAAAGGTCATCACAAAAAAATGATTTAACCTCAGATTTGAACTTTCGAATTCCTGAATGCTCTAATGAGATGGTGTTTTTATCTGAAGATGGCTTTATGGGTGCTGCCCAAGATGGCGACTCTTCAAACATTGGTTGTCAAAGCACCCCATGACTAGTTCCTACAAAAGAAACATTAGAAGTATCATCAAGTATATTCACATCACTTAAAATACTTTCTAATGACAATTGTAAATCAGTGGAAGAAAGATTCAAGTGAAAATCCTCATCAAGGATATTTTCCAACAAATTAACTTCCTGAACTTCTTCTAAATCCTGAGGTTGCCTGCAAGTATTAAAGATATTCAGCTCCAATGTCATATTTCCAAAACTCAATTTCAAAATTCCACTTCTACAATTAATTAATGCGTTAGATGTAGCAAGAAATGGTCTACCAAGAATTACAGGAGCTTGGAAAGTAGATAGAGTCGACAAGTTCATATCAAGCACCACAAAATCCACAGGATAGTAAAATTTATCAACTTGAACCAAAACATCCTCAACTATACTGCTAGGCAATTTTATAGATCTATCAGCAAGTTGCAAAATGATAGGTGTGGATTTTAATTCACCTAAACCAAACTGTTCATACACAGTGTAAGGCAATAAATTGACACTTGAACCAAGATCCAACAAAGCATGGCCAATTTTTGAATTTCCTATCACGCAAGCAATTGTAGGTGCTCCAGGGTCCTTGTATTTAGGTGGTGTATTACTCTGAATGATAGCACTAACCTGCTCAGTAAGGAAAGCTTTCTTATGCACATTTAATTTTCTTTTCACAGTGCATAGATCCTTTAAAAATTTTGCATAGGCAGGAATTTGCTGAATAGCATCTAACAAAGAGATGTTAATCCTAACTTGCCTAAAAACATCAAGAATTTCAGCAAGATGCTTATCTTTATGCAAAACAGAACTAATCGTTGAGGAAAAGGAGCAGGTATTAGGATAATAAATTTTCTCATGCTCATCAGACACATGCTCTCCATCTTTATTAGAAGGGTTAAAAACCTTACCAGAATTGTATGGCTTATATGCTGGAATGTCTACCACCTTACCGCTTCTTAAAGTAGTCACCGCTTTGACCGACTTTAAGTTAGGATCCTCACTTATTGCTGGCACTTGATGAGGCTGCCCTTGTGGATTTGGTTGTGACCGTGCAGGAAATTTACCCTTCTCTTAGGTACTTAAAGATGTAGTCAGCCTTGTGAGGGAACTCCTTATGTCATTAATTGCCAATGAATTCTGGTTGTTGAGTGTTGCTTGACCTTGCATGAATTGTTGATGTGTCACACTTAGTTGTTGAACCGTATCTTCAACTCCCTTCTTTTGCATTAAAAGTGCTTGAATTGTGAGTTGAGAGGGCCCCAGAGCCAAGGTTGCTGGAGCTACATGCTGGTCACCCCTCCAACTAAAATTTGGGTGGCTCCTCCATCCTGGATTATAAGAATTAGAGTAAGGACTAGAATATGGTTTATGTGTCATGTTTACAGTATTAGATTGGTCCAACAATACTTCTTTGAAAGCAGGGATCGTGGGACATTCATTAGTTGAATGCCCATGATTCTCACATATGCAACACTTCTCAGAAAATTTAGGGATAGCTTGTACTTCATTTACTTTCTTCGATTCCATGGCTTCCATTTTTCTAGACAGCCAGGTTAATTTAGCATGCAAATCATCATCTTCCTTTAAAGTATATTTCCCATGACTAGAATCAAATTGCCTAGACCTATCATGCACATCAATTGTGTCCCAAGATTGGGCATTTTCAGCAAGATAATCAAAATATTAAAATGTCTCCACAAGCTTTCATAAACAAATTCTCCATTACACATGGTTTAAACAAATTGGTGCATTTTAGATGTCAAACTTTCATAAAAAAAACTAATCACACGCAACAATGTTCATAACCATGATGTGGGCATGAATCCAATAGATCTTTGAACCTTTCCCAACATTGATAAAAGTTTCAGAATCCTTATGAGAGAAATTCATGATCTGCCTTTTCAAAGCATTTGTCCTATGCATTAGGAAGAATTTTTTCAAAAATCTTGTTTGCATCTCTTGCCAAGTGCCTATGGTTCTAGGTCTTAATGAATTCAACCATGTTTTAGCTTTATCTTTCAAGGAAAAAGGAAACAACTTTAGTCTAATGACCTCCTCAGTGTAGGTCCAGTCCATGAATGTAGAACAAACCTCTTCAAACTCTTTGATATGCAAATAGGGGTTTTCAGCTTCCATGCCATGAAAATGTGGAATTAATGGAATCATTCCAGGTTTGAAATTAAAATTGTTTGCATTCAAAGGTTGAATTATATATGTATGAGGGTGTGCTAGTTTGAACAAGTTGCAAATAATCTCTAAGTGTCCTGTTATGATTCATCATTTCCCCATCATGATTCTCATTTTCAGCCATAGTGTTATGAGTATCAGAAGATGATCCAAGAGAAAGAGATGTAGAGTTAAAAAATGATACTGATTCTATCCTAAACAATCGAGAAGTTTGGTCTCCAGTCCAACCAGTCATACAAACAAAAATAGAAAATAAAGCAAAATGTAAAATAAACAGAGAAAAGGGAAAAAGATCAGATGTCACCCAGGCTGTGAAGAGGTTCACAACTTCACAAATGTCCTCTCAAGAGTAGAGGAATGCTCTGACAAGCACCAATTGTCCCCAGCAATGGTGCCAAAAACTTGACTCAGTCTCGAATGTGTTTCTAAGTGTAGAAGTATCAAGTTGTATCAAGGATAAGTCCATGATCGTATTCCACAGGGACAAAGGGTTATCAAAGCGTTTGTGAAAAATATCAAAGATGAGGTAAGAAAGAAAAGAGTGAATTTAATTCCAGCAAAAAAAATTAATCAAAACTGAAATTAAAGTTTCTAATCAAAAAGGCAAATTAACAAACACTTAGATTCGGTATGAGACTCTCTTTGTTTCGGGTCCTAGAGAATTTTCTCGGTTAACAATCCAATCAAGGCATTGATAAACGAAAGATAAAAAGTTATGCTCAAGTTTTGCAATATTTTCTTAAGGGATTCTCTACTTTACTAGCCAAACACACATTAACAAACAACTGAGAGAAGCCTTGATAATCTTCAAGCTTTTGTTGTGCCTTACGTCAATAACAAATCAAGAGCAAGAGCTGCAATCTATTTTCAATTCAAATCCAACTAGTAACATAGTGAAATAATCATTTATCAACAAAATTTTGCATTCAACTAGAACCCAAAACAAATTAAATCTCATTCCACAACCCAAGCTTCAAAAATTAGTTACACATGATATTTCTAGCAATAAAAATAAATCTAAGTTGAGTCTTGACAAAATCTGAGAAAATATCCAAATGAAATAAATCTTAGAGATGCTGCATGCAGGAGAACTAAAGTAAAATAAAATTGAAACCGAATGGTAAAAGCCACGGAAGGAAAGATGAAACCGATGCCGCCCAATACACTGAAATGTAAACTGAAAACGTAAAACCCAGAAATATAAAAATGAAGAAACAGCCAAATGGAACTTAAAGAAAGCTGCCCACCGAACAAATAAACTCAAACTGAAAGAAGAAAAACAGTGCGCTAAAAGTTTTAGCAAAAACATAGCTGCCGAAAAACCACTGACGGAAAAGGTTTGAAAACATAAATGTAAACTCAGCCGACTACCACTGAGAAACTAAGAAAGAAAACAAGAAAAAAAGAAAGAAAATGAAAGTGTAAAAGCCAAACACAAAAGAAACCTAAACTAAAAATGCAATAATACTCCCCAAAATGAGAGCGTAAACTTGAAAGTAACAGCAACAACTCTCAAATAAACATGAGTCCGACCAACCGAATGAAAAACTGGAAAAAGAAAAAGAAAAAAAAAACAAAGTGTTGGTCTTGGAAAATCCTCTAAGTGACGTGAGAGATGGGTGGAGTATAGAACAAACCCTAGAAAACCGAAAATGAACAAAGGGGAAAAGGGTGTGGTCGTGTGGCATGGGGGTCCTTTTATAGCCTTCATCCTTGAAGCTAAGTGGTCAAGAAAGAGCCAATGCATGTTGGACAAATGGCGTGGCCCTTCCCATTCCCTCCTTGGTCGAACCCTAATGTCCTTTATGCCGTTCTCGTACGTCTACATTCAATGTATCTCTTGTGGACTTGTGTAATTTTACCTTAAAGCCTTTTCATTTTTCCAAGAAGATGGTGGTGCATGCATGCCAAGTGGCATGGGCATGTGATGTCTTCTAGGTGCCGCCGTTCTCTCTCTTCTCCCCATGATGATATTTCCTCTTCCATGAACATTCCCTAGGTGACTCTCCCACTTCCCTATGCTTCTTCAAAACCCTAATACTACATGTGGCAAGTGAATGAGAGTAGTGACTGAAAAAGTGAGAGTAGGTTTATCCTTTCACGTGGTTGTCTCCTCTCAAGTCTTCTAAAAGGTCTTGGCATGGTTGACAAGTGTCATATTCCTAAGAAAATCCCTAGGATAGGCATGTGAGATGAAAAACCAAACCAAATTCTTTGACCCTTGGCTTTCCCACAAAATCCCTCTTGGAAATCCCCTTGGTCTTCCCTAGGCGCCATTTGCCTATGCATATCTCTCTTGGAAATTGAAAGGGTGCCAAACTAGAAGGTGTTTGGCGTGTGGGAGGGTTTGGGCGAGTGCCTCTTTGTTTTCCCTAGGAGATCTTGTCATGTAATGCTTCTAGAAGGCTTCTAGCATGAGTGACAAGTGGCACCTTCACTAGGGTTGGCGTGTAAGCCTTCCCTTGGGCTTCCCAACACTCTTCTCTTCACCTTAGCCCATTATCAAGACTAGATATAGAGTGCTCTCCATGTGTGACACATGGCACTAATGGTTAGGGTTTGAATCTTGGGCTAAAATCCAAATGGACTTGGGTTTTCTTTAAGGGCCGAATTTCACTATGGTTTTAGGGCTAGCTTTCTATTTTGGGCTCAAATTCACAACTAATCTTCTAAGGCCCCTTCTTCCCTTAAATCACTAGGGCACTCAATTACTAAGGCTTCTAAAAATAAACTATGGCTCATGCTTCACTATATTGGGTTATCACATCTCCTAATAGGAATACTGTAGATTTGCTCGGCTTTCTCCTTTACAAAAATGGCCTTTACTAAATCTTCTTTCCACTCTCTTGTTTGATGATCTATCAGCTCCCTACCTTTGAATGACCCTCTAATATAGAAATAGGTGATTGAACACAGTACAATGAAGGTGAAGATAGCCACTTTTGACCCCATATTTTGATGTTCCTTCCATTCCCTACCCTGAATCTCAGTTCTTCTTTCAGTAAGCCAACATATCCCTATATTCTTCTCCATATCATAGAAGGCCTACTCCCTAGTTTTGCTACCAATATAGAGGTTTTACTTAAATATTTTTCTCTGCATATCACAGCTGCCATAGAGTTTGGGTTATGCAAAAATCTCCAAGCTTGTTTTACAAGTAGAGTTGTGTTAAAGCTCTCTAGATCCCTAAACCCCAAACCTCTTTTAACCTTTAGAATTTCCATCTTCACCCAACTTCTCCACTAGAGTTTCCTCTCATTCTTTTGATATTCCCACCAAAACCATGAAAAAATAGTGTTCAAGTCTTTGAATAGCTTCTTTGGTATCTTAAATAAACTCATTGTGTAGGTGGGAATAGCTTGTAAAACTGCCTTAATCAATATTTCTTTCCTTGCTTGGGTTACGAAAATGTTCTTCCAGTTACTAACTTTATGCCATACTCTATCTTTGATGCTTATGAATTTGTTTTATCTTGATCTCCCCACCATTGTAGGAAGACCAAGATACTTATAATAACTTTCACACACCAAAGCAACCCCAGCCCGCACAATTTATTCTTTGTCCTCTTCTCTTGTGTTAGTGCTGAAGAACACTGTTGTTTTTTCTTTGTTTAAAATCTGTCCCGATGCTTTATTATATTTCTTTAAGATCCCCTTCATTCTATTCCATTCTTCAAGAGCTCTACCAAACAATATACAAGCATTTGCAAATAGCAGATGATTAATTCTAGTGCCTCCCCTAGCCATTGTCACCCTTTTGTGTGACCTCTTAAGTCAGAATTGTTAAGTAAAGTACTTAACCCTTTTGCATGTAAGAGAGAGGGGATCTCCCTGTCTTAATCCTCTGGATGAATAAAACTGCCTTCTTGGTCTGCCATTGATGAGAACAAAATAGGACATTAAGGTGACACATTTCATGATTAGTTATGCCCATTTATCACATAAACACATCTTCTTCATCATCTCTTCCAAGAATCTGCACTCTATCATATCATATGCCTTAGACATATTCAGCTTAATTGTCATGCTTCCATTGTTGCCCCTTTGTCTTGATTTCATTGAACACAATGCTTCACGTGCCACCATTATGTTGTCTATTATCAGCCTTCTTGGTATGAAGGCACTTTGTGTTGGAGATATAATGACTGAGAGGATCTTCTTAAGTCTTTTAGCTAGCACTGTTTAGATAATTTTGTACAACACATTACAAAGGTTTATAGGCCTATATTCACTAACAATTTTAGGGGTCTTGACTTTGGGAATAAGAGTAATAAAAGTGTAATGCAAAGAGGGATTAAAAGTGTTACCATTGAGAAAGGAACGAACTGAAGTGCACACCTCATTGCCTATTATACTCCAATGACTTTGGTAGAAACACGCCCCAAAGCCATCTGGTTCAGGTGACTTCAAAGGTGCCATTTGCTTGATTGCTTCTTCCACTTCACTTGTTGTAAAACACCTAATTAGAAACTCATTCATCTCAACTATAACTCTTGGCTCAACCTCCCTCAAGCAGCTTTCAATATCTTCTAATGAAGGCCCATTAGAAGCATACAATTTCTCAAAGTAAAAGTTGAAAGCCCTTTCAACTTCATCTCTACTTGTAAGGCTTCTGTTGTTTGCATCGAAAACATGCTTAATGGTGTTCTTTGTTCTTCTTTGACTAGCACAGTTGTGGAAATATATTTTATTTCTATTATGAAGCTTGTACCAGTCTCTCTTGGCCTTTGTCTCCACTTTAAATCCTCCCACTCTAACAATGTTGCCACTTCTCTTTGTACCTTGCTAATTTCCTCTACATTTTGTCTACCCTCATCTGCTAGCATTAATCTTAAAGATTCTATCTTTTCTTTTATCTTTGCTAGATTCCCACTTTTCTTAGCTCTGCTCGATTTTGATAGCCCTTTACTGCATCTTCTTATAAGTGATTGTAACTTAAAATGAGGATCTCTCTCAACTGTTTCTTTCACCCATTCCTCCTTTCTCACTTTCTCACACACTTCTTCAAAGGCCCAACTAGCTTAATAATTGAAGCCCCTTCTCCCACACATTTGATGTTGTTCTTTGACAATTCCTTGAAGTAAGATTGGCCTATGATTTGAACTGCTTGCTACCAACACCTTCACCAATGCATCCTTGTAATTCTCAACCCAATTCCCATTAGCAATAGCCTATCAAGCCTTTTTTTTTTTTTTAATATTTTGTGAATGTTTCATCCACATGCCTATTGCTCCATGTAAATTTGTCTCCCCTCCACCATAAATCTTGTAATCCCCCTTTCTAATGCATCTCTGAACTACTCCATCTATCTTTCCAACCTCAGTTTGCCTCCCGCTTTTTCATCATTTGTTACAATCTCATTAAAAGCCCCTATAACACACCATGCTTGATGATTAGTAGGTTTTAAGGATGTCAACAAATTTTAAGCCTCCTGTCTTCTACTGGCTTATGGTTTTCCATAAATGCCCCGTTAGTAACCACTTCATTTTTGTCCCTTCCTCGGTAATCCATGCACTAATATGCCTTTGAGAACAGTTCAAAACTCTAGATTAACCTCACCACTCCACCATAGTGCCAAACCTGCCCCTTTTCCTATAGGATTAACCACAAAACACCCGTCAAGGCTCAATTTTCTTTTCAGCTTCTCTACTTTTCCAGCAATTAGCTTTGTTTCCATAACAAAGACTACATTGGGTTTCTTTTCCTTTATTAAAAAGAGTAAAGGTCTTGAATTGTTTGAGGCCCCAAGCCCTCGGATGTTCCAACTTAAGATTTTCATTGTGATTGGTGGGGCTGTTTACCAACCACCACCAATTCCTCATCACATAAAATTCCAGCCCCTTCATAGTCATATCTACCCTTCTTAGTTCCTTTTTCCTTCAAATTACCATCAATTCCATTACTAACTCCTTTTTTAGTAGGAATACAACAAACTGATGGTTCAAACTACTTACCTTTGGCTCAAGCTCTCCTCTTCCATGCTCTTTTGTACCGAGTTTGTCCTCTTGTCTCTTTGTCACTTTGCACATTGTTTTCTATAATTTTTCTATCCTTTAGTTTCTACATGGGCCTTTTCATTACTAGGTTTGTTGGTCCTTTCATCTTCTATTTCAGGTTGGGCTCCCTCTTTGACCCATGTTCTTCTTCCTCCTCTATCTTCTTTCTCCTTGATTTCAGTCCTTTCCTCTGTCATCACCTCCATGGTCACCATCCAAGGTCCCTCCTTAGTTTTCTCTACCATATCCTTCTAACACTTCACTCCTTCCTCTTCTATTTCTATCACCACCCTCCTTTCACCATCCCCTATTTCTTTTTTCCTTTTTGAGACCACATCCTTTGCTTCCACTTCAAACCCATCCCCACTTTTTCCTACAACTATACCTTTCCTAACTTCATCCTTCCTCCAACTCTTATTTGTTTCCACCCTCACCCACTTCTCTCCCATTCCACTTCCTTGAGACTAGAATTGTTCCCGATTCAATACTGTTGTACATCCTTTTTTCCACTTGTCGGCCTTGCACGAAGCCACACCCTATATTGAGCATCATCTTCTACTAAACCCTTTTGATATTGCTCTTTCTTGACAGCCTTGGGTACCATGGGCTATTCTTCTGCAAGCAAAACATAGTTGAGGTAGTTTTTTGTATTTGAATGGGACCCATAACTTATCCCCTTTCACTATAATCATTCGCCCTCTCTGAATTGGTTTAAGTAGGTCCATCATTAGTTGGACCCTGAGAAAAATTTTTCCATCCACTTTTGTCCTTACGGACATCTACATTAATATAACACTCAGGCCTAAGACCAAACTCATGCCAAGCCAGCATATTATAATTTTTATTCTATTTTATTTTTTTAAGAAGCCCAAAATTAGGTTAGTCGAGTAAATTTTTTTTTGAAAGATCCTGGACCCATAAATTATTATGGTAAATTGTAAGAGCTTTACTGCTTAATTTTTGGACAAAGCCTATTTAATATTTATAGACTAAGAGAGAGCCCTCAATATTTAGCAATTGACTAAAGAAATTCTTCTAAAAGCTTAGAGATATTATTGGATGATGGATTTATTTTAGACATGAGGATTTAGGTATAGTTCTTTTACGAGGATCCAGCACAATATTTGTATGTGAAATGTTTGTTATCAACTTCAAATATATTAGGGTTACAACTCTAGAGTCCCAATCTCATAAAAAATTCTTAAACCCACGGCCTTGTGCAATGTGGTGGATCTTATTTGTTTTCAAACCCTAGTTAGTTTTGGCTACCCTTCACCACATTCACCACCCAGTAGCATCATTCTCCTCCATGTTGCACTCCCTCTTCCACTCCAAACCAAACCACAAGCTGCCACAACACATACTTAAGCTCATATATATGGAGAGAGAGACCCATGCGTGTTGAGTAACACTGTCAAGCTCTCCTGCATAACAGAAGCCGCCCATTGTCTCAAACCTCCATCTCACAAAGCAACCTCCCTACCGAGACCTGTGAGGGCCCTCTGTTCGTCTTCCATACGACACCAGCCACCACCTCATCACATGAAAATCCACATAGCTGCAAATCACATTAAGATAACCTTTGTTCTACATGGCCGCCCAACGAGCCATGACCATGCCCACCCTTGTAGAAATCGTAAGCCAACTTGCACCATAAAATACGATACCTAGTGACAGCAAGGCCGCCATCAACTCTTCCTCTCACCAACGTATAAAAAAAAAAAACCTACGCAGTCCCCTCCAAGTCTTGCAAACTAGAGCAGCCATGTTCACGCAGCAACACTGTGAGTAAATCATGCTAAAAACCAACGTGCATCGTAACTAGTCTACTGCACTAGACCATCGAAGCATAGAGTGACGGCCACCCCCAACACCAAATAGAAACCACCACACTTGGCCCCAACCTATGCACAGAAGCCCTATTAATCAAGGAAAAATAAAGCATGACCCTCAACTGACTACACCTATGCCATGTATGCTGTCCATGATTCTTCCACCACCACATCGGTGGAAGCTAGCCCTACACTTTATGCTTCACCACCACTGTTCCTAGCACCCCTACTGGTGGGTAACCACCACATAACCTCAGGGCAGCTCAATATAAATTGAGGCCTAAGGCAAAATTTAAGTTAGCTATTCGTAATTAAAATACAATAAAATATAAGTTATTATTAGATTTTTGAGATCCACGACAACAGTATATTTTGCTGTGCCGCAACTTTTTGCAGCTTATTGATCCTCTGAAAATTATATTAGAGTGCTTAAGTATTTTCTGAATAACCTTTGAAATTTAAATATATTTTGCATTAACAATTATTTTGTAAAATTGGTTGGTTGTGCCGGACTGAGTCCGAGAAGTCAAAGGTCTGTTGGAAGGGAGAACGAAGTTGTTTGTGTGAATGGTTGGTGTTGTGATTTGTTGGTTGTTTGATATTTGTTTCATTTCACACATTGCATAGTGCACGCATGTTCATGTTTGTAAAATGAAAACTAGGTTTTTGCATAATTACATGCATGATCATGTGTATAGTTGAAAATTGGATTTTCATGTAATAAATGATTTTGGGTATGTTTGAAATGAATGGATTGAATGGTTTGAGTCAGAGGTACAGTAGGGATGGTGGTAAGAAGGGACGGTGGTAGAGTCCCACCTGCGGTGCACAGGGTAAGGATGGTGGTAGAGTCCCGCCTGTGATTCTCGCCTACAAACAGAGTTATAGGAATGGTGGTCAGTAGGGACGGTGGTAGAATCTCTCCTGTGATTCCCGCCTACTGTGCACGCGGCAGGGACAGATGTAAGCAGGGACGGTGGTAGAGTCCCACTTGTGTTTCTCCCCTACAGTGCTCTGATTGTTTGGTTAATGGGCCATTTTCTTGAAAAATGGTAGTTTTTATGTTGGCCATTTTCTAAAAAGATGGCGGATGTCTTAATGGAAATGTTTTGGGCCAAAATGGGATTTTGGCGTTAATGGAAAATTGTTCATTTTGGGAAATGATATTTTTGGGTCTCATGCATATGGCATCATGTTCATGCATTTTTTTGTTGCATGAATGTATTTTTATCTTGTGAGCTATTTGGATTATTACTTACCTGCGGTACTGTTTCTTGGTACCGTAGATTTTGATGCAGGTGATGAGGAGGTTGAGCCTGAGGATGCGGCTCCATCGGAGGAGTGATTGAGTATCACTTGCTCATGCATTAGGAATTGTTTTCCCGCTTTTGGATATAGCATTTTGGTTTAGTTATATTTTTCTGGATAATTGTAATATTTTTTTATACGCTTTTTTTAAGCAAACTTGTATTTAAACAAATTCTGGTACTTAGTCGATTGACTTTAATTATTCTGTTGCATTTTTGTTGTACACTTTTTGCTTGTATACACACTTGGCACTTATCGATGGAATGCGTGACCCATGTTTTCATCATCTCGATGCCTCGATTCTCGTGTTTCAGTACATGGGAGTTGGGGGCATCACAAATGGTATCAGAGCAGTTTGACTCTGGGTAAATCCATATGTCCCATAGGTGCAATACCAGAAATTTTTAAAGTTTTGATTTAAAATTATTTTGTTTGAAGTATATTATTTAATTTTTTTATTTATTTATTGTATGCTAGTTTATTTGTTTTATTTTTTTTATTGTATGTTTATTTTAATTTATTTGTTTATTTTATTGTGTGTTATTTTATTTTGCTGGTTTTATGCTATTTTGTTTATGTTCTTTTTTTGTATTTTCATTTATTTTACTATATTATACTTTAATTTGTTTGCAGTTGAAAGTGGGGTTAAGGGTTATGTTATGGCAGGAAGATGGTACGACCAAGAAGGTCGACTAGGGAATTTGAGAATAAATTGCCGAGAGGCGATGGCAATTACGTTGTGACGGGTGTTAAATCAGATGATGAAGTGCCTTTAGCATAATCTTCATCCATTGCAGGGAGAGCAGAATAGGACAATGCAAGTTGGATGTACCTACGAATGCTTTTTAGCGCATAGGACCCCTGTCTTCACTGGTGAAAAGGATCCACTTCAGGCTGGAAGGTGGATTGAAGACATAGAATGGACGTTTGCAGTTTGTGGTTGCACGGCATCCCAGCAAGTGTTGTATGTGAGTTTCCTACTCCAAGGTGATGCGGCTAATTGGTGGAAGACCAAGAGAGAACTTTTAGTGATGGAGTTGTGATCATTTGCAGTTGTGTCTTGGTAGCGCTTCAAGAAGGAGTTCGATGACCATTTCTTCCCTGATTTTGTTAGATGGCAGAAGGCATGAGAATTCAATAATTAGATGCAAGGAGAGATGTTTGTAGAACTGTATGCCCGAAAATTTATGGAGCTCGGTCGATTTGCTACCCACCTCATTGCCACTGAAGAGATGTGGGCTGAGCATTTCTAGGATGATCTAGGATGAGAGATTCGTAAACAAGTAACTTGTCACCAAATTATGAATTTTCAGCAGTTGGTTGAGGTGGCCACTATTGCAGAGCGAGAGTAAGGTCTTAAGGTAGGCTCCCCTTTGGGTCAGAAGAGGCTGAACGTTGATGGTGAAGGAAGAAGTTTTGGGTCACCACATAAGTTTGTGCAGAGGGCAGGAACCTAATCATAGGCAGCCTCTAGTGTGCATATGGGAGGCCGAGTTCCAATTTGTGGCAGATGTAATAAAGCCTATGGAGGCGAGTGTCATTAGGTTAGGAACTAGTGCTTTGAGTGTGGTCGGATGGGGCACTTTGCTCGTGAGTGCCCTAATCAGACCCAAGGAAATCGAGGATGTCATCGCGGTGGTAGAAGTAATCAGAGGTAATTAGTTCAGGCTCGTGTGTACGCGGTGACTCCTGGTAATGTTGACGACGAGGTTCTAGAGACTCAGGATGTTGGAGTCATGGCAGGTATGGGTCTAACCTAATCTTTCATAATGAATGCCTTGTGTGGTTTATTATCGTGTTTTGGAAAAGTTGTGCAAGTTGTACCCATATCAAATGGGTATTGTTGGTCATGTGATTTCCTTAAGCGTGTTCTGGGTTGTATAATATAACTGTCTTAGCATTAATATTTGGCCTTGCAAATTTCAAGGACGAAATTTATTTTAACGGAAGAGGATGTGATATCCCGTATTTTAGTGTATTTTTATTAAAGGAGTATTTTAATTGGTTTAAAAAATTGGTTCTCTTATTTGAAATTTATCTAATTTTCGTTGGATTTATTTTATGATTTTTAAGTTATAAAATTTATTTTGATGTGCTTTCTTAATATTAATTATTGTTTTGCATTTAAAATGCTCTTTATTTTAAATTAGTTTATTGTTTGATTTTATTATTTTATTTTATTAAGTCACTGTGTTTAAATTATTTTATTTAATTCGCTGTTTTAAAATTTATTTTCGTTGGATCAGTTTGAGACCCTGAATTGGAAAAGGCTGGACCTCATTTCTTTTCCTTCCTTTTTCTTTTTCCATTTTTCTTTTTCTCCTCTTTTTCTTTCCCATTTTTCTTTTCCCTTCTTTCTTTTTCTTCTTTTTCCTTCTGCTTCTTGCCTTCCATCGAGCCTCTCCTCCCCTCTCCTTTCATCTGCTTCTTCTCCTCCACCCAGTGCCACCGTACATAGTTTGTGAGCCTCACTACCCAGCCCATCTTCTCCCTTACTTGCCGGCGACCACCCCCACCTAGTTTTAGTTCACCCCATGCCGCCGTTATCCATCAAGCACGATTGAAAGCTGCGGCCTCTTTTTCTTCCAACTCAGCAGTGCGCCACTCATTGCTATCGTCGCTGCTCCCATTCTCTTTCCCACTAGTTGGCGACCTTTTTCGCTCTGTTTTCAGCCTCTCCCGCGCTGTCGTGAGCCTTTACACACGGCTTCAAGCCGGACAGTTTTTGTGCTCCAAAGCAGCCGTGGCGCCACTTTTGGCCACCATGTTTTCACCATTTCACCATTGACCTCCCAGCTACTTAACCCACCATTCCTCAACCCGATCCGCCACCTTTGAAGCCTCACTATCTCTATCTCCGATTTGCCTCTTTTGGCCTCTAACTGACACCTATGCCGCCATCCACGGCTAACCACCATTTCCATTAGCTTCACCAACACTCATAAGCCCTTCCCTAGCCTTCTCTAGTTTTCGTTTGTCCCCATTCAAAAGTTGTTGGGTTTTTTAGACCCATGGCCACAACACATTTTGCACTGTGACGTTGCTATGCTACCACCTTTTGCAATTTTCTCATAATTGCATGCATGATCATGTGTATAGTTGTAAATTGGATTTTCATGTGATAAATGATTTTGAGTATGTTTGAAATGAATGGATTGAACAGTTTTTTTGAGAGGTATTGTAGGGATGGTGATAAGCAGGGAAGGTAGTAGAGTCCCACTTGTGATTCCCTCTTACAGTGCACATGGTAGGGATGGTGGTAGAGTCCTGCCTGCGATTCTCGCCTACAGATGGAGTTGTAGGGATGGTGATAAGTAGGGATGATGGTAGTCTTGCCTGTAATTCCCGCCTACCAGTGCTCTAGTAGTTTGGTTAATGAGTCATTTTCTGGAAAAATTGTGGTTTTTATGTTGGGCTATTTTCTTGGAAAATGGTGGATGTCTTAATAGAAGTGTTTTGGGCAAAAATGGAATTTTGGCATGCGTGGAAAAATTTTAATTTTGGAAAATGATGATTTTTGGGTCTCATGCATATGGCATTATGTTCATGCATTTTGTTGTTGCATGAATGTATTTTTATCTTGTGGACTATTTGGATTATTACTTACCTACAGTATCATTTCTTGGTACCATACATTTTAACGCATGTGATGAGGATGTTGAGCCTGAGGATGCGGCTCTGTCGGCTGAGCGATTGGGTATCACTTGCTCATGCATTGGGAATTGTTTTCCCGCTTTTGGATATAGCGTTTTGGTTTAATTATGTTTTTCTGGATAACTATAATATTTTTTTGGTACACATTTTTTTTAAGCAAACTTGTATTTAAATAAATTTTGGTAATTAGTCAACTAACTTTAATTATTCCACCGAATTTTTTTGTACACTTTTTACTTGTACACACACTTGGCACTTATCGATATGATGTGTGACCTATGTTGTCATTATCCCGACACCTTGATTCCCGTGTTTTCGTATGTGGGAGTTGGGAGCATCACACCATGAGCATTGCATAGTTAAACCATTGCCACCATTGACTCAGGCCGCTATTACTTGTCGGAAAGAAATGCTCCCCTACGTCACCTAGCTACTGTTGCTGCTCCTTCGTGTTGCATGACGTGAGCTCCCTCGGTGAGACTCTCTCTCCTTACGCACAACACACACACACACACACACACACACTCTCTCTCTCTCTCTCTCTTTTATATTCTACCTCCTTGGACAGCTGCCATCGTTCATCCATGATGGAAGTTGACTGGCAAATCCATGACCACGTTGCATGGTTACTCTGCCGTAAGCCCCCTCTCCACCACGTCACTATTTAAAACACTCCCTGAGAAATTTAAATTTAAATATATACCCCTAGTAAGTGATCCAGTGTTTATTAATTATATGATGATATTGTCGTGATAAAAACTAAGAGAAATTAGATGATTGGAAATTGGACATATTTTAGAGTTTAATCACATGATTATTTGGAGAAATTATGTGACAATCAAAGTATTTTGGGGAGTGACGACATTTTAGGGTTTCAAGGAGTTTTAGACATTAGGGAAGTATAGATTTGTATAACTTGGGTGTTAATTAGAAAGCACTTGATCAATTAAAAATTTACGAAAGTTACGCGTGACTTTTTATAGGTGATGATTGATATTCCCTTGGCACTGCTATGAAAAAATTTAGAGAAATTAAAGAATCTAGGTAAGCATGGTTCTTATGCTAGATTTTGTATAAAAAGAAAATGAACTAATGTTGGTTTATGAAAATGTGCATGAAATGTTTTGAAAAGAAAATATAAAAACAACCTTAGTTATTTGTTCTACATTGCTCATGAAAATCTATATGAAAGATGAAAATGTTTCCTGACATGACTAGTATAGACATGAGCAATATTTTGACAAATTTATAAAATGTGCAGAAAGAGCGAACATGGAATTTGGAAATTTTGGTACATGTTATATGAAGCATTTGGAATCTATTTTGAATATGTGAAAATGATATGAATATGTTTAACAATTTATTTGATATAATATGCATCTAAAAAACCTTTGGCATGACTTTATAATTCTATTCTGATTCTAATTCTGGTTCTAATATATGGTTGGTACTAACATCTTTTATATAAATGCACCCACTTTGGAAACAAAATGGTTTTTCTGCATGTTCTTTCCTGTGTGCACACTCGGGGCTCCGAGAATGAATAAGGGAAAGTTTCACATTCTAATACTGTCTAGTTTGGCCACCGGGAATAACACAATCTACCACGGGGGTTAAATATGGTATATGATATAATATGATACGACATGAAATAATATGATAAGATAAAAATGTTCAGTCATGTTATGCCAAAGGGTCTTTGAATATGAACAATTGATATTTGAATATGGATATTTTGAAATGTTGCTCTGTTGTTTTGATAACATGATTTTGGGATATGTACTCTAAAAATGAAATGTTTTATTTCTGCATACCGAACTCTCTGAAAAGGCTCATATTTACACACTAGTATATGTGTTTTGCTTACTGAGTTGATGATAACTCACCCCCTTATCTTTATAATATTTTTTAGATAATGTTGATGATTCAGCTAGGGATCAGGAATAGAAAATTGAATAAGGCTAGCTGTGTAATGCCCGTCCTTGTGGTGAGTCTTTTAGAAAATAATTTTAAAGAAAATAGACGGGAATTACGGTTCCTTTTGAAATTTTCTTTCCTTTTGTGCTAGGATACAAAAGACTTCATGTTTATAAATAAAACATGTTTTCTTAATTAAAATGTTATAGCGAAAAATATTAAATTTTATAATTAAAGTCTCTCGTACAAAATAGCTTGCCTAGACTTTCGTGCTCTTTCCCTTGAGTTGTGCCCATCCTGATGTGTCATGCTCATCTTGTCCCTGGGAAGGCACACATTAAAATGAAAATGAGTCGATGACTCGTAAGAATTACTTCATACAGTTAAAATATATGAACATAGGTTTTCAGTCATGCAGTCATCACTCCATACATATCATACGTATCATGCATAGACATACAATTCATTTTAAAATGTTGCAAGGTGGGATTTTTGTTTAAAAATGTTTTTTTCTTGTAAAACAATTTCCCACGCCTCGCTGCCTTCATTTCTTAAAGAGTATGTTCATGCATACATCTTTTCTTACATACATTTATGCATACGTCCTTTCATACATACATGCATACGTTCTTTCTTACCGCTTTCATTGGCCGTTGCACACTGTTGCGCCCCGTGTGTTGGGGTTAACGGTTTTTTGAACCTAATTCCGCTCGTGGCCACGAGTTGGGAATCCATTCCGTCATGGTGTAGCACTAGGTGCACTACCAATACTCTTACCCGATATTGTAATCTGCCCAGTTCAGTCCTTCGGTATCTTTTCCTTTCCATTCATGTGTCCGTTATGTATTTTCATACATTAAGCATTCATTCATTTCAATCCTTTCATTCTTTTTCAGTCCGTTCAATCCTTTACAGTTCTTTCATTTAGTTTTTATGGCTCTTAACCGTTCTTACAGTACTTCAGTCCATTTCATTCATAAAGTCATTTTAAAAGCTCATTCATAAAAGTCATTTTAAAACGTCAGTTCATGCATCTTTTAAACCATCCATTTGTTTCAATTTGTGAACATACATACAGTATGTATCACGTATAGCATCCATCCACATATATACACTTACTTACTTTGGGTGCGTGAAAAGGGGCTACCAAGGAGGGTCGTTACTTAGGTACACTTGAAAACTTATACCTAGCTTTCTTTTTCATAAAACGTGTTTCGTAAAGAAGAGCGTCAGTTCGTAAAGCATTTTAAGGAAAAAGCTTTTCATTTCCATGTTCATTTATTTAGAAAACTCTAAGAGTATAAACGCAATACTTACCTGGACTTCATGCCATACTCATTCCATGCAGTCCATTCGTGTACGTGTTAGATGGCAACCTACATGTGCATACGCATAACCTTACACCATCATATATCTAATGCATAAGTAACTATTCTAAAAATAGAACTATGCTTCACTTGGAATACTCTTCATCCATCCCTGGGCTCTTACGTGCCATTTACTATGCTAAAACCTTCGGGGTCTTATTCTTTAAAGTGACTTAGACTGACTAAGGCACGCATCCCATTCCTAGGCAGTTTACCCATTACTACCTTCATGTATCCTAACTCATACTCAATCCTCATTCCCATCCATATACACCACACGGCTTAAAGCCAACTTTAAGGTTAAAACACCGTGTATCTATGCTCAGGACAGATTACCCATTATATATGGCAAACCTGTTTGGCACACGTGTCTCACCAGAGGCACATGTACCTTATCCCTTTTATCACTAAGACCAACTTATAGTTCAATGAACGCCCGCTTGTATAAACAAGCTCCATACTCTGATACCAACTTGCTCAGACCCGGTCGATAGGACTTTTCCTATTTTTTGGCCCTGTACAAGTTTATCCTGACACATAACAAGAGGACTGCATCCACAAATGCACTTTTGTCACATCACATAGCTCGAGACTAATCTCGAGTTGTGGCACGACGTCCGTCATGCTTCTGCTACACTACTCTTACACTTTTCCACCACTTCACACATACTATTAGCCATAAGTCAACCACAAGGCGATACCCATCACCTCGGATTATAGGCCTCATCATAGCTACTTTGGGACACTGTTACACAGTTCCCGACACTACACAATACACTCTACACTCCTCAACTATGCAACCATCCGTTTATATGTGACACGCCTTACGATGCATCGCTACACAACATAGAGCACACACCACGTGTACTCTTTTCACTCTATGCCACACGTCACACGGTGCATCGCTGCACTACATGGAGTACACTCCACATGTACTCTCTTCACACACTACACCGTATCACAACTATGGTATACCCTCACACCCATACTTCACAACACAGTCTGGTGGCATCATGTCGTGAACAGTGCACCCGAGAAAGAGTGAAGGTGCTTGACGTGGAGGAAGGCTATGGAATTTCGTGGGGAGCTAAGGGAAGGAAGAGGGAGGCTGGTGGGGCTAGAACCGGCATATGGCGGTGCTAGGGCCTTCGGTGGTAGATCTAGGCCATGAGAGACCCATTTTGGATAGAGAGAGAGAGAGGCTCATGGAGGAGGTGAGGAGGTTCTAGTAGTTCCTTGGTGGCCTAGCTGGCCACGCATGATGGCTCTAGGAGCTGCGCACTGTGAAGCCGTGCATGAGGAGTCCAGTGCGTGAGGTAGCCCAGTGGAGAGAGAGAGAGAGAGAGAGAGAGAGAGAGAGAGAGAGAGAGAGAGAGAGAGAGAGAGAGAGAGAGAGAGAGAGAGAGAGAGAGAGAGAGAACTGGGTGGAACAAAGACCATGGAAATGAAGCCCATGGAGTGGGGATGCCGTTGGTGGTGGTCAGAGGCCAAGCTGGCCATGTATGGTGCTATGGTGGAGAAATGGGTGTGAAACCCTCTTTGGTTTTGATGTCGTGGGAGGAGGAGGAGGCTGCCATAGTGTTCACTGATGGGAGGAGGGACTTGTCGGTGGGGAGGGAGGCTGGTGGTGGTGGAGGTGGAGCTGGGTGGTTGGCGGTGGTGCCAGGTAAGGGAGAAGAGAGAGATGTCGGGCTGGGAGAGAGGGAGAGGAGAGTGAAAGAGGAAAGGAAAAGTGTGGAGAAAAAGAGAGGGGTTTGGGTATTTAATCTAGGTCATTCGTTTCAGGATCTACAAAACAATCTATCGGTGAGTTTAAATAATGATTTGAAAATGCATAAGTGTTTTATTTAAAATAAAACACTGAGAGGAATTTTTTTTTTTTGAATCAATCATCAATACTTTCCATTCATTCATAAAATGTGTTACAAAAGACAGCAACACTCACTTAAAACTCTCAAAAGACTATCACTCACTTAACTCCCCTCATTGCTATAAGACATTTCTCTAGCAATCATACTAGTAATTTCTGAAAGTCCATCCTCAATCCAGCACCACTCCCCTTCCATACTCAAACCTCTCTTGGCTAGTGCGTGGGCAACACAGTTGCCTTCTCTATGAATGAAACTCACAGACCAATCTGGCCTCATTAACAGCCTGCCACGAATATTGGCATACTGCTGTTCCATCCATGCATAGTTGCTCCCTACCTCTGTTACTCCTCTTAGTACTCTGGCAGCATCTCCCTCAAATACCACCAACCTGACATCAAGCTCTAAAACAAGCTCCATAGCTCTCCAAAGAGCAGCTGCTTCAGCCAGATCAGAGTTTCCACTAAACTGTTTAGCAGAACAGAAAGTAAACAGAACCTCCCCCACATGATTCCTTGCCACTATACCCAAGCCCAATTTAAAATTGTTCTTTTCAATAGCCGCATCAAAGTTTACCTTAGAAACCCCCTCATCTGGTGGCTTCCATTTGATATTCTTCCTTATCTGACCATGAGACCCCTTCAGAATGTTTAGTGCAGCACGAGCTTCATGAAAACTTTGAAGACTAGTCATTGAGGCATTTAGTACTTTTCGTGGACTGTCAAACTTACCTTCAAAAAACATCATGTTTCTCCTAGTCCATAGTCCTCTCAGTATCATAGAAACCTCCTCTAATTTACTCTGCTGCAATCTGGTTTGCATTTCAGACCATAGCACATAAAAGTCTTTTTCTTCACTAGGCCATTTCTGAAGGCCACTCCCACTCTCTGCCCATACATCACTTGCAGCTGGGCATGACCATAGGACATGGCTTATTGTTTCTTCACCCCTTTGATAAATCGGGCATGTAGCATCTTCAATTATTTTTCTTTGCACTAGACTCTGCCTTGTTGGTAATATGCCCTTCAGAGCCTTCCACACAAACTGCTTTGTAGGATTAGGTACATTTAGTCTCCAAACCCCTTCCCAAATTTTCTTCTGAACTTCTTTGTTAGAGCATTCCCCAGCCATAGATTTTCCCAAGGCATTGCCTAAATGATAGGCACTTCTCACAGAAAACCTACCATCCTTGGTAAAGCCCCACATCATTTCATCCTCCCTCCCCTGCCAACTTAATGGTATACTGCAAATCTGAGCTGCCTCCTCCCTACTGAACATATCCCTTACCAAACTCTCATTCCAGCAATGCAAATCCTCAAAGATAAGAGAGCTTACCTTCGAGTCTGCAGATAGATTATTAATAGGTGATCTCACTTTAAAATCTGAGCCATTATGTAGCCACTTATCCTTCCAAATTGAGATACTCTTCCCATTACCCACTCTCCAGACCATACCTGCTTTCACCAAATCTTGTGCAGCTAACAAACTCCTCCATATAAAAGAGGGCTTATAACCAATCTTTGCATCAATAAACTTACAATTCCGGAAATACTTTTCCTTAAAAATCTTTGCAACCAAAGAATCACACTTTGTTTGTAACATCCACCCTTGTTTTGCTAACATGGCCTTATTAAAAACATCAATATCTCTAAACCCCATCCCCCCATCTTTCTTATTTTCACCCATTTTATCCCAACTCTTCCAATGAATACCCTTCCTATCTTTGTTGCCACTCCACCAGAAGCTTGCAATAATAGAATTGATCTCATTACACAACTTTCTTGGGAATCTAAATACATTCATTGTGTAAGTAGGAATGGACTGTAAAACTGCCTTAATTAACACCTCTCTACCAGCACTGGACAAAAAAGAATTTTTCCAGCTTCTAATCCTTCTCCACACTCTTTCTTTTATATTTCTGAAAGTTTCATACTTTGATCTTCCAATCATAGTTGGAAGACCAAGATATTTACCATAGTCACCACAAATAATATCACCAGCCACGGCTGCCACTTCCCTTTTTATAATCTCACTGGTGTTGGAACTAAACAAAATTGTAGTCTTCTGTCTATTCAGCTTTTGGCCTGAGGAAACTTCATACAACAGCAATAGATCTTGTATGGTCAACCACTCTTCTTTACTTGCCTTGCTAAAGATCACACAATCATCAGCAAAGAGGAGATGATTTATTCTGGTCCCACCTCTTATAGCAGCAACCCCTCTTATCTTCCCATTTGCAGCAGCATCACTCAACATGGAGCTCAGTCCCTCAGCACAGATGATAAACAAGTAAGGTGACAAAGGGTCACCTTGCCTTAGACCTCGAGTGGGCATGAAAGAGTCACCTACCTTTCCATTCACCACCACTGAATATCTAACCGATTCTACACACTGCAAAATCAAATGGTTCCATTTATCACAGAAACCCAGCTTCTTCATGATGGGCCTTAGGAAAGTCCACTCTATTCTATCATATGCCTTTGACATATCTAGCTTTAGAGCCATGCTTCCATCTCGTCCTCTTTGTCTTGCTTTCATGGTATGAAGGATCTCATAGGCCACCATCACATTGTCCATAATAGATCTACCTGGAACAAAAGCACTTTGCAGCCTAGAAATTATAAAAGGTAATACAAGCTTAAGCCTATTTGCTAGAACTTTTGCTATGAGTTTATACAAAACATTGCATAAAGAAATTGGTCTAAACTCATTAACAGAAAGAGGAACATCTACTTTAGGAATAAGCACAATATTTGTAAGTTGCAACTCACTTGGCATATCACCCCCATTTAGTACATTTAGGACTGCCTTACAAACTTTTGGGCCCACTGCTGCCCAGTGATGTTGGTAGAAGTCTGCTCCAAACCCATCTGGTCCAGGTGATTTGAAAGGCCCCATCTGTTGAAGTGCTTCCAGTACCTCCTCTTGCTGAAAAGGAGCCACAAGATCTTCATTCATTGATATTGTCACTTTAGAGTCCACACTTTGCAAACAGGCATCTATATCTTCTTCCCTTGGATTCGAGGTTGAAAAAATCTGCTGAAAATGATCCTTGAAAGCACTAGAAATAGCAGAATCATCACTTCTCAGAATACCCTCTGCATCTCTGATATGTTTTATAAAGTTCTTCTTCTTTCTTTGTGTTGCACATGCATGAAAGAACCTTGTATTTTTGTCCCCCCCTTGATACCAATGCCTTTTTGCCCTTTGCCTCCATTTAAGATCCTCTTTCTGCAGTAAAACCCCCACTTCATTTTGTAGTCTCACAATCTCCTCCTCATTATACTGGTTTTCATCATCCTGCAACTGTTTTAGTAAAGCAGATTTCTGACTAATCTCCTTTTCCAAGTCTGAAAAATGAGATTTCTTCCATCTTGATAAGGATACTCTACAGTTTTTTAAAGTTTGTTGGACTTCTTTTATAGGATCAACATTTGAAACTTCCTGCATCCATTCCTTGCTTATAAGCTCTTTACATTCTTCCTCTTGACCCCAAGCCACTTCATACTTGAAAGCCTTATAACAGCCTCCTCTCTGTGCAGGTAGGTCTTGAGTTGAAAAGAACAAAGGCCTATGATCCGAGCTTCTGGCCACCAGAGTTTCCACTTTGGTTGAGTTGAAATACCCCAACCATTCACTGTTGGCTAAGCCTCTATCTAGTCTCTCTATAGTAAAAGTATCATCCTTGTGTCTATTGCACCATGTAAACTTGGAATTCGACCATCCCAAGTCAAACAAACCCCCCATATCTACCACATGTCTAAATTTATGCATCTGAGACTCACATCGCAGGTTCCCTCCTCTCTTCTCATCTTGAGCCAATATTTCATTGAAGTCCCCACAAACAAACCAAGCCATAGGATTAGAAGGCTTTAATGACAGTAAAATATCCCATGACATTTGTCTCTTACTCACCTCTGGATGTCCATAGAATCCAGTAAACTGCCACTCCATATCCTCCTTTTCTGCTTTGATTACTGCATTAATGTGAAATCTAGAATATGAATGAATGATCACATTAGTTTCCATCTTCCATAGTAAAACCAAACCTCCACTTCTTCCTACCGGATTAACTACAAAACATCCCTCATAATTCAATTTCCTCTTAAGAAAATCCCATCTATATGCTTCTAACTTGGTTTCCATCAAGAAAACCAAGTCTGGTCCCTTATCCTTCACAAGATTGTGAAGGTCATGAACTGCACGAGGGTTACCAAGCCCCCTGCAGTTCCAGCTCAAGGTTTTCATTGCTCTTGGTGGCGCTGCTCAGCAGCCGCCACCAAGTTCAACTTTGCATCAATAAAAGCACCTTCCTTGTTAACTTTTATTCTTTTCCTACTTGCTTCTTTCCCACCACCATCCTCTTCATCAACTAACCCTCTTTTCAGCATCATGTCTGAGGCTAAAATATTACTGTCCATAGCTTTCCCCCTAGCACATTTTTTCCACCTTCCTCTAGTGATCATAGGCCTTCTGTCACTAGACTGACTTGTTACTTCAGCACTTAACCCCGGCTGGATCACACTATTAGTCATACCCATTAGATTTGGACTCTCCTTAGCCAATGCATTAAAACATTGGGCCTCCATAATTGGGCCAGCATCCAGACCCAGGCCCATACTCAAGCCCAACTCTCCCTTCCTATGTATATTCGCCACGTGACCCACTAGATTCTGGTTAACTGATTCCCTAACTGTCTCTTCCTGCCTTATCAGATTCTGCAAGTTTGAACACTCCTTCCCCTTCCTTTCTATAGATCCCTCCCTCTTTTCTGTTATAACTTCCCTCTTATCCATATCTTGATGATATGAACAAGCAACAAACTCCACACTCTCATCCTTATCCAAATTTAAATTTGAACTTGGATGAGATCCTTGATTTTCGCCTGCATGGTTAGCCGAATCAAAGTCAGATCCCCCACCTTCCACTGGACCTTTCTTCCACCTCTTGCCAGCACCATTACTGGACCTTCCACTGGAATAGCTTCTTTTAATAAAGGAAGGAGAGGCACGAAGCCATGAACCAAACTGCTGGATCTTTTCAGCATGCTGAGACAATGATTCACTTTGTGATCTACACCCTCCATCTGCATGGACTAAGAAACCACACATAAAACAAACCTTAGGCAATTTTTCATACTTGATCGGGATCCACACCTGTTCTCCTTGCACACTAATCATCCTCCCTCTTGCTAGAGGTTGGTATAAATTCAACTCAATCTTTATTCTCAGGAATCTTCCCCACCCTATCCCATCACTCGGGACATCAACTTCCAGAACTCTCCCAATTGTCCTCCCTATCTTCTCCCCATACACTCTATTCATGAATGCAAAGGGCAGGTTATGAAGTTGCACCCATAATTCTTCATAATCAAAGCATATCAGTTTTGGTTGCTTCAACACATCAAACAGCTTAAGAGCAAACAAACCATTGTCAAACAATCATGGTTTTCCCATTAAGACCTTCTCCTTATCTGCCTGTGTAGCAAATGTCACAGTGAAGACATTTGACCCACACTCATGAAAAACAGCCTGTTTACTGATCCTCCACACCTTAGCCATCGTGGATGCAAGAACCTCCTTACTCACCATACGATCGGTGAACACCTTCCCCACCAGACTTCTATCACCTTTCTCCTTCATCTCTGACACACCCTCATCATCCAATTCCAGCACCGAAGACTCACTCTCTGTCAACTTTAATTGACTCCATCTCTCTTGAATATCCTCCATAATTGCTCACACTAACTACAGCCTAATCTTCACAACAAAACCTGCTCTAAACTTCACCTCGTTCACCAGAGAGCAAAACGAGAGAAGACTCAATCGAAAATTTCAACACTGAGAGGAATTAAGATAGAATATTATTTTATAACTATTTTATAAAGTTTATAAAATAATATTCCTTCATCATTAATTAAAAATGATGAAATCTCGTTAATCACTCGAAGAGAATAAAACTATTTAAATTAGTTTAGAGTTTTCAGCGTAAATGTAAATCTCTTAATATTTTAAATAAGTAAAATATTTAATTTAAATAATTGTTCACACTTATAATATTTTTAGAGCTCATCCAAATATTATAATTGTGTTATTTAAAAACAAGTTTGACCTAATAACACTGGAAATATCACATATAAATATTTCTAGAATATTAAAATATTTGTAAGCTTTAAAATATCGAACTTGATTTAAAATCCCCTTGATATCTTTTAAAATACGTCATTGAGACTCGGCACGTAGAACAAAGCTATTTATTAAAGAATGGGTTTTGCTACGTACAAGCAAACTTGCACATTAATCTGCATACTAATATTGATTCATTCACATTTAAAATTTAAATTATCACTGTTTTTGATAAAATCTACGTTTTGACCAATTATTTTACATTAGTGCACATATCAATACACAATTATGCTTACAATTAGATTTTTCCTTAAAGAATAAAGAATGAGTGGGTTATCACACGCTGTGGATAGGAAGTCAAGTACCTAAGGGTACTATTGCTAATAGAAGGGTTTAGTTTTAAGTATTTGGGTTTCTTTATGTCTTTTGGATATATTAAGACCTATTGAATTATCAGTTTATTTTTTAAGGTTATTGGAAGATTGTGGAAATATGGATTTATGTTATTTGATTATTGCTTTGATAACCTTGTGGAGGAATTTATGTATTAAGTTGAAAATGATCAATTTAAGTTTTGTTTTGGATTCTTGAGAGATTTTATTTATATTGGAAGACATTATTATAATTTATAGGTAACTTGTAGTAATTCTCCAACCCATCCAAGGACGGGGCATTCCATACATCCTCCACCCTCCCTACTATACGGCCATTCTGTTCTCCCCTTTCTTTGGTCATATAGGCTAAGGGTAGATTAAACATCTATACCCAAAATTTTTCCTGCTCGAAAATCATTCTCTAGGGTGGAGAGAGACCATCGAACCGTTTCATTACCAGTAAATGATTATCAAAAAACGATGGTCTCCCTTCCCATATTTTCTGCTTATCATCTTCGTTTTCGGAAGTTATTACGTATACATTCGGCCCAACTTCCAGAAACTTAGCTGCTCTACTGATCTCCATTGTCAACCCCACCAGCTCTGATACTTCTTTCCATACATACTTTCCCTACCAGGCTTCTATCCCCTTAAGTTTGATTTCTTCTAATACCCCTTCCTCCATCTCAATATTCAGGTTTTCCTCTTCCGATAGCCGGAATTTCTCCCATTGAACCTCCAATTCATTCACTGTTCACACCATCCCTTCCGTTGTGTTTGGCTACCTTCATCTATCTATTCTTGCGGAATATTCGTAACCCCCACTCACCCCTGCCTTTTGACACTTTCCGTTACACACATGGTGGGCGCACTAAAAACTTCACCTCTATTTCCCTAGAGAGAAAAGAGAGAAGACTCTAAAAACCGCCATGTTTTCAACATTGATTGAGCACTGATTGTGTCATTTTAAATATTTTTAAAAAAATGTAACAATTTCCGTACAGATCTTTTACACCGAAACAATTCATTGTTTGTGAAGCATCGCACAACTAAATCAATAATAACTGCTACTCAATTACTCCATAAAAGGTCAAATATCGTATTTTAACTCAGAGAACAAGTTGAAGGCTCAAATCTGAAACCCAGAATCATCCCATTGAAGGACTGCAGACCCTATATTCTGTTCTCTTTTCAGCTTATCCTTCAAAAACCAATCACAGATTCTTCCGGCGTTCAATTCCTCGATGGGACATCCCTCTTGCTCCGAAATAACTCTTAGTAGATTCAGTGACGATATCTGCATATATCATGCATGCATAAACATCAACAAACATTTTAAATCTAAAGGATCAATGCCACTCTATAATTTCTGATTCCCTGGACATGAGCATAAAAATAGGTACCCCTACCGTTAAACGGCAAAGAAAGCGCTCGTGAGTATCCAGGCCGGACATTTCTACCAACCCGGCTTCCTCAAGGGTCAAGAAAGTTCGCCTCTCCGTCTTCTTTTCTCCTTCCGGTTCATTGCATCCTCTTATGGCAACTTTCCTTCTGTCCACTGCTGCCTTTCTTGGTGCCAAAACGGTCTCTGGCTTTGTTCGCTTTTGGAGCTTTGAAGGGTTGGGTAGAAATGGTGACTGGTAGAAATTCTTGATTTGTCTGGACAGAATCATGCTCTTCACTTTATCGGGAAATAGAAAATTTCTTCCTTGTGGTTTCTGTATGAGCTAAGGAGTGCGTAAAGGAAGAAGATGGGCAAGAGAGAGCCTTATCGCTGTGATGGCATGACTATTATTATCAGTATTATGTGGTGGAGACGGGACATGAGGTACTGTCAAGGACGTGGATCATCCGATTAAAGAAATTATACAAATACGGCATTTATCTTGATATTTATTTATTTATTTTATATAAGAAGTGACGGGTTTTGAATCCAAAATTTTGAATCGGATCGTATACTATCAGGTTAATAAACTCTCAACATTCAAATACTATTCAAATATACTTTTTATTAGTAATTAAATTGGAACATACTAGTGAGAGAAGCTCTATCCTCTCTCTAGGTAAAAGAAATCAGGTATCCGTCCGAGGGAGGTGGAGCTTCGGCTCCTCCCTCCCTCCCCCCAAACCATTTTCTGTTTTCTCTTCTGTTTTTCAATGTTTTATCCTGAAATAAGATCGGCTCCGGAGGCCTCCACTAGAGGCTGTGACCCGAGACCTTTTCTTCTTTTTTTACACCCAGCTGGGCGGAGAGTTTTTCTGTTGAGGTGGAGGTTCTCGGTTGCGGTTTTGGGCGAGATCCCTGACTGTTTTGTATAGTCTTCTGTGGGATGTTCCTCAGAGGGTTACGGCGTGAGTTTGAATCGGGTGACTTGCTCCTGGGGATGATGGTTTGCTTGTTGGCTCGGGGTGCTTCCCGCGGGGTTAAGGATCTCTGTTTTTACCATGGAAAACAGAGGGTGGTTACGGGGTGCAAGCCGAGCTGCATGGAGGCTTTAAAGGGGTTGGGGTGGAGACCGGAAGCTTCTCAAGGTGGTTACTCTTCTGGTTGGTGGCGGAACTCAGGGGTCGCAGTGTTGATGGTTTTTTCTTAGTCCTTCTTTATTTTCGATTTGGTTGTTAGATCTGTTTAGATCTGGTGTTTGAATAGGGGTTAGGAATAAGCCTCGGGTGGCTCTGTGTCCGTTTTAGTCTCTGTATGGTTTTCGTTTCTGTGTGGTTTTGGATTTGGATTTGGCTCTGTGTCCGTTTAATCTAGCTGCAGTAGTTTGGTGATTGTGGCCGGGTGACGGAGACGGTGATGTAATCCGTGAGCAGGGAGTACGCCGCATCCTTCATGAAGCGGCTAAACTTTCTGTCGAAACCTGTAGGGATGAAGGGCTGAGCAGGGACGGGGGAAGGATGCAGAGGCTTGTGGGGAGGAAGATGGGTGGCGGCGGCTTGCGTTGAGATGAAACCCTAATCGGGTTGGGCCCCTATGGCCCTACGGGCTGGATCCTTAGCTCGGGCAGGGCCTGTAGTTCAGGCTGGGCTATTTAGTTTTACCGGCCCTTAGTTTTACTTTTAGTTTTTTTGTAGTAATTTTGCTTTAGTTTTATAAATAATAAAATAGGCTTATGTCCCACTCCTCTTTTGGAGGAATGTGGGTGTTAGTCCTACTCCTCTTTTGGAGGAAGGTAGGTGTTAGTACTCTTCCTCCTTGGGAGGAGAGAGTTTGGTTATTCTCCTCCTCCTTGGGAGGATGGAGCGGGTGTGTACCTCTCTTCTTCGGAAGGTAGGTTGTTTAAGCTCTGGTTTTGACAGAGTGCTTTCTCTTCTGATTTGTTGTCAGGAGAGAAGGTGTAGAAGTTTAGAAAATGTCCGTCACAAAGAAATTTGTTGACGGGGAAGCTCCTGAACAGTTGCGTTAGTTGACTTATAGTCGGGTCTCCTGTATTGATAAGTCACAATTGTAACTTCGATTATGAATGAATGCAGATGCATTTCTCCCTTCAAAAAAAAAAAAAAAAGGTTAATAAACTCTCGACAGCATTTATCTCGTTAAGATTAGTTGTTATTGTTGATTAACTTATAATTTTTTTTTCAAATAAAAGATTATCAAAGATTGATAAAAATATCACATTTTATATTATAAAATGAGAACAGATGAAGGTGGAATTTGTAGTATTGGAAAATAATATTAAACTAATAATAAATATTATAGGATAAACTTATGTGTCAGACTCTATAGTTGCAAATAAGACTTTAAAAAAATCTAAAATTTTCATGCAATCAGGGGATGTATAAGGACTACTGTGAAATAAAAAATATTTTGAAAAATTAGTTAGGACTCATTCATTTTGTCTTTTAGCTGTAATAAGAATTTTGTACGGCATAATTTTCAAGGAAAATTCTATTTGCAGTCACCTGCCCTCAAGTGACAGGTAAACTGCTGGCCCACCACTGATATGGTAAAAAATAAAAACACAGTGTTTTACATTTTTCCCCTCTCCTTTATTTGTAATTTACACCACGCCCCCTTCCCTCTCGACAGTGCCAAAAATCAAGCCCTAAAATTCATAGAAACCCAGATCAGCAATCGTATTTTTTCTGAAAATCGAGAAAGCAAGAAAATCCTACCAATATTGGAGGAGTCGTTGAGATTGGCATTCAACGGCCAAAAGCAGAGCGACAACTTGGAGCAACGAGCTCCCATTACAAATCCTGGATAGAGAAAAAGCTAAAAATATTTATGCTCCCTATAAAAGCTCACTTTTTCTCTTTATATCACTTTCTTCGGGGTACTGTAGGCGTTTGGACTAGAGATGAGGCAAGAGAAGGACAACAAGCTAGAGATATAAATAAAAAAAGCAAGAGAAAAGGAGAACGAGAGAGATAGTAGCATTCGTATGGTTGTTTGGGCAGCAAGAAAGTGAGAGAGAGAAGCGAGAAAGAAAAAATGAAATTTTGTTAGATCCAGAGATGTCTGTATTTTTTCTCACACACTGTTATTTTGAGTAAGCACCTCATCATTCCCTCTAGACAGCAAACCCACAACTCCTCTTTGTTTTCTTTTTCTTTTTTCATTTCAGCTGACGTGGCATGATGCCACATCAGCCGACTGCACAACGTCTTCATGAGACAACTGTGCATAGAAGAACAGAATTTTCAATATGCTACTGTGGGCCCTCGCATCCTGCAACTTGAAAGAATAATTCAGATCCACTACAAGATTATAGAGTTTTTGCGACCAAATTGTTTCCATCCCTAGTGAAATCAATGCTAAAAATCATCTTTTGCAGCCAATTTAGACTCGTCACGATTTTCTACCGCTAAGGGTGAGATTCAATTAAGTGAACACTTGTATCTTTTTGTGGCAAAAATGTCGTACTTTTGCGGCATTTTGATGTTGCAGCAAAAATTCAAATTTTGTTCACTAGCTTTTTAGTGTCTCGCGGCGACATTAAACTGCTGCAAAGGACAACAAATGAAAATTGCAATGTGACTTTAGTCTTTTTACAGCAATATCAAACTGCCGCAAAAATCATCGTTTAAATTTTTAAAAGCTAAAACCTTTTTCCCTTGCTTTTTCTCAGTTTCTCCCCCAACCCCGATGTGCTTTCTCTCTCTCCCCAGCTCAATAATCTTTTTCTCTTCTTGGAGTTTCTCGTCACTCATCCCATCGTCATGCGCTTGTTGTCGTGCTCGTAGCCACCTTGCCTGGCTAGTGAGTCTCTATCTCTTCCGTCCCTCCCCTTCTATCTATTCGTTTGTTTGCATTTCTCTCTCCTTTGTCTCTTTTTCTCTTTAGCTAACATTGATTGAAGGTAAGGATTGATGGATAGGGGGTCATGTTTGTAGTCTATTTAATGTGAACCCGTGAGATTGAAATCCCTTAAACCCACAATCAAATTGAAACTTACCCAAAAAAGTCAAGAATCAAGTCAAGATGATCTAAACCCATTAAAATCTTATTTCAAGAACCTGGATTTGGTGAGACCACCACAAAGGATTTGCCTTTGATAAGTTCTTAGTTCAATTACGAACAAGTAGAGAAAACTAGAAGTTTTCTATAAAGAAACTTCATTTATGTTAAAACTTGTCTAAAATACGACCACAAGGCTGTTTTTAATCCCTCTATGAAACCCTAGGGCCGACTAAAGTCTTCATTAATTAAAAGACATGGGCTGAACATTTTTAAGCCCAAAACATCCTAAACTATATGCCTATAGCTAATAAAAGAAGTTCACTTAATGAATTAAATAGGCCCAAATGCCTACAACCATAGAAATATAAAATAGCCCACATGCCTATACTTATTGAAATAAAGAGTCTACATTAAACCTTAGGCCATGCCGCCCCCCTTTGTAACTTATATCACATGGATTAAAGCTGGTTTATCTTCTTTCAAGCCCATCTTGAATATTGGGATCTTACTCGGTAAATTTGCAAATTCGACCTAAGTAGAGTGTACCAATCCTTGTATTGCTTCTTTGATCTTTTTAACTCTTAACCTTGTGATTGGCTTATCTGGAACTTGCAAGAGATCTTTAAGACTCAGTCCACCATAGTGCCCATCACCATTTTTGCATCTATCTTTGTTTTATCTAATTTGGTGGCTTGGTTTTATGAGGTGCTAGGGTTAGGGTTGTTGGATTTGGGATTTTACCACTTGAAGTACTTAGGGAAAATTTTAGTTTAGAAATTTCTTCCAATCTTTTATCATATATGTTAATGAATTTGCGATGTAGAAGGCAAATGGGTGAAACTTACGGTTCTTTCCTATATTAAAACTTCATAGCAAGCAAGAGGAAAAATCAAGAATCTCTCTGAAATTGGTTATGATACCATGATCACTTGGTTATGATACCATGATCACTCAAGAATACCTAGTGAGAAATGCCAACAATGCTTAAATTAGCAATTAGTTATGATACCATGATCACTCAAGAATCTCTCTGAAAGAGTACATACCTTAGGTGATATTTATAAGGGTTGTACTGACCTAATATGGCTAAATTTCTCCATGGATATGACATTCAGTGCCCAATTTTAGTATGTTACCTTTTTTGGTGTCATTGCCTATTCGATATGGATATCTAGCTTAGATTTATCTTCAGAGATATGTATCTCATTGTAATGTGGTTTGTTAAGTTTCCAAATTTAAGACCCCCCTCTAGGGCATATCTTTTTGAACCAATCCCTATTTTACAGGGATATGGTGGTTAGCCTTTATCTCTCTCTATTCTTATACGGTATGAATAAACAAAATTATGTCCTTTTATTACGTGGGTCTCGCATGAACATGGTCTTTAGTTGCCTGCATGTACTTCCTCACCTATTAAATATAAGTTGACCTAACATTTACCTTGTAAATTCTTACAAAGCATGTGTTGGGGGGAATTTTCCTCTTCCTCTTCCTGTGAAATGCTATTTGTTCATTTCTCATGTCTAACAATTCACCTTTCTTCACCTGATTGATTGTGTCATGTAGTACAAAATCCGTTGGTTCATCTTACACACATCCCTTTATGCAGAGTGAAACACGAGATTTTTTCAACATGCTTTCTTTGCTTGTGATGCCTAGAGTTTTCCCTTTGGACTCAGCCACTACATTTCTTGTTGTTCCAACCCCCCCCCCCCCCCCCCCCCCGGCGGGTAACCGTCATCGGTCTTCTCTCTTTAACTTCTTACAGTCTCTGTGTCCACTAAGATCATTATCTCTTCTTTTTCAATCTCCTCACTTTTCTACTCCAAATGGCTCCCAAGAACACCTCTTGCTTCACTCCTCAGTCTTCTAGACCATGTAGGTCCAAGGACGAGGATTGTAGTGATAGGTTCTCACAGTTGATGACCTTGGAAGGTTTTCGTTGGAGTATTAACACTAATCAGAAGGAGTTGGACTACATGCAAGACTTGTATGTCATTCTCCATGAATCCCAACATGTCATTGTCAACTCAGATAGGGTTGCCGAGTACATTAGACTATATGTTGGTATGTTTCTAGTGGGGTTGTGACTCACTTTTTGTCACCTCGTTCATGTCATCTTGGACTTCTTAGACATGGCTCCAACCCAACTCTTACCCAATGCTTAGAGGATTATGTTATTTTGCTACATCGTTTGGAGGCCGCATGGGAGGAGAATGCCAATCTTATTGCTTGCGTGTTTTTCTATGTTCATGGTGTTAGGCAGCATGATAAGAACTAGTGTAGTTTCTGTTCGCCAGTGGGCTATAGAGTTATGCTTTTGGAATTGTAGTATTTTCATGTTAAACTTGGTTCTTTGTTTTTGGAGTAGGTCGGGAGTTCCCCGTCATTGAGACTGGTTGCTGTGACTTTCTAGTTTGGGCCTTATAGTGTCGTGTTCCAAATGTTTGTGATGTTGAAGTCAGTCTTTCCAGGAGTGAGATTGTGCCTTTGAGTATTGTTTATTCATGGATTGAGGAGAATCATAATGTTGTTGAGCCTAACGTGATCCTCACCCAATAGAAACATGATTACGCCCAAAGAATAACGCGGTAATTGTAGCATAGCTTTGGAGTATGGATTCCACATAGAGACAAATTAAAAGAATAGCAGAAGGAACAAAGAAACTAAAAAAAAATATTAAATGATTAACGGAGAACAAAAATTAATTTTAAATGTAAATTAAAGTTAAGCAAATTGATTAATTGTAAAAGTACTTAACTTGACGAATAGTAAAACGTCGGGAATCTTTTGCACAAATCCGATATTTTAATTACTTTTAATTTATTGACTAACTCAATTAAGAACTCAATTTTCAAAATTCTCAATCAGAAGATATATAATTATAAACCAAAATTAAACCAAATGTAACATTTTGAAAAATCATTCTCCATTTTTAAAATACGTAAATTATTATCACTATTGAGAAAATCCAACGACGACAATATACTCAGGTAGTGATATTACAGCAAAAAAATAAATCAATATAGATAAATAATTGATCCAAATATAATCAAAGAACCAATCCATTCAATAGAAAAAGCGTGACTGAATCCATAAACATAATAAACTCTATGATTATTTGGAGAAGAAAACATCAACAATGAATTGAGAATGATAAAACAAAAAAGTTTTAGTAATTGAAAATCAACTACATAAATTAAAATTACCATCTGACATGCAAGTTGATCCATAATCCTACTTGAGAATTTAGTTACCCATATATATAATGGACAAAAAAATCTCAAGAGAAAATAAAGCAAACGACAGCCATGGAAATTAATTTTGTCTCCTCGTTCTTTAGTTCGTCCTCTCATCATGGCATTGTTGGTTCTTCTCCTTAGTTTCGTGCTAATGATATACTTATCTAGGATAGGAAAGAAATCCTAATGTCTTCATGATTCCGATATAGAAAAATTGCATAAATATTAGAACTCATCTTGGCAGCCATGTAAGTATTTCAGGAGTTTGAATTTGGAAATCGTTATAGAAGACAAATTTATAATCCTTTAAGATGGCTTTTCAATGCATCAATAATCAAATCATCATGATATGTGAGTAGAAAGTTACGATTAAAATACTAAAATATATCCAGACTATCTCCTTGCAAATTTTAGACTTCGACTTCTAATAGTTTCCTTTTGTGATTTTTTTTCTTTTTTTCTTGATCCAAATTGCTCTCAAATCCCATGAAAGTCCTCCTTTGAATTTGACTGGGTTTTGACTTGCTCTTTTATAAATTCTGAAATTAAACATAAAAATCTGTTTAAGAGTATCCCAAAATAAATAGAAACTCAATTCAAGAATACACTTAAATTTTTATGATTTTTATTCACATTTTAGCATTTTAATCTAATGATAGGGCATTTAAAGTGCACTTTCATACACTCATCACACCCCCCAACTTGCTTATTGCTAGTCCCTAGTAATTTCTATGCAAAAGAGATGAAATGAACTAAAGAAAATATTAAAATAGTCTATTAATTCACATTTTTCAGATTCACATATCAAAATAATCTAAGGAATCTAATAATCTATCAAGATCAATTCACTTATAGCAATTTATAGAGTGTGTGTGTTCCAAACTATATACATCTAACCAAAAGGCTTGACACATGCAACATCAAGAACATCTCAAGTGAAAGATTCAACTCCATAACTCATGAATATAAAAGTGTTTCATGTGAGGATTCTCTCTATGGAGTTGACAATGGGTGTACACACACTCTCATGGGGAATTAGGCAATTATATATAAGCAACAAGCAAATATTGATCATATGATAGGAATACTAACAAATGAAATTTTCACCACTCTTTCGAAAAACTTACTTAGGATCAAAATGGTCAACATAAAATGTTGTAACGTGGCTTGGGTTCGGGGCTATATGAGAAAAGTGATGAAAATGATTCAAAAACTTTCAAGTACATACAAAGGAAATCTTATTAAATATCTCAGTAGACCACACTTCTCACTTGATGTACTATCCAACTTTTCATATCATCGAATAATAATGTTTTTCCTTCTTCTTCCTCTTCTTCTTTTTTTTTTCCTAATAATTTGATGAGCAAGCACATGCCACTTTGGTATTCTTGCCATTTCTACCCAACCTTGACTTTTTTTTTTTTTTTTAAATTTCGAGAACCCAACACAACAGAAAGAAAATGCAAATTCCACACCTAGTATATAGTTGGAAGTAAAAATGGTAGAAAAATCAATGTATAGGCTATACTCCAATATGGAGAGGCATGGATGATGTGGGCATATGAAAAGAAAAAGTTACATATATTTATTTGCTCAAAGTTGGGTACTAGGGGCTATGATGGAAAGGGTTAGCTTGAAAGGCTCAAATGTTGATCCTAAGTTGACCTTTGTAATATTCCAATTATATCCATCATCTTATCACAAACCATGTAATGATATTCTCAAAAGGAGTGTCCAATTCAATAGATCAATTAATGCTTATCACAATTTACTGCATTTGTACGCTCTTAATCCTTTCCAAAACTCACATGAATACTTAAGCAAAAGAGTTATCTCACTACATGTGTCAAACTACCATCTTACCACAAAACTTGGATGAGTGCATTAGGGGTTCTGTGAATGCTTTAGCAAAAAATTATTATGGTGGGTTTGGTGAATTGATGAAGATGGCTATGAATGAAAATGAGTACATAAGTGAAAAGGATGCATGTGTGATGCACATTTTAAAAAAAAAATTGACACATGAAAATATGCCACAAAGTTCCAGCAAGGATTTTAAATACTGAATTTGCACCACCACTCCCCAACTTAAATGACACATTTTCCTCAATGTTAAGAATCAAAACTGAATAGAGAGTAACTAAAAATGGTAGAATACACCTTATAAGTGACGTGGGTAGTTCGCTAAGCACCAAATATGGTAACCTGAAATGACAAAATGATACTAACTTACAAACAAAAACAAAGAAAACAATAGCAAACAAAAAAGAAAGAAAAAGAATGGAAAGAAAAGAAAAGAAAAGAAAAAGAAAAAGAAAATATATACCTACATGTTGTGGTCAAGGTGGATAGACCATGTCTACAAGTGGAATCTCTTCCACTTTAGAAACTTGTCATTAATGAGGATTTTTAGGTATTGACCATTTACTTTAAAAACTTAGCCATCCCTAGGATCCTCAATTTCTACCTCCATGTTTTCAAAAGCATGTTTCTGTACAAAGGGACTAGTCCACGTAGACCAAAGTTCTCCTAGGTGCTTGTAAGTCTAGACCAAGGTGTATTCGATCATTAGGCTTAAACGTCTTCCTAAAAATACTTTTATCATGAAACACTTTCATTTTAACCTTAAACATTATAGACTTAGGCAAAATTGAAAGGCAAAAGTTTCAATTTCACTCTTGGTGCTTCCATAATTGAAGGAACTTATTTTTCACTTTTCTTAGGAAACTCCTCAAATTTTGGTTGCCATGCCCATGTTCCATAATCCTAAATTTTATCAAAAATAGCACAAATTTTAACAATATCAGATGAATCACTAATAGTATCAAACTCAAAATTAATAAGGGAATATTCAAAGGGATCAACATCATGAGTTATGTGAACTCCATTGTCTATAGGTGCATCAATCATGTACGTTTAATGGCAGTCATCATCCCCTATGGGCTGCCTCTTGATGTGAAATATGTTGACCTCTATGGTTATATTTTTAAAAGATAGTTTCATCAACCCATTCTTATAATTTATAAGTGCATTAACCGTAGTAAGAAAAGGTCTACCTAATATGAGAGGAACCTTAGAGTTAGACTCAATAACCGACTGATTATCCAAAATTAAGAAATCAACAGGATAATAAAACTTGCCAATTTGGATCAAAACATCCTCAATAATCCCTCTCAGTTTCTTAATTGAACGATCAGCCAATTGAACCACAACAGAAGTATGCTTAATTTTGCCTAAATCAAGCTGCAAATAAATGGAATAAGACATCAAATTAACACTAGCTCCTAAATCTAGCAAGGCTTGCCAAACTCATAATTCCCAATATTACATGCAATTGTTGGACAACCAAGATCCTTGTACTTAGGTGAAATTCGCTGCTCAATTAGAGTATTAACTTGCTCTGTTAGAAATGTTGTCTTCTTAACATATTGCTTCCTCTTAACTGTACATAAATCTTTAAGAACTTTTGCATAAGTAGGAACTTCTTTAATAACATGCAAAAGGGGGAGGTTAATTTTTACCTGCTTGAGTTATCCAAGATTTCATTGCTAGGATCAAAAGTTCACTTATTCAGTTTTAAAACTAGAGGAAATGATACCTTAACTGGGCTCTTTATTTCCTCAACTTCCTTGGATAGCTCAGCACCACCATTGCTTTGATCCTCTTCAATATCCTCTAACTTATCAATTGTTGGGATGTGTAAGGATTTGCCACTTCATGTCATAATGGCATTCACATCCTTCAAATTCTTTTACCATAGGGTATGGATTGAGCTTGAGAAGGAAACTTGCCATGCTCATTCACACTCAAGTATCTCTTCATTTTGGAAACATGGCTCTTTATCTCCTTGTTTTCTTCAACAACCTGAGTAATTAAAGATTTAATTTTTTTATTAGTTTTACTTTGTGCCTCAATAAAAACATGTAAAGTATATTTTAAGGGGCTCCTAGAAGAAGATGATGCATAATACAGTGTAGGGTAAGCTCCAGGTGGATGTGCCAGTTATTGGTTTTCAGATTTTCAGCTAAAATTGGACTAATAATGCAACCCGAGGATTATAGGTATCGGAGAAATGTGCAAAAGGCTTCTTGTTCATACCTAAGGCATTACATTGCTCCTCATATATTCCCTTCATTTTAGCAACTTTGGGGCACTCTTGAACTAGGTGATCTACCCCACCACACACAAAATACAACCCAAAGGACTCTACACAAGTAGCCATGTGTGTTGGCTTTAAATCCTTAGTTTTTAACACCTTTATCTCCCTAGTGAGCATCTCAACCTTAGCCTTTAGATTATCCTCTTCCCTGAGATGGTAAATTCTACCACCATTTAGGTTTCCTACAGGTCATGACCTATTTGTGTTCTCAGTAACATTAGGTTTAGTCCAAGTGTGAGCTTTTTTAGCAAGTTCATTGAGGTATTCTATGGCTTCATCAAGATCTTTCTGTAAGAACTCAGGGTGCGATATTGTAGAAAAAAATTAAATCAATATAGATAAATAATTAATCCAAGTATAATCAAAGAACCAATCCATTCAATAGAAAAAGTATGACTAAATCTATAAACAAAATAAATTCTATGATTATTCAAAAAAAAAAAAAAACATCAACAATGAATTGAGAATGATAAAACAAATGTGTTTTAGTAATTGAAAATAAAATACATAAATTAAAAATACCATATAATGTACAAGTTCATCCCTAGTCCTACTTGAGAATTTAGTTATACATACATAGAATGGACAACGAAAATCTCAACAGAAAAATAAAGCAAATGACGGCCATGGAAATTAATTTTGACTCCTCGTTCTTTAGTCCATCCTCTCACCATGGCACTGCTGGTTCTCCTCAGTTTTGTTCTAATGATATACTTATATAGGGTAGGAAAAAACTCTAATGTCTTCATGATTTCCGTATAAAACAATTGCCTAAATTTTATGACTCATCTTGACAGCCACGTACGTACTTCAAGAGTTCAAATTTAGAAATCCTTATTAGAGACAAATTTATAACCCTTTAAGATTGTGACATCCTGTTTTTACGTGCATTTTCACTGAAGGAGTATTTTACTTTAATTAAAATATTAGTTCTTTTATTTTAAATTATTTTATTTTAATTGGATTTATTTAGTTGTAATATTTGTTTTGTGGAGCTTTCTTTATATTAATTATCGTTTTGATTTTAAATTGTTGTGTAATTTATTTTAGTTTATTTTTAGATTTAAAATTATGTTGTTGTTTTTATTAGTTATTTATTATATTTAAGTTGGATGTGGTGTTTAATTTATTTTAGTCTTTTTATAGTTTTTAAAATTGTTTTCGTCGATTCAGTGTTTGGACTCCGGAGGTGAAGATTGGACCTCATTTCTTTTCTTCATCTTTTCTTTTCTCTTTTTCTTTTTCCTTTTTCCTTTTTTTCTTTCTCTTTTCCTTCTTTTCATCTTTTTTTCTTTCTTCTTCTTTTTCCTCTCCTTCCCACGCACGCACGTCTTCTCTCCCTCTCTCCATTCGGTCCAAGCTCCCAGCCGGTGCCACCTCCAGTCGCCGTGACCCACCTCCACCTCCGGCATGTCCCTCCCACACCGGCAAGCTCTACTGCACCGGTGGTGTGCTACGCCGGCCACCCAATCTCTCTCTTTTTTCCTCCAAACAAATGGGTCTTCAAGCATTTTTCTCCTCTTTGAGCCACCATACACGGCCAAATCAGCCACCAAGCACCACCAATGGATTCATCATATCAAGGGCTTCCTCCCCATTTTCTTTTCCCCTAACTCTCTCTTTTTCTCTGATGGGTCTCCATAGCTAGAGTTTCAGTTGCACCACTGTACGCCTCCATACACGACCACCCATGGTGTTTCATCACCACCGTCTTGTTTCTCTCATCACCATGACCTTCACCAAGAAATTTCATGGACAACGGAGTTGTGTATAGCCCTCACTCTCCCTCACTCTCCAAGGCCGAAATTAGCTTCAAGTGACCGATCCGCCGCCGTGCGCCACCACCCACAGCCAATCTCACTTCCAATAGCTTCATAAACCCTTCTAGGTCATTCTCTATTAATTTCAAGTCTTGGTTTATCCCCGTTCGAAAGTGGGTAATTTACAACCCACGGCCATAGTGTAAAATACACTGTTACGTTACTTTTTCTTCGCTGTTTGCAACGTCGTGATCTTTCAAAAAATACCTTATAGCGTTGTAAGTATTTTTCAAATTTCATTTTAGATTTAAATATACTTTTGTTCTTACAATAAATTATCTGACTGGTTGGTTGATTCAGGACTTAGTCCGAGGAGTTCGGGAGTCGGATGGATTGAGGGCGGAGTTGCTTGGTTTTGTTGTTTTTGTGATTGGTTGGATGTTTGTATCTTGAGGCGTGCATTGCATGATGCATTCATGTGCATTTCTTTTAAATGGAGAAAATCTGGTTTTATTTGTGTAAATGGATTTTTGGGTGCGTGTGTATCACGACCCCAAGCCGGGATGGGGTATTATCTCGGTGGAGCTCCTCTGGTCACTCGGGAGTGGATAATACTAAGTGACATCCTCTGAGTTGTCGCTAGGCGACGACCGGATCGCACGATGCGGTAACGCTGTCGTGTCGACTTCGTGGTTCCTAGGCTGGTGGGGACTAGAGGATAGCCTGGTCCAGGTACGCGTTGGGGGCGAGTACTGGGCATTGCTCGTTTAGGTGTCACATGCATAGTCATTACCCGCGGTGTGGCACAGTAGCCAGAGTGTGCGGATGATCCCTAGGGGAGAGCATGGTGCATCCAATATTTGGATCGGGTTTTGGATTTTGGATACGGGCCACTTTCTGGAAAAATGGCGAGATTATCTTTGAGGCTATGTGATCCATTTTCTGGAAAAATAGTGGTTTATTGATTTGGGCCATTATATGAGATAATGGCGAGGACTGGTTTTAAAGGATACGTTTTGGGCCAAAATGGGATTTTGGCATTCGTGGAAAAAAATGTGGTTTTATGGGACATGTGCATTTGGCATTTTTTCATGCATATGGTTTGAGTTTAATATGTATTTATCTTGTGGCGTTTGGATCTTACTTACTTGTGGCACCATTTTTGGTACTGTAGATTTTGATGCAGAGGTCAAGGAGGAGGAAGAGGCTGAGCCCTAGGAGGCGGCTCCACCGGAGTATTGATTTGGAGTGTCATGCCTTGTAGTTTGGTGTTGAAACAATATTTGTGGCTTGTAATATTTTATTATGTATGTTTTGAACGGGTTTGTATTTAAACAAAGACAAAATTCTGGTACTTAGTTATAAGACTTTAATTATCCGCTGCGTGTTTTCTTTTGCACACTTGTTGCATGTACAGACACTTGGCACTTGGCGATAGGGTGGTGACCCGTGTTGTCATCATCCCGACATCTCGATTTTCCCGTGTTCGTACGTGGGATTTGGGGGCGTCACAAAGATAGCTTTTGATATGAACCCCAATAGACTTGCTTTGAGACCCAACAACAATACTGGAAAAACAACCCGAAGAAAGCCAAATTTAGGTATATGGATGGAGAATCTAGACCCGATGAGAACTCCTTCAAAGAACCTAGATTATAACAAAATCTAGACCCATTGAAGAACCCGTCTCAAGAACCTAGATTACAAAGGAAGAACGCCACAAAAGTTTTGATTTACCCTTGATAAGTTTAAAAGTTCAAGAAGAACAAGAGGAGATAACTCAACTCTCAATGACAATTCCATATAGTCTGCCTCTCAAATGAGGTTACAATTGGTTTAAATAGACAATCCCCAAAAACCTAAGTAAACAATGCTGCGGGTACTGTAGTGTAAACAGTTCCATACTCCGCGCTCCAGTAACTTCTGAAACCCTAGTAAGACATAAAATTAAAACTTTCCAAATAAACCCTTGGCCAAAATACAAGGCCTTCCCCAAACCCTAGTTCATTAGAAATAAAACGTGTGGGCTGGACAACCCCAAGCCCAATTATTCTTGATTAATTCATTTGACTAATAAAATAAGCTCTTTTAATGAAATCAATAAGTCCATGGCATTCAATAACAATAAGCCCAAGTCGTGTCTTCCATAGCTTGGATCAAGTGGATCAAAACTAGTTCTCATTCTTTCAAGCCCATCATGAGTGTTGGGCTCTTGCTAGCTTGATCCCAATTGGATTGCACCAATTCTTGTATTGCTCCTTTGATCTTCGTGGCTCTTAATCTTGTAATTGATCCTTAAGACTTGGTCCGCCTTGGGGCCCATCATTCCCCTTCTCTTCAAAAGGATTCGACCTCGAAACTCCACCTGGATCATAGGGAAAAAAATTCAGTAACATTGAAAATAGCAAACACATGATACTTACTTGGAAGATCCACTAGATATGAAGTATCATTAACTTTATCAAGAATTTGGAAATGTCCATGCAAGCTACTTCTATCATCAACAGGTAAATGCATTAAATCAAAAGAAATAAATGGATTAAAACCATAAATAATTTCAAAAGGACAATATGAAGTATCAGTATGCATGATCCTATTATATGTAAACTCTATAAATGACAAATGATACTCTCGCAAACATTCATATAACAATTCAATAATTGGAAAATGATATTCCCACAAACATTCATGTAACAATTCAATAAATGGAAAATGATACTCCCACAAATGTTCATGAAACACATTTAAAGTCTTCCTTACACCAAAATGATCATTCCAATTATATGTGATCTCAATGAATGGCAAACCATACTCCCAAAAGTTTTCATGTAATACACGTAAACTCTTCTTTACACCAAACTGACCACTCCAACTATATGCAAACTCAATTAATGGAAAATAATACTCCCACCAATATTCATGCAACATGCCTAAAATATTCTTTATACCAAAGTGACCTCTCCGACTATATGCAAACTTAATGAATGGCAAGTAGTACTCCCACCAATGGTCATGCAACACGTCTAAAGTTCTCTTTATATCAAAATTTCTCAACAAGCCACATCTATGCACAAGCAACTCACGCATAAGACTAGTAGAAACACACAGTCTTTTCTCTCTAAACAAGTTCCAATCTAGTCTGTATAAATGAGAAAACGATGCTTTCTCACGTACTCCATACACACTAGTCAAGCCATTATCATTAACAAACAAGTTCTTATCATATTGAAATCTCAATAACTTTGCATCCAAAATGAAGAGAAGGACATACCTTCTTGATAATGCTTTAAATACAAGATTTCTCTTACCATATGTGTACTGAATTACATGAGGAAAGGTCTCAATGAATTGAACCCACTTGGCATGCATTCTATCCAACTTAACTTGTCCCTTCAAGTGCGCCAAGGACTTATGCTCTTCAAATAAAGGTCGGTTAGGGATTGTCACACCTGGCACAAGATCAATGTATTGCTCTATCTCTCTAATAGGTGGCAATCCACTAAACACACCGCTAGAAATCATGACCTCATATCCCTGCAACAAAGAGATAACAACACTAGGCAAAGATTTGTTAAGTCCATTAGTATTAAAATTTGGCTTAGCATAAAAGCTCACTTCTCTCTTTGTTTTTCTCTCACTTTCTTCGCTCTCATCTTTCTTTTCACTCTCTTTTTTTTCTTGTGGTTTTAACATCACCCTCATTTCTTTCACTCTCTTTTTCCTTTACACTCTCCTTTCTTTCAATCCCTTTTTCAACATCTTTTTTTGAACTCTCAGCCTCACAATTGTCTTTCAACTCATTCTCTATTTTTCTTGAGGTTTCACTATTTCTTTCTTCCCCATCCTCACTTTTACTCTTTCTTTTTTTATCAACCTCACTTTTCAATTTGAGTTGCTCTTCATGGATCTGTGTTGGAGTTAAAGGAGCAAGTTTGATTGTTTTTCCATCATTTTGAAAACTGTACATGTTCTTAAACCCATCATGGATCACTCTCCTATCACACTGCCACGGCCTCCCCAACAAAATATGGCCAGCATGCATAGACACTACATCACAAAGCACCTCATCCTTGTACTTCCCAATTGAAAAGGAAACTAGCACTTGCTTATTTACCCTAACCTCTCCACAATCATTCAACCACTTCAACTTGTATGGTCTAGGGTGTTTCAAAGTAGGTAAATTCAATTTCTCAACTAAAGTACTGCTAGCAACATTAGTACAACTTCCCCCATCAATTATCATACTACATACCTTGTTGTTGATATGGCATCTAGTATGAAAAATATTTTCTCTTTGCTATTCTATATCATCCATCTTAAATTCTGTATTGGGAGCATGCCTAACAACAAGAGACTCGCCATACTCTTCATTCTTATTGTGCCTATTCTCCATACTAGGCTCACGTCTCCTCCTATCTCTCTCACTTTGCAAATTTCTAATCAATGCACCTTGTTGTTCCATCTTATCCCTCACTTCCCCCAACTTCAAATTTAACCTTTCAAACTTTTGTTACATGGACTGCAACACAAAAAATGAGTTATCTACCATCCCCTTTGGTGATGAGTCATTTTTATGAGACATCATATGCTCTGCACAAGAAAAGAATGTTAGAGGAAAAAAAGACCTCACACGCTCCCTTACATGTTTACACTCGAATAATGGCACTCCACTCGTATTTAACTCTTAATTGGCTTTTCCGATAATGATCTCACACTCTCTTGCCTTTTACCTCAAGATTTTTCCCACTCAAGTTTTTTTTTTGAAGAACTAATTGAACTTAATCAAGATAATACAACCTTGTTTTATTCCAACTAGTAATTAGGTCTAAAGAAACAAAAACAATAGAAACACAGACGGAACAAAATGACACGAGACTCAAGGTATTTATATGACGGAAAGAGTAATTACAAAACAAGATAACAATTAGAATGAAGTAACAACGGGTAACTCAGCCCCTTTAAGGACAAGACTCAATAATAAAAAATTCGGATTCCTAAACATTTTTTTTTTCAAATTTTCTTTTCTTTTCCTTTCCTTTCTTTTCTATTCTTTTCCTTTCTTTTCTCACTATTTCAATAAAAAACAGCAATATTCAATTGTAACAATCAAACAACTGAATTCAAACACATAAAAATTGGCAAGGAAATAGAAGTAAATCAATGAAACGACACTCCAAGGAATTGACAAACTTAAAGATGCAAGAAACCCAGAAATTTCCAACCCTATAGATGCTGCAAATTTTGGCAGCCCACAAACAAGCAATTTAGCCATCTAATGTTGATAAACATGAAACCAAAATGATAGAGTAATCTGGCAGCCCTAGGAAAAATGAATTTTTGCACTTTTTTTTTTTTTTGCAACCCTAGAACAATGAAACTCTAGAATTAAAGATACAATAGATAAAAGATAGAATTACACCTGATTGGAAACCTTGCTCTGATTACCAAATGATGTGAACCCCAATAGACTTGCTTTGAGACCCAACAACAATACTGGAAAAACAACCCCAAGAAAGCCAAATTCAGGTATATGGATGGAGAATCTAGACCCGATGAGAACTCGTTCAAAGAACCTAGATTATATCAAAATCTAGACCCATTGAAGAACCCGTCTCAAGAACCTAGATTACAAAGGAAGAACGCCACAAAGGTTTTGATTTACCCTTGATAAGTTCAAAAGTTCAAGAAGAACAAGAGGAGATAACTCAATTCTCAATGACAATTCCATATAGTCTGCCTCTCAAATGAGGTTACAATTGGTTTAAATAGACAATCCCCAAAAACCCTAAGTAAACAATGCTGCGGGTACTGTAGCGTGAACAGTTCCATACGCCGCGCTACAGTAACTTCTGAAACCCTAGTAAGACATAAAATTAAAACTTTCCAAATAAACCCTTGGCCAAAATACAAGGCCTTCCCCAAACCCTAGTTCATTAGAAATAATACGTGTGGGCTGGACAACCCCCAAGCCCAATTATTCTTGATTAATTCATTTGACTAATAAAATAAGCCCTTTTAATGAAATCAATAAGTCCACGGCATTCAATAATAATAAGCCCAAGTCGTATCTTCCATAGCTTGGATCAAGTGGATCAAAACTAGCTCTCCTTCTTTCAAGCCCATAATGAGTGTTGGGCTCTTGCTAGCTTGATCCCAATTGGATTGCACCAATTCTTGTATTGCTCCCTTGATCTTCGTGGCTCTTAATCTTGTAATTGATCCTTAAGACTTGGTCCGCCTTGGGGCCCATCAGCTTTCTAACTCATTAAGAATTGCATCAATTTGATATGTGAGTTGAAAGCTACAATTAAAATACTAAAATATGTCCAGGCTATCTCCTAGCAAATTTCAGACCTGGAATTCTTGCAGTTTCCTTTTTGTGATTATTTTTTTTCTTGATTCAAATTGCTCTCAAATCTCATGAAAGTCCTTCTTTGAATTTGACTAGGCTTTGTATCACTCTTTTATAAACTCTAAAATTAAACATAAAAATCTGCTTACGAGTATCTCAAAGTAAATAGAAACTCAATTCAAGAATATACATTAATTTCTATGATTTTTTTTTCATATTTTAGCATTTTAATCCAATGATAGGGCATTTAGAGTGCACTTCCATACACTCATCAAAACATAGACCATTTCTTGGTATTTTTGGACCAATCAAGAGCAGTAGGCAAACAGGCCCTTAGTTTAGAGGGTTAATGACCTTCTTGTCTATAGAAGTGGTCTGCCTCGATCTCGTCAGACCCTAAAGAGGAGAAATATTGCATCGAGGGGGAGCTTGCGTTGGGTCACATGCCCACGCAACTCTGCTCATCTAAGGAAGGGCACCAAGCATCCACAATCACACACCATTCCTTTAACCGGTGGACACAGAGAAACTAAAGCCTCACCCCTACTAGCATAGCTTGATCACCTCACGACGGTCATTGACCAAGGGGCTCAAGACTTGGACTTAGTGTTAGACACTTCATTCATTGACTCGATTTTGGATGTATTCCCTGGCTCTTTCCCTAAGGCCTTGTTTGAAAGCTTTGAGTCGTTTTCCTTTCCTTCAGCACAAGTGACTCTATTGATGTTTTAGAAGTTGGCAAGAACGAGCAAGCCCCCATTGTCCTTTAGGCCATGGTCTGGGATGTTGAGGCTACAATTGATTCGCCCTCGTTAGCACAAGCTACTATCTCCGGTAGAGAAACTTTTGATATTGCCAAAGGAGTAGACATTTCCCCTGTGGGTAGATTCCCTCTCATCAATACCCTTGGCAAGGAAGTTCCTATAGCATCCTCACCGGTATGTGTTTTCTTGCTTGAAGTTCTTCTTGGTGAGGAAGTTCCTTTGGCTCCCTTTCTCGGGGATATTTCCTCACCTATCATCATTACTCCTAGTGAGGAAACACAGAGTTCCCTCGAGCAATAGGGGAACCAATTCATGACTCCTTTGGCGACCTTAGAGGCACTCCCTATACTATCGTCTCCATTTGTTATGTCGGTGTCTCTCACCAAACAACCAAGCCACACTTTACCTGACAAGGTTACTAGAGAGTCCAATCCTTGTTCAGAGATGTTTAGTCCTTTCCCTGCTCAACCTTTAGCATCAATCCCACTAGCGAGCGACTTTTTAGATCCTGTAGTAGCCCAAATTGCTTAGGAATTCAAATTATTTCTTTACCTGGTACATAACCTCTTCCCTGGTTTGTGCCATTTCTTTCTCTATGCGGTTAGCTAACTTGTGTTTGTATGTTGTAGGGTTACACTTTTTGATTGACTGGATTGTCATCGCCAATAAAGGGGTTACACTTTATGGAGAGAGCTTGCCAAGCTATTTCATAGAAGATGGAAGCAAAGGAAAAATGGGTGCATGCATGCTCCTGACTGGGCTTCCACTCACATGTCTAGGAGTTTGAGATCCCTTGAGGGTTGGGATTTCTAGCCTTTAGTGTGCCTTGGATGTGGAGTGATCCTCTTTAGAGAGGGCGCTGAGTGACTTGGCCCAAGCCTAGGAGTGCAAGGTAGAGACCAAGTATGCATCCGCGCTTTTGAAAGACGTATTAGAGGCCAAATGTAACCGTGGCAATAAACTGGAGGCTAATTTAGAGATGGCAAGAGAGTGTAATTTCGAGTATGCAGAGAGAGCCTTATAGGTTGAGGATTCTTGTCGACGCCTCGAGTTAGATCTTGAAGTCGTTAGCAGCAAGTTGGGCAATTCAAACACTTGGCTTAGATCTGTCAAGGAGGACCTAAAGAAATATGATGGGTATTACTTCTAGCTGAACCCTATAACTAAGACTATGAAGGTTAGGCTTGCATGGTCCCAAGGACTCATTGATGAATTGGACGCTAATCTCAAGTCATTCAACAATGAGATAGTCCATCTTTCCCCTCGGGTCGCCGTGCTACTCAGGTTTGTGACTCGAATTGGGGGGCCGAATACAACCTCAAGATGTGGACACTATAGAGGCTTTTGTTAGCTCACCCTAAGACAGACGCCTAGCCCATTAGACTTGAACTCTTTCTTCTTATTGTTTTGTATGTTGTTCTTGCAATGCATTGTCTTGGGTTTGATAGGCTTGCGTCTTGTGATATGCTTAACATGTTAGAGCACTGTCATTGACTTATTTGCATCTCAAAATTTTGCCTAACTATCACTGAAATGGTCTGCATTAGAGTAGTTAAAAATCCTCAGCTCCACTTTTGAGTTATAGTAATTCCAAACTCTTCTCCAAATTTCACGTGTTACTATTCATAACCAAAAGAAATTTTTAATTTCAAAATTTGTTTCACAATCGTAGGTCCCTAGGTCCCTTGTTTTTTAGTTCCCCAATGCCCCATATTTTCCTCTTCCTTTTCTCCCTCGCAGAACCCCCTCACATTGGCATTCGCATAACCCCCGACGCCATCCAACAAGGCCCCTGTCTTTCTTCTTTCTCCCTCATTTTTTGCAACTTCTCATCAAAAGGTAAGGGTTCTTGCTCCAATTCCCTTTTTTACGAGAAAATCTTATGATATGCTTGTTTTGGTTTGTTTTGCTGCTCAGAAAGATACGAGGGAGGAAATGCTTCTTAAGCAAGAGAACTTTTTGGCTTGATTTTTCTTTCCTTTTTTCCTACGATTTCTCAGCAGTCAAACAAATGGTAATTGAAGAAAGTTTTTGCTTTATTTCAAATCCGAAGTTTCTCTCTCCAGTATCTTCATTTCCTCTCCTGCATCTCTCTTCCTCTATATTACAAATTTTTTGCTCGAACCCTCTCCTCTCTCTCTTTCTCCCTCACTCTCCTGTATTTGATTATATATATTGATAATTTGTGATTTTTTTATATTGATTGTTTATGAATTGGACTGAGTTATACTGAGCTTGGTTTAACTCATATTTGCACTAAGTTTGGTGTATGAATTGAACTAAGTTATACTAAGTTTGGTTTGGTTTTGATACTAAGTTATATTGAACGTGTCTTTTATACTGAGCTTGATTTTCCTTTTCATATTTTCATTGAGTTTTATTGGACATGATGAATGCGTATGAATTGCTATGAGAAGGCAAAGACATTCCCAACATGAATTGTAGATGTGGTATGTGTTGGATGATTAGGTTGAAAAAAAAAATAGTTAAATTATTAATTAACATATGGTTAGTATAATTGCAAAATATGAAAACAAATAATAATAAAAATAATATTGTATTATTATTTTGGCTTATAGTTACCTAGCCGAATGTGGGGTTATACTTGAATGGCTTTGGTTTCTAGGCAAAACATCTAGTTTTAGCCAAATTTTGGCTTAGGCTTTGGCTAGACCAATGCCAATGCTCTTATATAATACTTTATGTTGTTGATTTGGTCTTTGATTGTCTATTGTGGGACTTATTGTTCCTTTCATCTCATCCTTTACTTTTGCCCTATGTTTCTTGTTCTTCTCGTTCTGTTGACTAACATCAATGTTGCTTGGGTGAAAGCTAACCCCGATCGTATGTGTGTTGTTAGCATTTGATCACCGAGTGTAGGTGTTAGCCCTGATCACATGTGGCTGCTAACATCTGGCTTGATAAGTGGGCAAGAGAGCTTGTTCCCTGATCACATGCGAGTTGCTAACACCTAAGTTGATGAGTTGCTGGGAGAGCTTCTTGACTGCTACATGGGTGAAGGCTAACTCAGATGACATGCATGTTGTTAGCCTTTGATCACCAATTGCAGGTGTTATCCCTGATCACATGCATGTTTCTAGCACCCAACTTTATAAATGGGGTGGACAGGCTCTTGACTGCTACATGAGCGAAGGCTAACCTTGATTGCATGCACGTTGTTAGCCGTTGACCGCCAGGTGAGGATGTTAGCCCTAATCGCATACACGTTGTGTTGCTAACACCCAACTTGATGAGTGGGTAGGATAGGTTATCAACCACTACATGGGCAAATGCTAAACCTGATCTCATGCTTGTTTTTAGCCTTTGCTTGCTAGATGCAAGTGTTAGCTCTGATCGCATATGCGTCACTAACACCTGATGACAAACTCTTCAGCCTCCTTCAATGCATAGGGCCAATAATACCCTACTTTGAAGGCTTTCTATGCTAAGGTCCTACCACTTGGATAGTTTCCACATACTCCTTTATGTATTTCCACCATCACATATTGTGCTTCTTCTAAGGAAATGCAACACAGGAGTGGATCTGAGAAACCTCGCTGGTACAACCTCTCTTATAAGGGTAAACCTGGCTACCTTATTCATTACCTTCCTCGTCTTCAACTTTTCGTCAGGGAGCTCGCCTACATTTAGGTACCACACCACATCTTGAGCCCATTCCAGCACCACTGATCCTATCATAGATACCTCATTTCCAATTGATGGGGCCTCCAACACTTAGGTCATTACACCCACATTGGGAGCACTCTTTCCATGCCTAAGCTGACTCTTGCGACTTTGTCTACTTGCCAATTGTCTTCTCTAGGTATCTGTCGAATGCTAAAGTTCGCCGTATTTAAAATAATTTTAAACAATGCATCATGTACTTTTAAGAAAAACTTACTAGAGAAATAAAATACAAAATGCTTCTTTATAGATTCCATGTTAGATTGAAATGCCCTTACTACATAAGGTGATATGTAATGCCCGTCCTTGTGATAGGTCTTTTAGAAAATTATTTTAATAAAAATAAATAGGAATTACGGTTCCTTTTGAAATTTTCTTTTCTTTCGTGCTAGGATACAAAAGACTCCATGTTTATAAATAAAATTTGTTTTCTTAATTAAAAAGCTATAGCGAAAAAACATTATATTCATAATTAAAGTCTCTTACGAAATAACATGTCTAGGCTTTCGTGCTCTCCCCCTTGGGCTGTGCCCGTCCTGACGCGTCATGCTCATCATGTCCTTGAGAGGAAACACATAAAAACTAAAATGAGTCAATAACTCGTAAGCATTACTTCATACAGTTAACACATAATAACATAGGTTTTCAGTTATGCATTCATCATTCCATACATGTGCATTTTATTTAAATTGAGAAAAATCATGTTTTGTTGGTGTAAATGGATTTTCAGGTGCGTGTGTATCACGACCCCAAGCCGGGATGGGGTATTGTCTCTGTGGAGCTCCTCTGCTCACTCGGGAGTGTAATATACTAAGTGACGTCCCCTGAGTTGTCGCTGGGCGACAATGGGAGCGAACGGGATGGTAACGCTCTCGTACCGACTTCGTGGCCCTTCGCTAGCGAGGGCTAGAGGATGCTTGGCTACGAACGCACGGGGCGTAGAACTAGGCATCTTTTGTTTAGGTGTCACACGTGTGGTCGTTACCTGTGGTGTGTCACAGGAGCCAAGGTGTGCAGATGACCCCTAGGGGAGGTCATGGTGCATTCGGATTAATTGGATATTGGATTGAGTTGGATTTGGGCCAAATGAGACTTTTGACGTAAGTTGGAAAGTAATATGTTTTTGGGGTCAAATGGGATTTTTGGCGTACGTGGAAAAATATGGTTTTACGGGTCATGTGCATTTGCATTCTTTTATGCATATTGTTTGAGTTTTAATATGCTTTTATCTAGTGGTGTTTGGATCTTACTTACTTGTGGCACCATTTTTGGTACCGTAGATTTTAATGCAGAGATCGAGGAGGAGGAGGAGGCTGAGCCCTAGGATGCGGCTCTGCTGGAATATTGATTTGGGAGTTTATGCCTTGTTTTTGGATTTGAAACTATATTTGTAGTTTGTAATATTTTATTATGTACGTTTTGAACAGCTTTGTATTAAACTAAGAAAAATTCTGGTACTTAGTTATGATTTTCGTTATCCGCTGCATGTTTCTTTTTGCACACTTGTTGCTTGTACACACACTTAACACTTGGCGATAGGGTGGTGACCCGTGATGTCATCATTCGGACGTCTTGATTTTTCCGTGTTCGTACGTGGGATTTGGAGGCATCACAGAGAGAGAGAGAGAGAGAGAGAGAGAGAGAGGGGAAAGGAGACCATGGATAGCAAGCCCATGGAGTGGGGATGTTGTTGGTGGCGCTACGGTGGAGCTACGTTGGAGGAATGGGCTTGAAACCCATTTTAGCTAAGTTGCCGTGGAATGAGGAAGAGGCTGCCATGGAGTTCACCAGTGGGAGGAGGGACTTGCCAGTGGGGAAGGAGGCTGACGGTGGTGGAGGTAGAGCTGGGTGGTTGGCGGTGGTGCCGGCTGAGAGGAGAAGCCACACAGTGAGAGAGAGGAAGGAGCACGTCAAGCTGGGAGAGAGGGAGAGGAGAGAGAAAGAGGAAAGGAAAAGTGAGGAGAAAAATGTAGGGTCTTGGATATTTAATCCAGGCCTTTTATTTCGAGTCTTCAAAACGATCTAACGGTGAGTTTAAAAACTTATTTGAAAACGCGTAAGGGTTTTATTTAAATATTATTTTATAAACTAAAGTTTATAAAATAATATTCATTTATCATTAATTAAAATGATGAAGTCTTATTAATCACTCAAAGAGAATAAAACCATTTAAATTAATTTAGAGTTTTCAACATAAATTTAAATCTCATAATATTTTTAAATGACTAAAATATTTTAATTTAAATAATTTTTCATAATTATAATATTTTTAAAGCTCATAAAAATATTATAATTGTGTTATTTGAAAACAAGCTTAGTCCAATAACACTAGAAATATCACATATAAATATTTTCAGAATATTTAAAATATTCGTAAGCTTTTAAAATAATGACTTGCTTTAAAATCCACTTAGTATCTTTTAAAACACACCATTGAGGTACAACACGTAAAACGAGGCTCGTAATTATAGAAGAAAGAATGAGCAGTTATTATATGATCTAACCAAAGTGCCCTAGAAGATACCCAGGTTAGGCTAAAATGCCTCTGTCACATATTTGAACTGACTAAAATACCCCTACAACAAATTGAGTTAGTAAGAAACAACCCTAATTTAAATCAAACTAGCTAAGGACAATAAAAAATCTCCATAATCAACTTCATCTTCATCTTTTCTCACGCTCCCCACTTTCCATTTACCCTCTTCTTATTCTTCATTATTTTGATATTTCTCTCCTCTTTCTCCTTCAGAAGAAATTACAGAACCATATATGTTCATTGACCATTGTGCGACTAGATCTGACCCCTATGTAACCATGGTGGAGATGAAAATATAGAGAAACAACCAAAATATAGAGATACTTTTGGAGATTGAGATACTCTTTGGTCATCCCATGGATGATGACTTCCAACGGAAATTGAGTTCCCACATCATCCAACCAACGTGATCAACTTCCCATGTCCTCCAACCCTTTTTTGATTCAACCAATGATTCAACATGGTCTTTATAATAACATAAGTTTTTTGTTCACTTTACTGTTAAATCAGGACAATGCTAGGATGACTATTAAATGTGCCCACCAAATATGCATACTAGTACAAAAGAGTTTTTTTTCTTTAATTATTTTTTAAACATCCTTAACCATTACGAAAATATATATATATATATAAATTCACTAATAATCACTTCCTTAACCATTAAAAATAAAATAAAATAAAATAAATAAAAAATATATGAGTGTGCATATTTGGTATGCATATTTGATAGTCATACCATCATTTTCCTTTAAATAAAGCATCATGTACTTTTAAACAAAACTTAAAAGATAAATAAAATAAAATGTTTCTCTAGAGATTCTCTGTTGGATTATAAGGTGATTTAACCAAAGTGCTCGTGGAAGAGATTCAGGTTAGGTTAAAATGTCCCTTCCAAATATCTAAACAAATTAAAATATCCCTACAAGAAATCAAGTTAGACAGAAACAACCCTAATCTTAATCAAACCAGCCAATGACAATTAAAAAAAAAAAAATCTCCATAATCAAATTCATCTTCATATTCTATGAGAACTTGAACTTTGTCAAGTTCCCATTTTTATTATTTTATTTAGAGAGGTCTCTTAATCTTTTAGAATGAGAGGTAAATAAGCTAATTGTTGGAAGGAAAGCCCATAGTATGTATTATTATTTTTTAGACCTTAAGGACCCTAAGTTTAGAAAGCTATAAGGGATGAAAGAATAAGAGAAGCTCAATAAGGCCCACGTGAAATTTGGCCTACTAGAGTAGCATTAGGGTTGGAAGGCCCGAAATGGTTCCTAAGGCTTGAACTAGGCACCTCATGGCAATGAGAGACTTTTTGTTTTCTTGCAAGAAACCTAGGGAGAAGGCATGGTGAGACAATTGTCTTGCATGCATGAGTTTCTAGAAGGTTTGAATGGAGGATGATGTCACTTAAGCTAGGGCTTACATGCCCCTTTGCTATAGTCATTTCAGGTGTTGCCACTTGTCACTCATGCGTGGAGTAAGACGGAAACCTTTGGGGTTCCAAGGAGATCTTACTTGTGAAGGGGAAAAGCCATGTTCTAGAAGAATTTTGAAAGAGATAGAGAAAGAGAGAGAGAGAGAGAGAGAGAGAGAGAGAGGGCGATGGCTTGCATTGGGAAGGCCAAGGATCGCCAAGGGAGATCTAGTTTTGGCCAAAGCAAGCAACACACACACACCTTGTCACATGGCAACCATGCAAATGGTAGAGGAGTTTCGAGAAGGATTTGAAATTGTGATTTTACCTTTTAACCATCAAGTGCATTGTATCTAGACAAGAGAAGGATGACAAAAGTGGAAAGTGGGGCAAGAAAAGGGTTCGGATTTGGAGGCTACATGCCACCCTTGGAAGAAGCTTTTGGGTTTTCCATGCAATCCCATCAAGGAGGAAAGGGAATAGTCCTTTGCCAAGTGGCATCCATGCAAAGGCTCTTGATTTTTCTAGAAGAATAGAAGGCTCTCTATAAAAAGGCATGGCCGAAAGTCTTGGAGGTCGTTTTGCTCAAATCTTCAACTTTCTTCTAAGGGATTTGCGCACTCACCATTTCCTTTCAAATTTCGTACACTTTCTCATCACTTTCTAACCAACCAAACACCACTATTTCTATCCAACCATTTCAAGAATCACGAGGATTTCTCCTACACCATTCAGTTAGAGGAAACACCCATGGAAGTGAGAATCATTCCATCATTTCCTTCACATACACACATGGCCAAGAGGGAAAAACCCACCACCTTCATTCAATTTTAAGGTTTTGTTCACTACCACACACTTTCACTCTAGAAACTGGGGCTTTGTCTTCAAGGAAGAAGAAACCTGAAATACCCTTGGTACTTTGAATGAAGGAAACACAAGTTTTGAAGTGTTTTAAGTTTTTGTTTTTACTTGGAATGAATACTAGGGTTTCACTCCTAAGAAAGAAGAATCTGAAAAGTATTCTTTGTTTAAACTTGTGAATACATGGTAGAAAGGGGTTGAAGGCCACGACCACTACTTAGACAAAAGTGTTGAACCCAAGGTTTCAAGTTTCGTATAATTATATATCTACACATGGATTTTGATGATAACAAATGAATTCAAAAAATAAAGGAGTCTCAAGCTCAAGTTGTCTACACAATGGAGTCAAGCACATCAAGGAAACAAGTATGAGCAAGAAGGGAATAAGTTCACGTTAAAGTCATAGAGTAATGTTGTAAATATCTTAAAAATTCAAAATTAGGATTAAGGCTCAAAATTAATATTTTATCATAAAGCATTAAAATACATTTTTCACATGTGCATGAATACTTTGAAACTTCAATTTGAAAATTTTGAAAGATGACTGATTGTCATATTTCACATGTGCATGACATAATTAAATGTTTGAATTTTGAAAATATTAAAGATGATTGATTGTCATCTTTCACATGTGCATGCTTTATTTGAATATTTTCAAAAGTGATTGATGCTCTTTTTGACTTATGCAAAAAGTAAATAATTTTGTTTGAAAATCTTGAAAATATAAAAGATGATTGATTGTCATTTTTCACATATGCATGCTTTATTTGAATATTTTTAAAAGTGATTGATACTTTTTTTGACTTATGCAAAAGGTAGATGATTTTGTTTGAAATTTTTGAAAAGTAAAGTGTTCTTCTTTTGTCATATGCAAAAAGTAAAAAAAGATTAGGTTTGAAAATTTTGAAAAGTGAATAATGTTGTCTTTGACACATGAATCTTTTTCAATTTGAACATGAAGTCTCTCATATGCCTATAAATAGATCATTTAAGAGTTTCACATTTACAACACCAAGAGCATACAACATTCATTCAAAGCTTTCATTCTCTGTTCTCTAAGCATTGAGCCTTAACCATTGTTCATTTTGAGAGATATAGTTCGTGCTGTATTGTTATTTCACTCATTAAGGAGTGTTTTTTGATAACCTACCCACTATCAGCTCTTGTATCAGTAAAAGAGTGTATATAACACTTGTGCGTGTAGAAAGTGTTTTGCACAGAAAATAGTTGAATCACCACGTGTAAGGCGATTGCAAGTATAGAAGGTGTTCTACAAGGATCCTTTGTAGCGGTATTGTTCAAAGGTGTAATAGGTTTCTATCTCTACCTGAAGGAGGTTGAATAGTGAATTTGATGATCCTCAAGGGGTAGCTTGAGGCGAGGACGTAGGCAGTGAGGCCGAACCTCATTAACATACTGAGTTTGCTTCTCTCTTACCCTTACTCTTTATATTTATTGTTGTTTTGTATTTTGTTTATATTTTATATTGTGTATTTGATTTATAATTGTTAATTTTTAAATACAAATCAATTCCCCCTTCTTGTGTTAGTCATCTGGGCAACAGTTGGTATCAGAACAAGAATTCTATTATAAGATTAACTATCTTTTGAGTTAAGATTTTATGGCTAATATTGCAGCTTTATTTAGTGAAGGTCAATCTAGCAGTCAACCTCCACTATTTTGTGGAGACAATTACTCATTCTAAAAAGTTAGAATGAGAATATTCTTTCATACTCAAAGTCGAGAAATCTGGAAATGCATTGTAAATGGACCTTATATTCTAACAAAATTGGTTGATGGAGTAAAGGTCAAAAAGGAAGAAGAAGAGTTTGATCGTCAAGACGATAGACTTTATACATTGAATTTAACTGGTATGAATTTATTATATAATACTTTCAATGGAAATGAGTTTAATAGAATAATGACTTGTGTTACGGTAAAAGAAATTTGGGATAACTTGGAAGTTACTTATGAAGGAACTTCACAAGTTAATGAATCAAAAATTTATTTTCTTACTAATGAATATGAAATGTTTAAGATGCATGATGATAAATCTATTTCTAGTATGTACACTCGTTTTACTAACATCATAAACAACTTGACAACTATTGACAAAGTTTATTCTAAGGTGGAGATAATAAGAAAAATTCTTAACTATTTACCAAAACAATCAAAAGTGACAGCGATTCTTGAAGTTAGAGACCTCAAGAAGTTCGAAGTAAATAAACTCATCGGGTGATAATCATCGGGTCACTTATTACACATGAGTACACATTGAAAAGAGGAGAAGAATAAGGAAAGCCAAAGAAGAGCTTGGCACTTAGAGCTGCTCCTCATTAAAGTGAAAGTGATGAAGATGAGGAAAATGACGACAAAAATGAAGAAGTTTCAATGATAACAAGAAAAATTAAGAGGTTCTTAAAGAAAAATAAACCTCCTCCGAGGAAATCATTTAAAAAGTTTTCCAAGAAAGATTCAAGTAAAAATGACACTTTAATTTGTTATAAATGCAATAAGCCTAATCATATCAAGTCAGATTGTCCTCTGCTAAAAAAAGATCGAAACAAGGGCAAAAAAGTAATGAAAGCTACATGGGATGATGATTAAAGTAGCTCAGATAGTAAAGCAAGTAATGAAGAATCAGCAAATCTTTGTCTTATGGCTAAAGATGACCTTGAGGTAACAAATTTTGATAATATTGAAGATCCTTCATATGAATAATTGCAAAATGTTTTAGAATAGGTATATGAGGAATTTGAAAAATTGGGTATCAAGTATACTACTTTGAGAAAGAAAAATTCTTCTTTTAAAACAAAATTAATGTTTTAAGAAAAGAAAGCATCGTTTTGAAAGATGAAAATCTTGAGTTGAAGAAGAAGAAAACTGATTTAGAAAATATTGTTAAAAACTTTACGAATGGAAAAAGAAATTTTGAAAAATTTCTTAGTAGTCAAATATGTGTTTTTGACAAGGCATGCTTGGGATATATGCCAAAACAAAAATACAAATCTTATAAAAAATTTTTTGATGATCCTTTTACAGTAAAATCCAGTATTCAAAATTATTTTCATAAAAATAATTTTGTCAAAGAAAAATACTATTATAATCACTCAAGTTCTTCATATATGGCACATACTATTTGTAATGTTTGTAATAGAAATGGTCATAATTATCATGTTTGTCCTATTAGAAGAAAGTATATAATGACTATTAAGGCCATATAGGTACCTAAAAATCTTGTTTCTTCTAATACTAATAAATAAAGGACCCAAAGAATTTGGATACCAAGAAAAATCATTTTAATTGTTTTTATAAGTATGCATGAAGTCCTCCACAACAAAAAATAAATGGTTTTTAGATAGTGGATGTTCAAGACACATGACAGGAGACAAGACTAAGTTTTTTACTTTAGATCTAAAGAAGAAGGACACGTGACATTTGAAGACAACTCAAAAGAAAAAATCGTAGGAATAGGTAAAATTTGTAATGAATCTTCTCTCATAATTGAAAATGTTCTACTTGTTGAAGATCTAAAGGATAATCTTTTAAGTATAAGTCAATTATGTGATAAAGAATTTATAGTTATTTTTAAAATGGATAAGTACATTATTTTGAATTATCATAATTGTAGTATTTGTTTTATTACTTTTAGAAGTAACAATTTTTATACAATCGATTTTGAATAAATTACCTTACAAGATGCTATTTGTTTTTCAGCTCAAAATTAAACTAGTTTGCTATGGCATAAAAGACTAGGTCATACCAACATAAAACTTATTTCCAAACTTTCAAAAAATGATCTTATGAGAAGTTTACCAAAAGTAAATTTTCATAAAAACAAAATTTGTGATGCAGGTCAATTTGATAAACAAACAAAAATTTCTTTTAAAACTAAGAAATATATTTTCATTACTAGATCACAGCAACTGATACATATGGATCTTCTTAGACCAAATAGAGTTGCAAGTATAGGAGGAAAATATTGTGCATTTGTTATTATTGATAATTTTTCTAGATATACTTGGGTCATCTTTCTTGCTCATAAAGATAAGGCACATAATTCTTTTACCAAGTTATGCAAGAGAATTCAAAATGAAAATGACTATACTATTTCAAGTATCCGAAGTGATAGGAGAAAAGAGTTTGTTAATAAAAATATTGAAACTTTTTGTGATAAAAATGGTTTTGTGCATAATTTTTCAACTCCTTCAACTCCTTAATAAAATAGGGTAGTAGAGAGAAAAAAATAGATCTCTTCAAGAGATGGCAAGAACAATACTCAATGAGAACAAATTGCCTAATTACTTTTGGGCCAAAGCGGTAAGTACTGTAAACAGAGTTATGCTAACGTCTAAACTAGATAAAACCCCCTATGAGCTTTGGAATGAGAAAAAATTCAACATTGATTACTTTCATGTATTCGGATGCAAGTATTTTATTTTGAATGACAAGGATAATTTAGGCAAGTTTGATGCAAAATCTGATGAAAATATCTTTCTCGAATATTTTACTAATAGTAAAGCTTATAAAGTATTCAATAAAAAGATTTTGACTGTACAAGAATCTATGCATGTAGTATTTGATGAATCTAATTCTCTACTCTTTGAGAAATCTGTTGATGAAGAAACATGAGGTATAAATAACACAGAAAGTCTCAATCTCAACAAAGAGAATACAATAGAGAAAGTCCAACATGGGGACATCAGGAAAGATAATCAAAATTTAATATAAATGCAACCAAACTGTGGAAATTTATGAAAAATCATCCGGTAGAACAAATTCCGAGAGAACCTTCAAGAGATGTAAATACTTAGTCAGCTCTTAGAAATATTTGCAATCATACTACTTTTTTATCTCAGATTGAACTTAAAAATATTGATGAAGCACTTCTTGATGAATCTTGGATTCTAGCTATACAAGAAAAGCTGAATCAATTTGAAAGAAATGATGCTTAGACACTTGTTCCTAGATCCAAAAATCATACTATTATTGGAACAAAATGAGTTTTTGAAAACAAGAAAGATGAGTCCAGAGTCAATACTAGAAATAAGGCTCGACTTGTAGCTCAGGGTTTCAATCAAGAAGAATGAATCGATTACAATAAGACATATGCACCAATCGCAAGATTAGAAGTTATTCAAATGCTACTTGCATATGCTTGTTATAAAGATTTCAAACTTTTTCAAACAGATGTTAAAAGCGCTTTCTTAAATCGTTTTATAAATGAAGAAGTATATGTTGAGTAACCTCCAAACTTTGAAAATCATATTTCTCCAAATCATGTTTTTAAACTCACAAAAGCACTATATGGACTCAAACAAGCTCCTAGAATTTGGTACGAAAAACTCAGTGGTTTCTTGATTAAGAAAAAATTCAAGAGAAAAAATAGATACAACTCTTTTCATCAAACATGAAAATGATGATATTCTTTTGATTCAGATTTATGTTGATGATATAATATTCGGTGCTACTAATCAGGAAGAATTTGAAATGAGCATGTATATCGAGGTATATCGAGGTATGATTGGTAACTTATTATATTATACAGCCAGTAGACCAAATATTATGTTTAGTGTGTGTTTATGTGCACACTTTCAATCATTTCTAAAAGAATCTCATTTAATAGCAGTTAAGCATATTCTTATATATCTTAATAGTACAATTGACTTAGGATTATGGTACCCTAAGCATACATCTTTCGATCTAATCAGCTACACAGATGCAGATTATGCTGGTTGTAAAATTGATTGAAAAAGACTAGTAGAGCATGTCATTTCTTAGGTCATGCACTAGTTTCCTAATTTAATAAAAAGTGAAATTCTGTTGCACTATATACTGCTGAGGCAGAATATGTTTCTACAGGTAATTGTTGTACTCAAGTTTTTTACATGAAGCAACAACTTGAAAATTTTAAACTAATGTATAATCACATTCCAATCAAATGTGATAATACAAGTGCTATAAATCTTTTAAAGAACCCATTACAACATTCTAGAACTAAGCATATTGAAATAAGATATCATTTTCTTCGAGATCATGTGCAAATAGGCGATATAGTACTAGAGTTCACAAATACACACAACCAGTTAGCAAATATTTACACAAAACCTTTACCAGAAGATAGATTATGTATGATTAGAAGAGAAATAAGTATGATGCATGCTATGAATATATCTTAAAAGACAGACTAGAGTCAATAAAAATAGAGAGATAATTTTTATAAATACTTTACATAAATTTGAGATTCTTAGCCTCATGTTTGAAATGCTCATTCTTTTTATACAATATCATGTCATCCCTATTCATGGGAACTGGCAAGAGGAATGAAGAATCCAATAAGGATTTCAACTGTTTATTCTTCTGCCGAAGGATTCGGTCCCTTGTGTGAGACTCTTGAACAATTTGCTGAAATACAAAAATTTGTTCTTTAACCTTTTTAACCTTATGGTTCTGGCTTGTATCCGCTGAAAAAATGCAACTATAGAGGAGGAGTAACAAGTCCCGAAACTCACCAAGTGTACATAGCATTGGAGTCTAACTTATTAGCCAAATTATTATTTTCTTATTGCAATATGGCACCAATGGCAGCTGCAGAAAGGACATGAGATTGAGGTGTAGAATACCTCATGGATGGATTTAGAGAAATATTAGAACAATGAGCTATTGAAAAAAAGAATTGAAAGCTTAAAGCGAGAATGTTGAAAGAATGCAGATGAGTTATAGAGATGAAAATAAGATTTGATGCGAATTGAATGAACTTTAAGACTGATTTTATAGGGTATCAGATGGGTGAAAATGATCATTTTTTATAGAAACTTCGAACTCTCAATCTTGCTTGTCAACAACAGCAGGCAATTGTTCAAATCTCCAGCCACACTTGTCAGGTCACCGGTGGGTCCAATTTTTCAACTATCTACAAAGTCTACTAATACACTGTTTTCTTCAGTCCATTTACTGGATGTGGATCCTTTTTAATGATGCCAAAAGGGGGAGAAGTTTTAGACTAGAACATTAACATTTTTTGAATTGCTAAACTTGTTATATATGCTTGGAATTATATTTATACTTTTGCTTGAAAAACTAACGCACATTCTCAGTAGCGCTTAAGTATTAATACATGATTCAGATTTTATCAAGTTTTTGTCATCATAAAAATGGGGGAGATTGTTGGACCTAAGTTTCAAGTTTCATGTAATTATATATCTACACATAGATTTTGATGATAACAAATGAATTCAAAGAATAGAGGAGTCTCAAGCTCAAGTTGTCTACACAATGGAGTCAAGCACATCAAGGAACCAAACATGGTAAGAAGGGAATAAATTCACATTAAATTCATAGAGTAATATTGTAAATCTCTTAAAAATTCAAAATTAGGATTAAGGCTCAAAATTAATATTTTATCATAAAGTATTAAAATACATTTTCCAAGTGTACATGAATATTTTGAAAATTAAATTTGAAAATTTTGAAAGATAATTGATTGTCATATTTCACATGTGCATGACATGATTAAAGGTTTGAATTTTGAAAATATTAAAGATGATTAATGGTCATTTTTCACATGTGCATACTTTATTTGAATATTTTCAAAAGTGATTAATGCTTTTTTTGACATATGCAAAAAATAAATGATTTTGTTTGAAAATCTTGAAAATATTAAAAATGATTGATTGTCATCTTTCACATGTGCATACTTTATTTGAATATTTTCAAAAGTGATTGATGTTTTTTTTACTTATGCAAAAAGTAGATGATTTTGTTTGGAAAAATTTGAAAACTAAAGTGTTCTCTTTTTATCATATGCAAAAACTAAAATGATTAGGTTTGAAATTTTTGAAAAGTAAATGATGTTGTCTTTGACATGTGAATCTTTTTAAATTTAAATATGAAGTCTCATATGCTTATAAATAGATTATTTGAGAGCTTCACATTTATAACACCAAGAGCATACAACATTCATTCAAAGCTTTCATTCTCTCTTCTCTAAGTATTGAGCCTTAATCCTTGTTCATTTTGAAAGATATAGTTTACGCTATATTGTTCTTATTTCACTCATTGATGAGTGTTTTCTGATAACCTACCCACTATCAGCTATTGTATCAGTAAAAGGGTGTGTATAACCCTTGTGCGTGTAGAAAGTGTTCTACACAAGGAATAGTTGAACCACCACGTGTAAGATGATTGCAAGTATAGAGGGTATTCTACACGGATCCTTTGTAGCGGTGTTGTTCAATGGTGTAATAGGTTTCTATCTCTACCTAAAGGAGGTTGAATAGTGAATTTGGGGATCCTCAAGTGTTAGCTTGAGGCGAGGATGTAGGCAATGAGGCCGGATCTTATTAACATACCGAGTTTGCTTCTCTCTTACCCTTTCTCTTTATATTTATTGTCGCTTCGTATTTTGTTTATATTTTTTATTGTATATTTGATTTATAATTGTTAATTTTTAAATACAACTCAATTCACCCCCCTCTTGTGTTAGTCATCTGGGCAACAGAAAGGCTCGGGTTTCTTATCCTCAAGAATTTTGAACTCTAAGATTTTATTGGAAAGGCATGGATGCACACACATGTCCACCCTTACTTCAAGACTAGGGTTTCTCTAGTGGTTTCTAATATGTATTGCATGGATTTTTCAGATTTTGCTAAGTTAATACAAATCGGTTTTTTGTGAGTAAACTTCCAATTTATTTTAGATAACTCTTGTATATATATTGTGAACTCTTGCTGTTACTTCATTGGTTGATTGTTGTTATATTGTGGAGTGTTTATTCGGTTTTGATATAAAGATGAAATGCCATGATTGGATGTTGATATGTTGATGTATATCTTGGATATGCCATGATTAGGGTTTCGGCTTTATCATATATATATGTGTGTGTGTACGCGCGCGCGCTATGAATGCTTGTTTTGATTTATGAACTCGTGGAAGCATGTGAATATGAATTGTGATGATGAAAATTCATGTTTGGAGGATTTGGAGGTTTCGGTTAAGGCCATATTGAGGGAATCCGAATATGCTTTGGATTGGGACAAGTGTGATTCAAGTGTGTTTACATGTATGCATTCTATGATTGCATGTTCTAATATTTTCAATCCATATTGTGAGATGTACATGGTGATTGGATTCACATATGTTTCAGGTTCCACTTATTTGCATGAGGTTGATGAAGTGTTATGTGATGTTTCATGCATTAGTCTATGTTTTACAAAATGAAGAGTCAAAGTATTTTTATCACAACCCCAAACGCTAAGACAGGGAAATGCTCTAGTGGAACTCCCTATCCACTTTGGAGTGTTTAAAGTCGAGTAAAAACTTTGGGGTCGACAAAGTATAGTCGATGGGTCTCAAAAGGTTCCTATGAAAGAATACCAGAGCTAGATTTCACCTAAAACTAGTGGGTGAGTGTTATGGTGAAGGTGAAGTAAACGAACGTATTGTCGTAAAAGATAATGTTATGATAAGACGTAGTCAACTCGATTAAAAGAATTGATGGATGAGGTAGTAACTAGCTGGGTACACACGATGCTTAGAGGAGCATGTGAGGTATCCATTCATGTGAATCATGAAATGAGCAAGGCATTTGAGCTCTATGATATGATATGCTATGCCATGAGATGTTATGATATATTATGCTATGCCATGAAAATGCTATGATATGACATGCTATGCCAAGTACAAGAATCCAAAGTCAAATAATATGAACACATGTTAAAAAGTCTAAAAGATGAAATGAATGTTTATGAAAAGTTGAAGTTGTATGTGTCAAAGTTTTTATGTGAAAGTTCATGTCCATGCATTAATTATAAGCTGCGATTATTTGTGATTTGCTTATATATACATGTGTGTATTTATTGTGTGTTGACTATTTACGTATTGAGATTTCTTGAAATCTCACCATTGTATATTCCACTATCATTTCCCTCCTGAAATAGTAGAAGTGATGACAGGATTAGATGACGAAATAAAAGAGGATGACACTTCCTCCGAAGAGAATAGTGCTGAAAATGGAGACTAATTCTTCTAAGACCTTGATTCCCAAGCTTTTGGAGTCCATCTATAGGACCTTTTACTGAATGACAAACTTAAGCGACTTAAGAACCTAAGCAATGATTGGTTCCTGGAGAAGAAAATTAAGCCGAAAAGGCTTTAATTTTTTGCTGATAATATTTTGAGGCTCTTTCAGAAAACAGTATTTTGTTGGCCCTTTGTTTTGAAGAAACGGTTTCAAAACAATTAACTCTTTTGAAAAACTTTGCATATGATAGTGCTATCTTTTGGGACTTTACATCCGGTACCACGTTTATTTATTGCTACCATCCTTGAGTAGTTATAGAATTTTTCGTTGTTGTTTACTACATATTATTAGATAATAAGTGCATTACATCTTACTATACAAGAAATATGTAACTTTATATTACATATCTTGATGCTTCAATTACCTTCCAATATTCCTCATGCATAGATTAGGGTTGTCACATATTCTCTGGCACTCCCCACTTTTCATATACCCTTTTCTTATTCTTCATTTTTTTAAAAATAATGCTACATACAGTAATAAAATATACAAATACCGCATAATCATTTTGAAAATGAATAAATTTCACGATTAAAAATTAATTTTTTTATATAAATTCCATATTAAATTACTTTTTTCAAAAACTGTACAACGCTTACATAACTACAACTGTAAATAGCTTCTTTTATATATATATATATATTTCTTTCTCCTTCAAAAGAAATTACATAGCCATGTTTTTTCATTGACCAGGCCGTATCTGACCATTCCTCGACCCGCGACAATGGCAGACATGAAAATATAGAGAAACAACCAAAATCTAGAGATACTTACAGAGATCGAGATACTCTTTAGTAACGCCGTGGGTGATGAATTTCCACGGAAACAAGTTCCCAAGTCGGCCGACCTATGTGCTCGACCTCCGGGCTTCGCTCCCGAGTCCTCCGAACCATTTTTGTCCGATCAATGATCTAGTACGCCTTATAATAACTAAGTTTTTTGTTCAGCTTATACAATTTCTTCTTCGATCTAAACTAAAAGATCGATGAAAAAAAAAAATTTAAAAGAGAAATAAAATACTTCTAAATAAAGCATCATGTGCTTAATTCACTGGAATACGATACAAAGAGTAAGCTTAGTTAGCTTAGCCGAGAGAGCTCATTAGGCAGACAAAGCGTCTCTGAATCCAAGACCAAAAACATTAAAAAAAATTAAATTAAATTAAAAAACAAGGAAAGAAATCTCTGCATCCACACAACCATTTTTACACATAATTGGAATTGTACATAAAAAGAGCCATTTTTTACACATGATTTCAGTATCTATCTAAGTACTATTTGTGTTTCCCCCCCCCCCCCTCCCTTCAGTTAGGGCCCCAACAACTCAAGTACATGACAGTCCGGAGAGACTCCTCCGCCTGCTTAATCTTGTCGTTGTTGGAAGCCTTGAAAGAAGCTGAATCAACAGCACCAGCACTTAAATGCCTTGCCTGCCTAGATGAAGAAGAAACACAATCTCTCAGGGACTTGACCGTGGAATCACGCTTGGAAGCTTGGTCTTTCATGCCTTGCATCACCCTCGTCCCTGCCTGCCACAACACCCTGCTCACGTACCTCAAGCTCATCCACCAATTAAGCCAAGCCTTTCCCAAAATATATAAATCTGAGTATCAGAAAATGAAGCGAAGTTCTCCTGGAAATGCTAGTTTCAAGACTTTTCAGTTCACATAGTTCGGCAAGAGTTCTGCAATATTTATAGAGATGAACTAAAGCCAAAGGTTTTGGGAAACAACCGGCTGCATGGAGATGTTTTCAGCCCATTTTTCAAAAACAACCTGTGGGCAATGGCGTCTGATTATGTGAGTGGCTTACACGTGTCGGTTGCATATTAAAGATTTTGGATAAGGACTAGGTTTGTCCACGTTGGATTTTTGGAAGTTTGTTCCAGGATGAGGTTGTGTTTGTCGGATGTAATTTAATCTCTAAAGATAGATATTTCATGTCAACATATTGATAACTTCTACAGATGTTAAAGTCTTTGTTGTCGTATTAAAGAGGAATCGTCTTTCGCGTATACTTTTCTGGGATTAAATATCTCAATCACGTGGAGTTGGAGTTTAATCATGTGATCTCCTTTTTTAAAGATGCCTGGAGGAGGATAAACAGCTTGCTTTCTAATTGAAGATTGGATGGATATGCTGGAGTGGTCAAAAGGAAGGAAGCGGTCAAAACCAAGGAAGTGGCCTTGATATAAAGGAAGGGCAATGATATAAAGCACCAAAGATTTCGTCCCTTTTTAGTATTTTTTTAAATAAATAAATTATTAGTTGATACAATTTTCGAGGATGCCCTCTATGTACTTTATCACCCTGTAATCATAACAAGAGTCTTAAAAAATCAAATCGGCATAATTCCAATGGTTAAATTGGTGAGGAAATTACTTCTCCCAGTAATCAACTATGGCATTATCTTCTCGGGAACTCGATTCTTGGTACCCAGTTTGAAATATTACTTTCTTGAGCTCGATTCTATCATTGATAGCGCTCCTCCAACAAGGGTATTTCGTTCAAACTTATTCCTTTGAATTTTGATCTTACAAAGATACAGTTAATTAAAATTTACTATGGTGAACTTAATGTCCTTCTAAGTTTTATCTTTTTCTTATCTTATCATTTCCTTTTCTTTTTTAAAAAAAAAAAAAAATTATCTTCATTAATCACTGGTCATTACATAAACTCTCACTCTCTACAAGTATTTGTATACGTTCAGAAATATCTTCAATCCAAACCAATTAAGACTGTAAAGATAAACTTTCCTTTGCTAATAAATGGGCGGCCTCATTATTTGTTCTTTGTTCTATGAGTATACTGCACTAGCCACTCCGTCCTCTGCTTCAATAATAACTTCATACCTTCTATTAAGCTCTCATAGAAAGAAAGATATTCAGTTGCCATGTTAACAACATTAACAACCACTTGAGCATCCCTTTCAAATAGCACCTTATCCATTCGAAGTTCTTTGCACACATCCATGACCTTCCACAAAGCATAAGCCTCTATAATAGCAGGTTGATCAACATTGTACTTCTGTCATTCCACAACCATTAACAGCTCCCCATCTTCATCTCGAATTACAACCCATATTCCCACCTTCTTATCCCTCTTGCTGACTGCTGCATTCCAGTTAACTTTCACAAAACCTGGACTTGGTTTTTGCCATTTCATTTCTCTTCTGCAACTTTCCTCAGTGCTTCTATCCCTTACCTTAACCAATTGTTGAGCCTGCTAATACTCTAGCAAATCGTTCTTGGCAGTTCTTATGACTTGACTAGGAGTTTTGTATTTATCCTAAAAAATACTTCCTTTTCTCCTCAACCATAAACCCCTCATCACTGCAACTACCTCCTCTAACTCAGGCTCATTCAGTTTCTCCCTGAGTTTATCCCACAGTGCCAACAGATTGGTTTCATTAGTCTTCATCTTCTTCAACATACACAATGATTCTGACCATACATCACAGGCTACTAGGCATTGTTAGATGACATGCATAATAGTTTCCTCCTCCCTTCTACAAATGGAGCACAATGGGTTGTTTATGATTTTTTTTCAGAAAGAGATTTCTCCTAGTAGCAAGGAACTCATTAACAGCTTTCCAAAGAAATAGTTTAATTTTCTTTGGAACATTCAATCTCCATATATTGTCCCAACTTTTTTTCCTCTCTATATGCCTTGAAAATCCACCTCGAGTAGCCTGTTTCCTTTCATTCTCCAAGTGATATGCACTTTTTACAAAAAACAAACCTTTGTTTGAAGGTCCCCATATCATCCTATCCTCCACCCCCATATCACTTAGTGGCATGCTATAAATATGATCAGCTTCCACTTTGTTAAAAATGCTTTTGATCAATGGTTCATTCCACTCCCCTCGACAATGCATCAACTCACACAGTTTTGCTTTTTTATCAAGGACAGAAACTGGAGACTATTGTGATGCCCCCAATTCCCACGTACGGACATGTGAAAATCGAAGCGTCGGGATGATGACAACACGGGTCACACATCCCATCGCCAAGTGCCAAGTGTGTGTACATGCAACAAGTATACAATAAAATCACGCAGCAGATAATAAAAGTCTTATAACTAAGTACCATAATTTTTTGTTTAAATACAAACTCGTTTAAATCACACATAATAAAATATTACAAGTCTCAAATATCATTTCAAAACCAAAATACAAGGCATAAAAACTAGTAGAGATATTTTTGACATAAACAATTCCAAATCAAAACTCTGGTGGAGCCACCTCCTTGGGCTCAGCCTCCTCCTCCTTCTCAACATCTGCATCAAAATCTATGGTACCAAAATGGTGCCGCAAGTAAGTGATAATCCAAATGCCACAAGATAAAAATATATTAAACTCAACAATATACATGAAAGAATGCCAAGTGCACATGTCCCATAAATCCACATTTTTTCCACGCACGCCAAAAAAATCCCATTTTGGCCTAAAACATATCCTTTAAAATCAGTTCTTGCCATTATCCTAGATAATGGTCCAAACCAAGAAAACCACCATTTTCCCAGCAAATGGATCATAATAACCTCAAACCAAAACCTCGCCATTTTTTCAGAAAATTGCCCATATCCAGTATCCAAAACTCATTTCAATTAATGCATGCACCATGATCTCCCCTAGGGATCATTCGCACACCCTGGCTCCTGTACCACACCGCAGGTAAAGACTATGCATGTGACACCTAAACTAGCGATGCCCAGTCTCGCGCTCAACGTGTACCTGGACCAAGCCATACTCTAGTCCCCACCAGCCTAGGGACCACAGAGTCGACACGACAGCGTTACTGTATCGTGCGATCCGATTTTCGCCCAGCGACAACCCAGGGGATGTCAGTCAGTATTATCTACTCCCAAGTAACTAGAGAAGTTCCACCGAGATAATACCTCATCCCGGCTTGGGGTCGTGATACACACGCACTAAAAATTTCATTTACACCGATAAAACCAGTTTTTCTCAATTTAATACATGCACATGAATGCACCATGCAATGCACACCTCAAGACACAATTTATCCAATAAAACTCAACATCAACAATAACCAAACAACTCCGTCCTCAAATCTATCCGACCCCCGACTCCTCAGACTTAGTCCAGAATAACCAACCAGTCAATGAATTTATTGTAAAAGTAATAATATATTTAAATCTAAAATAGAGTTTGAAAAATACTTAATGCGCTATATAATAATTTTTGAAGGATCAAGGAGCTGCAAATGGTAGAGAAAAAGCAACGTAACAGTGTAAAATGCACTGTGGCTGTGGGTTGTAAAATACTCACTTTTGAATGGGGACGATCCAAGCTTGGAATTGATAGGGAATGGCCTAAAGGTGTTTATGAAACTATTGGAAGTGAGAGTTGGCCGTGGGTGACAGAGGAAATGGCGGTGGAAGAGAAAAGTGGCCAAAACAAAGATGAGTTGGTGGGGGCTACTCCGGCAACAGATCGGAGCTGGAAATAGGTGGTTTAGGACGGAAAGAGGTTGGTGATGATGTGGTGAAGAGGTGGTGGTTGGAGGTGGAACGATGGGGGCGAAATGGGAGAAAAATCGTGCGGCTTGGAGGAGCTTGTGGCGGCTAACGGTTGCTCAGATGGAGGTGAAATTTGGTGGGGAGGTGCGCCAGCCGGAGGGAAAGATTTCTGGGTGGGCGATGTAGGCCTCAACACCTCCGAACGGCAGCACTGGGCAGCGGAAGAAAAAGGCAATAAGGAGAGGAGAGAGATGCACGTGGGAAAGGGAGAACCGGAGGAGAAAAAGGAGAAAAAGAAAGAAAAAAGAAAGAAGAAAAAGGAAAAGAGAAAAAGAAAATATGGAGAAAAAAAGTGAGGTCCTGACCTCTGAAGTCTAGAAATTGATCCGACAAAAGCAACTTCAAAAGCTATAAAATGAATAAAATAATTTAAACACCACATCGAGCTAAAATATAATAAATAACTAGTAAATACTAACAACAAAATTTTAAATCCAAAAATAAACTAAAATAAATTACACAGCAAATCTATACTCAAAACAATAATTAATATTAAGAAAGCTCTACAAAATAAATTTCACAACTAAGTAAATCCAATTAAAAAATGATAATTTAAAATAAAAGAACTAATATTTTAATTAAATTAAAATACTCCTTCAGTGAAAATACGCGTAAAAACGGAGTATCACATCCTTCTCCCCTTAAAATAAATTTCGTCCTCGAAATTTGCAAGATTAAACATTAACTTTGAAGCAAGCCCCATGATTCCACTGAGACCAAGTTTAAGAAACACACCATCATTTACTCAAACAAATATGGATACTGCTCTCTCATGTCTGCTTCTCTCTCCCAGGAGAAATCTTGAGTTAACGGATCTCCCCATACCATCTTTACCAGAGATATCGTCTTGGATCTCAACTGTTGCTCTTTCCAATTCATAATCTGCGAAGGAACAACCTCATAAGTAAGATCCGACTGTAGCTGAATACACTCTGGGTCGACAAAGCGCGGCTCTTGTTGTCCAAAATTCTTCTTCAAGGACGATACATGGAAGACATCATGAATTTCCCGAAAATATTCGGGCAATGCAATTCTATAAGTGACAGACCCTACTTTCTCCAAAATCTGAAAAGGGCCAACATATCTCTGATCCAGTTTTCTCCTTTTACCAAAATGCTTAACTCCTTTCATGGGAGAGACTTTGAATTAAACCCAATCACCTTCCTCAAAAGATAATTCTCTCTTTGTTGTATCTGCATAACTTTTCTGACGACTCTGAGTTGCCACCATTTTATCCCTTATAATTCGAACTTGACTTTGCATTTCTTGAATTAATTCGGGTCCAATTATTTTATTCTCCCTGGCTTCATCCCAACACAATGGCGATCTACACTTCCTCCCATAAAGAGCTTCATAAGGAGCTATCTAGATGGACATATGGAAGCTATTATTATAAGCGAATTCTATAAGCGACAAGTGATTTTTCCAACTTCCTTGAAATTTCATAACACATGCTAGCAACATATCTTCAAGGGTCTGAATAGTGCGCTCTGATTGACCGTCTGTCTAAGAGTGATATGCAGTACTAAACTTCAACTTAGTACCCAGAGTTGCCTGTAAACTCTTCCAAAAATGAGATGTGAACCTTTGGTACCGATCTGATACGATACTCTTGGGTATCCCGTGCAACCGCACTATCTCTTTTATGTACAAGCGAGTCAACTTTACCAAGGAATCAGTATTATTAACAGGCAAGAAATGAGTACTCTTAGTTAACCGATCAACAATCACCCAAACCGAGTTCTTTCCACTAGGAGTCCTCGGTAAGCCCACTACAAAATCCATCGTAATGTCGTCCCATTTCCACTCAGGAATAGGGAGGGGTTGGAGCCAACCAGCGGGTCTTTGATGTTCGACCTTGACTTGATGGCATGTGTCACATCTCTCAATATACAAGACAATATCCTTCTTCATCCCTTCCCACCAATAATTTTTCTTCAAATCTCGATACATCTTCATACTACCAAGATGAACTGAATAAGGGGTCGCATGAGCTTTTGCCATGATTCACTTCTTGAATTCTGAATCTTTAGGGATTACTCTACGATCTCAGAACTTAAAAATTCCATCCTTATCCATAGTATAATGCAATGGCCCTCTAGATTTTCTGACTCTTTTTCTAATATCTAATAGCTTCGGGTCCTTCCTTTGAAGAGTCTTCAATTTCTCAAAATCAACTAGTCGAATATCTAGAATTGAAGATAACACTTCCTCTTGTTGTGAACTTTCAATAAGAAGTCTTCTCATCTCTCAAAGTAGTGAATCCAATCCGGACAATTCAGCTTCATCTTCCAAGTGCGACGTTCAACTCAAAGCATCTACAACTATATTTGCCTTCCCTGGATGATACTTGATCTCGCACTAGTAATCACTACTTAATTCTAACCATCGCCTCTACCTCATGTTGAGATTCTTCTGAGAAAACAAGTGCTTCAAACTCTTATGATGTATACTTCACAAACTTCTCCATAAAGATAATGCAGCCAGATCTTAAGAGCAAACACGATCGCTGCCAATTCTAAATCATGCATTGGATAATTCTTCTGATGATCTTTCAGCTGACGAGATGCATAAGCAACAACCCGTCCCTCTTGCATAAGAATACATCTCAATCCAAATTTAGACGCATCGCTGAAAACTACAAATGGCTTGTGCTGTTCTAGAAGTGCCAATACTGGTGCAGTTGTCAATCTCTTCTTCAATTCTTGGAAACTTCTCTTGTACTTGTCTGACCAAATAAATTCTGCATTCTTTCTAGTCAAATCAATGAGAGGTCCGGATAAGCGAGAAAATCCCTCCACAAATCTTCGATAATATCCAGCAAGTCCCAAGAAACTCTGAATCTCATGCACAGTTGTTGGACGTTGCCATGACAAAATAGCTTTCACATTGCTAGGATCAACAGCCACACCATCTCGGGAAATTACATGTCCGAGAAATTTGACTTCTTCCAACCAAAATTCACATTTGCTGAGCTTTGCATACAGCTGATGTTCTCTTAACTTCCCAAGTACTAAATGAAGATGATAAGCATGTTCATCAAAATCTCGAGAATAAATTAAAATATCATCCATGAAAACCACCACAAAGGAATCCTAATAAGGTCAAAATACCCGATTCATCAAATCCATAAAAGCCGTAGGGGTATTGGCTAACCCAAAAGGCATCACCTTAAACTCATAATGCCCATATCTCAATCTAAAAGCAGTTTTGGGTATATCCTTGTCTCTTATCCGCAACTGGTAGTATCCTAATCTCAAATCAATCTTCGAGAATATAGCTGCTCCTTGAAGCTGATCAAACAAATCGTCGATCCGTCGGAGAGGATACTTATTCTTGATGGTCACCTTATTTAGTTCTCAATAATCAATGCACATTTTGAGAGTACCATCTTTCTTCTTAACAAACAACACTGGTGCACCTCATGGCGAAGTACTTAGCTGAATAAACTCCTTATCTACCAATTCTTGCATTTGAACCTTCAACTCTTTTAATTCAGCTGGTGTCATACGATAAGAGGCTTTATGCACAGAAGCCGCTCCAGGTTCCAAGTCAATAAGAAACTCCAACTCACGAACAGGGGGTAACCCAAGCAAATCATCCACAAACACGTTAAGAAATTCTTTCACAACTGAGATATCTACTAAAGACTTCTTCTCAGATAGCGTAGACACCATTTGGACTAAAAAGGCATCCGCTCCACAAGCAATCTCTCTTTTCGCTTGAATTGCCAATACAACTACCGGCCTTTCTTTTAGTTTACTTCCCGCAAATTCCAAATAATCACCACCTAGGAGTTGAAAGCTAATTACTCGACTTCTACAATTAATACTCGCAGAATATCAATATAGCCAATCCATCCCAAGGATAATATCAAATCCTAGCAGCTTGAATACAACCAAATCTGCATCAAGAAACCTTCCACCAAAATTCAAAGGACAACCAAACGCAACTTTGAAACACCACACCACTTCACCATTTGGGAGAGTCACTACTAAAGATTTTGGCAAGGGTCCCGTATCCGGATTACATATCCGTGCAATAGTAGAAGATACAAACGACTGAGATGCACTCGAATCAAACAAAGTGCAAGCATAAAATTCATACAAACAGACTCTTCCTGAGCCAATCACATTAACCAATGAAATCCAAAAACAAGAAGAAACCAAATCACACCAAATATCAAATCCAAAATTACATTAGATCCATACCTGTAATCACTTTAGCATCGTGGGTTGCTGGTGCCTCATCATCAACCTCTCCAGATGTAACAGCATATACCTGAGCTTGCACTGTTTGCCTCTGATTAGTTCTTCCACCACGTCGACCTCCATGGCTTACTTGAACTGGACTAGGACACTCACAAGCAAAGTGTCCCTATTGGCCACAATTATAGGACCAAGCCCCACCCAAAGGGCACTCACCCACATGGGCTCTATTACACCTTCTGCAAACTGGCACCCGTCCTCCCATACGCACTTCGGAGGCTGTTTGTGGTTGAGTCCCAGTCTATTGAACAAACTTATGAGGTGAACCAGAACTACTTCCTTTGCCAGTAAAACTCTGCCTCTTTTGTCTTGGAGGGGAGCCCACGCTCAAATTAATCTCACTCTACAAGAGTGGCCAAATTAACTAAATCCTGAAAAGTTGTAATCCGGTGGCAAACTACAAACTACCATTCTGCGTATATCAGGTTGCAGACCGTCCTAGAAACGCTCGGCTTGCATCTCCTCTGTGGTGATGAGATGAGTAGCAAATCACCCAAATAACAACTTTAAATAAAATAAATTCAAATCACAACTTAAAAAAAAAAAAAAAAGAACTTTCTGGTACTGCACCTACAAGACATGTAGTTTTACCCAGAGCCAAACCGCTCTGATAACACCTGTAGCGCCCCCAATTCCTACGTACGAACACATGGAAATCGAAGCGTCGGGATGATAACAACACAGGTCACACACCTCATCGGCAAGTGCCAAGTGTGTGTACATGCAACAAGTGTACAATAAAATCATGCAGCGGATAATAAAAGTCTTATAACTAAGTACTAGAACTATTTGTTTAAATATAAACTCGTTAAAACCACACATAATAAAATATTACAAGTCTCATATATCGTTTCAAAACCAAATACAAGGCATAAAAACTAGTAGAGATATTTTTGACATAAACAACTCCAAATCAAAACTCTGGCGGAGCCGCCTCCTCGGGCTCAGCCTCCTCCTCCTCCTCTTCCTCCTCAACATCTGCATCAAAATTTACAGTATTAAAATGGTGCCGCAGGTAAGTAATAATCCAAACACTACAAGATAAAAATATATTAAACTCAACAATATGCATGAAAGAATTCCAAGTGCACATGTCCCATAAAATCCCATTTTGGCCTAAAATATATCATTTAAAACCAGTCCTTGCCATTATCCCAGATAATGGTCCAAATCAAGCAAACCACCATTTTTTCAGAAAATGGATCACAATAACCTCAAACCAAAACCTCGCCATTTTTCCAAAAAATGGCCCATATCCAGTATCCAAAACTCGTTCCAATTATTGCATGCACCATGATCTTCCCTAGGGATCATCCGCACACCCTGGCTCCTGTACCACACCGCAGGTAACGACTACGCATGTGACACCTAAACGAGCGATGCCCAGTCTCACGCCCAACGCATACCTGGACCAGGCCATCCTCTAGTCCCTGCCAGCCTAGGGACCACGGAGTTGACACGATAGTGTTACCGTATCGTACGATCCGGTCTTCGTCCAGCCACAATCCAGGGGATGTCACTCAGTATTATCCACTCCCAAGTGACCAGAGGAGCTCCACTGAGATAATACCCCATCCCAGCTTGGGGTCGTGATACGCATGCACCCAAAAATCCATTTACACCGATAAAACCAGTTTTTCTCAATTTAATACATGCACATGAATGCACCATGCAATGCACACCTCAAGACACAATTTATCCAATAAAACTCAACATCACCAATAACCAAACAACTCCGTCCTCAAATCCATCCGACCTCCGACTCTTCGGACTCAATCCGGAATAACCAACCAGTCAATGAATTTATTGTAAAAGCAATAATATATTTAAATCTAAAATAGATTTTGAAAAATACTTACTGCACTATATAATAATTTTTGAAGGATCAAGGAGCTGCAAACGGTGAAGAACAAGCAACGTAACAGTGTAAAATATACTGTGGCCGTGGGTTGTAAAATACCCACTTTTGAATAGGGATGATCCAAGGTTTGGGATTGATAGGGAATGGCCTAGAGGTGTTTATAAAACTAGTGGAAGTGAGAGTTGGCCGTGGGTGGTAGAGGAAATGGCGGTGGAAGAGAAAAAAGGTCAAAACGAAGATGAGCTCGTAGGGGCTGCTCCGGCAAGGGATCGGAGCTAGAAATAGGTGGTTTATGAGGGTAAGAGGTTGGTGATGATGTGGTTAAGAGGTGGTGGCCGGAGGTGGAACGACGGTGGCGGCGAAATGGGAGAAAAACCGTGCGGCTTGGAGGAGCTCGTGGCGTCTAACGGTGGCTCAGATGGAGGTGAAATTTGGTGGGGAGATGCGCCGGCCGGAGGGAAAGATTTCTGGGTGGGCGGTACAGGCCACGGTGTAGTCGAACGGCAGCATTTGGCGGCGGAAGAAAATGGCGATAAGGAGAGGAGAGAGAGATGCGCGCGGGAAGGGGAGAACCGGAGGAGGAAAAGGAGAAAAAGAAAGAAAAAAGAAAGAAGAAAAAGAAAAAGAGAAAAAGAAAAGATGAGGAAAAGAAATGAGGTCCAGTCCTCACCTCTGGAGTCCAGAAACTGATCCGACGAAAACAACTTTAAAAGCTATAAAACGAATAAAATAATTTAAATACCACATCAAGCTAAAATATAATAAATAACTAGTAAATACTAACAAGATAATTTTAAATCCAAAAAAAAATTACACAACAAATTTAAACTCAAAACAATAATTAATATTAAGAAAGCTCTACAGAATAAATTTCACAACTAAGTAAATCCAATTAAAATACAATAATTTAAAATAAAAGAACTAATATTTTAATTAAATTAAAATAATCCTTCAATAAAAATACACGTAAAAATAGAGTATCACAACTGTGCCATAAAAAGGATCGTATTGCAAGCCATCTTTGACTCCAAATCTTGATTTTATCCCCATTCCCAACCTTCCATCCCAGTCCCTCCTTCAAGAGACTCACCGCGTTCCACACACTTCTCCAAAGGTAAGAGGATCTATGGCCCAATTTTGCTTCCAGTAAAGACTTGTCATTGAAATATTTCTCTTTTAGGATCTTTGCAGCCATACTAGAAGTATTTAAAAGCAACCTCCACCCCTGTTTAGCCAGAAGAACCAAGTTAAAGCTCTCTAAATCCCTATAACCCAAACCCCATTTCCCCTTTTGTTTCCCAATTCTCTCCCAGCTACACCAGTGCATACCACTCCCTATTTTGTGATTACCCCACCAAAATTTGGCAAGCATGACATTGAGTTCCTTGCACAGTTGTTTTGGGAGTTGGAATACACTTATTGTATAGGTAGGCACTGCTTGAAGAACTACTTTGATCAAAACTACTTTACCTACTACTAACATAAATGAGTTTTTCAAATTATTAATCTTCTTCCACACCCTCTCTTTAATACTCCTAAAAGCATTACACTTTGAATTTCCCATGACTGGAGGTAGCCTCAAATAAGACTCATAAGTTCCTTTCATCATAGCTCCACCACTCTGCATGATCCTCCTCTTATCTTCCTCCTTTGAATTGGAGCTGGAAAAAATAGTTGTCTTGTCTTTGTTCAAAAACTGGCCTGAGGCTTTTTCATACTGCCAAAGCAACCCTTTGATCTTTTCTCATTCCTCAAGTTTGGCTCTACCAAATAGGATGCAGTCATCTACAAAAAGAAGGTGATTTACATGAGTCCCTCCTCTAGAAACAATAACTCCCCTTGTCTCCCCCCTCTGATCTGAGTTGTTAATAGAGAGTTAAGCCCCTCAGCACATGAAATAAACAAATAAGGAGATAAGGGATCTCCTTGCCTCAAGCCTCTCGAAGGCATAATCTTTCCCCTGGCTTAAGTAACAGATGACACACACTTCATAACTAGCTCTATCCATTTGTGCAAGATCCCATTTTCTCTATGACAACTTGCAAATAGGACCATTCAATCCTATCATAGACTTTTGACATATCAAGCTTGATAGCCATATTCCCTACTTTCCCTTTGTTCCTCACTCTCATTATATGCAAAACCTCATAAGCTGCCATGATGTTGTTAGTGATTAATCTCCCAGGAATAAAGGCACTTTGGTTAGGAGAAATAATATCATTTAACACACTTTTTAATCTATTTGCCATCACCTTAGCCATAATTTTTTAAGCTACATTATAAAGACTTATAGGTTTGTAGTCACTAGCCAATTTAGGTTCTTTCTTCTTAGGAATAAGAGTAATGTAAGTATAATTTTCAAGGGGAGTTAAAGAGTTACCATTCAACCAAGCCAAAATAGTAGTGCTCACTTCCTCTCCTATAAGATGCGAGTGCTTCTCATAGAAGCAAGCACCAACTCCATCAGGTTCAGGTTTTTTGAAAAGGGCCATGTGCCTCACTGCAGCCTCTACTTCCTCTCTAGTAAAGGTTTTGGATATTGGTCATTCATGCTTCTGGTAACAGATGGTATCACACTTCTCAAACAAGCATCAATCTCACCACTTCCAGGATCAAAAGAGGAAAACAATTTCTCAAAATAAGACTTGAAAGTCCCTGCCAATCCTTATGGACTCATGTGTCTTCTATGCATCTCATCAATCAACTCTTGAATTCTATTAATCTTCCTCTTCTGATTAGCACAACTATGAAAAAACTTGGTATTCTTATCACCAAGTTGATACCAGTTCACCTTGGCTCTTTGCCTCCACCTCAAGTCCACCTTTCCCAACATGATCCCTATCTCCCTTTGTAGCTCTTTGATGACTAAAGTGTTATGACTTCCTTCATTTTCTTGTGGCTCCCTTAACAAAACAGTCTTCTCTATTAAAGATTTTTTCTAATCTATGGCCATTTGTCTACTTTGCCTCAAAAGAGCTCCTTCAGTTTTGGTCAACTTGTGAGATAATCCCATGGTGGGATCCCCATCCTTAGAACCCACTTGCCATACTATTTTAACAATTTCTTCACATTTGTCTTCTAAGGACCAACAGGTTTCATACCTGAACAACCTCGTTTGTCTACCAAACAATCTTGATTTCTTGTTCATACATAGCAAGATAGGTATATGATCTAAGCATGTAGTAGCCAACACTTCCACCCACCCTTTTGCATGATTTTCCTTCCATTTTAAGTTTGCAACTGCCCTGTCAAGACTTTTTTTTGTGAATGTCTCATCCTCATGCTTATTACTCTAGGTGAATTTGTTCCATTTCTATCCCAATTCAAATAAACCTCCCAATTCCAACACTTCTCTGAATCTAGCCATCTATCTATCTGGTTTCTGCTTCCCCCCACTCTTCTCATCATGTGCAAAGTCTCATTGAAGTCACCTACCACGCACCACCCCTTGTCATCCTGTGGCTTTAAAGAGCATAAGAGACTCCATGTTTCTTCCCTAAGATTAGAATTTGGTTGTCCATAAAAGCCTTTTAACAACCATTTTGCTTCACCTTTTGTTTCTTTTATCCAAGCACTTATATGCCATTTAGAGTAGTCCCCCCCCCCCCCCCCCCCCCCCCTTCAAGCCTATTGGTTCAACTATCAAACAACCCTTAAACTTCAGCCTCCTCCTAATATTTTCACCTTTGACTCTCCTCAATTTAGTTTCCATTAAGAACACTACATTGGGCTTCTTCTCCTCTGCCAAATGGCAAAGGTCTTGAACTGTCCGAGGGTTCCTAAGCCCTCGGCAGTTCCAACTCAAGGTTTTCATAAGGACAGGTGGGGCTGCTTCATAGCCACCACCAAATCAGTTGTACTACCCACCACTATCTCGACTCCACTTCCTTCCAACCCTTTAGTTTTTTTTTTTTTTCTAAACTCTCTGATCCTCCTCTTTGTCAACCCCAAATCTTAGGAGGCTCTTTGAAGGTGATAAGTCAATGAGTGGCTCACCCTTCTTCCCTACTTCCCTAGCTCTTCTTTTCCAGACCCCCTTCCCCTTGCCTCTTTTATTGTTTTCAGTCAGCCCACTACTCTCATCCACACCATTAACGTCCTCTAGGTTCTGCTTTGATAGCCCCACTTGTTCCTCACTTCCTCTCACCTCTTCAGAGATAGCAAGCCCAACACTCTCTCTCGGCCTACTCCCCTCCTCATTCACTCCCTCCTCCCTTATTTTCTCACTGCCAACCCTACTTATAAAGTCACACTTCTGAGTGGCAGGAACCACTTCTACATCTTTCCCCATAACCCCTTCCTTTTCTTTTTCTTTACCTTTCCCTTTTTATGTTTCTTCTCTACCATCCCCACTACAATTTCCTTCTAAGAATTCTTTATTAACCCTCTTAGATTTCCTCCAACCTTCTTTGAATTTTGGTCTGTCCCCTGCTCTTAGCCAAACACCAAATTGGGTCTGACCTTCCTTCTCACCCTTACACCCTGACTCGTCATGCAGAATAGAACCACACCTAAAACAAAAGTGGGGAAGCTTCTCATACCTCAAAGGAATCCAGTAAGTCTTCCCCATCAAATTTATAGTCCTACCTCTTGTGAATGTTTTGTGGATATCTATTTCAATTAAGACTCTAAGAAAGAGCCCCCACCCATTGCCATTGTCCCCTATGTCAATCTCGATCACTCTACCAATTGTTCCACCTATAGTCTCACCTTTCTTCTTATTCATACATTTAAGAGGCAACTCATGCATCTAGACCCAAAATCTCTCAACATTGAACTGCATTTTGTGTAGGGGTGTAAATCCATCGAAGATCAAGAGCACAAACAGATAATCATCAAAAAGCCATGGTCTCCCATCCATTATTCTTTGCTTATCCATTTGGTTGCCAAACTCTACCACAAAAACATTCAGGCCAACTACATGAAATTCTGCTCTTCTGCTAATTCTCCAGATTTTTGTCATTACCGATTCAATCACACCCTTATTGATTTTCCTCAATCACCTTCCCTACTAAACACACCTCTTCCTTGAATTTCAGTTCTTCCGAGCCTTCATCGTCAAGCTCAATTTCAATTCTTCCGAGCCTTCGTCAACCCCAACTTCTTCCAACAATCTTCAATCTCATTCATCTTACCACCACTGTTTCAAATCCCTCTCTCCACCCAATTCCACTCCCACTGCCAATCACCCTCACTCACTCTCGAATTGTTCAAGTCTTGCCACTGATAAAACAGCAGAAACCACCTCACACTATCATATGACGGAAAGGAATATCCGTTATGCTACCCCACGCCCAACCACCTCTAATTCCATTAAAATCTCGGTGGACCCCACTTCGCCTGCTTTCCCTCTAGAGAGAGAAAAACAAGAGAAGACTCTCGTTTTGTATTGGGTTGAACCCTAGTTCATTTTGTATCTAACATATTCCATATTTTTAATAATCAATATTCTTTCATATTTTTTGTTATAGCATAAAATGATTAATAAATAATTAAATATATGTAAATAGTAGTAAAATAATTTATAAACAATTTGAAATGTTTTATTAGGTTTTGGGAAATAAAACAAAACAAAAAAAACTGAATAAAAATATTCTAATATTCTAATATTATTTTTGTTTTAAAATTTGAAAAAATTGTATTGTGTTTTTCTTTTTATTTAAAAGTTTGAGAAAAGTAAAATGATTATATAATAATTAGATGAAAATTTTGAAGATTTGAAATTAAAAAATGTTTTATGGTTAAATAATATTTGAAAATAAATTATTTAAAAATATAATACCTTAGAACAATTGTGTCAAAATTTCCATGATATGAGTTAATTTGTCCTATGCCATCGTGGGAGATGAAGAGAATGGCAGGAATAAATGAAACGTACGAGATCTGGAAGTGAACTGTCTGAAGAGGCCGTAGGAGACTAGGGTGTTTTGGAAGTTAAGTGAAGGTGTGAAGGGCTTCTAACTCACGTGGGCTTTGGACTCTCTGAAGGGCTTAGGCCCACACTTATCTTTTAATTGTTTATTAGTCATTTACTTGCTTTTATTTTTTAGGCCCATGGGCCCAGTTGTAAGGGAAACTCTGATCTATTTAAATTCCAAAGGGAGGGGATGGGGGAAAATCATCTAGACTATTTCCCAAATGGTTTCCAAATATTGTGCAGAGCTCCCTCGAAGAGAGCAGTTATCATCACTATTCAATACAGTTTATCATTTCCTTCATTTTTCTGTTCATTACATCTGTTCACTGCATCACTATTCAACACTAATTTCTATATAATAGTATTAGGTATCTAGAGCCCTAGATCCTCCTCCATTTTCAATGGCAGAAGATAACCCATGTGAACCACTTGACAATCGCTAAAATATTTCATCAAAAAAAATGATAGATGCAACTGCATGGTGCAACCGGGACACAACTGGTGTGTCCACGTCACCCCTGTTTCATTTTCTCCTTCCTATTTCTCTCCATTTCCTTCCCCCTCTCTCTCCCTCAAAATTTCATTTTCCCTCCCTCCCTCCCTCCATCTCCATCTCCATCGAACCTCTCCCTCTCCCTCGAAGACGCTAATCATTCTGTTACTAAACTCTGGAGATGAGTCTTTTGCATGAACAGAAGCACAAATACCTTGGCCCCTTGCCTCTGCCGCATGCTCAAATACCATTACCCCTTGTTCTAAAATCACTCCAGACCCTTAAGTTTGGCAAGGAACTTGGCCGCTTCACAGGTTTGTTCTTTTTTAATTTTTTTTAATCTAAAATTTTAGGGGCTGCCCATTGTTTGGTTGCTGAGAATTTTTTTTGGAGAAATAGAGAAATTTTTTAATCTAATAAATTGATGTAGTTAGTTTACTGATTTTCCTCTCATTTCTGTTTTTCGCAAGCGTGAGGATCAAGAGCTCCTTGGCACTCCTCATGGACGATAACAACACCATGCTCACTATTCCACATTGCAAGCTTCTTCTTCATTGTGCTAAAAATTTACAACTCACACAACAAAAGGAAAAAGAAAAGTATCAATGTGGGTTGAAGGGTTCTGGGGAATTTGAGTTTGGGTTCCAGAACCAGTTTCAATTCACTCACTTTCTGTATTTCAAAAACATCTAAACACTCAATTATGACCAAAACTAACAATCCAAATACCTCGTCACTATAACAAAACATCAAAACTAACCAAAAAGAATCCAGTATTTCAATAAAAATTAAGATATTGATTCTTAAAAGAATAGAGAATCAACCATCTCAGTACATCCTAGGAGCACCACCTGCACCATGACTAAACACTTGTGCAGGAACAACAGGCTGTAGCTTGGCTTCAACAAGCCCAGGGATATCAGACATACCAAGAGCGGCAAGCATATCAAGGATCTCCTTATCAACCTTAATTTCATCAGTCTTAATAGCAGACTCATCTGGAACAAACGGTGATGCACTTTCTTGTATTTGGAGTCTTAGAAACTTGTTGTTAGTTTGGTTGTATCAAGAAAGAAATGGTGTAAATGCAGAAGAGCTACTGGGATGGGGGTTAAGAATGCATGCAAAGTGTTTTATAAATTGTTGAAGAGAAAATCACTAACTGGTTTGGCCATGGGAGACTCACGGAGAACATTTTCTCCTTCAACCTCTGTCTGCATAACTTGGGCTACTTTCTCTCCTTCACGTGTCTTTCGTCCGTTTTGTTTTTTGTTTTTAATCATCTGACAATTACACCGCTGAACGTAGCAATTATGTTTCATCAAAGCCATCACCTGGCCTTTTGACCAATACAAACATTCCTGTTGCAGTATCCTTTCATGGCATCAAGTAATTTCATCAATGGATTGCTACAACAATTATTTTTACAGTGAGATTAAATACTAAATTGGTTTTATGGTTTATCTTGATATTAAATTGGGCACAATCATCCCAGCTTTTCAAGCTGCCACCACTGTAGGTGTGACGTTGTTAAAACCCCTACAAAAGTGGCCTCAAGGCAAGTCTCGACACTGCCCTTGGGAGGCAAGGACAGCACCATGGCTAGCCTACACGTATGCCTTGGCCAGCGCGTTGACATGCACGGGGAGCCCAACATGTATGCCAGCAAGGTTGGAAGTCGCGTGCAACCCAACACGCGGTCTAGCACATGCTCATGCGCATGCGCAAGGCCTTGCGCATGCACCCCCTCACGCACACCCTTGCATGCGCCCCACACGCAGGCCAGCCAAGTTAGTGGCATGCCTTCGCAAGCGTGCCATCCAACGCACAGCTCCAACCCGTGCCTTGTAGGATAGGTTAGTGGCATGCCATCCAGCGCATGGCTCCAGCCCATGCCTTGCAGCTTCAACGCCCAGGCCACCAGCCTAGGCCATGCAGCACGCACACATAGCTCACCACCAGCAAGCCTTGCATGGCACCATGCCATGCCCACTAGCAGGCCCTTGCATGACACCATGTCATGCCTATCAACAAGCCATGTTGTACCACCTAACCATGGACCAGGCCGAAGACTACCATGCACCATCCTAGCCCACCATGGGCTCATGCATGCCTTGGCCCGTGCCACTATGTTATTTCCTTTTTATTTATTTTATTTTTATTTATTTCCAAGAGGCCTTTTGGGGATTTCCAAGTTGTAACTCTTATAAATAGGACCCTTAGTTTTTTCTTTCACATCTTTTGACAATTTGCTTTGGACGACTTTGTTCTTGGGATCATCCACTTCGGTGCTTAGCACTTGGGCTATTTGGGGTACAATTCATAAATCCCTAAGGAGAGAATCACACTTTACAATTTGTGAATAAATGTGGTTCAATCTATTAATCGTATGAGTATTATTCATTCACTCTCTTGTCTTACATTTACTTTCCATTGATCTTGTTATTTTGTGTGCATTGTTTTTTAAATGTTCTTCAGTTGTTCTTGAGAATTCATTGTGTTCTTCGGTTATTCATTGTCATATTTCCTCTATTTGTCTCATTTGATCCATCCACGCACTTAGTGCCACCCATTATAGTGTTTGCCATAGTCCTCCCCCAACGCTTCATAAGGAAACCCATTCCTTATAAGAGCATTGACTTCCTCTAATTCCAATCCTATAATTTAAGAAATTGATAATCATCTTCAATTTTTTAAATCCCTCACTCCTTAATTTAAGGAATTGACAATCCTCTTCAATTCCTTAAATCTTTCATCCCTTAAATCTCTCAAGTCAATATTGACTTACCAAACTAGCTCCACCAAATCCTCAAGGATTCCTACCGCAGGAATATTTCCAAAACCCTAGCCTCCATCCACCTTGGAGCCACCCTAAGTCCCATTGGGTAATTTCGGCCATCCTAATGACCCATAGCCAAAAAAACCCTAGCCTCGCTTACTCACATCAACCTTAGCTCAATCAACTTGGCACTACACTCAAGGAACAAGTCAAGCCATCCATAGAGAGTTGTGAACCCTAAACACTTTGCGTACCCAACCCCATCATCATCTCCACCATTCCACATCCCAAACACCTACCCATTGTTGAAAGCCAAGCAAGTTGGCAAGATCACTCGGTCACCAACATCACCAAGGGAGCTCGTGGACTTAATGTTTAGGGACAAGACCGGGGTACCTAACATTAATTGGTGCTTTCATTGAGAGGTGCATCTTGTTTGGTGTTCTTGAAAAGTTCTCACTTCTCCAAGAGGTAAACGACGCGTAAACTCAATCCCTTGTGAATTTGACTGGGAGGTCTACGGAGGAGCTTGACATTGTTTACTTTTATTGCTTGTGAATTGAAAATTGAAATTTAGGAGTTGATGTAGAGGACAGAGTAGTGTTCTTGAAAGGATCGACCACCCTTGAAGGTGGGGGATCCAAGGTTGGACCTTATGTAAGAGGGGTCGACCACCCCTGAAGGTGGGGGATCCAAGGTTGGACTTTTGAGCAGTCATCAAGCTCCACCAACCTAGTTGTTGTCCAAGTCGTATGCAAGACTCCGTGCAAGCACAATTGCAAGTTCGGTTTGCAAGCTCAATTTGCAAGACTTAGTTGCAAGACCCAGTTGCAAGTTGAAGAGCCATGGATCAAAGCGGTTCCAACCGAGAACGCATTGAGGCCATGGAAGAGAATGCCATGAGGCTTACAAACATCCTTGGTGAGGTGAACACTACACTAGCCGAACTAAAGATGGCATTGAATGCTACCACCAGCGAGACCGAGAAGAATAGGAGGGCGATGGATGCCATGAGATGTGATAACAATGCAAGTCTTGAAAGGCTTGAGAGGAAAATGGACTGGACCAATGGGCAAGGAGCACCACCAAGTCCGAATGTGCAAAGGCAAGAGGTCTTGATTGATGGGGCCGAGATGAGTGTCACGGGTTCCATGCATGAGCGACCAAGATCCGAGTATAGAAGAGGTGGGTGGATTGAGAATGATCAAGTAGCCGTGGAAAGATGGATCCGTGATGATGTCCATCATTCTAGAAGTCCTAGTCTTTTGAGAGAACCTCAAGATGTGAGGTTCGAAGTTCCAAGGTTTAAAGAACATCATGAGACCAAGTATGACTTTGGCCATGGAGGACCTAATGGTTATGATGACCATGCCCATAGAAGACACTTCAATCATGGAAGAGAACTAGGCCATAGAAACCGAAGGTATGAAGAAGACCACTATAATGATAGAGTTGGAAACCGAGCACATGACCAGGGACCAAGGAGGCCAAAGGTGGATTTCTCCAAGTTCAATGGGGGGGTCCATATAGTGGTTGGACAAGGTGGACCATTATTTCTGTGTGTATGAAGTTCCAAGAGATGAGAGAGTTTCTACGGCATGTTTTCATCTTGAAGGAAGAGCAAGTAAGTGGTGGCGTTGGCTTCATGATCAATATGACAAAGAGAGGAAATGCCTAGGGTGGATGGCCTTTGAAAAGGAATTCTTGATGCAATTTGGGCCTTTACCAATTGTCAATTACCATGGACAATTGGCCAAGTTGAAACAAGAAGGAAAAGTACACCACTATATTGATGAGTTTCGGCAACTCAAACCTTGGTAAGGGGTTGGTCCAAAGAGGCATTTACTGGCACCTTTGTGGATGGGTTGAAACCTTGGCTTGCCAAGGAGATAAATTTGAAACAATCCACAAGACTACAATAAGTTATGAGGATGACAGAAATACTAGAGGAGAGCACTCACATTGAGAAGCATCATTCTAAGGACATGAGAAGCAAATTTTCTAAACTTTTGCAAACCAAAGTTCCTTGGAAAGGCAAGGAGGTGGAAGGGAGTGCATCAAAACCAAAATCATATGAAGTGAAAAAGTTATCAGGAGAAGAAATCCAATAGAGTATAAAGAAGGGTTTTTGTTTCAAATGTGGTGACAAATGGAGCAAGGATCACAAGTGTAAGGTTGGACAAGCATATGTGTTGCTTGAAGATGAAACAAGTGAAATAAAAGAAGATGGCCATGTTGAGACAACTAGTGAAGAATAAGAACAAGAAGAGGCCAAATCTAGTGAGCCACTAGAGGAGGTCGAATTATCCTTGAATGCCATTTCTAATGTACCTAGACCCACATCCATGAGAGTGATGGCATGAGTGAGAAAGTTTGAAGTGACTCTTTTGGTGGATAGTGGATCCACGCACAATTTTATCAATGCCAATATTTTGACCAAGATTGGATTGAATCCATGTGCCATTGAACCGTTTGAAGTAAAGGTAGCCAATAGGAACAAGCTTAGGTGTGAAGCACTTGTTAAATAAGTGAAGATGAATGTGCAAGGTGTGAGAATTGTGGCCGACCTCCATGTGTTGGCATTAGTGGGACTTGATGTGGTGATCGGCAATGCTTGGCTCAAGGGCCTTGGGAGAGTTATTCATGACTACTACAACATGACTATGGAGTTTAAACTTGGGTCAAAGAAAAGAGTTTGGAAAGCCTTGACATCAAAAAAAGTAAAAGTTTGTGAGGCCATCACTTTTGAAAAGTTGTGCAAAGGTGGAGCCTATTGTTTTGCCATTATGGTGGCCAATGAAGACTACTTGTGTAATGTGGAAAAGAGTGAAAAAGAAGGAAAAAAGATAATTTAGAGGGGCTGCCTGTGGAGGTAAGAGAAGTTTTGAAAGACCATCAAGGAGTTCTAGAGGTGCCTTATACTTTGCCACCATCTAGACTCTTTGATCACCGGATTATGCTTGTTGATGAAAAGAAGCCAGTGAATGTTCCAACTTATTATTATGCCCATTTTTAAAAAGGGGAGATAGAGAGACAAGTAGATGAGATATTGAAGAATGGCTTGATAAGGCCAAGTAATATTCCATTTTCCTCTTCCGTGCTACTAGTGAGGAAGAAAGATGAGACACGGAGATTTTGTACCGATTATAGAGCTTTAAATGAGGCCACAGTGAAGGATAGATTCCCTATCCCAACTGTGGATAAGATGCTTGATGAGTTTCATGGTGCAAGAGTTTTCTCCAAGTTAGATTTGAGGGCAAACTACCATCAAATAAGAATGAAGAGTGAAGACATACACAAGACGGCTTTTAGAACACATTCCGGGAACTTTGAGTATCATGTTATGCCATTTGGATTGTGTAATGCTCCATCCACTTTCCAAGCTGCCATGAACACAATTTGAGGAAGTTTGTGTTGGTATTTTTTGATGATATCTTGGTCTCCTTCAAGACTATTAAAGAGCACAAGAGCCACTTTAGAATTGTGATGAAGATTTTGGAAGAGCACCACTTCTTCATTAAGGCTTCCAAATGTGCCTTTATGGAGAAGGAACTTGAGTACCTTGGTCACTTCATCTCGGAAGAGGAGGTGAAAGTGGATCAGAGAAAGATTGAGGCCATGGTTTGATTGGCCTCTACCAAATGACATCTCAGCATTGACGGGCTTCTTGGGGTTGACCGGCTACTATAGGTGGTTTGTGAAGAACTATGGGCTTATTGCTAAGCCACTTACATCCTTGTTGAAGAAGGACAATTTTGCATGGACCCAAGAGGCAAGAGAGGCATTTGATGAGTTGAAGAGGGCTATGACTACAACCCCCGTGCTTGTGCTCCCTAACTTTGAGAAACCTTTTGAAGTATACACCAATACTAGTGGTGAGGGGATAGGGGCTGTTTTGGTTCAAGAAAAAAGACCAATAGCCTTTATTTCCAAAGCACGTTGACCGATGAAAAGGCTTGGATTACCTATGCTAGGGAGATGTTAGCAGTTATGCATGTTGTGAAGGTGTGGAGACCTTATTTGTTGGGAAGAAAATTTACTATTGTCATGGATCAACAAACATTGAGGCATTTGCTTCAACAAAAAATAGTGATACCCGAGCAATAAAAGTTCTTAGTAAAGTTGCTTGGATTTGAATATGACATCATTTACAAACCAAGCAGAGAGAACAAAGTGGCAGACGCTTTGAGTAGAAAAGAGGGAAGTTCAATTTTGTGGTTAGTGCATGAGGAAGATGACTCTTCTATGTTGGCCTTGAGTGGGGCCGAATGGAGGGTTTGGGACAAAATCCGTGAAGCTACAAAGATTGATGCTAGAGCCATTGAGATAGTGGAACTTCTAGAGGCCGAAGGTGATGGTGTTGTTGGGTTCAAGGTGAAAGATGGTTTGATTTACTACAAGGATCATGTATATGTGCCAAATGTACCTAATTTGAAGAAGGATATCCTTGACCATTTTCACAATAGCAAGGAAGGTGGCCATTCCGGGTGGCTAAGGACCTACATAAGGATTAATCATTTCTTCTATTGGGAAGGAATCAAGAAGACTGTGAAGACCTTGGTTGCCGAATGTGATACATGCCAAAAGATCAAGTATGATACAAGGCCCCCATCCAGGTTCTTGCAATCTTTACCTATTCCAAACTTGATTTGGGAAGACTTGTCTATGGACTTTGTGGAGGGCTTACCAATTAGTGGAGGATATGAGATTATCTTAGTGGTGGTGGATTGTCTAAGTATGCACATTTCATTCCCTTAAGACACCCATACACAGCCAAGAGTGTGGCCAAGGCCTTTGTTGATAATGTTGTGAAACTACATGGCTTTCCAAAAAGTATAGTATCCGACCGTGATAGAGTGTTCATGAGTACTTTTTGGAAGGAATTATTTGAATTACAAGGAAGCAAATTGAAGGCTAGCTCATCCTATCATCCTCAAACTGATAGGCAAACAAAAGTTGTAAATAGAACCCTTGAACAATATTTGAGATGCTTTGCTTTTGCCATGAGGAGCAAAGAAGATGGGAAGACTTCTTGACATGGACCGAGTATTGGTACAACATCTCTTTTCATGCTTCCATCCAAAGGAGTTCCTTTGAAGTTGTTTATAGAAGATCACCACCCACTTTGGTAAACTATGAGAAAGGCACGGCTAGAAATGATGAGGTTGAGAATGAATTGCTTACAAGAGATGAGGTCTTGGCAACCGTAAAAAGAGAGCTCAAGAAAGAATGAAGAAGCACTATGATCAAGGAAGACGTGTTGAGAACTTTGAGGTGGGAGACTATGTGTATTTGAAGCTTCAACCTTATGGGCAAGCAACCTTAAAAAAGAAGCTTAACTTGAAGCTCTCTAAGAGGTATTATAGGCCTTTTAAGGTGTTGGAAAAATTGGGTGAGGTAGCTTATAGGTTGGAACTTCCTCCAACCTCCAAACTACATCCGGTTTTTCATGTGACGGTAGTGAAGAAAAGGGTTGATGATCCAAAACTCATTGTGGAGGAATTACAAAAATTTGATGAAGAGGGCCGAATGCTTCTACAACCAAGGGAAGTCCTTAATTATAGAGTGGTGACAAGGGGAAGAAAAAGTAGAAAAGTGTGGCAAGTTCTAATCAAATGGGGAGGGGCACCAAGAGATGAGGCCACGTGAGAAGATTATGATGACATAAGGGAGAGATTTCCACAATTCATCCTTAAGGGCAAGGATGTGCTTGAAGGGAGGGAAAATGTTGAAACCCCTAGAAAAGTGGCCTCGGGACAAGCCTCAACACTGCCCTGGGGAGGCAAGCACAGCACCATGGCTAGCCTACACGCATACCTTGGCCCGTGCCATGACACGCACAGGGTGCCCAGCATGCATGCATGCCTTGGCCCGCGCATTGACATGCATGGGGCACCCAGCATGCAGGCCAGCGAGGTTAAAAGCCGCGCATAGCCCAGCACGCCGTCTAGCACATGCACACCCATGCTCATGCGCATGCGCAAGCCCTTGCGCGTGCTCCCCCTTGCGCGCACCCTTGCATGAGCTCCATGCAGCACGCCAGCCAGGTTAGTGGCACGCCTTCGCAGGTGTGACTTCCAGTGCAAAGCTACAGCCTATGCCTTGTAGGCAAGGCCAGTGGCATGCCATCCAGTGCATGGCTCCAGTCCATGCCTTGAACCTCAATGCCCAGGCCACTAGCCTGGGCCATGCAGCACGCACACATAGCTCACCACCAGCAAGCCTTGCATGGCACCATGCCATGCCCATCAGCAAGTCATTTTGTGCCACCTAGCCATGGATCACACCGTCGACCACCATACACCATCCTAGCCCACCATGGGCTCATGCATGCCTAGGCCAACTTGGCCCATGCCACTATCCTATTTCCTTTTTATTTATTTTATTTTTATTTATTTAATTCCAATGGGACTTTTGGGGGTTTCCAAGTTGTAACTCTTATAAATAGGACCCTTAGTCTTTTCTTTCACATCTTTTGACAATTTGACTTAAATGGCTTTGTTCTTGAGATCATCCACTTCGGTGCTTAGCACTTGGGCTCTTTAGGATGCAATTCGTGGATCCCTAAGGAAGGAAGCACACTTTGCAATTTGTGAATAACTGTAGTTCAATCTATCAATTGTATGAGTATTATTTGTTCACTCTCTTGTCTTCCATTTACTTTCCATTGATCTTGTTATTTTGTGTGCATTGTTCTTGAAATGTTCTTGAGTTGTTCTTGAGAATTCATTGTATTCTTCGGTTATTCATTGTCATATTTCCCCCCATTTGCCTCATTTGATCCATCCAAGCACTTAGTGCTGCCCACTATAGTGTTTGACATAGTCCTCCCCCAATGCTCCATAAGGAAACCCATTCCTTATAGGAGCCTTGACTTCCTCTAATTCTAATACCATAATTTAAGAAATTGATAATCATCTTCAATTCCTTAAATCCCTCATTCCTTAATTTAAGGAATTGAAGAGGATTAAGGAATTGACAATCCTCTTCAATTCCTTAAATCTCTCAAGTCAACATTGACTTACCAAACTAGCCCTACCAAATCCTCAAGGGTTCCTAACATTTAGGAATCTTTCCAAAACCCTAGTCTCCATCCACCTTGGCGCCACCCTAAGTCCCATTGGGTAATTTTGGCCACCCTACTGACCTATAGCCAAAAAAACCCTAGCCTCACTTACTCACATCAACCGTAGCCCAATCAACTTGGCACCACACTCAAGGAACAAGCCAAGCCGTCCATAGAGAATTGTGAATCCTAAACACTTAGCCTACCCAACCCCATCATCATATACACCATTCAACATCTCAAACACCTACCCATTGTTGAAGGCCAAGTAAGTTGACAAGATTACTCGGTCACTAATATCATCAAGGCGAGCTCGTGGACTTAATATTTAGGGAGAAGACCGAGGTCCCTAATAGACGCCACCAACTCCCAAGTATGGATACATGGAAATCGAAGTATCGGGATGATGACAACATGGGTCACGCATCCCATCGTCAAGTACCAAGTGTGTGGACAAGCAGCACATGTACAACAAAAATAACGAAACGGATAAATAAAGTCAGTTGACTAAGTACCAGATTTTGTTTAAATACAAGCTTGCTTAAAAATAAGCGTACTAAAAGTATTACAAGTTCCAATATCATCATAAAACCAAAATACATAACTTAAAGATACAAATAATTTTTCCAATGAATAACCAAAAGCACAAAATCAATCTTTTGGCGAAGCCGCCTCCTCAGGCTCAACCCCCTCATCATCTGTATCCAAAACTACGGTACCGCAGGTAAGTAACAACCCAAACAACCCTCAAGATAAAAATGCATTCATACAATAATCAAATGCATGAACATGATACCATACGCATATGTCTCGAAAATCCACATTTTTTTCCATGTACGCCAAAAATCTCATTTTTGGTCTACAATAAATCCTTTAAAACAAAATCTCGCCATTATCCCAGATAATGGCCCAAAACAAAAAATCCATCATTTTCTCAGAAAATGGTTCACGAAAATCCACTCTTCAAAATCCCGCCATTTTCCCAAAATATGGCCCACAAGTAATCCTTTAATCAAACTCACCATTTTTCCAGAAATTGACCCAATAACCAACCATTAGATACTGCAGGCAGGACTCTACCACCATCCCCATGCGTACATCGTAGGCAAGAATCATAGATGAGACTTTACCACCGTCCGTGCTTACCACTATCCCTACAAGTCCATCTGTAGGCGTTAATCACAAGCGAAACTCTACAATAATCCCTACGTAGTGTGCACAGTAGGTGGGAATCACATGCAGGACTCTACTACCGTTCCTACTTACCACCATCCCTATAGTATCTCTGACTCAAACCAGTCAATCCAATCATTCAAATATACCCAAAAATCATTTCTCACTTGAAAACTCAGTTTTCAAGTTCCAACACAAGAATATGCATGCAATTACATGAAAACCCAGTTTTCCTTTTTCAACACATGTACATGCATGCATTATGCAATGCAAATAAAAAGACATAAATATATCCAACAAATCTCAACATCAGCCAACATACAAATAACTCTGTTCTCCAATCCATCTGACCCCAACTCCTCAGACGCAGTCCAGCATAACCAAACAATCACAATTTATTGTTAAAGTAAAAATATATTTAAATCTTAAAAGAAATTTGAAAAATACTTACAGCTCTATAAAATAATTTTTGGAGAATTAACGAGCTGCAAAAGGCAAAGGGAAAGTAACGTAATAGTGCAAGATGCACTGTGGTCATGAGTCACAAAATACCCACTTTACAACTCAAAACAATTAAAATATGATATAATGAAATAAATTAAAATACAACAAGATAACATAAAATAAAATAGATTAAAACCACCCAAAACAAAATAACATACAAGAAAAATAAACATACAATAAAATAAACAAATAAATTCAAATTTAATAAAATAATTTCAAATCAAATTAAATCGAGTCAAATTAAATAAAACAATTTAAATAGCATACTTCAAACAAAATAATTTCAAATCACAATTTCAAAACTTTCTGGTACTGTACCTACAGGACATATGGTTTTACCTAGAGCTGAACTGCTGTTATACCACTTGTGACGCCCCCAACTCCCACATACAGACACGTGGAAATCGAGGCGTTGGGATGATGACAATATGGGTTACGCATCTTATCCCCAAGTGCCAAGTGTGTGGACAAGCAGCACGTGTACAACAAAAATAATGCAGCGAATAAATAAAGTCAGTCGACTAAGTACTAGATTTTGTTTAAATACAAGCTCGCTTAAAAATAAGTGTACTAAAAATATTACAAGTTCCAATATCATCATAAAACCAAAATATATAACTTAAAGACATAAATAATTTTTCCAATAAATAACCAAAAGTACCCAATCAATCTTTCGGTGGAGCCACCTCCTCAGGCTCAACCTCCTCATCATTTACATCCAAAACTACAATACCAAAGACGGTACCGCAAATAAGTAACAATTCAAACAAAGCTCAAGATAAAAATACAATCATGTAATAATCAAATGCATGTACATGATGTCATATGCATATGTCCTAAAAATCTACATTTTTTTCCACGCACACCAAAAATCCCATTTTTGGCCAACAATAAATCCTTTAAAACAAAATCTCGCTATTATCCCAAATAATGGCCCAAAACAAGAAATCTACCATTTTCCTAGAAAATGATTCACGAAAATCCACTCATCAAAATCCCGCCATTTGCCCAGAAAATAGCCCACTAGTAATTCTTTAATCAAACTCGCCATTTTCTCAGGAAATTGCCCAATAACCAACCATCAGAGTACTGCAAGTGGGAATCACAGGCCAGACTCTACCACCATCCCTGCATACCACCATCCCTACGCGTGCACTGTAGGCAGGAATTACAGGCGGGACTCTACCACCATCTCTACTTACCACCATCCCTATAAGTCCGTCTGTAGACCGGAATTATAGACGGGACTCTACCACTATCCCTACACCGCGTGTACCGTAGGCGGGAATCACAGGCGGGACTCTATCACCATCCCTACAGTACTGCTGACTCAAACAAGTCAATCCAATCATTCAAATATACCCAAAAATCATTTCTCACTTGAAAACCCAACTTTCAAGTTCCAACACATGAACATGTATGCAATTACATGAAAACCATGTTTACCTTTTTCAACACAGGTACATGCATGCACTATGCAATGCAAATGACAAGACATAAATATATCCAATAAATCTCAACATCAACCAACATACAAATAACTCTGTCCTCCAATTCATCCGACCCCCGACTCCTCGGACTTAGTCCGGCATAACAACTAATCACAATTTAATGTTAAAATAAAAATATATTTAAATCTTAAAGGAAGTTTAGAAAATACATACAGGGCTATAAAATAATTTTCAGATGATCAACAAACTGTAAAAGGAGAAGAAAAAGCAACGTAACAGTGCAAAATGCACTGTGGCCGTGGGTCACAAAATACTCACTTTTGAATGGGGACCAACTAAGACTTGAGACTGATAGAGAATGGCTTAGAGGTGTTTGTGAAGCTAGTGGAAGTGGTGGTTGGCCGTGGGTGGCGAAGAAAACGGAGGTGGAAGTGAAAAATGGCCAAAACAGAGTTGAGCTCATGGTGGTTGCTCCGGCGACTGATCGGGCGACTGATCGGAGCTGAAAATAGGTGGATTAGGTCGACAAAAGATCAATGATGAAGTGGTGGCCGGTGGTTGGTGGTGGGCAGCGTTCGACTTAACAGCGGGGCTAGAAATTAGAGGGTAGGTGTGTCGGCCAATGGGGAGTCAAGTGGGAGGGGTGATGAGGGCCACGTCGGCGCGACGGTGGGACGAAAAAACCGACAGAGAGGGAGGGGGAGGGGGCTGGGTCGTGTAGGAGCGAAGCAGGGAAAATGAAGGAAAAAGAAAGAAAAGAAGGAAAGGAAAGGAAAAAAGAAAAAGAGAAAAGAAAAAGAAGAGAAAAAGGAAAGGAAAGAAGTGAGATCCAGTCCTCACATCTAGGGTCCAGAAACTAATCCCAAGAAGAAATATTTAGCTAAAATAAAGTAAATAACTAGTAAAAACTAACAACAAAATTTAAAATCTAAAAATAAACTAAATTTAATTAAAGAGCAATTTAAACACAAAATAATAATTAATATTAAGAAAGCACCTCAAAATAAATTCACAAATAAATAAATCCAACTAAACTTTGAAAAATTTAAAATAAAAGAACCAATATTTTAATTAAATTAAATACTCATTCAATAAAAATACATGTAAAAAGAGGTCTCACAGTTGTTATTTTTTAACCCATCGTGGACGTCTATTGTCGCTCCATGCCCCTGCATCGTTGTCCATGCATCACACTGAGCCATCGTCCTTCAATGCTGCACCTGTGTTAACACCTGCGCCTCCTTTGCCGCTTCAACCCAACATTGTTGTGGTCAGACTATTTCGATGAGCAATCTCTCTTTATCTCTCTCCTACATCTCTTTCTCTCTCTCTTCACCCCCTAACTAATAGTTATTAGGGGTGAAAAATTCTATTTTCGGATAGTGTTTGTGTCGTATCAAATCATGAACATTCAATTATATCAGTCAATCTAAACCCGACCCGTTAAGATAAACTTGTCAAACTTTTAAATCCTAACTCAACCTATTTAGATAATGAGTTATGTCGTGTTACACATTTTGACCCGTTTAATAACTAATTATAAATAAATTAACACAATACGACCAATTTAAACTCGTTTCATGTAAATGAGTTGAATTAACATGCATAATTCATTTGATCTGTTTAACATAATTTCACATAAAAGTTAAAATCTATATTTATGGGTAGCAACAATATCTTGAAAAATATATATCAATATTTTTCAAATTTTAACATATCATAAAACCAATATTACAAACTATATAATAACAAATATAAGCATAGGTCTAAAATTACAATCCTAACAATAAAAATAATAAAAATATAAGCAAATTGAGAAATATCAATATTACAACTTAACAATAATAAATGAGTTGATTTCGTGTTAAGCGAGTTGACCCGTTATTGACTAGTTAATAAATCGTGTCTTAAGGGGTCAAACCATTTTGACCTTAACTCGTTAACATCAAATCCAAATCCACTAATTTTGTGTTGTGTTCATCTTGGAATCGTGTCACATATTGTCACTACTAATCGTGTTGTTTTCTAACTTCCTATAATAAAGGGAACCCATAGTAGGCACTCCTCTTTCTTTTAGAGGTTATGAAGTGGCTATTAAGTCACTTCATAAGCCTTGATAGTGGATGTTGCTCTGGTATATTACCACATAGCACACTCCACTATCGCCAAGAGGATTTTAGATAAACAACAATGAAGATAGAGAATCCATTGAACAACCGCACTAGATTTACGATTTGCCAACGAGGCAATATCGCTTCTACTGTATATTCTGATATAGTATTTCTAAAATTGGTGTCAAGGCAAAAAAAAAAAATGGTTGTTTTCGATTTAATATTTATTGTGTGTTGTGGTTTCTTTTATGAAAATAATTTTTTCTATGATATGAGAAATTGTTTCTCTTACCCAATGAGATGTTACCATGGCTTCCAAGGTTGGTCATTATGGTGTTAGTGTTGCTACATAAGCAGCGGCTTTGGCCACGCAAAGCAGCATGGATGCGATAACATGAAGGCATTCTAGATCTGGACACTGCACCATATGAGGCAGCAGCCTTCACTAGAGGAATTGTGCGCCCATGGCGCTACAACCACTAGTCGCAAGCAGCGCCGCATTGGGTTCTGCATGATGAGTAGCATCACATATTGTCCTGGGCAACAAGAAGAGTTGCTCACCAAGGCATGACAAGATTTGCCTCACGCAGAGCCATGCACCATGGTGGTGCTGCAGGCTAATCTATTGCCAGCAGATCCGTATGTAGGGCTGCACGCAAAGCTATGTGCTCTGCTGTAGGTGGTGGCACCATACGACCGAGAGCAATGCAGCACCAATTAGATGAAGCGCCACACATTGATCTACGAGGCACACAACAATGTAGTATGTTGCAAAATACTTAGGAGCAACACACTTTTCTTCTACGATGGAGGGGCCAAGAGCAACACACTACCACAAGGGGCAATGTTAGAAGGTGTTGTGCTCACGCAGGAGAACTGCTACTCGCAAAGCAGCACTGCAATCACCTAGCTTGGGCATCGAAGAGAGGAGTAGAGGAGCACCTAGTTGCGGCTTTCTTGGAGGTGCTAGAAGCACCTAGCTGTGGCTAGATCTACTGCGTGATTGGGCGTTGCGATAGCTTGAGCAGCCCGAAATAGGATGCGGTGATGGTGAAGCGACACGGTGCATAGTACTGTGTTTAGAATAGGAATGCACACACCATGGAGAGCAGCGCACTCAGCTACAAGAAGAGCTATGCTCACCTCGATGGAGGCGCTATCCTATACTGCCTGTAGAGCTGCACACACCATGGTGGTGCTGCGAGCTCTACTGCACGCAAAGGAGCAAGAAAACTCCACGACTCTCCAACATGCGGATGCAGTGCTGAGGACTCAGTGCTAATGAGGGGTAGAACCATAAGCCACTGCCTATCATGAAGGGCAGAGCCCCATTCTTTGGCTAAGAGGGTGGCGGCGGCTTATATGCAAAGGAAAAAACAAAACAAAAAAAAAAAAGAGTTTCTTTGTATAAACTATGCCCTAATGGGAGAGCAAAAAGAACATTTTGTTTTATGTATTAAGGTTGTAAACATTTTGTTTTATGTATTAAGGTTGTGGGCTTCCAAACAGATTTGGACTATTTGTGGGGTCTGTTTGTTTTTTTAAGTGTTTTAAGCGCAACCTATATCTTTAGGAAAACTGGGCCATGAGCCCAGTCGGCAGAGGCCCATGCAGTAGTTGGGCACCCATGAGGGTGTGGCCCACTAACTATGGCCAAGCCCAGTGGCATTGGAGGGAGTTCAAAAACATTTATTTTGAGGCTAAAGTTATTTTGTAGTGTTTTGAACCCAAGACCTCACACCTAAGGGGAATGAGCTTAGGAGTCAGAATTTGTAGTGTTTTGAATAATATATATTTGTAGGGGTGGTGAACCACAGGAGTTAAAAGTTATTTTTGGACCTCGACTTCGATCAGAGTTGGCAATCGAAGATTGGAGCTTCAATCGGATTTAGGTCGAAAAATACAGTTGAGTGGGCTACCCATTTCTGAAAAATATTTTTAAAAAATTTAAAAATACATAAATACAATGAGTAAATTACATACATTGCAAAAAAATAAAAAAGAAAGAAAAGAAAAGAAAAGAAGTAGAAGAAGAAGAAGAATAAGAAGAAGAAAAATGCCCAAACACAAACACAATGTAAATTAGAAATACAATGAACCACCACCACCACAATTACAACCAAAAAGCATCCACAATCATAGGTTAACAACCTATCAACCACCACAATTACAATCACAATTACAATTACCACCAAACAACCACCTGTCCACCACAATCACAACCAACCCTAACCAACTTCACCGAAGTTCTTAACCAATTTACAATGTAATAATGTATCAGAATAAAACAAAAAAAATACAATTTACAATAAATAATTATTAACACCATCAGCCTCCAATTCCAAGCATCCAGCATTGTTTTGGAAATTAAAAAAAAAAAAGTTAGACATTATACTACTTAGCCAAATTAAACATACTAACAGTAAAGTGCCTCACATGAAAGTTAATAATATACCGGATAGTCCGGACTCCATCCCACAGTATGTCTGTCTCAATTATCTATAATAATTTTGGAGTTCACAGCTAGGTTTAGAAAAACTTAAAGATTATAACTTAAACATTAAAAATATGTAATTAATCATTGAAAATGAAGACTAAAACATAAAGTTATCCGATTCAAGTCTATAACTCTCGACATCATCAACAATATTTAGTCCAATAGGTGTTGAGCTTAGCTAGTTCTGTGTACAAATGGGCCTCCACGGTGGTAAGAGCAAATGAACTCCGATAAGTATCCAACATGTGACCTCTAGTGCTAAACATCCAAAATTCATTCGAGTCAAGGTCGAGCCAGGGTCAAGCCACAATCAAGCCAAGTCTTTGAAATGACGTTTTTAACAGGAAATCAAGCCATCATTCCAGCAAATCTTCACCAAGGCTAAAAACCAAAATCCCCCAATTCATAGGCTGAAAATCAAAATTCCACAATACTAATACAAAATTGGACAGCTTTCAAACAACAAAATAATTAGGCGACAAAATTAGGTAGCCTTTAAACAATAAAATGAACTAGATAATTAAATTAAATTTACATTAAAATCATGACAACAATAATAAAAAAATCTCCAAATTTTTGAAACCCTAAATCGAAAAATCCACAAATCATACAACAAAAACAAATTAAATTAGGAGGCCAAAATATACTTACGGTATTGTGACGGCTAATGGGAAGTAGTCTACCGTGGGGTTGGGCTCACAATGGTGTCACATCAACGACAAGAAAGAAGGCATGGCACAACTAATGGGCAAAGAGAAATAGAGAGGAGAGAAAAGCTTCACAAACAAGTGAGGGAGAGAATGGGGGTCCTACATTTTGGACTTTCAATATGCACAAAATAACCTCATTCCACTTGAAATGAAACGACATCATTAAGTTAACTTAGTTTCAAACTATCATGTGTAAAATGGCGTCATTTTACAACTAACTTTTTTTTTTTAAATTAAAGTTCAAAATTAGAGTTTGACTCTGATTCCAGAGATTTTGTACAACCCTAACTATTTGGACAAATATGATGAATTTTTTGTACATGTGTTTTGCTTACATGTCTTAGTATGAACTTATTTTATCACTAGTATTTGCTAGGTTAATTTTAGGAATTCCTGATTTGGATACAAGAAGTGTTTTATTTCATCTCATTTCATCATTACATATTTTTTAAATTTTCACACAAAATATAATAAACACTTCAATTTTTTCAAATCCCAAAATAATAATAATATTAAAAAATAATATTCTAATATTATTTTATTCAATTTTCAACTTTCATCTGAATTCATCACATCTCAATTCACTATCCAAACAGAACCTTAGTCTTCAAACTTTTAGAATGTAATAAAATAGGAGATTAAGTAGTCAGAGTATGTATAGTCCATGCTTATGATTGGATCAAATGAATTTCATCGATATGAAAGGAATTTATTTTTGCATGTGACTGCTCGATAAATTGCTTATCATAGTAGGAGTATAGTTGAAATTGATTTGGAATTAATCTCCTATACTATATAAATTTGTGTGAAAATTAAGTTAAAAATTAATAATTAAGCATTGTGGAGTAAGAGATGATTAGGAAGCTTAGGGAATTTTTGATCTTGCGACATATGTTAGTTATTTTTGTTTTGACTTAGATTAACACAACAAATTTCTTAGATATGTGTGCAATTAAATGCATATAGGTTAGAAATTTTGAGATAATTGAGAAGAAAGCCTAGAGATTGTGTATGCGATTTAATTATCACCTTAATCTTCCCAATAAGCAATAGTTGGAAATGAATAAAGATTATTACAAGTATTAGATATTCTTAGACCATCATTATTGTAAAAACTTCTTAAAAGTCTAAAGTAAAATTGGAAGTGCACAGGGACACATGCACTACAATTTTCATAGAAATTGAATGGATCAATTATCAGATAGAGCTAAACCACTATTTTGCCTTTGAGAATCTTATGGGTAATAACAGAAGTTATGCGTTGCTTTTGTAACGCAAAGATTAATTGCTCCTATATTTGATGTTGAGTGCTATAATCTTGAAGTAACTTAGATTAACTCACAGATAAACACATACTCTTAAAAACTTGTTAATATGTTTGGCAAGTAAGGATATTAAAATCTGAATGTAAAAGAGTGTTGAAAACATTTTTATTGGCACATGTATTTTAAAGGTTTTATCATAATCTCTCTATGTGATATTAGCACTAGTAAAACCAAGTGAATCATCAAGCAAACAAAATAAATAGAACGCATACAATACCACAAATACAAATTAGCTACATCCAAAGGTGTATCATATTAAATCGAGAGAGAATGAATCATGCTTCCATATATCAAGGCGTCAAGTGTCAAAACATGAAATCACCATAAAGTACACAAAACTGAAATTAACTCATAAATGTCTTCAATAAAAACATAATTCCCAATAAGCAAGGCAAAGCTACTTTTTCATGAAAAATTCTAAATATAAGCCCACACACTACACTTTTTTTTCTTTTATCAATATTTGGTATATAAATAATGTGTAGAAGAATTCAATTAATTTAAGAAAAATAAATCCAAAAAAAATTAAAAAAATATGGTGTGTAGTGTGTGTAGCAAAACTCATTTTTCATATGCTATTATGGTGGGAAGAAGTTGAAGTCAGTAGCATTAAAGAGACCAAACACCTTAGAACATTAACATTGGGCGAATTTTAAGTGCATGCAGCATTACAGCTAATTTTTGGCCGGGGTAATTCAGATTTCATTAACCAAAAATGGGGATCCAATATTATATGCAGAGTTACAGATCAACAATACAAGCAGGACAATCCAACTAGATAGAACGCGGGCCAGCTCCAAAAATACAAAGTGTGTTTTTGCTTAAAAAAAATCAAATCCGGTATTGGGTAATTTGGGCATCGGGTAATATCCAACCCGACCCAAACCATTTGGAAATCAAAGTGAAATATTTCATTTTTTGACCTGTACTGTTTGGGGTTGAAATATTGGATCGGATCGGATAGCGGCTTAAATGCATGGCCCTAATTTCCTTTTCTCGAGCGCAAGAAGAAATAGTTGAAAAAAAACTCAATATTCTTTGTCTTTCTTTCCTCACTTTGAATTTTAAAGCATTTTAATGGGATTCATGTTAATGAACTGATGCTTGTTTTTATAATTAACTGGACCACACGTTGATGATATTATTTTCAGTTTTTTCAACGGCATATAACTCACTACATTTCAACTTACTTTGCACACAAATTTTTAGCTTATATGTTTACTAAGATTGATTACAAACAACCACCATAAAATTTTAATACAACAATAAACTTTAATATAACCATAATATTTAATATAATCATATTCAAATTACAATTAGAATTAAAATAATAAAAGTTCAAAATTAATATTTTAATAGAATAGTGAAAGATTTGTTGAACCTATTATTTGGTGTTATAAAAAGTAACTAGCTAAAATTTATAAAAGTAAATTTTCTAGCTAAATTTTAATTAAACTTTGTTGAGTCCAATACTAATGCTCTAAGAAATTAGATCATTGGTGGCCAAGAGCTTATTCATTAGTTTGGCTAAATATATTTTTAAAATTTAACTAATATTACACTTCTTTATATTTATCTATTTTAGTTAAATTCAATCTCCACATTAGATTATCCATTCACTCTCTATATAATAATAAAATATTATTAATTTAATAATTTTTTTATTTAATTTATTTTTATCATATTTTGTAGTTCTACCAATTAAATGTTAATAATAATTATATTTTAAATAAATTAATATTAAAAAATGATATTTTCAAATGTCATTTAATGCTAATAACAAAAAAATTTAATTAAATTCATCCAAAATTTTATCTAAATTTCTTAATTATTAACCAAATAGTATTTTTGCTTAGAGTGAGAAACTAGTATTTTAATGTTTGATGAACCAGTTGTAATCTTCTATTTTTTTTTTTTTTTTTTTGAAGAAGAGCGGAAGATCACATGTCCATGAATGACCCCCTCCCATATTTATTAACAACCTTCACTTTTGGCGGAGGAATACCGTGGAAACAAAAACAAAACCCAAGAAAAACCAAAAGAAACCACACTCCAAAAACAAAAACAACAACAGACCTATAAGACAAGAAAAAAACCAGACCTAACATCTTATAGATGGGAGGCCTAAACTGTCCAAACGGATCAACCCTCGCAAAAACCGAGGTATATTACAATGAGTATAGAACACCAACTCTTCCCCTGAAGCACCAAATTTAGCTAACCAATCTGCCACTCTATTACCTTCCCGCAAAACATGTTGAAAATGACATTGTATGGTTTGGGTCAGCTCAATAATTTCCTCCCAAAAATCCTCTAGATACCAAACACCACATCTTCCTCTCATCCACCAAGAAATAACTACTTGTGAATCCATTTCAACAATCACCTTAGGATATTTAAAGCTTTGCAAATCCTCAAATCTTGAAGAAGCGCCATAAGTTCTGCTTTATTATTAGAGCCAAAACCAATATGTGAAGCATAAGCCTGGACATGTCGTCCTGACTCGTTGCGAATTACCCCCCCAATACCACATGAACCTGGATTGCCAAGACTGCTACCATCCGTATTTAATTTATGTCACCCCAATGGTGGCTTAGTCCACCTTACTACTCTGCAAGAAGGGACATTCGGGGCAACCTGTTTTATCCTCAAGGCCTCAATAATCATACCATCTCGGTGAGACAACCGTTTGGGCCGTTTAATCATCTGACAAAGAGAACTAAGCCATACACAAATAGAATGGACAATAGTGTTATGGGACTCCAACATACCTTCCATCCGGGCTAGACATCTTCTCCTCCATAACCGCCAAGATACAATGATGGGCATAATACCCACAATAAAACCCACCTGTGTAGATGCATTAGCTCGCCTGAACCAAATCCCTGCATTCTGTTTCCAACCACTTCCAATAGGAATACCAAATATAGTGGCAAAAAATGATCATATTTTTTTAGGGAAATCACCCTCAAATAACGCATGATTCAAATCTTCAATATGACCTGCCATACAACAATCACATTTGGAAGCAATAGAAATACCAATACGTTGCAATCTATCATCCACACTCAAGGCCATATGCCAATCCCTCCAAAAATGTATAGACATTTTTAACGGAATATATTTATTCCAAATCCAAGTATGCCAATCAACAGAAGATCCCCTAACACGAATACAGTTCCAGGCAGATTTAGTAGTAAACGTATCTGTCTCCATCGGAGTCCAAATCTGTCACAACCCCACCCTATTAAGAGGGAGACCGTAATCCCGTACCTATTCTTTTTCCTATTATAGCAGTAAATTTATTTATATATGAATTCCCATATTGTTATTAGTATTATTATTATTTTATTAATTTTTTTTTAAAAGATAATGCGAGAAGATTCGAACGCATCACGCATAAATTCTAATTTCTAACTGAAGGAAATATCTAATAGACATACCTTTACAATCCTTTACAAAGGACTGTCAGAGTCCATCATCCATTTATTTAACATAACTACTTTAAACAAAAAGGGACTCAGTCCCTTCAGTCTTTACAAAAGGAAACTAACTTAAAGCAGGAGGGGTTTCCATTACCCCACTATATAGTTTATACCCGAAGGTATCTTGTCTAGAAGTTAACTCAATAAAACATCCCCGTGTGGGGTCTAGTATTAAAACATAAGAAACATATATTTTCATAAAAAAAAAAAAAACCAAACTACCAAGGGACTACTAAACATCGGCCCCTCCCTCCTCAGAAATACTCGGCTCCTCAGTAGATTCATCTGTACCTAGATGTTTAAAACATAAACACAAAGTGAGTCTAATACTCAGTAAGCAGTACACCATGCTGTTAACTTAATAAGCATATAGTACTTTCTTTTGAAAACATGCATTTATAAACCAATACTAATTCTGACAATACTTCCATACATATACTTTCTTTATAACATCATGCATACACTTACTTCTTACTATCATGCATATACTCACTTCATACTTTCATGCAAAATCTTTATTTCTTATTTTCATACATACTTATATATCATATCTTCATGCATATACTTCATTTAATCTTTTACTTTCTTGTGGCCAACACACTATTACGCCCCGTGTGTTGGGGTTAGCGGTCCTATTGGACCTGGATTCCACCCGTGGCCATAGGTTAGGAACCCCTTTCTGTCAGGGAGCAGCACTGGGTGCACTACCAATACTACTTACCCGGCATTGCAATCTGCCCATTTCTTTGATATCATTTCCTTTCATATGGCCATTACATATTTTCATACATTAATTCATTCCTTTTCTTTATTTGAAATCAACATTTTCAATATCTTCCTTAGTATGATGAATATGCTTTTATTTTGGAAAATAGCATGTTATGTCATGCTTACATATAAATAAAATCTTATTTATTTCAAGAAGCATGTATAAAAATTTCATGACTTAGGGACTACATGCTTGCATTACCATATATACATACAATCAATTATAATCAATAGGATACTTAACAGGGGCTACCAAGAAAGGCTTGTACATAATATAAACTCATTTATTCTTTAATTAGAGGAACGTTTGGAAAGAGATAAAGAAATATTCTTCCACAAGAGAACTTGACGTGGGCGCATAGTCATAGCTACTTACCTCGATCCGCTGCAATCCCTTTAACTTCAGAAAATCCTAATCCAATAAATAACAAGTGTGTTAAAACTCATCCAACATCCTTTAGATCCCCTTTTAACGATAGCTAAAATATTAAAAATCTAACATCGTTTTCTACCCTTAATATTACCTCAATTAACTACCCTCTCGACAAATCCTTACAAGAGTAACATAAGAAAATAGTTAATTTAGTTAACATAACATCAAAACAACTCTATATATGCATTTAATCACTTAAAACAGAACATAATTATATATATACACAAAACAGAACATTAAAACAGCCTTATATATATAATTAATCCCTTAAAACAGAGCATATATGTAGATATACAAAACATAACATCAAAACATCCCCATATAAATACTTAATCCCTTAAAACAGAGCATATATGTATATATATATATATAACATAACATCAAAACATAAACTAAACAATTTAGTTAACTTCCAAAATCACATTAAACAATTTACCTTAAGCTCCTAGATTCTTTCAAGAGGTGAAGTGAAGGTCCAAAACTTGAAGAAAATGAGAGGAGAAGAAAAGAGGGAAGTGGCGTTGGCTAGCATGGAAAAAGAGATGAAGAAGACTTGCTCTTCATTTGTTAGGTGTAGACCGATGGGTTTGAAGGGGTCAATTTGTTAGGTGTAGACCGATGGGTTTGAAGAGGAAAATCCTTCATCTATTAGGTGTAGACCGATGGGTTTGAAGAGAAAATCCTTTATCTATTAGGTCTAGACCGATGGGTTTGAAGAGAAAATCCTTCATCTATTAGGTGTAGACCGATGGGTTTGAAGATAAAATCCTTCATCTATTAGGTGTAGACCGATGGGTTTGAAGAGAAAATCTTTCATCTATTAGGTGTAGACCGATGGGTTTGAAGAGAAAATCCTTCATCTATTATGTGTAGACCAATGGTTCATAAGAGAAGAAGGCTTAGTTAAATTTTGGTCATTAAAAGCTTAAGGAAATGGAGGGTTAGGATTAGATTTAGGAAGATAACTATTCCAATTGCCAATCTAATGGTGGGAATCATTTGTGCTCTTTCATAAATCATAAAAGTTTAGGATTTAAGGAGAAAATATATAAGGCCTTAAAATCATGTACTTAATTTATTTTAACAACCCACATAAAAGTAAAAACACACCCATCTAAATAAAATAATAAAAATCTTTACATGAACATATTTAACTTAAGGAATAAAATAAAATGACGTAAAAACTCACATAGTAAGATTAGGGTATTACAAAATCAGAACATCCTTTCCAAAATTAGGCCTTGATAATGAAATTAAAATCTCATCCACCTTCTCCCCCTACTAAACTTTCTAACATATCCACATCCCAACTGTCTGATAACCGACAATCTTTTATTTTAAGCAAAGGTGAGCCAACTGAGGACATATCATTTATAAGCGGGTCATTCTCCCTCCATTTATCATACCAGAAATAAATATCACCTTCTCTAATCTTCCACTTCGAATTATTCAACAACGGTATACAATTTGCAACCATTCTCCAAAACCTATACCCTTTTGGGGCTTGAATTAAGCACCAAGGTGTTGTGCCCACATATTTTGCTTTGAAAAAGTTGGCCCATAAAGAATTACCTTGAATAAAATTCCACGCAAAACGCATATGCAAAGCTTTCTGACAGTCCTGAAGGGCCCGCAAACCAAGCCCCCCTTCTTCCACCGGATTGCAAATATATCTCCATGCCACCCATTTTCTTTTATCTCGCCCATCTGATTCTCCCCAAAAGAAAGAACTCATCAATTGGTGAATCTTGGAAATGGTAACTTGAGGAACCTGTAAAACAGCAAATAGGTGAATCGCCATGCTAGAAATAACATGTCGTAACAAAATGAGGTTTCCACCAGAAGATAGAAGCCTCATTTTCCAACCACTAATTTTTTGCCTCACTTTATTCATCATATCTTCTAAGTGAACTGTTTAAGTTTTTCCAAAATAATCGGCACCCCCAAGTATTTGAAAGAGAAAGTCCCCTCTTTGAATCCCGTGCTCCGTAACAATCTACGCTTCCTTCTAGAGGAAATTTTATTCGAATAATATAATGCTGATTTCTGTATACTGATAGCCTGTCCCGACCACCTCTCATATTGGCTTAAAATTTGTTGAAGGACTCTAACCGATCTCTGTCTACCATTAGAAAAAATCATGACATCATCAGCATACATCAAATGAGAAACAATAGGTATACCACGGGCCTATGAGAACAACCCAAACTTATGCTCATGAACACTTCTCTGGATCAACCGAGATAAGACCTCTTGTTGTATGATAAATAAATAAGGTGACAGCGGATCACCTTGACAACGACCTCGGCCTCCCGGAAAGAAGCCCTTAATTGTACCATTCATCATTATCGAATACCAAGGGCTAGAAATACAAAAATGCACCAAATCACAGAATTGAGTAGAGAAACCAAACCTGCGCAAGACTTTGATTAGAAAGGCCCAGTCCACACGATCATAGGCTTTTGCCATATCTACTTTTAGCATAATATTACCCCCATGAATTCTTCTATTAATGGAGTGAACCATTTCCTGAGTGAGACTAATGTTCTCAAAGATGCTTCTTCCAGGAATAAAAGCACCTTGCTCCAGAGAAATCAGGCGAGGCAATAAACCTGTTAAACGAGATACAATAATCTTGGAGCAAATTTTATGAAAAATAGAGCAAAGGCTAATGGGTCGGAACTTATCAAAACCTGTAGGCGACTACACCTTTGGTATTAAAACCAAATATGAAGCCGTAAAATACTTGGGAAGATTCTTTGACACAAAAACTTCCTTCACTGCCCTCCAAACGTCATCTTTAACAATCTCCCAACAAGATGTATAAAAGCCTGACCCAAATCCATCTGGGCCCCGGTGAACTCTGAGATGGAATAGAAGACACAGCCTCAAACACTTCCTCTATAGTGGGTGGACGAATGAGGGAGGTATTTTCCTCCTCTGAAATGACAGGCTCAATATAATCTTCAAGACTAGGCTGCTCTGCCGGTGACTCCCCATGAAAAATAGAAGTGAAGTACTCTACTACCCCTTGGTGAATACTTTCTGGCGTCTCAAAAACCACCCCATTTGACCGCATATGTAGAACTTTTTTCCTTTTTTTATTAGCAAGGCAAGCATGATAGAATTTGGTATTCTGATCCCCCTCCATCTTCCATTTTAACTTAGTCATCTGAGCCAATCTCACCTCTTCCCGACGTCTTCAAAGAGCCAAATCTGAAACTGCCTCTTGTAATTCATTCCCCAAATTGTCTTCCCAAGATATTTGCAATTGCTGCTCAATATTCTCAATCTGTTTTTCAAGAGCATCAATACTACTCAAAGTATGGCCAAAGACCCTTTTGTTCCATTCTTGAAGAGTCACCTTTGTCATTTTTAATTTTCTAATCAGATTATAGATAGCCGACCCATCCATATAGACCTCCCAAGCTGACCGAACACAATCTAAAAAATCATGATGGTCCACCCACATCTGTTGGAAACGGAACAGAGCAGGGCCATAGGAGAAAGGATCCTGCATAAGTTCAATGAACATGGGAGCATGATCTGAAGTTGAACGCTGTAAATAAGAACAACAAGCATTAGGAAACAAAGCCAAGAAAGAACTATCCATGAGAGCGCGATCAAGGCGTGCCCAAGAACGAGCAAGCCCCATTCGCCCATTGCACCAAGAAAAACCACTCCCTTTTGTCACCATCTTCATCAAACCTCCTTGATGAATCCAATTATTAAATTCCTCCATAGCCATTATAGTCCGAGGCCTACCACCTCTTCTTTTTGAATCATTCCGTATAATATTAAAATCACCCACATACATACAAGAGTCGAAACCCATATTATTAATGCTAAGATCCTCCCAAAGGAGCCATCTCTCCACCAATGTACACTTGGCATAAATAACAGTAAGCAAGAATGTCATATTACCTTCTCCAACCATAATTGAAATAAATTGCATACCCATCCGAACGACATGCACCATATGAGTGTTATTCCAAAAAATCCATATTTTACCCCCTTCACCCTCATTAGAAATAAAGTTGTCAAAATTCAGCCTTCAAGCCAATTGACATGCACCCTCCTCATTTTGAAAAGGTTCCAAAAGAGCAACTATTTTTTATTTCAATTTTCCAATCAACTTCTTTAATCTATTTTGAGAGGTGCCAACCCCCCTAATATTCCATACAAAGATGGACTCAATCATAGGTTAAGTTTAGAAACTCAGGCATGAGCCCGTAAAGAAGTACGCATTTTAACAAATATCTTCTTCTTATATTTTTTCTTACCTTCATTTGCCTCCGACTCTGTAAGATAGTCTTTCTCTTGATTGAAAACTTTTGGTTGAATCTCTGGCTCTGGCTCCGAGACTACATTATCAATCTCAACCGATTCCTCATCTCTTGGATTCTCGGTTTCCTCTTCACCCACCCTTTCCGGTTGCACTTCAACCAGACCTGTCCAGTCAAATTGCACCTCTAGGAGAGGCACATTCTGATCTGTGTTTATCATAGTCTATTCCTCGAGATCACTACACGTAGCAGAATCCACATTTTCCATCCTCCTTGCACTACCTCTGTTTTCTTCATTAGCAGTTTCCACATGTAGCAGATCCTGTACAGCCTCCAGTTCTATAACTTCCACTCCGTTTTCAACCTGGTTAGTCACCAACACATTATTATTTTGAGTTTCCACCATCCCCACAGGTTCATCACATATCGAAATCACCTCCATAGATGCAGACAGCGGACATAAATCCATCGTAGTCCTCTCTTCCATTGGACCCGTTTGCTCCTTGCCACTGCTCTGCATATGTTCCACACTAACAACAGGCCCATTTATTTCCGTTTCTTTTTCTTTCATTCCCTCTCCATTAACAGCAACCGGTTGCCCTTTCTCCTGCTTATCCTTCGTCCCTTTACGTCCATACCCGTGCTGCCCAGATTTTCCTCTACATGTCTGAGTATTGTGTCCCTGCATTTTACACGAATTGCAATATGCCGGGAGAGTCTCATAAATCACCTCTTGCTTGCAGCTAGATGGTAACCCCAGAGCCCCAATCCAGAAATGAGAAAGGGGAGGTTTTGCAGCATCCACTTCTACACATAAACGTGCTCCATCCGTACATGTATCACACCTGGTTGGGTTGTCACGCCGGATAAAATTTCCTATCGGCATCATGAGGATCTTCAAGAAAGATTCTTGATAGAAGTTCTGAGGAAGACCTGGAAGGTAAACCCAGACCGGCACTCTTGAAGGTTCTGCATCTTCATCAAAATCTGGGGACCACCGAAACGGACGGTAAAAGCTTCCATTAATTTCACACACCTCCCTCGATAACGCTTTCGTGAAATCGGCTTCAGATATCATACGAACAAACACATTCCGAGGACGCCGCATGGAAGATACAACCAAATTGGAAGAGAGCCCATCGGCTATGAATGAAAGATCGGACGGCATCCAACGAAGGTCTATGTTTCAGAAACTTCAGAAATACCGAGAATCGGAAAGGCTCTGCTGACCTTGTGATTTCTTCTTTGGTGAATTGAAAGAACACCTCACCATCAACTATCTTAGGAATCCTAGGAGCAAGAACCATCTCAGGGATGGGTTGCGGGACAACAGCCACCAGATCGGCAAAAGAGGGCCGACTGGAGCCACCCTCAATGGCTGCCATGCAGCCTCACGTAAAGACTAGGACACGGTTGAAAACAGAAACCCTATTCCGTAGAGAGAAAAAGGGTAAAACCGTAAAGTACTTCAAATTCAAATTATTTTATATATGTCCAACTCAATATAAGATTTTTTTTTTATACAAATTATCTAAATTTTGGTCATCTTTCTCGTTTAGCCGATGAGAGTGCTCTTTAGATAAAATGAAGCATTCATTTCCTATAAGAGCATCCTTATTGGCTTGGTTAAATTCATTTTCAAATTTTACCAATATTAATACTTCTTTGTATTTGTCTATTCATCTAAATTGAATCTCCACATTATATTAACTACTCATTCTCTATATAATAATAAAATATTATTAAATTAATAATTTTTTATTTAATTTATTTTATCATATTTGTAGTTCTACCAATTAAATGTTAATAATAATTATATTCTAATAACCTCATCATTCTCTAAAAAAATATTATATTCTTGGCCCGTCAAGTTTCCATAAAATGGTGGAAAAAGTATAATTATGATCATGTTGTAAAAATGTTTTCAAATATTACCAAGGTTTCTGAGATCCTAGTTCAGAGAAGCAGATTCGATCTCTTGTATAAAAGAGAAATAAGTAGATTAAGATACAACGTTTTCAAATATTACCAAGGTCTCTGAGGTCCTAGTTCAGAGAAGCAGATTCAATCTCTTGTATAAAAGAGAAATAAGTAGATTAAGATCTTGAGAGAAAATCAACAATAAAATAAAAATAACAAGAAGATATATATATATATATATAGATAATATACCAATATAATAACCAACAACTCTAATACCAAATATGTGTACTAGGATATATAATCAATATATAATTAATATATAATAGCAATTAAATGCATTAAATGTTAATAGTAATTATATTATAATTAAATTAATATTAAAAAAAGTATTATTAAATATCAATAGTAACTATATTCTAATTAAATTAATATTAAAAGAAGTATTGTTAAATGTTGATAATAATTATATTATATTAAATTAATATTAAAAAAATATTATTAAATGTTAATAATAATTATATTCTAAATGTTAAATGTTAATTATATTCTAATTAATTTAATTTATTTGTTTAGAATGAGAAATTAATATTTTAATATGTAATAAATGAATAATAATTATCTATCTTTAGTCCAGCACTATAATTAAAGTCTAAATTATTTAAAATATATCCAACCTAATATGAGATTTTTTTGATACGTATTATTCAAATTTTAACCAACCCCTTATTTGGCTAAACGAATGAGATGCTGTAGGGAGCAAAGGGGTAGAGGGCTACCGCAATTTTTATATTAAAAATAAAAAACTCATAATAGAAGCACTGTTGGAATCCCCTGCTGACCTCCAAACCAACCCACACTTGCACGTGTCGCTGACCCTTCTCTCTGTTGCCACATTCTCCACCGTTCAAAGCCCGCCATGGATCTTCTTTACACAGCTTCTTCGTTCCTGGCCCTACGTTCCACCCACACTCTTCGCTCCCGATCCATTACCCCTCTACCCACTCGCAGACGACTCTTGGACGTAAGGTCTCTGCACTCTACTCTTCGTCTCTCACAAAGACAAAAAAAATTTGCGGTTTTTCTTTTTATTGTCAAAGACAAAATTCAATATATCCTGCTGAATTTTCAGGGCGAGTCTGCCTTTTCTGATTCAGAAAGGGAAGTATTACAGAGAGCTCGAAGCTGCCGTGGACGTCGTGGAGAGAGCTTGCCGTCTTTGTGTGGACGTAATTTCCTCTACTCGTCTTCTCTTCCTTAATTGCCTCTTTGGTTGCCGAGAAAGTTAAATCAGTTTCAACTTCTAATTTACCAAAATGCTGCCTCTATAGAGTTTTGGAAGCACTTTTCTTGTTTTTCTACAATGCAAGTTATTGCGTTGTCTATTTTTAATCATAGAATTCCTTTGCTTGATGGATCAAGAACAGCACACGGCCCACGCATTGAGAATTCTAATTTCTTTCCAACATTTTCTCGGAAACCAAACATTATCTTGTAGCCATTGGTCAAGCCTTAAGATCTGGAGTATTATTATTTCTTTATTCTGTTATTCGTTTCGTTACGTTTGTGATTACTAATTTTAATAAAAATGTCCAGGTGAAATCATCTTTGTTCTCGAGTGATGGACGAAGCTTTGAAAAGAATGACCAGACTCCAGTCACGGTAGCAGATTTCGGGGTGCAGGCTCTGGTTAGTTTGGGTAATTATCTCTAAAATGGACATACTCTTTTGTTTGTTCAAATTTGTCAATATTTAAATTACTGAGATAAATTTTTGCAGCTGCTGAGCTACTCACTTGATTTCAGTTTTGGGAACTCAGAAATTGGAGCCTAACAATCGCCCTAGTTTACAATTTGAACTCAAATTTTGTTTGCAACACAATGCAGCTGCACTTGTGCGTAAATTGCCAAGAGATAAGATCTCCTAGAAAACTTATATGACGTGCAGGGACTAATATCAGTCTCAGAAACCGCTGAATGACAACAGCTTATTGAAGCAGCAGTGTGCCATCCAACTTTGTTCTGTTACTGTGCTATTTTTTGTACTCCCATCAAAACCCATAATGATTTACAATGGCCTCTGGCCTTTCATCCCTTGGATGTCAAGGTAATAGCTATGAATTGTCATCGACTCCCGGGATAGAAACTTCTCCTTAGGGGGATAGATGGGGTGATTCAGGTGAGATCCAGTGTAGATCCAACTTTCAATTCACTTGTGGGATCTGGGCATTCCTGTTCTAAAAAGTTGAGGCATTTCGAATTTTTTCTCACAGACATATAATATTACAAGTCGAATCTCTTTAGAAAGATCTTTTGTCTCATGGTAGCCTGCTCCTATTCCCATCAACTATGCCTTTTGGCCTGATCTTAGGCCCTGACTCACTCTCTGTGGACGAATTTTGCAGAGCAACCCTTAGGTTTTTGGGGCATTGGATTCTCACACATGTTTGCATCTTGGACGTGACAAATAAAAAAGAAGTTTTTCCAGGGTTGAGATTAATTAAAAATTGTTAATGCCATTGGACTGCTTCATCCTTGCATTGATATTGTGAACCAAACAGACCATGTAATAACATTCAGGTTATCATCCTATAACTGTTGTTTTAACAGTAATCATAACTCCAAGCCATGGGAGAACCATTGAACCAAGATGTGACAACCCAATGAATCCGCTAGCCATATTTGTGCTATATCCCCAAAAAGTCTAGACAGTTTGAAGCTTTCCTAAAATCACTTATAAGCCCAGTTTCACCTATTAAGTAGCCAATATAGGGCTTAGCACCCAAGACTACCTTTATAACCTACATAATCTATATCTATAATTCATATTCTCATTGTGGGACCACCCTTAAATTATTAACGTCCTCATCAGGGCCATGTCATGTAGTTATCTATAATCACATGATTGGCATTACAACCTAACTCTGATACCATATGTAATGACTCAAAGAAAATGTTAGCAACATCCGCGCTATAACCCTAAAAGGACTGGTCAATTTAAAGCTTCCCTAGAATTACTTCAAAAGCTCAGTTTCACCTAGGAAGTAGCTACTGTGGGACTGGCATCCGTGACTACTTTTATAACCTACTCACTCTATTCAGGTTATTCATAATCCCCAACGTGGGACTAGGGTGTTGCACAAGAGCATATCTATTATGATAGACTGACTTGTCATGCTGTAGGACATTTTATGACGTACACTGTTGTGTGAAAAAACTGCACGTTGTGCTAGCATGTAATCTCATCAAAGAAAATATAACTACAAATGAATAATATTATTGGCTATTCATCTATCTCAAAATCCAGTGGACATTTGTACAAATTGATATCTTGTAGGTTTTTGTCTAGGATTCTAACTTTGCTCATTTGCTCTTGTGCTTATGGTGTCAGAATTGGGTAAACTGTTCCCTTCTATTCCTTTGGTGGCTGAAGAAGACTCTTCTTTTATACGATCAAATAATCTAGAAGATTCTGTGGTAAATGCGGTTACTGATAAAGCAAGTGTTGAAGATAAATATTGGACACATGATGATGTACTAAAAGCAATTGATAGAGGAGGGAAGGGAGCTTTTGTATTTGGCACTAAGCCAGCCACATATTGGGTTGGTATAACAGATCTTTTCTTCTGTTTGGACTGTATATTGTATGCTTGTGTTAACTGATACATATCTGTGGATCTGATGGTTTGCAAATTGCTTGCACTATTAAGGAGGTAAAACTATCTTCTTCTTCTGATGACAAAGCAGTTTGCAAATTAGTCCCAGAAATGAACTTATGTGTTTGCCTCATATCATTTACCTTCATATTTTTATTTTTCGTGATACTTTATGGTCAAACTTTACTTTATTTCATTATACTGAGGCCATAAACTCAATGCAGGTACTGGATCCAATAGATGGCACCCGAGGATTTCTAAAGGGAAATGATGCCTTATATGTGGTAAGCATTTCTAGTTAAGAACGGTTGTTCTAAACTTTGTGATATCTGATTCGTTGAGCAAATTTTAGCAGTGTCACTACTTCACTTGCTTTGGATTACAACATCGATAAGAAGCTGCGCATTTTTCACATTTTGGTTATTGTTCTATATTCTACCGTTCATCCGAAATTTATTCTTCAACTACAAATTCTGTGTGTATGGATGAACCTAGTTTACTGTATCACTCTTTATATGTTGATTTTAGCTAAGGGACTTCCTAATTTTTCAGGTAGGTTTGGCTCTTGTAGTTGAAGGAGATGTTGTGTTAGGTGTTATGGGCTGCCCTAACTGGCATTATGGTTTTTCCAGTGAATCCACTACTGAGGTCCAGAAAAACAGAGAAGACTTATCAGCATCTGGAATCATAATGGTTGCTCATATTGGCTGTGGAACATGGACAAAGAGGTTACCCAATATGCTGGATAGCTGGACCAGATGCTTCGTAGATGATTGCTGCTTAGTACACATGGCACGCTTTTGTATTCCAGAAAGTCAAACATGGGAGTCATTGCCACTCTCAGCAACATTCACTGCCACAGCTAATGCCAACACTATTAAGGATAATCAGATTCTTCTTTTTCCAGCATGTTGTGGAAGGTTTAATTTAATTCCGTGAATATTAAAGTTACAATTTTTTCCTTCTTTCCAGCTTCTGCTTGAAATAGGTAATACGTTGTGGTGTTAACTGGTTGTCAGTATTTTATTTGTAAAATAATTGCATAAATATAGGTAAAAAGACCATAGAGAGTATACAAAGGTGCCTCACTAGTGTACTGCACTTACTATGTTGGCCCTCACTCGTAGGATGATGTTTTTCTTGTATTTACATGCCTAAATTTCATTTGTAGGTGTATTCGTAAAGTTTGGAATTTCTCTGGCCTTTTTAAATCCCGGTTCGCGGGTGTACTTGTAATTACATGCTCATTCCTGAATTGAATTCAATGCAGTGTGAATACTTTTGTGAAATAACTTATAAAAAAAAGAATTTAAAAAAATTAATGTATTACGGCATATCAGTTTACTTCAAAATTTCCTGAACTTCAGTCCTATACATTGAAGCTAGTTTGATTTATGTATGCTTTCTACTATGAAATTTTTTTAATTTTTAATTTTTAAGGTTTTAGTTCTTGTATCTTGGCTCTGGAACTAATTGCTGGAATTCATATGTGCTGTTTCATTTACACTTCATAGCTTCCACTGAAAGAACGAATGGTTTTCAATCTTTTGCAATCATCATTCTCATAAATGCATTTGCTTAGAGTGTCTATTTCTTAGAATATAACTTTTGTAACTCAATTTGAGGGCATGCTGAACATCAATAACAGTTTGATTAAAAAAATGTAGACCGATTTGATTTGAACTTCGGAGTTCTTTTGCTTTTGTAGCCTTTTAGGTCTTATTTTTGCAAAGTCCTTTTCAGTTTTCTAATTCAATTGTCAGGTGTGGTGCTACTCTGCCTAGAGATTATATTCCTATATTAGTAATAATTGCAAGTTTTAACAAATAAAATATCTTACTGGCTTTAAAGTTTTAGCTTACCATTCTACATGTCTTTTTTATGAATAAGAAATTTTATCGAGACAAGTAGCAAGGCACAGCCAAGTACACAGGATGTATACAAAAACTAAACCTAGTTACAAGTCATGAACTAGAAAAAGCAACAAGGAAATCATGGACACTAGTTCCATTAAATACAATAGCCAAAGCCATTGAAATAACACTGAAAAAATGTCTAAGTTCATCCACCTAGCATTCCTTATCTTCAAAGCATCGACCATTTCTCTCATCCCAAATACACCACACAAGGCATAAAGGGATCATATTCCAAACAGCAACAATTTACAAATTTCCCCTTCAACCTCTCCAGCAAACACAAAGATCCACCACCCCCCTAGGCATCAGCCAACCCATTCCACTTCTATTAAACACTTCATACCATAACACCCTAGTCACCTTTCAATGTAATAATAAATGATCCACTTCACCAGCTTTCTTACATAAGAAGACCAATCCAAAACAATTAAGCCACGCTTCATCACTTCCTGAGATTGTCCAAAGTCAAAATCTTCCCTAAAGAAGCAGACCAGCCAAAGAATGTAACCTTTGAAGGCACCTTACTCTTCCAAAGAAAGGAGTGTACCCATTCAGCCTAGACAGCAACTTGTACAAAGAACGAACTGAAAACTTCTTATTACCATTGTGTGCTTCCAGACCATCTTATCACTCTCATCCTGCCCCAGCTGTTTAGCAAACAATAAGCCAAACAATTCAGAAACAGCCTCTATTTCCCAGTCATTAACGGCTCTAGAAAATTGAACATTCCAATGGGACGAACCTCCAAAATCTCAGCCACCGAAGCATCCAAATATTGAGAAATATAAAAGAGATCTGGAAAAACAACACGAAGAACCCTGCCACACCATGGATCATGCCAAAAACAAAGTCTGGAACCATCACCAACCACACAAAAAATAAAAACCTGTTTTACAATATCATCCCAACCACTCCTAATACTTCACTCCCGCAACATGAGTACCTTTTACCTCATTAGAACTCCATCCCCCCTCCAAGCACTCACATATTTTGAATCAATCACGTCCCTCCACAAGGATTTGCAATCTTGATGATACCTCAGCGATGCTTGATTAAAGATACCTGACTTTCTAAACCCCAACCCACCACACGACAAAGGAGTACAAATCATATCCGAGCTAACCAAATGAAACTTTTATTCCTAAATCAGTTATTGCAAGTTTTAACAAGACAAAACGAAACCAAAAAAAAAAAAAAATTAATGGCTTTAAAATCTTTGCTTACCGTTCAACATGTCAAGGTGTGATTACTGGGTAGTTGGCCTCCACTTTCTGACCATCTTGGATTTTTTTTTTTTTTTTTTTCCATTTTTCCTAATCTTGTATTTTGCACTAAGTGAGAAAAATCTAAGACATTAAGACCATAAGAGTATTAAGTAGTTTGGCCCTATAGTAGCCAAAGGCTGTGGCCTAATTGGCATAACCCCCAAGCCTCCAAAATGGAGGTCTTGGGTTCGAAACCCCCATCCCTCAAATGTATCAAAATAGGAAAAAAAAAAAAAAAAAAAAAAAAAAAAAAAAAAAAAAAAAAAAAAAGGTTGGCCCTTTAGTACTCTGCTCTTCATTTTAATCTTGAGCTACTTCTCTTCAAGAATAATAGGGTCACCTTTAAATTGAAAAGGAAGTTTCTATTGAAATGCCTTAAAAGAGAGGATTAAAGGTGTCTGAGGTATCTACTTTCTTGCCAGTAATAAGCTCCCGCCTTGGCAGGAAGCATGCAATGAGAAGAAATCCTACTGTTATGATTCTCTGATTCTGATAGCCCTGTAAAATCTGTGGTGCATCATCTCTAATTATGTTCTTGTTCACTAATTTGACTGTATCTTCTTTTTGATAAGTTAAGCTTCTCATTCTATCAGCTATTAATTAATATTATTCTTGGATTTATGATTCTCATTTAACTTGTATATCATGTATTCTTTTCGGGGTATGCAGCTTATGCAAGTATCTAATGGTGGCTTCAGGCAGGACTTCTGTTTTTGTTCTTCGAGCCAAAATGCAAAAAACTATCAAGGTAGTGTGTTGTTTTCGAGATTTAATTACTTCCAAAGTTGTGATTACATGCCTTAGTTTTTAATCTCATTTATGATGCATATTTCAGGCTTGGGATCATGCTGTTGGCATGATATGTGTGCACGAAGCTGGCGGAAAGGTAAGCAATCTCTCTCTCTCCCCTTCATGGTACTCCCTTGTCTTTGTGATGTTCATAAGTGTTAGTTATTTTATTTTAAACTCTTGCATAAATTACCATTCAATACTGACCCTGAGCAATTTAGAACACCTGGGACTCCGTTTTAAAGGTTCAACTCAGTTTGCCCGCTCCAATGAAACTCAGCATCAATTTAGAAAGAAATTCATGACAAGTGCTTCCACATAGATTGAGGATTATGAACTGACCACATTGTGCTTAGAACAGTATTTTCTTTTCTTGCACATGGATTGAGGATTATGAGTGTCGTGGATTAAGAGTGTTGTGGATGAGGAGTATGGTCTATTGGTCATCAAAGCACTTCACCATCTTGCTCATCTTCACCACTGTTGGACAAACCCTAAGAAACCCACCAGTTTCATAACACAAATTGGATTGAAAAACATATCCAAACTGCCTCATGAATTGATTCAAACACCAAATCAGATCCATCACTAAAATTAAAATTTGTGGGTGGTGGTTGTCGAGGAGGTGGTAGCAATGGCAAGGGTTTAAAAAAAAAAAAAAAATCTGCATAAGAGGAATAGGGATTAAAGATGAGGAACTAGAAATGGACCCAAGGACAAGAGATGAGCAGTTCAATTTTGTTAACCCAGAGATGGTGGTGGGAGGATGTGCATGATGAAGTTTCAAGAAATATTCACAGAGATTTCTTATTGCTATATTTGAAAACTTTCCTCACTCACTTTCGATTGATTTGAATCAGAGATATATACAAGTATTTACAGTCTGTTTTAGGAAAGAAGCTAAAATTGAGCCTAACGTTTGCAAGGCAATTACATAAGATTTTTCCAGCTATAACAGACAGAATTTTAGCCTAGAAATCAGGTAGAATCATCTTGAGCTTGATTGGAGGAGTCTTCCCTTATACGCCCCCGCAAGATGGAGCTGCCATCGGCTAAGCCAATCTTGTTTTTGAGAATATCCAGGCGTTGGCGTGACAGGGGTTTGGTAAGTAAGTCAGCGAGCTGATCTTGAGTGTTGACGTGTTGAACTTTTAGAATACCCCTTTGGACCATGTCACGAACAAAATGTAGATCGATCTGGATATGTTTCATCCGGGAGTGCTGAACAGGGTTGAAACTAAGATGTGTTGCACCCAAGTTATCACATAACAGTTTTGGTGAACCACATAGTGTTAACCCCAATTCGTTGAAGAGAGATAATAACCACATAGATTCAGAGGCTGCATTGGCAAGGGATCGATATTCAGCTTCTGTGGAAGATCTTGCTACAGCTCGCTGTTTTTTTGAGCTCCAAGAAATGGGATTTGATCCAAGAAAACTTATATATGCTGAGGTGGAGGTACGATCATCAAAATTCCCTGCCCAATCAGCATCTGAAAATGTTGTGAGATCAAAACTGGAATTTTTTTTTATGTGAATACCATGAAAGATGGTCTGTTTCAGGTAGCGGAGTAGTCTCTTGGCAGCTGCCCAGTGAGTTATCGTCGGTTTATGCATAAACTGTGATAACTTGTTTACTGAGAAACAAATATCAGGACGGGTGAGTGATAAGTATTGGAGGCCTCCAATGACACTTCTGAATTCAGAGCTATCAAAAGATGTTGTGCCATCAAGTAACTTCAGCACCGTGCTTGTGGACAGCGGAGTAGACACCTCTTTAGCACCCAACATATTTGTTTTGGAAAGTAGATCCCAAATATATTTGTGTTGGGATAAGAAAAGTCCTGATTTAGTAGGAATTACTTCCATGCCCAAGAAGAAGTGAAGATGGCCCATATCCTTCAAGGAAAATTGAACTCCAAGTTGTTCAATTACATGAGATAAGAAATCCAAGCTGCTGCCAGTGATTACCAAATCGTCCACATATACCAATAAATAACACATAACAGAGTTCGTGTGGTATATGAATAGAGAAGAGTCAGACTTGGAATTCTGGAAGCCAAGACCCATGATTGCCATCTTTAGTGCCGAGTACCAGGCACGTGGAGCCTGCTTTAGGCCATAGATAGCCTTGTTTAAGCGGCAAACATGATCAGGTTTGGAAGAGTCTTTGAAGCCAGGAGGTTGGACCATATAGACAGTTTCTGTCAACTTGCCATGTAAGAAGGCATTGTTGACATCAAGCTGTCTTAAAGGCCAACCGTGCATCACAGCAACAGTAAGAACAGTTCTAATTGTAGCTGGCTTCACTACAGGACTAAAAGTTTCTTTATAGTTTAACCCAGGCCGTTGATTGTAGCCTTTAGCTACAAGCCGTGCTTTGTAACGATCGACCGACCCATCAGCTTTTCTTTTTACCCGAAAGACCCATTTACATCCCACTGGTTTACAAGTATTTGGAGGAGGAACCAATTCCCATGTGTTATGGCGCATAAGAGCCGTGAGTTCTTCTGACATGGCCAATCTCCAGTGTGATTCACGAAGGGCCTGTCCCACACAACTTGGTTCTATGGTGTTTGAAATGGGATGTTTAGTGGTAGAGTTCAACTGCTTGGGTTTATGGATATTGTTCATTGAGCGTGTGGTCATGGAATGAGTGCGGGTAATCGGTGGTGCAGGTGGGTCGCATGGAAGATGGACAGATACCGTGTCCGAATTGGTGTCATTAGGGACGGAAATCCCATGTGAATGTGGTGTGGAGTGATTGGAATCATGCATCAAAGAATTAGGGCTTGAAACATCAGAGAATAAATGCTGGAAATTAGAGGATGAGGGAGAAGAGGCGTTACCTGGAGGTGGTGTGAACAGGTTATCCCTTGCCGAAGTCACTGGTGGAGGTTGCGGAATGGATGAAGATGCCGTGTTGATGCGTGAAGCATTAGCCGAGGAAGACGAGGACACGGAACTAGCAGAGGAAGCATTCTGGGTTTCGTCGAACAGGACATGCCGTGAGTGGTACAACCGGTTGGTTTGTGGATCAAGACATTTGTAGGCATTTTGGGCCGAAGAGTAGCCCAGAAAGAGGCAAGGGACAGATTTGGGCTGTAACTTATTTGTATTATAAGGCCGAGTAAGGGGGAAACATAAACAACCAAATCTTCGTAGTTTTAAATAATTTGGAGGTTGTTTAAATAATGCCTCAAAAGGAGATTTTTGATTTAGAAGGGGGGTTGGCTGTCGATTTATCAAATAAACTGCCGTGGAAAATGCATGAGGCCAATATTTCAAAGATAAGGAGGCATCGTGTAAAAGAGTTAAGCCCGTTTCCACTAGATGACGGTGACGACGCTTGGAAACACCATTTTGTTGTGGTGTATGAGGAGCAGTGGTGTAATGACTTATTCCATGAATAGAGAAATATTTTTTTAAGGCTACGAATTCACCACCATTGTCCGAATAAATGGATTTCATTTTTGATTGGAATCGAGTTTCCACAAGGTGTTTAAATTGAGGAAAAATTGTGCTAACACCGGATTTGGTTTCCATAGGATAAAACCAAATGTATTTTGTGAAATGATCAACAAAAATCAAATAATAGCGGGATCCATCAATTCCAATTGAATTGGAGGGACCCCAAACATCGGTGTAAATTAAGTCAAGTGGTGCATGACTTTGAAAACTATTTTGCCGAAATGGTTGCTTGTGAGCTTTATTGATTGAACAAGAAGAACAAAGAGACAAAACATTATTTTCTTTTATTGTTGGAAGAGAAAAAGATTTAACAAGATGATGAACAATTTTCTGAGACGGATGTCCAAGGCGTTTGTGCCACCCATCAACTGAGGTCCTTTCATGCACATTGGCAACCATTGGTGTAGAAGGCTTCACCATAGACTCCGGAAAGGTATAAACGCCATTTTCACACACACCTTTGAGTAGAATCACCCCCGTGATTAGATCCTTAACAAGAAAGAAAGAGGGATGAAATTCAACAAAAACACGATTTTGAGTGGTAAAATGGTGAACGGAGATGAGATTTTTTTTAATATTGGGAACACAAAGGGTATCATTTAAATGAAATATGCGTGTGGGTGAATGAAGAACCAATGAACCAATGTGAGAGACATGCAAACCTGAACCATCACCGATTACAACCTCGTCAGTGCCATCATATTCGGAATGGACCGATAAATTTGCCAAATCTCCAGTGATATTGTGTGATGCCGCTGAGTCAATAAGCCATTTTGTACCTTGGGTTGGTGAGGAGGAGACACAGTTGGCCGTGGCTGCAGTGAATTGAATTCTGGGACAGTATTTCGCAGTGTGGCCCATTTGTTCACACAATTGACATTTTGGGGTGTAACGGTGCTGGCCAGTGGGCTTATACTTTCTTTGATCCCGTGGGCCAGTGTTATTTCGATAGTTGGCCGAGGAAGTATTTTGCTGGGCTCCATTTGTACTGTCCGAGCCTTTCGGTTTGGAGAAACCCTTAGGCTGATAATTCCCAGAGGAAGAGCCGGCGTTAGTTCGCCGATTTGAGTAGTTGGCAGAGGCAACCAGCTGCTGGGTGGTGACTTCCAGACGTCGAAGGTAGGCATCGTGACCTACAAGGAGATCATGGAGCTCCTCAAAAGTGAGCGGACGTTCCCGTGCACGGATGGGAGCTGCAATCTCTCGAAAATCGGCACCGAGACCATTGAGGATGTAGAGAGTGAGGTCATCTTCCGAAATGGGATGATCAATAAAGGAGATTTCGTCTGCAAGGGTTTTAACAGTGTGCAGGTACTCTTGAATTGTCTGGGTTCCCTTCTTTATCAGAGTCAATTCCTCTTTTAGTTGCATTGCCCTGGTTCGGGACTTGCTTGCATACATTGTGTGTAATTTATGCCAAGCTTCTTGAGAGGTTATGGCAATGGAAATGAAGGGTGTGATGGTGGTGGTTGTGGAGGCCAAAATGACACTAAGGATAAGTTTATCCTGTCGTATCCAGTGGGTTCGGGTAGAGCTGGGAATGGAGGGGTTATTGGGGTCGGGGCACGGTTTATTTCCATTAACATAATCAAGGAGATTGTACCCAATGAGTAGGGCTTCAAACTGAGCACGCCATTGAGGGAAAGTAGATGGGGTGAGTTTTTCATTTATCTGGGAGGTGATATTGAGAGCAATAAGAGGGATTTCTGTGGGGGATGGAGGGGTTAGGATCGGGTTGTGGGTGTGTTCTGGGGTGGGGATCGAATTCTCGGTGGAGGATGGCTCTCCTAATACCATGATGAAGTTTCAAGAAATATTCACAGAGATTTCTTATTGCTATATTTGAAAACTTTCCTCACTCACTTTCGATTGATTTGAATCAGAGATATATACAAGTATTTACAGTCTGTTTTAGGAAAGAAGCTAAAATTGAGCCTAACGTTTGCAAGGCAATTACATAAGATTTTTCCGGCTATAACAGACAGAATTTTAGCCTAGAAATCAGGTAGAATCATCTTGAGCTTGATTGGAGGAGTCTTCCCTTATAGTGCACAAGTCATTGATCCAATCCCGGTGAAGGCCCCAACTCTTGTAAGGAAGTTGTAGCGGTGGAGGCAGAGGCAGCAGGAGAGGTGAAGCGGGGAAGGTGTAATGATGGTTGTGGGTATGGTGGTGGTGGGAGATCAGGTATGAGAGGGAGCAGTTGTGATGACTATGGTCGTGATGGTCACACTGAAACAATGATGGGAAGAGGTGTTTGTGCATTAATCCTCCTCCTGATTTAGATGCGAGTGGAGGCAGAGGTGGCAGGGTTATTGGAAACGGCAATGGAGGGTACAGGGGAGGTCATGCCTGTGGTGGTTCTGGAAGATCACGTGGGAGAGGGAGTGGGTGCTGGGTGGGTGATTAGAAAGTAAGAAAATCATAAAAACAAGAGTAAAGGTGTGCAATTTGTGCATGTGTTGGTGCATAAAATATAATATAAAAAAAAACTGTCCTAGGGATAATTTTGTTATTTCACTGTATCAAATGAATGTGCCATGCAGGAAAATTTCTTCTTCCAAATTAGCACTTAATTTTTAAAAAATCTACAGGAAGTTCAATGGAACTTTGTTTAGATATTGTTTCCTGTATCTACGAAAATAGGAACAATCATCTCTAACAGCGAAGTACTTTCACACCTTATGGGAGAAAAGAAAGTGAAGAGGATCAACACAGGCACAAGGAAGAAGCCTTCCATCCTTGATTTTTTGGAAGCCATGGCGTATGTAGAGTAGTTATACCATGTTGCTTGTCGATAATCTTTTCCTTTAGAAAACCGATCACACAATTTCTTGTTAAATATATGTGACAGTGCATGATATAAGGAGGAAAAAATAAGAGTCAACCCTATTTTCTTTCTAATTAAAATATAGTGGGTTTCATGTTGAGATCAGTATTATATTGGGAAACCTCTTCAGGTGCCTTGACTGTTTGGATTGTTATTAGCCATGGTATGTCTGTATGCTTCAAATGTCTTGGCCTAGCTTTCTGATAGATTGTTATTTGTAGAAAATATAAATAATACAAATATTTTGCTTGCATTGATAACTCATTGATAAAAGTTGGAATAAAAATCAGGTGAGTGACTGGAAAGGTAGTCAACTGGATCTTGCTGCGGATAAAGATGGACGGAGAATTATATTTCCTTCAGGTGGAGTGCTTGTGACTAATGGCAATTTACACAACGAGATTCTGGAGATGATCTCTTCCCTCTCATCAACTGTTTGATGGCAGAACCTCGCTGATATTGGTATCAGCTTTCCTTTTCTTGTGTTTTAAGCATTAATTATACAATTCCGGAAAGATATCTAGTTTAGTTAACATGAAATGAAAAAGGAAAATGTTTTAGCTGCAAAGGAATTTTATAAAAGTAAACTCACAAACTAAGGTGGTTTCATGTGATACATTAGATCTAAAGCACCATATCAAGTCATATCAATTTATGAGTTTACTTTTGTGAAATCTTTTTAGTCAAATATGAACACATTCCCGTGAATTTCTAGTTGATTAATAATCGATCAGTTGGGTTTTTGGTTGCGCAGGAAATCGCATACAGAAGCTGCCTGGAGGAAACTATGCTGATGGCCTTTCGGTAACATATTTTTTACATAAAAAATACATATACCCAATTATTTTATAACTTTTATACTATTCAATAAAATAATTTATTTTGTTGAAATTATATAATGTTATTATTTTGCATCACATAATTAATTCCCTTCTATATTATAACATTATCCTACTAAGCTAGCATGAGCCGTAAATGTGTAAGAATCTCATTGGTTTAGTGCATGCGAAGTCAAGTAAGAGACAATGATCATGTTGACAAGTCCAAATCTCATAAATCTGAGCTCCTGCATGGATCCCCCCCCCCCCCCAAAAAAAAAACACGAGAGAGAGAGAGAGAGAGAGAGAGAGAGAGAGAGAGAACTATTTAAGGTCGTACGTGCCCTAAATGTAAAACTCATGAAAAGAAATACTTCTGTGTATATTCATATTGTAAAATAATACTAAGTATTTATACTATAAAGGGTAAAGTGAAAATGAGTGTAATTACATGAAAAGACAAAATAAAATAACATATTACAATAAAATTTTATACAAGTTATTATAAAATGTAATACTCCCTCTCAAGATAGCGAGTAAATAGAATGAACCCCTATCTTGGATATTAATGTAGAGAATTGGTGACTACCCAAAGGTTTAGTAAGAACATCAGCAAGTTGATGTTGAGAACCAACTTGAAATGTCTTAAGAATCCTAACTTGAAGTTTGTCACGTACAAAATGGCAATCAATGATAATATGTTTTGTGCCCTCATGAAAGACAGGGTTAGCAACAATATGAAGTACAGCTATGTTATCACAAAACAAATGAGCACTATTAGAATGAGAAACTCTAAAATCTGAGAGTAAGGAAAGAAGCCAAACAATTTCACAAGTTGTAGTGGCCATAGAATGATATTCCGCCTTCACATATGAACGAGAAAATGTTTGTTAGATTTCCAGGACACCAAAGAATCTACAAGAAAGACACAGTAGCCTATAGTAGATCTGCGAGTATCAGGGCATGAAGTCCAATCTAAATCTATAAAAAGCTTTGATCTGAAAAGAAGAGTCAGTTGGAAAAAATAAACAATGTCTTGGAGTGGACTTGATATATCGCAAAATACAATAAGCAGCTTGTAAGTGAGGCTCACGAGGCTTATCCATATACTAACTAAGTCGATGAACAGAGAATGTGAGATCTGGCCGGGTAATGGTAAGATATAACAATCTACCAATTAATCTTTTAAAGACAGTAGGATCAACCAATAAAATGCCACTATCTTTAGTGAGTTTCAAATTTTATTCCATTGGAAAAGCTGCTGGTTTAGCACCAAGAAATCCAGCATCTTGTAATATCTCAAGTGCATACTTACGTTGACATAAGGAAATGCCTTGAGGAGATCTTACAACTTCCAAACCAAGGAAGTATTTACGCTGACCCAGATCTTTCAGCTTAAATTTAGTGTCTAGTAACAGTTTCAAATCATCAACTGTAGGTGACTCATTACCGGCAATTAAGATATCATCAACATACACAAGCAGTGCAATAAAAGAAGCACCATTGGAACGAGTAAACAAGGAATAATCAGCTTTAGATTGATAAAAACCAAGTTCAAGAAGAGTATTAGAAAACTTGCAAAACCATTGACAAGATGCTTGCTTCAAACCATAGAGGGACTTGTTTAATTTGAACACTGTAGACTCCCCCTTAGTATGGAAACCAAGAGGAAGTGCCATATAAACTTCCTCAAATAAATTCCCATGTAAGAAAGCGTTATTCACATAAAGTTGAACCAAAGACCAATTCTAAACAGCAGCTATGGCAAGAAGTGTACGAACAGTAACCATTTTTGCCCAAGGGAAAAGGTTTCAGAATAATCTAATCCTTCACGTTGAGTGTACCCCTTAGCAACGAATCGAGTTTTGTAACGCTCAATAGAACCATCAGCTCAATAGAAAGAGGTTTTCAATGCTACTAAAACCCAAAACTTGATGGTGCAAAATGAAACCCCAAATGGTTAGGGTAATTGAAACCCTAAACTTTCAAATCCTAAACACTTGTGGCCAATTTCAACTATGCAATTTCCACTTGGTTTAAGCTACTTCCATAAGTAACCAACGACTAAAGTACACTCTCTTACGCTCTTATCTACTCCCTTACATCTTGGTAATTGCATTTGACCAAAAAAATTAGCTATGAACTAAAACCCTAAGTGAAACCCTCTTTAAACCCCAAATGGAATGCAATCGGTTAGCCCCTCTTTAGTCCAACCGAAACCCTTAGTTCCCCCAAGCTTCTTCCACAAGCTTTCATCCACTTACAATACCATACAATGGCTGACTTCCCACCTTATTTTTAGCCCCAAATAGTGGTTTAAAGAAAGTCAAACAAGTGACCAAAAATCCTCCTCAAATTCACACAACTCAACAGCAAGGAATCAGCGCTTTTGCAACAAACTTTCTTCTCCTTTTTGCAAGCAACCTTCACTTCATGTGTCATAGAGTTAAACCAACAAAGGGCGGCTCCTATACCCCATGCCACCCTCTCATTTTGTCCCACTAGCTTTTTACATCACTTTTCTTAAAGAGAAACTGAGTAAGCTTGGAGAGAATTTTTTACTGCTTGCTTCCCTTGAGTTCCAGCCCTTTGCAAGTCTTCTTCCCTAGCTTAAATCTCTTATATTTTATTAATTTATGATTCTTGAATACTTGGGAGAGTGATGGTTAGTTTTTATTGGAGTTTTGATGGTTGAGTGTTGGAGTTGGTGATGGAAGTACTCGGTTTGGATGCATGATGTTAAGCTTTGAAGTTTTTGTTGTTTTGAAGAAATGTTTTGTGAATGTCGATTCTTTGATGTGTTGGCATGATTTTTATGAAATTTTATGGTTTGATTTATAGCATATGAGGTTTTTATAAAATGGTTTTACATGATTTACAAAGTGATATAGCCGAATCCTTTAGAGTGAGTTTTGTTTGGTTTAGTTGTCATTTTAGCCTTAGGATCTTGATTCTATGGTTTTGATTTTTTAAAATATTGTTCTTAAAGCTTTGATCTATGGATTAAGTTGAATTTTTAAAGTTTTGTGACTTAGGTCCTTGTTGGATTTTTTATAAACATGCAAAGGGTATAGTTTTAACCCTGATTTAGAGGCTCTCGGGTTTAGTGATTATTTGGTGTGATTATTTACTATGATATGTTGGATTTGATATTTAGATCAATTTAGAACTTGAATGTGAGATATATGCATGTATAGCTTTAAGATTTATTACATGTGAATCACAAATTTAGTCTCTATGTTTAAGTCAAAAGCATGCTAAGTTTCGATTTCTATGTTTTCCATGCAAGTCAAGTTTCATTTGATGTTTAATGTGATTTTCAAGCATGTTATCAACTAGATTTGAATGATGAACATGTTAGAAGTAAGATTTGTGGACTTTTGGAGTCCTTGGACTAGACATGCAAGTTTTAGACCAAGAACACCAAGATTAGGTCCGGTTGGGTAATTCTTTGAAATGATGAGTTTAAGGTTTTATATAATGTTTAATTTCGTGTCTTGGCATGATTTTAGAACTAGAGATGTGATATTTGAGCTGTTAATTTCGTGTTAAGCAAGTTAAGGTGATAAATGAGCATGCAAAAACATGGTTTTTAGCTTATGTATGAATTGGCCTAAAAGAGTTTATTGTCGTAGGGTTTAGTTTTGTAAATGCTTAGCCCATATTTGGATTTATGATGAAATTTACATGAATTATGTAAATCTTGGTAAGTTTTAGAGTCTGTTTGCAATTTTCTTAAGTTTAGGGGCTGATTTGTAATTTTCCAAAAGTTCAGGGGTAAATTTGCAAGCCCAAAGTTAGTAAGTTCTTTTTATGATAATTAAGTGATAATTTCTAACTGTAGAACATCTCTCATTTCAGCCTACACTACTTTTACGCTACGCATAGAATTTTGTAAGTTAGCTTCTAATTTACCTATAGTATTTTATTTATGTAAGGTGATAAGGTTCATGCAATTAAATTCATGTCTTAATTATGTTTATTAAATTGAATTATTTTATGCCATGCTGCTATGTATATAATTCATGATCATTTGTCATATGTCACGACCATCATGTCATAAAGCATGCAAGCATGTCAAAAAATATTCTAAAGTCCAGCATGAAGAGTCAAGTTTACATTATGGCAACCCTATGAGACAAAACATCATGGCAACCCCATTAGACAATACATCATGTATAAGGAATTTTACTAAAAGGAATTTTTTGATAGGAACAAACCATTTCATTACTAAAAGGAATTTTATAAACATTTGTCAAACAAAATTGCTTGAACAAGAAAGTCTGGAAAACAATCACACCACATTGATAAACTCTCAACATTCCAAGCATAATGGGCAAGCTTGTGAGCTACCCAATTTCCTTCTCTATAAAAATGTTGTACTTGACAATCAACATACAACATTTGGAGCTTCCTGATTTCGTTCACTAGAGAATCCAACATACCTGCAAGCTCTATTTCTTTCTTAAGCACTTGCACGACCATCAAGCAGTCTGACTTAATAATTAACTTTCGGATTCCCATGTTTGCACATAGCTGTAAGCATCTTAGTATAGCTAGTAGCTCAATAGCTTCAAAATCACTCACATCATTCTCTAACTTGCTAGCTGCCAAAGCAAGTTCACCTTTTCCATCTCTAAGAACCAGACCCACCCCAGCTCTATGTATTTCTCCGAAAAAGTCTATTGAGCCCATTTGGTTTGATGTTGAAAACAAGTTCTGAAATTAATCTGTAACCAAACTATCCCTCATATCCCCCTACCACTCTCCATCTTCAGTCTAAAGTCTCCCTATTTTGTTCTTCTTCTTTCTATGAGATGCTTTGGTATGGAAAAGTTCTGAATTTTGATCCCCTTCCCCTAACCATAATGCCTTTGATCTCTACCTTCACATGGCCTCATCATGCTCTAACCACTTTTGAACATCATCCCTTGCAGCATGTTGTTCTTCTCTTCTCACACACAAAGGATCCCTTTCTTGTAACTACTTGAATCTTTGTTTGGCCTTTTGTACTTGCTTTTGAACATTGCCAAAACTAGTTCTATTCCAAGCTTCCAAACTCTTACCATAGTCTGAAATCATAGTCATAACCTCTTCCATTTTGTTTCGGCCAGTGACAACTCTCCATGTGTCTTCAACAATTTTATCACAACTTTTTTCCCCCAGCCACGTAGCTTCAAATCTAAACAGCTTCTTTTTATGCCTCTCAGTATGATCCCCTTCTAACTCCAACCAAATTGGAATATGGTCAGAATAAGCAAGAGATTTTGATTTTGATTTTGATTTTGGCGTTGAGGGATGGTTTGTTGGGATGTTGGGGTTTTTTTATTCCTGAGATTTTCAGATCTCAGGATTTATGTTTTTTGGTATTCTTCTGCTATAAGTGAAGGTTTTTCTAATAAAAGTGGTAAGGAGTCACTATTGGACATGTGACATCGGCTCTTTTAAAAATAAAATTAAAAAAAAAAAAAAAAAAAAAAAAAAAAAAAAAAAAACCTTGTCCCACCATGAATAACCCTAACTTGTGGAAACAGATTCCACCGCTAAGGATTGCCAACAAATCTATCAATACGTTCACTAATACTCGAGTTAGCCTCCGTTCCATTACACCATGTGAATTTGGGTCCACAAAAACCTAGATCCTACAGAAAACAATTATTGACAACATCCCTAAAAGCAGTCATCTGTCTCTCAAGACTTACGCTTCCTCTCGATTTCTCATGCTGATAGAGGATTTCATTAAAATCTCCAAATACCAACGATGCTTCATCCTCATTTCTACATAAACATCTAATTAAATCTCAAGCTCTGTATTTGAGACTAGAATCAAGATGTCCATAGACTCCTGTAACAAAGCACTTCACATTTCTACTACCTTCCTCCATAACACACACATCAATATGGAACTTAGAATAATTCAAAATAGTCAAATTTATATCCTTATCCCCACAAAATTGCAATTCCCCCACTTCTACCCTCACAATACACAGCTAAACAGTTACTAAACCCAATCTTGAACTTACAAGAATCAAAGTCACGTACCTTCACCTTCAATCTGGTTTCCTGAAGAAACACTATGTCAGGAGCTTCCTTCTTGATTAAATCTCGAAGGGTCCAAATGCCTCGTGGGTTTCCAAGCCCACAAGCATTCCAATTGAGGATTTGCATAGCTCTTGGCAGTGCTAGGCTCCAGCCACTACCGAATTGAACATTTGGGTATCCTTGGAATCATCCTCAGAAATCCTCTTCACATTCCTCCTCTTAATTGATCTGCCATTCGCCTCTTCATCCTCATGTTTCTCCTTTCATTTTTGGTTGGCAAGTTTCCGTTGGAAATCCTTTGATTTGGGAGAAGTCATTTTGTGAATGTTAGACAACCTTTTCCATTTGTGCCCCTCTAATACATTAGGTTTCCTGTTAGTCAGCAAACATGGGCCCTCCTCTTGGCTATCACTTAACCTGGGCCTTAGCCCATCAAGATGCCCTTTTTCCCCCTCCCTTGTCTCATTTAATAAGTCCTTCAGGCCCACTTGAACCCCTTCCTTAATAGCTATTTTGATACCAACATCCTCCATTAACTCCTGCAAAAATTTAGCTTCTGTTTCCTTTCCAGACGCAACCTTCTACACTCCAATATTCATGATATCTATGGATTTCAATGTCTGCATGTCTTTAGGGATTTCATTCTCACCACATGGGTCATCATCATTATCCTTGGAAGATTCCTTAATCAACTCACCCGTACAATCAGCTGAACGAGAATAATCACCAAGGTTTCCTCCTTTATCCTCTTCAATGGCGTCTTTCCTTTTTTTGAAAGCCGGAGAGTTTGCCAGGATCTTACATCCGATCTCACATTGCAGGTCCCGATGATCCCAACTTCTGGTTCCTTGACACTTGCTCACAACCAACTCCAATAGGGAAAACCATCATATTCATACATGCTTTGTCCACACTGTCATAGTTCACATTCCTTATGGCCATGACCCAAACTTCCACAACAGTAACAGAAATTGGGTAACCGTTCATAGGAAAAAGGGACCCTTATGGGATCAACAGAACCAATATTAATCATTTTGCCTCTTAACAAGCGTTGTGTAAAGTCAATATTGATCCTTACTGTCATAAATTCACTCCATGCCATTTCTCCCTTCTCAATATCAACTTCCATCACCTGTCCAATTGTATTTCCAATCAGATGACCAATATAATCATTCCTGAAAATTAACGGTAAATCATAAAGATCCACCCAGAACAACGCTTCAGTATTCCTTATCTGATGAACTTGCTGATGGCCTTCAACCTCCTTAACTAGTACCAATTGTTTATCAAAAGACCAAGGTCCTACCCTTATGACACTCTCCTTATCACACACATCTTCAAACTCTATCAGCATAATTGCTGGATTCAAATCTTTGAATATGATATTCTTGACCAACCTCCAAGCTTTCTTCATGGTTACTTTAAACGCCTCCGAATTGTAATGACGATCTATAAGGAGCTTCACCAGCAAACATTTACCCCCATAGATGACTACATCTTGTAGTTTATGAATTTCAACATGAATCTCCTCACTCCCCTACTTCATGAGAGAAAGTTTTTTGTACAACTCCTATAACTTCTCCTCCATGCTACACTATCTCACACCTACCTTTGTATATAGGCCGAGAAAGCAAAAAAGAAAATATTGTAAGTCGACAAGGAGAGAACCTCTACGCGAAAGAACCAAGAGGAAAAGAAAATGCATTTGAGTAGTAGCGAAAGAGGAATTTTGTATAAGCCTATCTTAAGTAAACAAGCTTGCCATGCTTTTCATAAGCAAGACCATATATGTCAAGTTTACATGTCATGTTACTATCAAGTATGCTTATTTATACTATTAATAGCTTAAGAGCTTTACGTATTGAGATTTATAAATCTCTTCATGATAGTCTCAACTATCATTCTCCCCAAATGGTAGACAATGTGTTAGGGATTTGAGAACCTGCATGCTCCCAGCTAGACGACATCGAACAGGCCAAGAAGGAGTCTCAGGGAGCTCATGGAGTTGATCCTCCAGCTTCTAGATTTTATTTTAGAACTGATAGCTGAGTTGTGCGCGTAACTTGGCATTTAGATTAGGTCTTTTGTTGTCTATAACAATGGAGTTTTATCTCAAGTACTATATTATTTTGTTTACAGACAAATTGGACAAATATTATGACTTTTGTTTATATGAATATTAATGGAAAGTGTTTATGCTTTGGGATTAGTATTTTGGTACATTGTGTATTGTAAAAGAAAATCTATCCGCTACGTTTATTGCATATTGTTAAAAGCATGCTAGATGCATTGCATTCTTAACTGTAATGAATGAGGGTATGTAATTTTGTGTTACATATCCCAACACTTCAAGCTTCACCAAATCCTGAGAAGAGTTTGGGGGCATTACAGGCTAGGCACTGGGTTGGGCCCAAGCCGGGTTTACTCCCTCTATCTAACCCAACCCACTTTATATATATATATATATTAAAAAAAGTTTTAATAAAACGACACCATTCTACCCCCTAGCATACAAACTTAACCTCTCTCTCTCTCTCTCTCTGAGTTTGGTTTTGGATGATTTTGGATTTGAGAGATAGTTTTGCTGGTGCTTTGGGTGGGGCAGACAACCATGCAGGGCCATTCGACCCCCTAGCATACAAACAAGGGCAACCGCGAGGCTAACCTCTCCCTTACCCCACCATGCAGGGGCAGAGGTTGCAAGTATTTTTTTTTTTTTTTAAATGGGATACTAATTTCATTGATTATGCTGAAAACAGCTCAAAGATTACAGTGATTGAATACATACAGGGCACTCTTCAATGTCATATACATCCTCTTCTAATTGTATGGTAGATTTAGCTAGCTTATGAGATGCTTGGTTGCCTTCTCTATGGATATGTGATGCTTTCCAACTTCCACAGCTTGACAGTATCATCTTTGCATCTTCTACTAAGAGACCCCCGAGACTCCTGTTCCTTTCTACTCCCTGCAATAGGTTGATGACTTGCTGTGAGTCCCCTTCTAGGTGGAGCTTTTTGAGGCCTAGTTCTATACAAAAGGTGGCTGCCAATACTGAACCATAGGCTTCTGCTTCCAGTGCTTTCCCTGCTAAAGGTCTTCTCGCTCTTAGAGCACCTATCACATGGCCTTGATGATCTCTAACAAGAACACCCAACCCCATTATACCTATTTCTGTAGTTAGGGCTGCATCCCAGTTGACCTTGTATGTACCTCTTGTTGGTTTCTTCCATGACGGTACTTTTTGGTGAACTTGCTGTTGGTCTCCCCTTTTGGAACTGTTTGCATCTTTGTAGCTAAGGATGTCTATTTTGGCTCCTTGTATAATGTTATTTGGATGTTTAAAACCCTTACCATGCAAGAGTTCATTTCTCCTAGACCAAATGCCCCTCATTGTGACAGCACACTCCTCAAGTTCATAATTATCCAGCTTTTGGTTCAACTTTGACCACACATTGAGAAAAATGTCATTTTGGAAAGACATCTTTTGGGTCTTGATACATCCCCGGTTCCATACATCCTTTGCTGCTATATAACACCATAGAGCATGACCAGAGGTTTTGGGTTCAAGTTTGCAAATTGGGCATAGACTATCTTCAATTACTTTTCTTCTTTTCAGATTGGCTAGGATGGGTAATGCTTCTTTGCATGCACTTCATATGAAATGCTTGACTGCAGGAGCTACTTTCATTAACCATAGCCTTTTCCACCTCCCTATTTCCATATGTTTTTGTGAATTCTCTCCCAGTTCTTCTGCCTCTAGTTGCTTTTGGTGGTGGTATCCACTCTTTACAGAATATAGGTCATTGCTTGCCAGGCTCCAAGTAAGTCTATCCTCCCTGCCTCTGGAACTAACTGGTATGGATGTGATGGCCTTGATTTCCTCTTCTGAAAACATTTCCTTGAGGATATTTTCATTCCACCTCCTATGTCCTGGTTGAAACAAATCACATACTTTTTCACATCAGCAGTCATATTCCCTTGAAGAAACCACTTTGAAATGAGGGAGGGATGGAATCCACTTTGCAGTCTAGATGTTGATGCTGCGCCCATCACCCACTCTCCACATGAGGCCTGATTTGAGTGTTTGCAATCCAGCCATGATGCTTCTCCATACAAAAGAGGGACCAGCTCCTGTTTTAGCCTCCAAAAATTCCCCTGCAGGGAAGTACTTCTGTGATTTTATGAACTAATTACTTCCCTACAATAATTCCCCTATAGGGAAGTAATAAAAAAAGGGGATCAAAATTTTTGCTAATACTCATTTTTCTTTCTTTTCTTAAGGGCCAAACTGATCGTGTGATTTTATATTGGCCCATCGCCACCCAAATACTTAAACAAGACAAACAGTTTGCATTTGTTCAACTTGTAAAACAAATGTGTCTTGTTCAAATTAAGGTGATTGAATCTTTACATTATTCATGTTAGGTTTGTGTGGACTCAAAATGAGCTTATATGACATTACCCAATTGACAACACTACTATGTAGACTACTATGTAGAGACCACTCTTAGCTAATGAAATATGAATATATATATATATGTGTGTGTGTGTGTGTGTGTGTGTGTGTGTGTGTACTCCTACAGTATCTTTTTTATCCAATTCGTGTTGATGCAAAATAAGTTACATTTGTTTTATTATAATATTTCGGATATAGGAGAGTGATAAATGAGATCTCCTATTGCCTACAAGGTAGAAGCTCTTGCAATTTGTATTGATTTTATGGGCCTCCAAATATAATCTTGGCTCGTCATTTTTTCATATAATATACGAGTTAGGCTCTTATTAGGCTTTTACAAATGACAGTAGAATCATTCCCTTCATATAAATGTGAGACTCGAACTATACCGCCTAGCAATGAAATGGTCTAATAAGGACACTAGAGATTTAAGTACAGAGATTGTAACCCCACCTTAATATAGAAGAGTACTCAATAAAATCATCCAGTAATTAAAAATAGAAGTTCTAGTTACAATTAGCTTTGAAGCAGAAGTTCTGGCTACAATTAGCTTAGAAGTATAAATACCACAAACACAAATACTTTTCAATTTTAAGTTTTTAACTTTTTGATCTAATCATTACAACTTTCTCAAACTTCCAAACAAAACACAAAAAATAATTCAACTTTTTCAAATCTCAAAATAAAAATTATACTAAAAACTTATATTATAAAAATATTTTTTAACTTTATAATATTTTATTTAATTGTTTCTCTCTCCTTTTCCAAAACTCCATAAACATCTTAACTCAAACCATTTTACTACTATTCACAAAATATTTTACTATTATTCACATATCATCTCATCTTATATCACTATCCAAACCAAGCCTAAGTGTTACAAATTGGAGGGGCTATATATGGCCTCTCCCCATTTGGTGCAAGATATAGATTTTGGCACAATAAATTCTTCTGTCAAACCAATATTTATCTCTCTAGTCTAGACATTTAAGCTGTGAAAAATGTAAGTACTGCTCAGGTTTTTATCATGTGACACATTCCACTATCGAAAAGATGATTTCCAACGAACACCTGTAGAAAACTGTGGAATAACCATACTCGATCCAAGGTTTGAGCATTGTTCTGAGTTATTTGGACTCAAGAGAAATTAGGGATGCTTAATTGGATGTGACAAATGAGTCGAGACATAACGTGACACTTTTCGGGGTATTGCTATGATGGTATTCTCTTGCAGAGATTTGGTATAATGCTTTGGTTTTTTCTTCTACAAGTATGCTCGGTGGTTGTACAGCCTAAGTGTTAGTATAAATAAAATTGAGAATATATTGAAAGATGCACACCTAAAGTTTTGCCTATTAGGTATGAGTGGTAGATGTAATAAGGGCCCTCTTCAACCGTTTGGCTTGACATATGAAATGGCTATTAGGTGTTTAATGGCTAGGCATTTAAGCCCAGGAGTTACAAATTGGAGAGGATATATAAAGTCCCTCCTCCCGTTGGTGCAAAATACAGATTTTGGTACAAAAAGCTCTCTATAAATATAAATATAAATATAAAAAAATAAAAAATAAAAAATAAAAATCTCTCTAATCCCGACATTTAATTGAGTGTTGCTCTAATTTTGTACCATGTAGCACATTCCACTATAAGATGATTTCAGATGAGTAACACTCGTGGAAAAGTTTGAACTCACTTCAAAATTTGTCATTTGAGGTAAATATGTCTGCTATTAATCTAGAATTTCTAACGTATCCCAAGCTACTAAAAAAATTTTAAACAATAAAAATAATTTGATGTCTACCCAGGAAAAAATAAAATAAAATAAAACTAAATCTTCAGGAACATAAATTAAAAAATACAGAAGAGAAAGGAAATAAAAGATAAGAAAATGGATATCAAAAGACACGCAACTGACGTAGACGGACTGACACAAGCTACGTTTCCCAAATCTGTATATCACACAACCAAAAAACCTACAACGCAATTGATAAAAGAGGAATGCTACCCATCATCCACACTATACACTTTATATATTAAAATATTATTTTTTATTTTTTTTATTTTTTTATTTTATTTTATTCTTATTAAACTAATTAAATTATTCTATTTATCATCCACACACTACATATTTATTATAGAAAAAATAAAATAAAAAATTAAAATAAGTGTGGTGTGTGAAGTGTGAGGATGACAAGAAGATTTTTCCTTGATAAAAAAAGCCTTTGACAAAATGAAAAAACAAAAACACATCAAACGATTCAACAAAATCTATTTTTTCACAAATTTTGAACATAACGAAAATGAAAAACATAAAGCCCAAAACATGTAAACCCACAACATACAAACGAACAACATACAAAAGGAAAAATTCTACTTTTTAACACATCTGCAAATCACACAACCTACAAAAACCTCTAATCTAGTCAATGGACAAAAATAAAAAATGACAAATGTGAAGATTAGAACATTGACATCAAAGAAGGAAATACAAACTGAGCTTGGATTTGCCACAGCTGAAAATGAAAAAGAAAAAAAAAATCTACAACATGCAAACAAAGGAAAAAATTTATTTTTACACAAATTTGTAAATCGAAAGAGAGAAAGCCAACAAACGAAATAAAATACAAAAAATCCACAACATGCAAACAAAGAAAAAGAATTTATTTTTCCACAAATCTCCAAATCTGAAGAGAGGAAATGAACACATGAAAATGAAATCAATAGAGAAGGCACAGAGAAGAGAGAAGAGAACAAACTACAACCCTCGAAAAAAATCGGCCTAAATGAGACGAAAAAAAAAAACACTTCAAAAAACAAACTTGAGGAGAGAAAACTAAAACATGAAAAATGCAAAGAAGAGAGAAACCGTAGAGAAAACTCAGAGAAGAAAGAAGATGTATAGAAGAACGGAGATGAAGAGAGAAATTGAAAACAATTAAAAAAAATTGATATCTACCTAGGAAAAAAAAAAAAAAACCTATATCCTCATAAACATAAATTCAAAAATACAAAAAAGAGAGGAAATAAAATATAAAAAACAAAAATAGATATCAAAAGATACACACAATAGACATAGACGAACTAACACCAGTTACATCTCCCATCACATACAAAACTGACACAGGCGCACTAATACAAGTTACATCTCCCATCAACTAACCCTAACCCTACGAAGATGAAAATATAATATAAATTTATAAGAAGATGAAAATATAAAATTATAAACTGAGTTTTCTTCAAATATGCTTTTGTAAACAAAAACCCTGGAAACCCAAATTCTAATTTTGAATCAAAGATGACAAAATTTAAATTAAAAAAAAAAACAAAAAAACAAAACTACAACCCAGTTGATCAACAAATAAAAGAAGAAAAGTTTCAACAAAATCAAAGAAAAAAAAATAACACATGAAAAAAAATTTACTTTTTCACAAATCTTGAAATTAAAAAATAAAATAAAAATAAAAAAAAAAACCCAAGAAAAGAGAGTACACACTGTTAATGACATGTTTCATACGCCTTTGGGCCAGACTATTCGGGAGCTTGGGTCTTCACTTATCTGCACACACAAAACTACTCCCAACTCCAGTAGCCTGATGGGTCGCCGGATGGAGCCTCCGGTGCTTAAATCAGTTTCGTTTAGAGGGAAAATCTCAAAGTATGGGAGTATCATTCAACTTAGCTTCCTCTGGTGCTCGAGGGGGACACTTATACCTATCCCCAAGGCAGCTCCATTCCCTACCCCCTCCTCTCCAGTGGCCTTTTCCAGAGCCCTATAAATGCGACTTGGCTTGGGGGTAGACGTCAAATCATACTATCCCATCGAGGTGGCGTGCTGCTCCTTCTTTGACGGGAGAGGTGTTGAGCGCCTCTTGGGTCTTGGCCCACCCGACCTATTGGCTTGACCTAAGTCCTCCTGAATTGGGGAGTAACTATAGTTATGTGGCTTGGAGTTGGATGGGCCTAGGCTTGGCCTTGGGCCGGATGGCATCCCTACCTGGGTTGGACCAAACTCATAGGAAAACTTTCTCCTAACAGTTACCCAGCCAATTCCTATCAGAAGACTTCGATGGGAATTTCAACAATTAACAGCTCCTTTGCTTCTTATACAACTCGGCCGGAATCTTTTTCCCTTCCTCGTTGCTTGATCCCCGAGGCTAGCGTGATGGCCCCTCTCATGGTCGGGTCCTCAATTGGGCGGATTGACTGTTCATTTTCCTCCCGAGTAATATGCTCAGATAGCCTTCTTATTACACCCTTTGTGATCCACATCATTTTGTCTGCTCTGTGGTTTGAAACTGCCCTCTCCACGTCCCTTTTCTGTCATTTAGAATTCGTCAGGATTCGGCAACTACTCTGCCCCTACCACCTAGGCATGCGAACCGTCTCTTGGGCCTCTATATATAGTCCTAAAGAAAGACTGTCCTGAAGAAAGGCTGGGTATCTATCGCCTCCAGACCTTCTACATTGCTCTGCTGTTGCTCTAGACCTTGGCCTTTAGTGACACTATTTTTCACGGCTCCCAAAAAGTCTACCCACCCTACTTCGAAGGGCTCGAGAGACCATAGGGCCACTAGGTCTTCTAGTCAGGCCTGTTTGCCTTCTGGATAGGGAGCATCGAGGCTCCCACTGATAGCCGAAGGTTTGTCAGGACTTTGTGGCTCTCCAAGGTGGTTCCTTCTGACTTGGAGAACCTACGGAGGGAGTTTGGCCTTTTAGAACTCACCATTCTCGAGGTTCTGCAGCTGGATGAAGGAGTTGTGGACCCAGAGGGATATGCCTACAAAGTGGCGCTATTCCCCTTCATGTTCGGCGACGGTCTTAGGTTTCTCTTTTGCATTTCGGTGCCCAATGTGCTAGACATGGTCGATGTGGCACCCGCCCAACTCCTCCCTAATGCTTGGAGAATCCTAGTAGCTTGCTGTGTGATTTGGCGGTGGGCCCTAGAAGAAGCTCGCGACACTTAGCTCGATCTCACTGGTAAGGAGTTCTTTCTCAATCACTCAACGTCAAAGAGGAGGGTTAACCTCTACTATTTTGTTCCTGCTTACCTCTTAGTTCTCTTCGAGCTGGAATATGACAGGAGGACCTTGGGCTCCAAACAATTCTTCTTCGTTTTGGGTCCCGGGTGGGAGTACACCCCTTGGGCAATCTATGAGACAAAGTAATCTCATTCGAGTGAATTGGGATGTGGTGCCTAAAGGGAAGCTCCCTAAGTCGCCGGCAATGCCTAATGAGGCTTGTCGCATCAAGATTATGCCAGAATGGGTCGCTGCCCACTCTAATGAAGTCTGGTCCAATGCACTACTGAGTGAAGGCAGTTTGTGGCAATAGCTCCCCTTGCATTTGGCTTTGAGCTGAGCTAGGTCTTCGATCCCCCTGGGGCCCACCAGCTGTCCGTCACATTAGCGATCAGTCAGCCCTCTAGTGGAAGGAAAAGGAAAGAAGCTGTGGCAGAGCTCCCTGGACAAGCCGGATTCTGATGATGATGATGGCCCCCGATTCCCTGTTCAATCCTCCGCTAGGACTTCCACCCACCTACAAAGTGGTGGGGGAGGGATTGCCACCCTCTTGTGTTCATGGGCGCTGCTTAGTGCCCCACAGACGGCTGGCGGGCCAGCGTTTCCCTCACCGGGTCGTACCTCTCCCTCATCTTCCTCGACTACCGGCGACCCGACCCTACTCTCCCTGGAAGGAAGGCACCTAGCTGCCTCATTTTTCAATGACTCCAGGAACTACTCATCTCAAAGTCAGTGGAGCTGTAGAGACGTGCTCAAGGCAGCCATTACAAGCCAGCTCAGATTCAGGCATCCTTTGGTCGATGTTTTAAGCTCTCTCGATCAAGTCTGGTACTGAACTCGCATTTTCTTTTCCCAGCACTCTTTCGATACTTTCATTATGATTTTATTGGGTGTTTGCTTGATAGGTCACTAGCCAACCGTTGACCTCGGTAGTGAGTGATCAGGGTGGGCCCGACTCTAGGGATCTTTGGCCTCTTTCTATGGTTCTCGCAGTCTTCCCTCTACCCACAGTCGACACGGGGATCCCTGAGGGCACACGGGTCTCCTTCGACCTTGTTGAAGCAGCTACACAATGCAGAATCTAAGTTGTGGGGGTCCCAGGAAGAAGTCACCATGTGTTATCTTGATATGGTGCGCAAGTCAAAGGTACGGGAGACCCTGGAGAAGATGCTCTTCAGTAAGAAGGAGGAGCTGGAGGAACTCTGAGTAGCGCATGCCTCTCTCTCCAAAAAGTATGATTCTACATTGTCTTCCCGTAAGTTTGCCGATGACAAGTTCCTGAAGATCAGCCAGGACTTCTTCAAGCGGGTGAAGACCATCAAGGCCCTAAAGGCTGAGAGGGAAGAGCTGAGGTTGATGCTTTGGCAACAACAGTTAGAGCTGTTGAGAGTGCGAGGGGTCAAGGACAAGGCGTGGCTCCACAAGTTCCTTTTTGGTAGGGAGGCACTGAGGGTATACCTATTAACAAACTCCCAATGTGAATTGCTTTTGTTGGACCTAGAGTTCCCAACTTCGGGCCCTATTGCTTTAGAGGCCATGGCTCTGATAAGGGTGGACTTGGTCCCTACTTCGTTTACGAATGCACCCAAGACTCCAGCAGCGGTTAGGATGCCTCTAGAAATAGACCCCGCTGATTCAGAGAATGAGCCACAAGTCGGCTGGGCGGAGGGAGGAACCCTTCGCTTTGTTACCCCCTTTTTTTATTCGCATGTATATACACATTGAACTTTTACTTTTGATACATTGGTGACTGTACAACCTTAGTTTTGGGCTGATTTATTTAATCTGGTTATGTTTGTGGCGTATGCGCCTCCCCCAACTCATACCCTAGGCTTTCCTCTTTACTTCTTTTCTTCTTCTTCTCTCTCTTTCTTCTTTCCTTTTCTATGCTTGTTGTTTTTTGTTTTTTGTTTTTTTGACGCTGCGTTGGTAGCAAATGCCACGTGTTCCTTTGCAGACGAATTAACCAATATAGACACGCATCTTTCTTTTCTAAGGGGACGCTTCAAATTTTGCTCTTCTTTTGCCCTTGTTGTATTTGCCTTTCAACCTTCCCGAAGGAATGAGTTTATGGCTGGCGTTTCTTTTGCAGACTCGAAAGGATTTCGACTAGTCAGTCGTTCACTATCCATCCATTAGTCATCCTACCTTGATGTTGTGGATGCCATTTCCCCCCACATGCCACGGGATCTATGCTGGAGGTTTTTGCAAGATTCGCATATGATCTGATGCAGCCCTTCAACGTGCATATACTCTGAACTCGAGATGTGAACTGTCATTCCCAGCCTATATATGGGTCCTCTCCCTTCGTCGCTTCCTACCAAATCTTCCTTCCTGCTGCTTTAAGCATTCTGAAATTCTACCTTCTCTCTTTCCCCCCTTACAGTAATATTGGTTGCTCTTAACTTCGATGGGTACCCTGGTTCAGGGTTGGCTTTGCAACGCCAAATCTTGTGCTAAGTTCTTATGGAGACATGCGCATGGCGGCCTCCTTGAGGCTTCCACGGATGCCCTTCCAAAAGTTATGTTGTTCTTTATTATTGGGAGATATTTTGAAAAGATGGCATGTCCCCAGCTTTGTGGGACAATCGTTCAATGGATTTCCCTACCTCAGTACTCCTCGTGCAGTTCGCGGTTCTTCCTTACATTCCCTTATGGGAGTTTTCGTTCATTCCCTTACGAGAGCTTTCCTTCGCGAGGTGATTTCCTCGGGGGAGGTCCATCATTCCATGAAGGGAGCCTTCGTTCATTTCCTTATGGGATATTTCCAGCACTGGAGAGCATACCAGCACGAGGTGCTTGGCCCGAAGGGAGGTTCGTCATTCCCTCATGGGAGCCTTCGTTCATTCCTTCATGAGAGCATTTACACTTAAGCTGCATGCTCTCGAGGGAGATTTGTCATTCCCTCAGGGGAGCATTTGTTCATTTCCTTATGGAAGCCCCGAGGTGCGTGGCCTTGGGGGAGCCTTAGTCATTCCCTCATGTGACTCAAGGGAGCCTTTGTTAATTCCCTCATGGGAGAATTCCAGCACTAGGTGTGCGGGCCCAAGGGAGGTTCTTCATTCCCTCAGGGGAGCTTTTGTTCATTCCCTCATGGAAGCCTTCCCGCGTGAGGTGCGTGGCTTCAGGGGAGGTTTATCATTCTCTCAGGGGAGCCCTCGTTTATTCCCTTATGGGAGCTTTCCCGTGCTAGGGAGCATTCCCGCGCGAGGTGCATGGCCTCGAGGTAGATTTTGTGGTTGAGTCGAGCAATTTGAGGACTATCCCACACTTCTCAGAATGAGACGTAGGGACACCCCAAACCACACCCTCCTCTTATAGCCATTCAGGAAGGTAATTGTCCCTTTGACGCAAGGGATGGGGTACCATTCGAGCAGCCTCAAGGCTAGACTCACACTCCTGCGCAGGGGAGGTTGGGATGGCTCGAAGCCAATCTTGCCTATTGACCCACCCGTGGAGGGATTCTGTTGGAGCAGTTTGTGATTGGACCTGCTCCTATCCATTGACATCGCAAGAAAGTGGAGTTATGACGGGGCCAGCACCGAGTCCACTCCTTGTCATGACAAAACAGGGTAATGTTCTGGTAACCTCAGGGCTGGACCCGCCTTCCTCCGCAGAGGGGGCTATCTAACTGGGGTTAGTTCCATCTATTGACCCATACATGGAGGTAGTCTGTTCAGGCATTCCTCGACTGGACCCGCTCCCGTTAAAGCAGTGGAGGTAGCCTCTTTCACTACTTTCAATCTCCTTTTCCGTTCATTTGTCTTGATCTTTTTATTTCTTACTTTTTTATTTAATTTCAATTTGAATTTTATGGTGTATTCTTGATATTTTTGGATTAAAAATTGGGTATTTTATTTGCTGTTTATTTTATTTTATGTCAATTAATTTTCTTGTTTCTTTAACCTTCTATGAAATATGCATTACAATTACATTTTAGATTAATTTTAGTTTATTATTTAATTTCCAGATTAATTAAAATTGTTTAGCGTAATTGAATCTTTAATTGTTAATTTTAATCTGTTAGTCTTTTACGTTCCATTTTGACACTAAAAACAATTCAAAAGTATGAATCTAGTTTATGACTAGTACCCTTTTTATTTCCGTTTCACTCTTTCATTCATTGTACATACTATCACTTTTATTTGTAAAACTTTTCACCATTTTATCCGAGTTTAGATTTACAGAACTTTCCCTGAGAAGATGATTTAGGAATTTTATTCCTAATTATTACTTGATATCTTCCTGCATTTGGGATAGCTTTTGTGCTACTCATTTTTGAGTGAGTCAAGTTTTTTCCCCCATTGCCGGGAATAGTAATTTAATTTAAATTTAAACTCGTTATTTTTTATTTTATTTTTTCATTTTTTTTTTCTTTTCACTATCTTATCTCTTATTACATATTTCATTTGCCATCTACCACTCAGTCACTTGAATCTTATTTATGCTATTTAGACTGATGTTTCATGTCATGGGTGAAAGACAGTTTAAATAGGTTGCTTAGAGTTACATCAAGCATTGAGAATAGTGTACACAACTCAGAGATAGATAGCTCTTCTGTTTCTTCTATGAGCAACGATATTGAAATTGAACAAACCATGGCTGCACCATGCACTCTTAAGGATTATTTGCAACCCACTCGCACCACTATACCTTCATGCATTATTTTACCCGAAGATGCACATAATTTTTCTATTAGGCATGGTATAATGTCAGTGATATCTTAGTTCCACAGGATGGATTCTAAGAGTCCTTACCAATACTTGACAGATTTTAAGTTGGTTTACACTAATTTTATTACTAGGGTCATTACTGATGAATTTATTAGACTTCGTTTATTTCTTTTCCTTTTTAAAGGATAAAGCAAAGATTTAGTTTAATTCTTTGAGGCCTAATTCTATCTCTAGTTGGTCCAATATGCAGCATGAATTCTTACAAAAAAAAAAAATTCCTTTTCATAGAACTCAGTTTTTGTAAGAGCAAATCAGTCAATTCAATCAGAAACCTGATGAGACTTTTTAGGCCAGTTGGGAAAATTTTAAATATTTGGTAAACATCTGTCCACATCATGGTTTCAAATCTTGGAGGTTAGTGAGCTATTTTTACATTGGTCTCACTCCAGAATACAAGCAGTTTGTTCAAACGATGTGGAATGGAGAATTCTTTAGTAAGGAACCCGATGAAGCACTTTCATTTTTTTATTATTTTGCCGAGAGCATACAACAGTGAAACACTGAGACTGATCGAGTATCGTTAACAGCACAGCCACTAAGGGCTATTTCTGAAGAGGGCATATATGAGTTTAAGGAAGACACTGATGTTCAAGCCCGAATAGCTGCATTAACTAGAAAATTGGAGGTCATGAAAATGGAAAAAGTGAAGGCTGTGAAAGTAGTAGAGGCATGTTCTATATGTGCTTATTTAAACCATAAAACCCAAGACTGCCTGATTATACCAATATTTCAAGAAAGTGGATCTGAGCAGATGCAATCAACTAACTGGGTTAACAGAGCACAAAATCAGCCTTTTTCCAACACATATAATTCGGGATGGAGGAATCACCCAAATTTCTCATGGAGAAATAATCAGCCTGGCCGGTCTCCACCATCTCAGCAACAGCCATTTCATTAGGGTACTTCTCAACACTAGTATCAGCCATATCAGAGTTCTCAAAGTTATTCTTTTGTAGCATCACTTGGATTTCAGTCTCATGTAGTTGCACAGAGTACTCAGCCTTAATCATCTGTAAAGAAGTCTCTAGATGACAGTATGGCACAGATGGCCAATACACTTCAGCAATTCATACAAATTCAGGCCACCACAAACAATCAGAACACTTAGGCCATGAATGAGTTGCGTGGCACCATTAATAAAATGAGCACGACATTGAGCACTTTAGAGAAAGGAAAATTTCTAGCACAACCTCAACCTACTCCTCAAGTATACAGGCAACAATAACAGCAAGTTCATAATATCTCAATGGATGTTATTGAGATAGCAAAGGTCGTTCTTATTTTGAGAAGTGGGAAGGAAATTCCCCAAACTGAGATGACCATGGACAAACAGGTAGTTGGTTCTAAACCTGAATATGTAACAGAGACTGATGAAGCTTAGAAAGAACCAGAGGAAGTGAGGCTCAAGTCAAATAAGCCTGTGAGTGGAGAGACTGAAACTAGTAGGGGGTACTAACCTGTGGTTCCCTATCCTCAAAGATTGGCAGCTGGCCAAAAGAACAAATATCACACTGAGATTCAAGAGATCTTCAAGCAAGTAAAGATTAATATTCCAGTCTTGGATGCTATACAACAAGTGCCTTCATATGCAAAATTTTTTAAGGATTTGTGCACAGTGAAGAGGAAGCTGAATGTGAAGAAGAAAGCATTCCTAACAGAGCAAGTTAGTGCACTAATATTGAGCGAGACTCCTCAGAAGTTTGGAGATCCCGGCTCTCCCCACATTTCTATTATGATTGGTGAGTCACACATCGGGAAAGCCCTACTTGATCTGGGGAGTAGTGTGAACTTGTTACCATTCTCAGTGTATGAGCAATTGGGATTGGGTGAGCTGAAAAAGACCTCCATCATGCTACAGTTCGCTGATAGATCAGTTAAAGTGCCGAGGGCTATAGTTGAAGATGTGCTTGTCCAGGTGGACAAATTTTATTACCTAGTGGATTTTGTAGTTCTTGACATGCACCGGCCAATCTCCATTATTCACTAAGCGCCTGTCATTCTTGGACACCCATTCTTTACCACTTCGAATGCACTTATTAATTGTCAAAGTGGAGTACTAAAGCTCACTTTTGGGAATATGACATTGGAGATGAATGTGTTCAATGCTTGCAAGATGCCTAGTGGATGTGATGATTTAGATGTGCATGTTGTTGATATGGTGTATGATTTTGATGTTTTTGAGTTGTTGTCAGTATTTGATTCCGAGAGTGCATCTGAGAATGGTTTTCCTGAGCAGTCTGAGGCTTTTGTTGAGACAATTCCTACATCATTAGAGTTGACAGAATTAGATGGCCAGTTGACAGAGACAACTGAGTCTCTTCAGTTATTAGATGTGAGTTACATGAGTAATAGGCGTAAGCCAGTCTTTGAAGCTCTTGATTTACCAGGAGTCATGAAGTCATCAGAAGAAAAAATCTCAATACTAAAGTTGAAGCCACTATCCGAGAACTTGAAGTATGTTTTTCTGGGCCTCATTGATGATACATGTCTAGTGGTCATTTCTTCCCAGCTCACTTCGAAGCAGGAAGCAGAGTTATTAACAGTGCCGAGACATCATCGAGGAGCGATAGGCTGGACTATTGCAGACATCAAAAGTATTGACCCTTCAATTTGTACCCACAATATTTTTCTGGAAGGAGATGCGAGACCAATTCATGATGCACAGCGAATGTTGAATCTTACCATGAAAGAGGTGGTGAAGAATGAAGTGCTGAAATTATTAGTTGTGGGCATCATCTATCCTATCTCCGACAGCAAGTGGGTATGTCTAACACAGACAGTACAACAAAATTTGGTTTAACTGTTATTGAAAATGCTAATGGTGAGTTTAACCTGACTAAAAAGGTAATGGGTTGGAGAATGTGTATTGACTGCCGAAAGTTGAATTCGGTCAGTCAAAAAGATCACTTCCTATTACTTTTCCTAAATCAGATTTTAGAAAAACTAATGGGTAATGCTTTTTATTGTTTCTTGGATGGCTTCTCTAGTTATTATCAAATTGCCATAGCACCAAAGGATTAAAAGAAGACCACCTTCACTTGCCCTTTTGGTACTTTTGCTTTAAGAAGAATGTCATTTGGTTTATATAATGCACCTTCTACTTTTCAGCATTGTATGATGAACATTTTTTTATATGCTTAATGGCATGTGTGAGGTCTTTATGGATGATTTTTCTATGTTTGATAAATCTTTTGATATCTGTTTAAAAAATCTTACTGTTGTGTTGAAAAGATGCAAGGAAAATAATTTATTGTTGAATTGGGAGAAATGTCAGTTTATGGTCAATTAGTGGTTAGGTACTTGGGCATTTAGTATCTAAACGTGGTATAGAGGTTTGACAGGGCCAAAATAGAATTAATATCTCAACTGCCTATTTCTAAGACAGTGAAGGATATTCGTTCTTTTCTTAGTCACGCTGGCTTCTATCAGCGTTTCATTCAAGACTTTAGTAGTATTGCAAAACTATTATATACTTTATTACAAAATGATACTACTTTTATTTGGACTGATGAGTGTCAGCATGCTTTTGAGATCCTGAAAAAACACTTAACAGTTGCACCTATTATGCAAACTCCTCGATGGGAGTTGCCATTTGAAATTATGACCGACGCTAGTGATTTCGCTCTTGGTGCCATTCTTGGCCAAAGAGTGGATAATAAGCTTTCGATCATTTATTATGCAAGTTGTACTTTAATTGATGCAAAGAAAAATTACACCACCACTGAGAATGAGTTATTAGCTATTGTGTTTGCCTTGGATAAATTTCGTTCTTATATTATTGGGTCTCATGTTATCATTTTTACTAACTATTCTGCTCTTAAGTATTTGTTGGTAAAGAAGGATGTTAAACCCAAGTTGATACGTTGGATCCTTTTACTCCAAGAATTTGATATCACTATTCAGGATAAAAATGGAGTCAAGAATATGGTAGTCGATCACCTATCACAACTGCAGCTACCTAATGTTTCTACATTTATTCCTCCCTTGAATGAAAATTTTCTTGATGAGCATCTTTTTACAGTGTTGCGCGCTCCATGTTTCGCAGAACATTGTGAATTACCTTGTCACTGACCGGATGCTGGAGCATTGGACAGCCTAGGACAAGTGTAAGTTTCTTGCAGAGGTACGATTTTATTACTTCGACACTCCTTATCTTGTTAAGTATTGTGCTGATCAGTTGGTGCATCGATATATTCTTGACGATAAGTTTACCTTTGTTTTTCACTTTTGCCATACTGGAGCTTGTGAAGGCCATTTTACAGCTAAAAAAATTGTTGCCAAAATTTTACAAAGTGGACTCAACTGGCCTAATATTTTTAGAGATGTGGAGTCTTTTTGCAAGGCATGTGGCCTAAACCTACCAACACTCTGATGTACAAGCACGAAAAGACTAAAGCGCCCTCACTTAAATGGACACACACGGACTGCACACACTCACAAAAGGATAAAAAAGACAAAACATGCCAAACATGAACTACACACATGGAACACAATAAAAATCACTATTCAAAACAATCCATTCTTATTATTATAGAATAGATATATCTATATATATATAATTATGTCTTTAATAATACCAAATAAATTAGCAATTTGATATATTTTTCAAATTATTATCATCTTTTTTTTTTTATAAATAGAGTAAACTTCATTTCAAGACATAACATCAGTTACATAACAGCATGATAAAACCATAAGGCATGACCCGCAAACTCAGGGACAGAGCCCCACCACATCTGAACATCCAATACATTCCATGCATATCTAGCTAAACTATGGGCCACACCATTGCCATCTTGGTATACATGCTCAATTATCACTTCATGGAAATGACTCATCAGACTTTTAACTTCCATAATTAAGTTGCCATTCACCGATGAGGACTCCTATGTAGATTGCAGCTCCTGGACAATAAGTAAACAATCAGATTCCACAACTATTTTAGGAATGCCCAAAGGAAGACACATTTGCAACCCCCTAAAAATGGCAAACAACTCAATAGTAGATGGTTCATGCACTTCAGGTTCCGAGACTGTTGCTGCCATCACTACAATGCCATTGCTGTCACGCAAAATCATCCCAATACCAGCCTTTCTATACTCTGTGAAGATCGCCCCATCAACATTTAGCTTCAGGAAATTAGGTTGAGGAGGTTTCCACCTATAAAAATTCCTTGCATCAGGTACATTTGCAAGCTTTAAGACAAAGAAAGACCTGTACAAAGAGACTGCCATATTAGCTACTGCATAAGGAGTGATATTCTCATTTTCCATCTTGAGCTTGTTTCTTCGATGCCACATACCCCAACATAGTACAAAGAAAAGAGTAAAATCAGCTTCACTATCGTTAGTCAATACACTCTTCACATTATGCTTAAAGCTTTTCTCTTGTTGAAACCGTAATCCTGTTGCACCAAAACGGCTCCACATCTCTGCCAGTTGAGGACAAAACAGCATTGCATGATTGACATCTTCCTCCCTTTCTTCACAAAAACAGCAGCCACCTTCCACTCCAATATTTCGATGTCTCAAATTTGTGAGGGTAGGTAGAATATTTTTGCCAGCACGCCATGCAAAATTTTTGATCTTCCGGGGCACATTCATCTTCCACAATTTCTTCCACATGTATTTATCCTAAACCCAGCTGGAAGATTCTGCCATTTCTCTCAAACTCAATGCTTGAAACAGTCTATAGGAACTCTTCACAATAAAACAACCATTAACTTCCTCTGTCCATATCCATTTGTCTCTACAAGGCAAAAAAGGCACTCTAATCTTTAAGATTCCATCAGCTACCATTGGATTAAAGAGAGTTCTAACAGTATCAATCCTCCAATTTCTTGTGTCTTGACTAATAAGGCTATCCACGGTTGCATCCTCTTGTGACTCCGGCAACCCAACATCAGAACTTCTACTTAAGTTTTTATAACCAGGAACCCAATAATCTTTCCAAATAGAAATAGAGGCATCATACCCTATTTGCCATCTACAGCCCTCTATTAGCCATTTCTTTGCCTCAAAAATCCCCCTCCATGCATGAGAGGGATGCAACCCCAACTTGGCCTGGAAAAAAGAACTATTTGGGAAATATTTGGCTTTATACATCCTTTGCAACAAGGACCCCTCATTTTGTAGTATTCGCCACCCTTGCTTAGGGCCAAATTAAAAGAGTGCAAACTTTTAAAACCCATTCCACCTCTAAATTTAGAAACACACAGATTCCTCCAATTTAACCAATGCATCTTCTTTTCATTTCCCCTTTGTCCCCACCAGAACCTAGACATCATACCTTCCAATTTGCAGCATAAACTCAAAGGGATCTTGAAATAGGACATAGCATATGTGGGAATCGATAAAGCAACTGCCTTGATAAGGATTTCTCTTCCTCCTTGTGACAATAGTTTCTCTTTCCAAACTCTTCTCTTTATTTCAGCAAAAGCAAGAGATATGGACCTCCCAACCAAATTTGGCAACCCAAGATACTTATCATAATGCTGGAAAGTTCTAACACCCCACATGTTCAACAACTCTCTCTATTGCATAGCTCCCACATTTTTTGAGAAAACCACAACAGTTTTTTCCTTATTAACCTTTTGTCCCGATGCCTCCTCGTATTTTTGAAACACCCCTTGAATATGTCCAGTAGTTTGTACATCGGCTTTACAGAAAATTATACTATCGTTTGCAAACAACAAATGGCTCACAACAGGGGCCCCTCGGCAAATCTTTACTCCCCTCACAAGTTGTTTACTCTCAGTATCCCTTAATAGAGCAGTGAGCCCTTCAGAACATAAGAGGAAAAGGTAAGGGAAAAGAGGGTCCTCTTGCCTAAGCCCCTTAATAGGGAAAATAGGACCATGAGGTTCACCATTAATCAAAACAGAAAAGGAAACAATTGTCACACATTTCATAACCAGCTTCACAAAACCATGAGCAAATCCTAATTTGAGCATAATTGTTTCTAAGAAAATCCACTCCATCTAGTCATAGCCTTGCTCATATCCAACTTAAGGGACATATACCCCTTTTTTCCATACCTTTTGTACCTTATGCTATAAGCACATTATCTGAAATCAACCTTCCCTTGACAAAAGCACATTGGGAAGATTGAGCCTATTAACTATTACCTTAGAGACTAACTTATACATCACATTACAAAGACTGATTGAACAGAAATCAGAAACTAACTCACAAGTTTTTTTCTTTGGAATTAGGCTAATAAGTGTGTGATTAAGGTCTCTAGGAAAAACACCAGTATTCAAAGATTCCAGGATAGCAATAGTCACAGAACTACCCACAATATGCCAATATTTTTGGAAAAAAAGAGGGGACATACCATCTAGGCCTATGGCTTTTGTAGGATGCATCTGCTGGAGAGCCACATTAACTTTATCAGCATTGTAAGGCTTAGTCAAATATGAATTCATTTCTAATGTCACCTTTTAAGATACACAAGCCAAAACTTCCTCTTCATGATGCTATGGAGTAGCTGTGAAAAGCTCAGTAAAAAAATCTACATTAAGTCTATCCCTCATGGCACCTTCCCTTACAACTCCCCTTGCATCCTTCAAGCCTTTGATAAAATTCCTCATGACCCAAGATCTTTGCTTCCACATGACCTCCTCCCTCTCAAGTCATAGTTGCAGCTCTTGTCTAGCTCTACTCACACTCATCCCATCCAGATACATTGCATTTCTATCTTGAGCTTACTGTAGATTTCTCTTGGCATTATCAAGCTTCCTAAACACATTCCCAAAAGACTGTTTATTACACACAGATAAGTGTTCCCCACACTGTTTCAAGGACTTCATCACACCATCCATGCCACCTCTACGGTCTCATTATTCTATAATTGATCAATAATCTGAGAACATTTTTCTTCACCCACCCACATAGCCTCAAATCGAAACTGTTTTTTTTTTTTTTTTTTCCTCTCTGAGGCTTTAAAAGCATATATTTTTTTAAAATAAAAGCCTATATTATATTAAAGATTTTTTAAGAAAAATCAATGTTGAAAAGCATAATTTTCTTTATGTAAAAGCCTATATTTATTATAGAAATTTTATGAAAAATGTTGAAAATCATACTCTTTTGTTTTTTTTTTTTTAAAAAAGCCTATATTTTGTGAAAATTTTTCTAAAAGGTAATGTTAAAAAGCATAACATTGTCCAGAATAATAAAATATATAAAAAATGAAAAACTAAAATGCATACAATCCACTAGATATTACATTACATTACAAAATATAAAATTATAAGATATGAGTTACATATCAATAACATAGTCTTCCATGTGATTTAATCACACCAAATAAAACTTCAAGTATATTCGTTGTAGCCACCCAAACAGAAGACAACCACCACATTGAATGCCTAGTATATTGTCTACAACCACCCAAACTGAAGAGTAAGAATGTATTTCAACAGAGAAAAACACAACCATGGAAAGGAACACTAAATTCTCCATTTACATAACTGGGTGAATTAAAAAAAAAAACAGAGAGAGATAAAACTAAGGATATAACAACTCCAACAGAATAGGTTATCAAGCCAATCAATTGGACAGCCTTGTTACACAATTGAATCTACTCGTGTCATGTATTGGAGCATGTTAATGCCATTTGTGAGGCTAAACGTTTCAAAGACAACAGAACCAATTTCTTCCAAAACGATGAACAAGAGAAAGAAAAACTTACATTACATCCCATTGAGTTTTACTAAAGTTGTTGAGCAATAGAGATTCTTCTGATATCATGAGCTTTAGTTCAGTAAAGAACCCCCTTGGAAATGATTTCTTAAACTAAAGGACCCAAAACAACACATCCTAGTTGGTGTATGATATTCCAATAAATTGACGAGCAGAATTGATGCACTTCTCCACTCGCCTTCATTTTGATGAGTACATAAATGGCTGCTTTGTAGGGCAAGTTGCAACTAACTCTTTTAGAAACAATAAATCTTTCATTTACTGCATTTATCTACAAGTTTTATTGTTTACAACTAGAATATATAAACATATTATTTATTATAAATTTAAATGCAGATATTTTTATGTTAGTTGATGTACTGTGTAACTATTTATGTTAGTTGGTCATGTGGCAGATAACTTTTACAACAGACAGTGATATAAATCTGAAATTGAATGTGATCCCAAGTCCATGTAGTTCACTTATATATAAAACTTGCACACTTGCAAGACCATTATACACAATCAGAAAATCAGTTTTCATCAGCAAATAAAACCAATCATACCATACAGATGCAAAAACAGAGAAGAAAGAACTAGTGTTAGAGTACTTACTGTATGATACAAGGTGCATGGAAATAGTACTTGCCATACTATTTTTGCTAAGGAATAGATCTAGATACTCATCCTTAAAATGCTAGCTGTCAACTGCAGACCGTAAATAATATCAGGTCTTTTACGCACACACTGATGATCCTTCTCTTACCCTAATTTGTCAGAAGCATGAACCTAAGAGTGAGTCAAGCCACTCAAGTTGGTCAATTTGAATGATCTATTCGGGATAATGGGACTTAAATCTTCTCTCTCTCTCTCTCTCTCTCTCACACACACACACACACGACCAACACACATAAAAGGTTGAAAAACCAAGTAAACAAAAAACCCTAGCTAGTTAGCATACATCACTGGGATCATTCAAGACAAGAGACAAAGATACAAGTTAGCAAAAGTCATGAAAACATATACTAAGCTAAGAGCAATAATTCAATCTTTTGAGAGGAAATATTATATATATATATATATGAAATAATATTAGGCTACCTCAAAGGCTCAGTGCAGTACTGACACATCTTTCCAGTGCTTGAGAAGATGATGAGCCCAATTTGGGCATCGCAAAGAATAGAAAGCTCATGAGTCTTCTTCAACATCCCGAATCGGTGCTTAGAGAAGGTCACTTGCCTTGTGGTCTGGTTCTCAATCCTCCTGATTGGTATCTTTCTGCGTCCCATTTCCAACACTAAATTTTTCCTATATGTGTTCTAGATAAATAAAAAGCAAGAAAATAAGAGGAATTATACCCATAAACAAAAACAAGAAGAAGGCCTTAGATCAACAGCTCTAAAATACTCCTCAAATCTTTTACTAAGATCTGGGCAGAGTAATGGAAAATGACCCATGTTAAAAAAAATAAAAAAGACAGATTTCATAAACTTAGGCTTACCGAAATGCTCAAAGATGGGGAGAGAGAGAGAGAGAGAGAGGCTTACCGAGAGGAGAAACGCCGGAACAGACAGAGGGTTTAGGCAGATCTGTGAGAGAAAACGAGAGAGAAAGATTGGGGGACTGACCTGTTGGGAGTCTTGGGCGAAGGAAATCACATCCCAGGGCGACTGGTTGAGCTAGCACACGTGCGTCTGGAGAGCTGAAGGGCGGGAGAACCAGAGGGGTGAGAGCTTCGCGTTCTTGCAGATCCTCATCATGGCCGCAGCGGCTACGATTTTTGTAGCTAGGGTTGAGAGAGAGAGAGAGAGAGAGAGAGAGAGAGAGAGAGAGAGAGAGAGAGAGAGAGAGAGCAGATGAGAGACAATCGAGGGGGGGAGGGGAAGGAGATGTAGAGAGACTGAATCGGGGGGGAGGGGAAGGAAACATAGGGTTTTTTTCTATCCTTTATATACAAACCCGATTAACATGGTTGTGAAGATGGAACCCGGATTTTTTACCCTGATCCGAACCGGATAAACTTGGGTTTAATGATATGGGTTCCAATCCGGATTTAATCCAGGCCGAAACCCAAAACCGAAATTTGGGTTTGCGGGTTCTGGACCGGGTCGGATAAAAATCCAACCCGAATGAATAGTCCTACACAATTGATTATTCCTCAACAATCTGTCCAATCTCTCAGAAACAACTTGGTTACCCTCTCTACCATTACACCATGTGAATTTTGGTCCTCCAAACCCCAAATCACATAAGGAACAGTCAAGAAGGACCTACTTAAATGCTTCCATTTGGGAATCAAGACGTGGTCTGCCCCCCCTCTTTTCATTTGAGTGCAAGATTTCATTAAAATCTCCACCTACAAGCCATGGGCCAGCCACATTAGAACTTAGTCTTCTAATTAGGTCCCAAGTCATATATCTATTACCCACCTCTGGGTTGCCATAAATACTCGTAAATCTCCATTCAGGCTTATCCCCATCCTTTATCAAAGCATCAATGTGATTCCTATAATAAGACTGAATATTAACGCTTAAATCACCTTTCCACAATAAGGCTAAACCACCACTTCTACTCATACATTCAACTGTAAAGCAGTAAGGAAAACACAATTTATACTTAAAACATTCCATAGCACCCGCCTTGAGTTTAGTTTCCTGAAGAAAAACCAAATTGGGATCTTCTTTCATGATTAAATCACGTAGAGCTCGAATTCCCTGTGGGTTCCCAAGCCCACAGGAATTCCAATACAGAGTTTTCATGGTTGCTGGCAGCGCTGGACACCAGCCTCTGCCAATACTTTAATTCAGACCTCATGGAGCTGGTCACCATCAACCTGCATGAGAACTCCACGCTTTTGCCTCTTCCCCGCAATAGACACAACCTCTAAAGAAGAATGTAGGGGTGCCTTCCTTTTTACAGCAAGACCTTCCTTCGGCACAAAGCCTTCCGTGGTGTGGCAAGAAACAAATTAAGCCTTCCTTTTCCACCTTCCTGTTATCTTGCTAAGTTGATTTGAAGGTCGAGATTCATCCCGTAAGCAAACCTTAGTGGAATCCATTACCTTCTCACCCAAGACCACAGACCTAAGCACATTGCCCCCCTCTACCTCAGTAAAGTCATTTGCAAGACCCACATCCAACAGAGTAGTTCCTTTCGTAGCCCAACCCATAGATTCGTCCATCTTCCCTCCCAATGTTGCTACCACCCTCTCAGATCCCTAACCGCAGCATTCACTCACCTCCGCCTCAGCAGGATTCATCCATTTCATCGAATTATTAGCCTTTAAATTCTTTGAAAATTCTAAAACATCAGCAACTAGAGGTTCCGTTACTATTGGAACAGTAAAGGCCTCGTCATCAGGGCGTGTATTAATGCGGGAGACATGGTTCTGTACACCCGCCGCCACAAGCGGTTTATGACGGCCTGACTCTGTGGGTTTCCCTCTATGACCAAGTCCTCGTAGCCAAACACCATAGGGAAGAGGGCCCTATTTCAGATCATAGCTACCCCGTCGATCACAGTCCTGCTGAGAATGACCAATTCTCCCACACCCATAGCAAAAATCAGGTAATTTCTCATATGAGAATCTTACCCAATAAGGTACACTAGAGCCAACACACAACTTTTTCCCCCTTAGCAAAGGCTTCAAAATATCTAGACAAATCCGAATCCTCATAAATTCGCCCCATGCAAGCTCTTCCTCTATTAGATCCACTTCCTCTACGATTCCCAGTGCACTTCCAATCAATTTACCCACAGTCTCATTTCAGGCCATCAGAGGTAGATCGTGAACTCGTACCCAAAAAGACGCATCAGTTAGTTGCAACATTTGGGCTTGTTGCGCCCCATCAAAATCTTTTACCAAAACCAACTGTTTATCAAACGTCCAGGGACCATCTCGAATCACTCTCTTTTTATCCTTAGCATCATCAAATTCTACAAGAGGAATTTTGAATCGAGATTCTGAATATGCATCATTTTCACAGGACGCCAAATCCTCCGCAACATCTGCTTCAAGGCTTCCTTACTGTAGTGTTTTATTGTCAGCAACTGGATTATCAAACATTTTTTGCCACGATGAATAGTATCACAAACCACCTCTTCGTCGACAAAAACCACCTCTTCCTCATATTCAATTAAAGACATCCGACCATACAGTCCTTCCAATTCATCAGCCATACTCCTCACTTTTGACCACCAAGAGAGACCGACACTTAAGAAGGAAGAAGCAGAACAGACTCACAGTGGGCGAGAGAGAAAACCTCCACTCACAATGGGTGAGAGAGGAAAGAAAATCAGGAGTCTCTTATTATCATCTTTTAATTTTTCATCATTCGGTCAATTCTGATATGACATTAGAAATGGACAAAAAATTATAAAAAAATAATAATTTAAAAATAATGAATAAACATCATTTCTCAATAACTACAATATCCGCAGATAGTCCATAATATTTGCTAACTAATTACAAAAGGGATGGGGTCAAAAGTATTGCTCGGAGTTCAAGATTCAAATCTTGTTTGACAATGCATTGCCAAAAACAAAATCAAACTCATCGAGATAATCGTCCATTACTTTTCCTAAGACTATAGTAAAATTCAACAGCTAGCCTACACAGATCAATCGATTTCTTCTCTCATAAGTCAAATGTCGTTGTATTCGTGACAGTTTCTGTTCTCAATAACATCAAATTTCGGCCTTTTCAAATGTGGGTGAGAAAAGAGACGGAGAACCTGCCATACCAAAACGACAATCGACATGACATATGATTACACCGAAAGAACGAATACTGGTCGGATACTAATCAAAATTGTGTTGTTTTTTTTACTTTTGTTGCCTTTTTAGGAATGATAAACGGACTTAATTTGGGATGTTTGGTAACTATTGTAATAAATCTTAACCTATTTTATTTTATTTCAAACTATCTTATTTGTTTTTTAAATATAAATATTTTTAAGCTAATTATATCACAATTCTTTTAAACTTTTAAATAAAAAATAAAAAATAATTTTATTTTTTCAAATCTGAAAATAAAAATTAGATTAAAAAATTATATTTTAATAATATTTTTTATTCAATTTTTTCTTCTCTTTTTCAAAATCTTAAAAATATTTAACTCAAGTTATCTCATTATTATTTACAAACCATATTACTATTATTAACTAAATTCACATCTCATCCCATTCTCCAAACATCGTTATATTCATCATCTTTAATAGAATTATATTTTAAAATAAAAATATTTATGTAAAACTAATATTATTTTTATAAATTATTTTTATAAAAAAATCTTCATTTAAAATATAGATAAAATGTTGTAAAAGAGATTTTGTATCTAAAAAGATTTTAAAATGGATAGACATAAAAAAAATATTTTAAGATATTTACTATTGTTTATGTGAATTGTCCTTATTTCGATGAAATGAACAATAGATTAAGGCTGCATTTGAATGTTGAGCTAAGTTAAGATGAGTTGAGTTTTTTATGAATAGTAATAAGTTGAAAAGGTTGAGTGAGTTTTGTAAAACCCACCTAAAATGAGTTTAGATTTGTTTAGAAGTTAAAATGAGTTTAGAAATATTTATAAGAAGTTAAAAAATGTTGTGAGTTCCATGTATAAAAAGGTGTTGAGTTGAAAAATGTTGTGAGTCTTACGTGTAAAGAGGTTCTGAATTGAGATGAGTTTAGTAATTTGAGAATTAAGTGTTTTGATGTTTCACTCAATTTAAAATTAAACTGAACTGAACTCAGTTGAGTCTAACAACAAAATAAGACCTAATATTATGTAACTCACTCTTCAAGGATGACTTTCCTAACCTCTTTTGGATAATAAGACTGCGTTTGAATATTGAGATAATATCAAATAATTTAAGTTGATATGTAAATAGTAGTATTTTATAAGTTCTATTCATATATGTTTAAATGTAAATAGGCCGTTGAGATGTGTTTGAATATATGAAATAAGTTGAAATGAGTTTAACTTTTTTATGAGAAGTTAAAAAAATAGTGAATTACATCAATAATTAATTTTGAGATGAGTTAAAATCATTCTAACAATCAAACATAGCCTAATTTTGTGCATGCTATCCTAATCTAGAGGAGATTATGAGTTAATTTGAGCTGAAATTCTCATGTGATTCATCCAAGACAAATGAGTATTTCATTTAATTTGCGGGTTATTAATAATGTGGATATAATAGACGTGAAAGTTAGGTTAATTAGTTCATCCAATCAAATCAAGCTAATTTATTCTCATGTGCCTTTGAAAGGTAGATATCAAAGACGTCACACTAATGGTTGTGGTTAGTTGCTCAATTTACACTTTAAGATTTTTTATAGCAGCTTCAATGTTGCTACAATGAGTCTCAATGTTGTCTAACCGTGAATAAGTTTTTTTAAACCTTGCATTTTTCTCTTAAACAAAGAAAATCATGGCATCTTCAAATGATATTTTCTTCTCGCTTGGTTGACTATCAAATCCTAGAGGATGTTGCAGCACATTCTTTGTATTTTCATAAGACAAATTCCCATAATTTCGAAACCCTGGATGGTAGTAATTTGGCATAGGATTACCATGATAGTTGTAGTTCCGATTGTTGATGTATTAAACTTGTTCTTGACTCACTTTATTACTCGAAACTGTCATACTTATAGTTACAACATATTCTACATCTTGTTATATCCCTTGAGTTGTCAAAACTAAGATCTAATGGGATATTGAAGTAACTTGAGCTGAAAGGGCTGCTAACGACTCCAATTCATTAATCCCAACAACTTTTTTAGCCATAGTTCTTTTAGTTGACCATTGATAGTTGTTTAAAATCATTTCTTCCAAAAGATATGTAGCACCTTTAGTTGTTTCTGATATCAAAGTTCCACCAAAAGCAGTGTCAACTATGGTCCAAGTTTGCCCATTTAACCCATTATAGAACATCTAAACTTGCAACCAGTTCAGCAATCCATGTTGAGGGTAACGTCGAATCAAATTTTTATACCTTTCTCATGCTTCATAGAGTGATTTGAAGTCATTTTGCTTGAATTGACCAATCTCACTCTTAAGTTTGGTTGTTTTTGTAAGTAGAAAGAATTTAGCAAGAAACGTTTTAACCATGTCTTGCCAGCTATTGATACTTCTCGATTATAGAGATTGTAACCAACCTCTTGCCTTATCCCTAAAAAAAGAATAAAATAATCTCAATTTAATAGTGTCTTCAGTAGCACCATTAATTTTTACAGTGTCACAAATATCCAAAAAATCACCAAATAAATATTGGGATTATCAAGTGGTGATCTGCTGAATTGGGCTTGTTGCACCATACTGATTAAGGTCACTTTGAGCTCAAAGTTATTAGCATTGGGTTGGCGTCTTATACCCGAGCAGTTGTCATTTACAACTAGCCGTATATAATCCTTCAAGGTACGTGGTTGTGTATGATGTTGTCCGTCAGTCATGGCTAGTACTTTTTTCTTTTTTTGTGATCTAAAAGTTCTTTCAATCTCCAGATTAAAAGGAGTAATGTCACGAGATATAGCATGACGCATCCAACGTTAAAAACACACATATATAACAAAAATAAAAATAAATTAAAAGAAAATTCTAAATTAAAACCAAGATTGCTTTGTATCGATATTGGCAAAAATAAGAATAAATCAATCCCCACAGTAACAGTGCCAAAAACTTGATCAGTACAAAACTGTAAATGCACAGTATTATAATTTTATAATAAAATGATGAGAAGAGTATCGTATCAAGGATTGGTAACTCACTTTTAACAAATACCAAAATTATAATAATCTCGACTTTATTTAGAAAAGTCATTAAGGTTATTTGTATTTACAATTTGAAATCAAATCAATTCAAAGAAAATATTCAAAGGAAAAAAAAGTTGTTGTTCGAAGATCAAATTTATGAGAGAAAGAACTTCTAGGAAATCAATTTCACATAATCCCTCACTATACTTTACTCATCTAAATAATGGGATTTAATTCTCTGTTTGTTAGCAAAATCTTCAAAATCATCCAAAAGCCTCTTTCGATAGTCAATGGATTAAAATATTCTTGTTTATTATTTTACACAAGAGTATATAAATTAATAAAGCAAAAAAGTATTGAGACCAACGATTTTAAGACTACATAGGTTAGTCAAAATATCTAATATTTATTCTATAATTTCCTCTTTCAATAACAAATCACAAAATTAAAATCATCTAATTAATGATTAGTTAACTAAAAGTAATAACCTTAAAATAAATCAGATAAATATGAAACTAAATTAATATAGAAAAGTAAGTATATTTTAAAACTAAATTATATCGTTTTTTTATAATAAAAAAATTAATTTATACTATCTTTTTCTGAGAAGTATAAAAACAATAAACACTAAAAGAAATACGCTCGCAATCCCGCGGCATTGTTCTTCAATTTTTCTTGAAGTCCAATTCCGTCGGCCGCATCCCAGGTGCGTTACGTTCTCCAAGAGCCAAGCCAAAAAGCAAAATAATTTTTTGCTTGCTTAGTTTTATGCGTTCAAGTCAAACCAAAGGGCCCCACGGCTTGAAACTCCCATAAATCCAAACTGCCAAAGTAAATCTATCCCCCACATGTGGTTCTATGTAATGTCTTGCTTTAATCTTTAGCGTGCATCCAAAACGTTTTATCATTCTCTGTTGCGTCTCGCAGGAAATCCTTTCGGCCAAGTCAAACCCAGCTACACAAACCGAAAATGCAGCTTACGTGCATTTCGTGCGTCCTAAAATCCCAACAACCCAGTGTCCAAGTTTAAACCAAAATTAAGCCCAGCGAAACTGCCAGCTTGCGTCCATCTCCGTAAATAACAAGGAAATTATTTTTTAAAGTGTTAAAACTCCTATTTAAATGAAAAAGATATTTTAGATGATTGACTGTTAAAATTAAGATATTTATTTTTTAAATTATGAAATAAAATTATATTAAAGTTAAAATTTAAGAAATGATAAAATAAATTAAATTATGTAAGTCATCATATTCACAAACCATATTATTACTATTAATAAAATTCTCATATCATCTTATTCTCCAAACATCCTTATATTCATCATCTTTTATAGAATTATATTTTAAAATAAAAGTATTATGTAAAACTAATATTACTTTATAAAAAAATCTACATTTAAAATATAAATAAAATGTTGTAAAAGAGATTTTGTATCTAAAAAGATTTAAAAATGGATAGACATAAAATATATTTTAAGATATTTATTATTGTCTATGTGAATTGTCCTATTTCAATGAAATGAACAACAGATTAATTTTGTGCATGCGATCCTAATCTAGAGGAGATTATGTGTTAATTTGAGTTGAAATTCTCATGTGATTCATCCAAGACAAATGAGTATTTCATTTAATTTGCGGGTTATTAATAATGTGGATATAATAGACGTGAAAGTTAAGTTAATTGGTTCATCCAATCAAATCAAGCTAATTTATTCTCGTGTGACTTTGAAAGGTAGATATCAAAGACGTCAAACTAATGCATTTACCAAATTTAAGGATAAGGTCTTCGTCTTTTACTTTTTCTTTTTTATTTTTTATTTTTTAAATAATACTACATATAATTACAAGATATGCAAGTATTGTGCAATCGTTTTGAAAAAGAGTAAGGTTTATTATTAAAAATTATTTTTTTTATATGAATTTTATATTTATTTTTTTTTTAAATTATTATGCAACTCTTACGTACTCAAGACTGACACTAACATTTCTCTCTCTCTCCTTTTTTATTTCTTTTTTGGTCATAAACACTTTAAACTTTTGAAGCCAAATTATTAGGGTTTTCTCAAATCAGTATTTTAAATTAATTATATTACTTTAATCATTTATTAGAAATGATAATTGCAATCTTAAATACGCAAATGTTGACAATCATTTTTAAAAAAATAAATAAATACGGGATACAAATAAAAAAATTAATTTTTTAATAATATACACTATATTTTTTTAAACGACTACACAGTAATTGCGTACTCTATAACTATAAGTAGTATTACTCATCAATTTTTAACTAATTAATTAAAAAAACAATGATGAACATTGACCAATTAAGCTCACGAAAATCCATATGCCAGGAACATATATAATTGACAACATTTGAAAATAATTACCTTACCAAGGAATTTGGGCAGGAGGCCATGCAACTTAATTATCACAATGAATCACCCTGACAAGTGTTAACGATAGCTGAAACTGTAAATATTACACAGATATTTTATAAAAAGGTGAATCCTACGAGAAAATATTAATTTTTATACCATTTTTCTTTTAATAATAGAGTCTATATTTAAAAACAATTGTATAAAACTCATATATTTAACACTTAAGCCCGGTTTAGGAATACAAATTATCTCATTTTATGTTAAAAATTATTATAATTTTATTTTCAAACATTATTTAATCAAAAATACTTTTTAATTTTTTCATCTAATTATTATAATTTTTTCAAACTTTTAAATAAAACACAAAAAATAATTCAATTTTTTTAAATTACAAAACAAAAATTATATTAAAAAATTATATTCGAATAATATTTTTATTCAATTCTTTTCTCTCATTTATCAAAATCCAATAAAACATATTAACTTAAACTATTTCACTACTACTCACAAATTATTTTGATACTATTTACTGATTTCTCATCTCATCTCATCTCATTTTCTAAACAATATCTCATTTCATTCTTAGGCCTTACATACATCAATAATATTTCTACAAACACTAAGACCCTGTTTAGTTTCATAGATGATCTCAAGTCATCCCATCTCAATAATCAAGAATTATTTAAATATATATATTTTTTAATTTTAAAATTTTAAATTATTAATTTTTTTTATTTCATTATTATAATTTTTTTAAACTTCAAAATAAAATATAAAATAAAAAATAAATCAAATTATATAAAACTCGTTTCTAGCAAAATAACGCACAGCTTTATATAAATTATATAAAACTCGTGAGTACGCAACTCGTTAGGTGCATTAAATTCTCGTAAAACTCGGTCCCCTTTGGCATTTATTACATGTTTTCACGTCCGTCTTTTCAACCAAATAATTAAATAGTATAAAAATAATAATAAATTATATATTAATATGTGTGATAGAATATAATAAATAGAATTATTTTAAAGAAAAATATAGGAGCGAGCTAAGCTAGCTGAAGCTGATAGAATGGAGTCACGAGCCGGAGCTGCCCTCGTGCATAGAGGCAGGAATATATCTGTACATGGAATCGCTGTAACAACGTACGTCGTATGGTCGGCTTCGCTTGGGAAGGCGTCGCTTGAATGTGGCACGTGGCATTGTGACGTCGTCGATGACAGCTAATATGCAGAATCCAGAAAGCTAGTGCAATTTAATGAGAGTGAGAGAGAGAGAGAGAGAGAGATGTGCCCGGGGACACGTCTACATTGAGATAAATCTCGGACGGTGCCAAATCCTTGACTCTTACCTTTTTTTCTCCCAACAAATACGAAAGTATCGTTACGGCCAAATAAAATACAAGATCAGCCTAAAATTAGTATGCTGAATAAAAAATAAAATAATTTCTATCATACACTATAAATTATTTCCCTCTTAAAGGCTTGTATAAGTAATGTTATATTTTATATTTTTATCTGATTATTATATAAAATATGATATATTTATCATCATTAAATATCAAGAATTATTTAATAAAAAATTATTTAATAATAATAAATATGTATAATTTTATATAGTAAGATAAGAGTAAAATAATTGTATAGTAGATAAAATTTTCTTTTAGAATACATGCATGAGTTTGAATATTTTTTTTTAACTCTTTACTGCATCTCTCTTGTGGTTCTTTACTCTTCCTCTTCGATCCTTTACTATTTATACAAGTCCGTCCACCCCCCATATCAAAACATAGTATGTACATGACCTCTCTGTCTAGATCTGATCCCTCTCTACGTGTTTTTCTCGTTTCAACCAAAATTAGTACATAGTACCTAGAACAAACAACACGTACTAGCTAGCATAGCTCGATCGTTGCAGAGCATGGGAAGAGCTCCGTGTTGTGAGAAAAATAGCCTTAAAAAGGGACCATGGACCCCGGAGGAGGATCAGAAACTCATGGACTACATTCAGAAACATGGGTATGGCAATTGGAGAACCCTACCAAAGAATGCTGGTATTTTCAGAATTCTTCAACCGATCTCTTTACTACTCTTCTACATATATCTTTCTTCTTTTCTTCTTTCATTTTTGACCATTTTTCAATTGAGTAGGACTTGAAAGGTGCGGAAAGAGCTGCCGACTTCGATGGACTAACTATTTGAGACCCGATATCAAGAGAGGCAGATTTTCTTTTGAAGAAGAAGAGACAATTATTCAGCTACATAGTATATTGGGCAACAGGTAAGCCTTTCTTTCTACGTTTAGAGAAATATTCAGTAACTATTTTGAATGCCTCGAACTTTGAGATTTTGGGTCATCAATCTCGGTTCCTCAAAGTACCCTTTTCTTATTTTTACAACCATATATGTTTGGTCGTCATAGGTGGTCTGCCATTGCAGCTCGCTTGCCTGGAAGGACAGACAACGAAATAAAAAATTACTGGAACACGCACATTAGAAAGAGGCTCCTACGAATGGGAATCGATCCGGTTACTCACAGTCCACTCCTCGATCTTCTTGAGCTCTCCTCAATTCTAAGTTCATCTCTCTGCAATTCATCTCAGATTCACATGTCATCGAGGTTTCTTGATGTTCAATCTTTAGTGAATCATCCAGACCTTTTAAGGCTAGCCAAATCTCTAATGTCATCCAGCCGTGAAAACCCAAACTTGGTTCTTCAAAATCTCCATGAAAACCAGCTTTGCAGTTCCCAAAAACAAATTGTCCAACCGAATGAACTTCTAGAACCTGTTCAAGAAATTCCACCATGCAACAGATTGTCTATCTCCTGTGTTTCATTCCAAAGTGATCAAGCTCAAGCCGGTTTGGAGCCCAATGTGGATTTGTTCCCATCAAGTTTCACCGATTTCAGCTCTTCCAACTCCCAACCAACCGAGTGGCAAAGCAACGGGATGCTTGCAGATTTTACTGAAGATTATGTTCCTCTACCAAGTTATTATCATGGGTCTGAGCATCATCAAACTATCATGGATCCTTCTTCTGAATCATCAACTTTCCACTCCAACAACGGCAACCAGAATTTCAGCTTCACGTCAGTTTTATCGACACCTTCATCGAGCCCAACACCATTGAATTCGAATTCAAAATATATCATCAATAGCAGCACTGAAGACGAGAGCAGGGAGCTAGAAAGCCATTGCACCGACATGTTGAAATTCGAAATCCCAGATATCTTGGATATGTTAATCAATTCGTGATGTAATGCCAACTGATGGGGAAGCTAGCTAGGGTTGTTACAACTTTCTGGAATTTGGGTTTGGTCATGGAGTACTTGATGATGTTCATACTTTGCTCATATAATTAATTTCCAGCGTAATATATGGTTAATTATTAATCTTACCGTATCAGGAAGGGAGATCTCTAGCTTTGTTGTCTAGCACTCGATCTGAAGTTTCCCTTTAGATATGTCAACGTACTCCTTTCTTTCTCCTCGTTTCCTTAATCATGTTACCATCAATATTACCAGATAAAATCGACTGTCAATTAAATACTAGCTTTGTTGTCTAGCACTCGATCTGAAGTTTCCCTTTAGATATGTCAACGTACTCCTTTCTTTCTCCTCGTTTCCTTAATCATGTTACCATCAATATTACCAGATAAAATCGACTGTCAATTAAATATTGAACTCCAGTTGAAAGAGAAAGATTATAAAAAGAATTTCGTAAAATAAATTTATAACTTGATTAAAGTATTATATAAAATCATTATAAATTTACATGATTTATAAAAAAAAAAAAATGAATTAATCAAATGGATTGTATCAGGATATATATATATATATATAAAATAACATAATATTATATGGACGAACTTATGTCTTTCAGCGACTCTCATGGCCGGACATAGAGAGAGAGAGACTACGTACGTATACTATGGTTCAATGATCCCCGACAGTGAATATATAATATTCCGGCGATATGGCCGAAGAAAACAGCCGGCAGGAGCAGGTGGGGGTGACACCAGTGCTGCCACCTGTAAGGCTGTCTTTTCCGTATTAATAAAGTAAGAATAATAGTAAAAATAGTAGTATTTACATTTAAAAAGTTAATTATTTATTATGTACATATCATATTTATTATTATTTTTAAAATATTATGTGATACTTATAAAATTCATGGTTAGAAATATGATTTATGATAAAGTAACGTGTGCATGGGCACTTAATGTTAATGGGTGACTTTGACTAGAAAGGGTCCTAGAGGATACGTGTCGTGTTTTGAACGATCGAGCGATGACTCCAAATAAAACAATGGAGACTGCAAAGAAAAGTTATTCGCTTTATTGAAAAATCATGGCGTGGCTGATCTTGTGCATGGTTTGCGATTTTTCTTACTTTTTTTCCTTTTTTTCCTTTTTTCTAAATATACTTCTTATATATTAAATAAAAATTAATATTTATAATAGTAGAGTGTGTAATTATAGCATAATTTTAAAAAAAAATAAATAAATAATTTATATAAAAAATTAATTTTTTAATAATAAAATTTATTCTTTTTTAAAATAATTATAACGCACTATAAATTTTTATTAAATTAGATTAAATTAATTGCTTCAGCGTCAAATCAAGAGTCGGTAACCATATATTAAATTAAATTAATTGCCTCAGAGCCCGTAAAAGAAGATAAAAAATGATTGGCTCATCTCTTGGACCCTTGGTACACGCGGGGTCGTGATCATTATATAGATGGGTCCCATTTAAGAGTTTGGGTAATGGGATTACTTGGTTGACTCAGTAGAGAGAATGGGCCTTCCGGTCACCTCAATGCAGTAAGAAATGGATGTCTCGTATCAGTTACCACTTACCACCTCACCTGGATATTTATCCATGCACTGACGAGATGTTTGCGTAGGTATGTGTTGGAGTCAAATCAACGGAATATAATTTACTTTTAAGATAAAATTCAGAAGTCAAGAAAAAAATAATAATAATAAAAGAATTTTATAGATCATATTACCATCATTTTTTTATCATATTAAGTATGATAAAATATATTTATCATTATTGAATAATCATTTATGACATATTTTTTTATTATTTAATAATAATAAATAAGTCATATCTTATTTAATAGAATGAAAATAAGATAAAAATATAGTGTATAATATTACTTAATAAGATAAGAGTAATACCATCTACCACACCACTGTCCTATTTACATTCTACTATATATGATGTGACGTATTTATTAACATTGATGATAAAGAAGCATTCAAGTGAGATAGTAATATGGTGTATAGAATTTTCTATAAGACAATACAAGTTGACTCAAATTTTTAAAATAAAAAATTTTATAAGTGAGATTCAATCACTCTAAAAAAATAAATAAATCTCTATAAAATGAGGAGATCTCTACAACTAAAGTCTAAAGGGCTCTCTAGACGACTTCTCCAAATATAGACTCCATCATGCACAGTGACCCCAAAGGATTTTTTCTCAAGGGAGCCATCATCTTCAACTTTTTGAAATCCTAAATTTCTTTATTGTATTGTTAGATAAATAAGGCTATAAGAGATTGTAAAATTGTCCATTATAATGCATTTTACCCCCAAACAACCTGTAGATGTAGGATTAGACCATACCACATAAATATTTATGTCTCTTTTTATTTATTTATTTCTTGTTTATTTATTATTTATTTTCATGGATGAACGTGAAAAACACTATATCAAAGCCCGAATCACTATCTTGGATTGAGGATGACTCTTTCTTCTATTATGACTTGTTGTGCAATTTTTAGTATTAACAATTGGCGCCGTATGTGGAATTGACTTATTATCTGCATCGAAAATGAGAGAATGATGATTCCTCAGCCCATGGGATCATCTCCAAATTATCAAATAAGATATTTAAATTTTAATCTATTATTTTTCTTTTGATTTTGTTAACCCTATTTTAAAAAAAATGGTAGAGTGCATGGCATGCATTGTGCACGTGACAGATGCATTGTGCACATGACAGATGCACTTTGTAGTTGACAAATGCATTGTGCATGCCATTCACGATGCATGTAAGGGGTGCATCCCGTCATTTTATTTTGCAGCTTGCCACCGTCATGCATGCTGGCGAGGTTTGGCTGCCCAGACGGAGAGCTAGAAAAAGGTCACAAACATCTTACAGCTGGTTCATTGCCGTCGAGAGCCCAAAAGCTGGCGAGAGACTAACCAACTAGCTACCCGCAGCTCGGTAAGGCCACCAACAGGCACAACTGGACCTGCTGGCATTTTCTACCTTTAACGAGGTGGTCCTCGGTAGTGGAGGCTTGGCTCGTTGTCACCTCTTGCCACCATTACCAAAGTCCGCTGCACAAGTTACTTAACTAACACCAACACTACAACATGCTCACCAGCTCAACCCAACCGTGAGCTTGTGGAACCACCCACGACCACATTTTGAATCTCTGACACTCTTTGTAGCCATTACACTGATCCCCATCCATCGACCGAGTCAATCGTCAAGCTCCTCGCAACCATCACCGCAGCACACCACTAGATGTAGCTTGAAGACTTCTCTGCACCACCAACCCCCTTCAAGCGTACCGACGATGTCATAAGTGCAAAGCCACCGGCAGTGAACATAGAAATAGCTCCTGGTTGTTAGCCATATGGCAAGCAATACCTCTTAGCAAGCAATGAAAGCAGTTTCAGTAATACCAACCCAAGTCATCGCCGTGTACCTTGTCCAATCTAAGCAAGCTCTTCATTGTGTCTCAAGTGTTTATTACAGGCCACCAACATGATAACATTGGTGAAATTTGAGTCACTACTTCACTGCTAGGTCGCTGCCTCAAGCAACAGATCACCTTTGCTCACAACAAAAGCTTTTCCCACTGAAAGCATTCCTTGTCATTACCAGCTTACTGGTAGCGTGTTTCCTCGCCATAGAGACTTCAATCCCACTTGGTTTGCTCGTCACAGTTGAGTTCCATTGGGTTTGCTCTCCACCCTTCAGTCTCATTGGATATGGTTGCCCACAATAGTTTACTTTCCATAGTAGTTTGGTCACCCATGAAAAGTTCCTCACACACAAGTCACTTGCCTGTAACAAGTCACTCAAACAACAAATTGACCGATTTGCACGTCACATGGCACCCAGACCACATACAAACTGAGTACAAAGTTAGCAGGTATTAACCCGTTAACCGACTTAAAGGCACGCAAGGGCGTGGCACCCACTGTAAAGTGCCACCAAACTTGACCGACAATCATAGCCCATTGGCCCACTAGTCTCACCTCAAAAGTGATCATGAACCTTGTCGCCATATGCTTCAAAACACTAAGGAAATTAATCTAAAGGAGATGTGAATACTGAATTTCGCTCAGTGATATAGCTTGATAGTCAAAAAAAAGAAAGAAAGAGAGAAATGGATAATCTTCATTACTACAAAAGGGCTCGAGGATGGCAATTTCCCAGTGCAAAAATCATTTAGTAGCTAACAATCCCAATAGAGGGAAAATTGAAAGTAGCAGCTAAATAGTTATGGTTTTTTTTCTCTCAAACTTGTCAGTTTAATTTTATTTTTACTAACAAATTTGAGTCTTGGAGATTTTCCCCACTAAAATTCCTCAAGGTTCCATGAGAATCTGATGCCTCGAGAATATACTCCACAGGAAATCGCTCGCATGGCATGGAACACTAGCTACGAAGCCTTTCCTGGGCACTACGTGGACTTCTTAATTTGTTTATATCAGAATAGACTGCTTGGTATTGCGGGCACCTTGGACTTTCATCATTGCTGAAGCATGACTGCCTGGGGGCCTCGTTTGTGTGCCTCAAGTCTTCATCACGCTCTAGTGAAAAGACTCAGTTTTACAAATCTCAAACTTGTGATTTGTATTACACTAATCTACTTGGTTTTTAGTGAAAACCTCTAAGGATGGTCAATCTTTGTCTCCCGCTATTGCAAGCCTCTTGCCATAGCAGTGTTATTGAGCATCTCCTTTACCGAGGTCAAGTCCATATACTCGCAGTGATGAACGAGCGCTCAAATCCTCAGATTGCGCAATCCTCACCCATTGAGGCAAAGTCCTTAAACTTGCGATGATGAAACTGCGGAGCAATCCCTCAAATTGCATGATCCTCACCTATCGAGGTCGAGTCCTTAGATTCACAGTGATGAAATGGGTGCTTAAATCCTTTGGGTTACGTAACTCTCACCCACTGAGGCCGAGTCCTTAGACTTGCGATGATGAAACAGGTATGCAAGTCGTCAGGTTGCGCAACCCTCCCCCACCGAAGTCGAGTCCTTAGACTCTCATTGGTGAAACAAGTGCTTAAATCTTTAGGTTATGTAACCCTCACCCACCAAAACTGAGTCCTTAGACTTGTGGTGATGAAACGGGTGTGCAAATCCTCATCTTGCATGAACCTCGCCCGTCAAACCCAAGTCCTTAGACTCATGATGATGAAATGGGCATGCAAATCCTCAGATTGTTTGACCCTCACCCGTCAAGGTAAAGTCCTTAAATTAGCGTTGATGAAATGAGTTTGCAAATCCTCAAGTTGCACGATCCTCACCCACTGGGGTTGAGTCCTTAGACTTGTGGTGATAAAACAGACACGCAGATCCTCAAATTGAGCAACCCTCACCCACCGATGCCGAGTCACGGTGATGAAAGGGACATGCAAATCCTTAGATTGAGAGACCCTTGCCCACCGAGGTCGAGTCTTTAAAGTCAAGGTGATGAACTAGCTTGCAAATCCTCAAATTGCATGACCCTCGCCCATCGAGGTTGAGTCCTTAGACTCACAGTGATGAAGTGGGCACACAAATCCTCAAATTGTGCGACCCTTAGCCACCGACGCTGAGTCCTCAAGCTCACGGTAATGAAAATGGCATGCAAATCCTCAAATTGAGAGATCATTGCACACCAAAGTCGAGTCCTTAGACTTACAGTGATGAACAAGCATACAAATCCTCAGATTAGGCGACCCTCGCCCATTGAGGTCGAGTCTTTAGACTCGCAATAAAGAAACGGATGCTAAAATCCTCATATTTATGGACCCTTGCCCACCGAAGTTGAGTCCTTATACTCACGATGATGAAACGAGCGCGCAAATCAACTAGGCTCATACCATTGGCTGCATCGATGCTCACCCCTTAAAGCTAAGTGTTCTCATACTCACACTTGGACAACAACGTCAACACAACTCCTTCTCCAACAAATGCCCAATAATGACACTCGCACCACAACCGTTGCCAGCAAATTACCTTTGAAAATGAGCCTCAGAGCTCTACAACCGCCTCGCGCGGTTTTCCTTTGAGAATGAGTCGATGGGCTTTCTAACCACTTAAGTATAGGTTACTACAAATAAAATCTAACATCAACTCCAAAATGGGAACATCAAACAACAATTTACCTAAAGGGGCAAAAGTCCACTACTATAAATAAATAGCAAAAATAGATAATAATAATAATCACGGAAATATGCAGCTGACAATAAACAATCTCATGAGGCAAATATTCACACAAACAAACTCAAAGTCGAGCTCCGTGCTTGCATTAAGTATAGTCAAGTACATCTCTTGCCCAAGTCGAGCTCCGTATTGGCACCTAGAGTAGTTGAGTACATCTCCCAACCAAGTTGAGCTCTGTGCCTGCACCTAGCGTGGTCAAGTACATCTCTCTCCTAGCTCTTCAAGCTAAGCTCTACGCTTACATCTAATATGGTCAAGCACATATCCCGCATATCTCTCCAAACTGAGCTCTTTACTGCTTGGCACAAAACAAACAAAAAAATTAGGGACCAATTTTTTAAGTTTATTTTTTCTGCAAATTATTGATTTGAAGGTTCTAAAGACTTTTTTGTTGTGATTAAATCGACCTTAAGAATCATAGGCATCTATTGGGGGTCAAATCAACGGCCTATAATTTAGTCCCGAGACAAAGCCAAAAATCAAGTCAAGAGGTAAGACAAAGAGTAGATAAAGCAAGTTGACTCAAACTCCTAAAAAACAAATGTTTCATAAGGCAAATAAGACTCAATCACTCCAAAAAAGAAAATTCTATAAAAGAAGAAGATATCTGCAACTAAAGAGCTCTTTGGACGACTTCTCGAGACACATACTCCACCACGCACAATGATCTGAAAGGATCTTCTCTCAAGGGAGGCATCATCTTCGACCTCCCGAAATCCTAAATTTATCTATTGTATAGTGAGATACGTGAGGCCATGAGAAATTGTAAAATCGTCTATTATAGTGGATTTAGCCCCCAAACAACCCATGGACGTGGGCACTATGCCAAACCACATAAATCTCTATCTCTCTTTATTAATTTTTGTTTGCCTATTTACTATTTATTTTCATAGATGAACATGAAGAGTACCGTATCGAAGCTTGAATCACTATTTTGGGCTGAGATGACTCTTTCATTTGTTCTGGCCTGTTGTATGATTTTTGGCATTAATAATATATATTATACATTTTTTATTTGTTTATAATCATAAAAAAATACATTATAGATGCAATTTAGTCTTATATTCCTTTAATTTATAATCAACATTTTTTGTCACTCAAACTTGATAATTGATCTTATTTATTTGCAGTCCTAGAATATGCAAGTTTCACGCACTCATTTAAAAAAAATGAATAAATCTGATATCTACATAAAAAATTAGTGCGCATGGCTTACATATCCTAAGATTATGTCTAGCATTATTCTTTTCATTGAGTAAAAGATTGATTAAAGGAACTTAAGAAATGATATGAAAACGTTTAAAAGTTTAAAAGAAATACACTTTAATTTTTTAAATATTAAAAGAATTTTGTGGTTTATAAAAGAAATATATATATATATATACACACACATATGAACGCATATACATTAAATATATATATATATATATATATATTCATACTTTAGCGACCAAATTTTAGGTATTTTTTAACTCGTATCTTCAAGTTTTTAAATTTCCCATGGTCTATTTTTGGACTTTTATGTATATATACTCATTTTTATATATTGGATGCAAAAATCATGGACTAGTTTAAGGCTCAAGAATTTTAGATGGGGTTAGAAGAAAAATCTTCATATTTTTGAAAGATTTCAAGAAGTTTTCAACTGTTTTTAGAATCGATATTACTTTTTATCAAATTTTATTTTAATTTTAATAATAATTATATATTAGTTCTTTTTGGGACTCTAGGCTCAACGCAGTTCCGCCAATGATCTTACTATTCTGATAATAAACGTTCAAACCTATATTATTTTATAAAAATAACAATAAGTATTATAACATTTATCTATTATATATATTTAATTAAAATTTTTCTAATTGTTTAATTGGACTAGATCATCATGAACAAATTTTAGCTGGATTTAATTGAATTGTGTCCAGAGGGAAAGGACGAGTTTTACAATATTTATAAGAGTGGCTCTACAACTACACATGAGGATCCCGAAAAATGTAATTTTTTTATCATGTATTTTTTTAATATTTTTAAATAATTTTTTTTAAAAAAATCACAACTCCGTTAAAAAACAGTTCCTTAATCCTTAAGTATAAAAAAAAATACTACTACGTACCGAGATCCACAGTCGGGATTCCCGTTTGTGATTTAACATTTCTATGTTTATAATTATCCAATTGTATTTCTACAATACCATTAAATGCTCGATTGGTATTGTATGACCAACATTTTTATTACGTTGCTCTCGTAACTTTTTTTTTTTTTTTTGATATGCAAACTTCAAGCTTCATTATACCAAAGAGAAGATTATAGACATACATCAAATCATAAGGTTTGAGATAAAAAGTCCGGAATACAATCCCACCACATGGTAATACTATCAACCTGTCGACCAAACTTAGCTAAAGAATGAGCAACCATATTAGCTTCCCTATAAACATGTTCAAACAAACATTCCCCAAATAAAGAAGACAACCATTTAATTTCCTGATAAAGACCACCATACATAGAATTTAACATACTATCATGATTCAAAGCTTCAACCACCATGAGACAATCACTCTCCATTTGGATTTGCTGAATTCCCATACTAGCACAAAGTTGCAGTCCACGGAAAACAGCTAGTAATTCTATGTGCTCAACATCTTCAACAGCCGGTTCGGGAATAGCAGCTGCCATCAATATTCTGCCATTATGATCCCGCAAGATGGCACCAGCGCCTGCAGTTCCAGCTTCTACACAGAGAGATCCATCCACATTGAGCTTGAAATAACCTTCTTGAGGTACCTTCCATCTATAGAAATCTTGAACCTGCTGCCTATGCTTTTTATACACAGCTTTATAATTCTTCAACACAGATAAAGCATGTTCAGCTGCATGGTGAGGAGAAACAACAAGTTGATCATGAAAAAATTTATTTCTCCTATACCAAAAACCCCAAGCCACAGTGAAGAAAATAGATAAATTATCCCACTGCTTTGCCATACAAAACTTGAGCCATATCAATAACAGTAGAAGAAACCCCAATATTCAAACTCGGTAAAACTCTCAGCCAAGTTGCTTCCAAGAACTTACATCCCACCAATGCATGAAAAGTGCCTTCTTCTTGTTCCTTACAAAAGCTACAATATCCATCAATAGAAACATGTTTTAACAGCAAATTTGTCTTAGAAGGTAACCCATCTTTACAAGCACGCCAAGCAAAAATTTTAATTTTATTAGGAACCGGCATCTTCCACAAATGTTTCCAAAGGCTTCTGTGGTAACTAGCATTTGATGACTCCACTTCATGAGGGCCTTGTTTATCCATAATAAAACGATAGCAGCTTCGAACACTGAATAAACCACTTCTCTCAAACTCTCAAATCCTTTTATCACCACTATTCACAGTTCCAAATGGTAATTTCAGAATATCTTGTACAATGTTTGGATTAAAGTGAGCTCTCAATTTTTCCATATCCCACAATCTAGAGTTATCAGAAAACAAGGTATTCACGCAATGCCATTCAGTACCATCTCTTATCGCAACCCCTTCCTTCAACAAAGAATCATGCCCTGGAATCCATTTATCAAGCCAAACACTAACAGAATTACCATCTCCAACCCGCCACCTACATCCCTCCAAAACCCATTTCCTAGCTTCCCAAATCCCTCTCCAAGAATAAGAAGGAGATCTACCTAAACCAGCTGTTTGAAAATTCGACAAAGGAAAATACTTAGCCTTGAGCAACCGATAAAATAAGGAATTCTCATCTTGAAGCAACCGCCAGCCCTACTTGGCCAACATAGCCAAGTTATGAACTCTGAGATTCTTAAACCCCAGACCTCCCCTAGATTTAGTAACACACAATTTAGACCAGCTCAACCAATGGATTTTCCTTTCATTCTTTTGGCCCCACCAAAACCGGGCCATCATGGACTCCAAATCAGCACATAAACGTGATGGAAGAAGAAAACAACTCATAGAGTAAGAGAGAATAGAAAGCGCCACAGCTTTTAGTAAGACCTCCTTTCCCCCTTGAGAAAGTAGCTTCTCTTTCCCAGTTTGCAACTTCTGCCAAACTCTTTGTTTAATAGCTTGGAAAGCTCGGTTTCTAGATCTTCCGACCAATGGGGGTAAACCAAGATATTTCTCATACTGCTGAACTTCAGAATTACCCCAAAGATTTTTAATTTCTTCTCAGTTTCTGCTGGACACATTACCACTAAAAACCATGGATGTTTTCTCTCGGTTTATTCGCTGACCAGAAACTGCCTCATACTCTTCCAGAAGTGATTGAATATTTCTGTTTTCAACTAAATCTGCCTTACAAAAAATCAAACTATCATCCGCAAACAGTAAATGGGTGACATTTGGGGCCCCTCTACAAATCTTAACCCCTGAAAGATGCTTCCTCCTACCTGCTTCCTTAAGCAACATAGTTAATCCCTCAGAGCATAAAAGGAAAAGATAGGGGGACAAAGGATCCCCCTGTCTAAGACCTCTAGAAGGGATAATAGGCCCCTTGGGAACACCATTAATAAGCGCAGAAAAAGAGACTGAGCTAACACAGACCATAATCAGCTTTACAAAAGCCTCATTGAAACCCATAACCTCCATGATCGATTTCAAAAAACCCCACTCCACCCGGTCATACGCTTTACTCATATCCAATTTCAAAGACATAAAGCCCTTTTTCCCCGTCCTCTTAAGCCTCAAGTAGTGAATTAATTCATAAGCAATGAGAACATTATCAGTAATTAAACGTCCCGGCACAAAAGCACTTTGACATTCCCCAATAATACTACTTAAAACCAGTTTCAGCCTATTAGCAATAACCTTAGCAATCAGCTTGTAGATCACATTACATAGACTGATCGGCCTAAAATCCTTAACTCTAGATGGAGACTTTATCTTTGGAATCAAAGAGATAAAGGTATGGTTAAGAGAAGATGGGAAAGAACCTGAGTTGAGAGCATCCAATACGGCTGCCGTCACTGAGTTGCCCACCACATGCCAATATTTTTGGAAAAAAATTGGCGACATGCCATCCGGACCCGGGGCCTTAGAAGGATCCATTTGCTGCAGTGCTGCCTTCACTTCCTCTGCAGTGTAAAGTCTACTAAGATCTTCATTCATAGTAGGAGTGACTCTCCCTCTTAGTCCATTCAAAAAATCCAGGGAACCCGTCGGATGAGAAGATGTAAACAACTCTGAAAAATATTCCAGAACTACTGTTTCCATATCAACACGCTCACACCACTGTCCCGCTTCATCTTGAATTCTAGTCAATCTATTCTTTCTCCTTCTTTGAGAAGCCTTCATATGAAAATAGCCTGAATTATGATCCCCTTCTTTTAACCACAAAGCCTTCGAACGCTGTCTCCACATCACTTCATCTCTTTCCAACCAAATCTGGACCTCCTTACGGGCAACATTTAAAGCTAAAACATCAAGACCAGTAGCAGCCTCATAAACATGTTTCAAGCGGAGATTTTCTTGCTGAAGCTTCTTCTGTACATGCCCAAAACAACTGCTATTCCATAACTGTAGCTTCGCTCCACTATCCTTAATCATACCTTCTACTTCCGTCATGTTAGAGTGAGCATGACCAATCCTCCATTGTTCTTTAATAATGGCTTCACATTGACTATTACCAATCCACATCTCCTCAAACCGAAAGAGTTTTTTCTTCTTCAATGGAAATCCAGAATCACCCTCCAGCTCTATCCATATGGGTAAATGATCAGAATATGCAACAAGGCCATGAATGACCTTTGCCTGCGGATAGAAATTCCACCAAGATGAATTGGTGAGAAATCTGTCCAATCGTTCATTTACACAGGCGTGACTGTCTCTACGATTAGACCATGTAAATTTGTAACCACTAAACCCCAAATCTCGTAATTCACACTCCTTAACAACTTCTCGAAAAGCTGCAAGTTGACTATCCGGTTTCGGTCGACCCCCTTGCTTCTCATGATGAAACATTGTTTCATTTAGGTCTCCCACAACTAACCATGCATCACCATTAGACCGTCTAAGGCTCCTGAGTAGAGACCAAGTCCTACTACGTAAATGGGTTTCAGGAAACCCATAGATTGCCGTTAAAAACCAATGCCCCCCAATAACCGAATCATCACTAACAACAGCATCAAAATGGATAAACGAGTAATTAATAATAGATAAAGCAACATCCCTTCCCCAATAAAGTGCAATACCCCCTTTCCTACCATTAGCCGAAACTGCTAAACAATTCTGAAAACCGAATTTGAACTTACAAGATTCTGCAACTCGAGCACTAAGCCGTGTTTCTTGAAGAAACACAACATCGGGAGCTTCCCTCTTCAGTAAATCGCAAAGGTGCCGAATGCCCCGTGGGTTCCCAAGCCCACGGGCATTCCAAGCTAGGATCTTCATGGCTGCCGGCGGGGCTGTTCAACAGCCACCGCCGATAGCTCCGGTTGATGCGCCGGCATCGCCTTAGGTAAACGGAGATCATCATCACTTCCCTCAGGTACAAGTTTCGTTCGCACCTGCCGAGAGCCTGCTGCCTCCACATCTCGTGATTTCCTCTTCTTACTGCTTTCCGAAAACACAACATTACTCGTAGATTTAGGGTTTGTTGTTTCAGAGTGAAACGACATCTTACGATTCCATCTACGGGTATGTGGTGGATCTGGCGTCCTCAGCTTAGAGTGGGCCTTAGTTGGCTTCGGCCCTAACTGAATCGGGATCTCAAAAAGGCCAGTCTCAAAAGAGTCCCCAGAAAGCCCAGTCACATCCTCGAAAGCCTCGGTAGAAACCTCCTGTATACCTTCATAACTTCTAACCACAGTTTCCGGAAGTAACGTAACCGGTTCACAGACAGGAATTACGTTAACAGGTAATGTAGACTCCTGAAGATCAGCCATATTTCCCGCAACACTACCTTCCATTAAAACTGTAACCGTTGCCTTCGCCCCGTCGCCTGATCCGCCAGCCGAGCATTGACCAAATTCCGTCGTTACTTCCGTCTCCGGCGTAAAACCAGAAGCATGCAACAAACTAGATGGAACAGAAACGTTTGGAGTAGTATCCATCTTCGGAGCCCCTGAAAAAGGACCACGCACAGAAGGCTTCTTCTCACTAAAGTTTCCCGCACGTAGCCACACCCCGTATGGTGGAGAATCCTCCGTAGATGCCACTTCAGATATAGCCACTCGATGCTTACAGTCTTTATCAATGTGACCCAGCCTCCCACACCAGTAACAATAGTTAGGCAAGCGCTCATACGAGAAACGAATCCACACGGACTTACCTTCTCCGACCGAAAGCTTAGAACCACGTAGAAGAGGCTCATAAATATTAATCTTCACCCGTACTCGCAAGAACTCACCCCATTCCACTTCACCATTCTCCAAATCCACCTCCTCTACAAACCCAAGCTTCTCCCCAAGCTTATGACCAACATACACATTACGAGCCATGATCGGCAAATCGTGAAGGCGAACCCAAAAAGAGGCAGTCTCCATACGAATCTGCTGTACTTGAAGACGTCCATCCGCCTCTGCTAACAACACTAGATTTTCGTCAAAAGTCCATGGCCCCTCCCGCATAACCTTCTCTTTATCTCTAAGATCCTCAAACTCAGCAATAAACAGAGTTGCCGAAAGATCCCGGAAACGAACCCCAGCAATGGCCTCCAAACTTTCCGCATCGTACCCTTAAACGCTTCCCGATTGAAATATTTATTCGTAAACAGTTTCATAAACAAACATTTTCCCCCCCGAGGCAATACATCCTCCAACTTTCCAGAGTCAATGACCACTTCCTCACTTTCCTTTTCAGTTAACGACAGCCTTGTATACAAACCAGGAAGATCAACTTCCGTGACCATACTTTCAGATGAATTGCATAAAATGAATTGGAATATGTTTGAAAACTATTTTGCATTAAATACTATTTTGCTTATGTTATATGTTTATTTTTTCTCTAAAATTAAACCGTCATATTTAATTATACATTGGAATATGATCCTTATTTGGCGTTAAATTTATCTCTATATATTTTAAAGAGATAAAAGAATATTTTTCTCATAAGAGTTAAGAGTTTCTACAATTAATTGCTCTAAATATTTTTATAAATTGGAGAGAAATAGACAAAATATATAGATGTTACAGTATTAAATATTGCCGGCAAATAGTATTAAATATAATAAATGTCCATGTTTATCTATATATATATATATAAAATATTTACGAGCTATAGATAATATCTTAAGGGAAAAAAAAAAAAGAAATTTCTTTAGTAGAGATACGATAAAGGTAAATTAATAAATTGGCCTGATTTAATATGCAGGTAAGTTAGATTCATTTTAAAATCAAATTAATTTTATAACTTAACATTATATGAAGTATGACAATTTATAAATTTATTTTTATAAAAAAATTTATAATTAAACAACTTTTAAATAAATAGTAAATTTTGATGGTCTCCACGGAAATTTCCGTAAGAGTATTAGTAACGGCCTAGCTAAATGTTAATATAAGTCTAAAATTTAGTTAGATGTGAAAAAAAGTATCCATATTGGACTAGCCAATGGTCCAAAACTCAACATTTGAGCAAGAGTAATTCTTGGATGCTCTCCAAATTTGGAAAGTTACTGTTTACGTTGCAAAAAATTATTTTATGAATTTTCACATTGTATTATCCTTTGATTAATTATTTCAATCCATTGCATTTTATCATTTGTCTAATATATCTATTTTATGCATCCATTTTATTATATTGTTTTCAAGTTCATGTTATTAGTTAGTTTCATGAAATTGATTTTTTTTAAAATGATATTAAAAGTATTATTTAATTATTAATTAATATATGAAATATATTTATAAAATATAAAAAAATTATTAAATATAATTAAAATATATAATATCATTTTATTATTTTATCTTTAAGATAATTCATCTAGTTAAAATTTCATGCTGTGACCTTTAAAAAAAGAAAAGAATTCTAACCAAACTTTGTACCAACCCTTGCAAATGCTGTAATTGCTTGGCCTTGATGTTTGTGCAATGATGCGGCCTTAATAATGTGAGTGGGCGCATTGTAAGGACAATCATTTCCCAGAAAGTATACTGTAGAAATGAAAATGGCAGGGTATGGTACTGTCAACTGTGGGTCCTCCCTCCTTTATGTTTGATCCGACTCTTTGACAAAGCTTATCTTCTTTGCAATTTTTGACTTTTGTCGCAATCCTCCTGCCGAAGCCGTTCCGCGGACGGTAAAGTCTAGCATTATAAGTTTGAAAGATAAATCCTACGCAATAATTATATAAAAATAATTTTATAAATAGATATTATTTTATGTAATTTATTATATTATAAAATTATTATTTTTAAATAAATTTAACTAACTATATATCAAATCACATTAATTTATAGAATTAATTTTATTTAATTCTTTTGTGATTATAACATTTTTTAATTTGAAATGTTTTATCTACAAGTAAATTTTATAAAAAATTATTAATATAAGTTTATAAATTTATTTTTACAAAATTTTTAACTGATATAATCTTAGGACTTAATTAGACTAAAAACACTATTCATCGAATATAGATATATGAAATTGATAAATATTATGTAAATATAATATTTCAACATGAATCAGTAGTAACGATAGGGAGCTAGCTTGTCAAAAAGCCTATTATTTTTCATTTAATAATGCTATTAATTATATTATATTTTCCATTTATATATAGTCACATTAGTCAATGTAGCGCATTTTAAATGGTTTAAGAAATTAATTGTTTAATTAAAAATTATTTTATTTGTAAACGGTGTGCATGATATAGCTGAAGAGATATAAATGGCTTTGATGGTTTCTGACTAATTTTAGAATATTGAGCCTTGTTAAAGCTAGCTAGCATATGACAGCTGAAGATCATTAGGCTTCTTGTTTATAGTCAAACCCTAAATCACGGAATTATTAATGGAAGAACCACCAGTAGTACTACAACGTCTCTAAATGTCAATGTATACATCCCATGCATGCATGAAGAACTGACAACTGGTCTTCGAAATTTATGATCATCATCTACTTCATATACGATTCTTATTATAAGCTGTCTGTATATCTTTTTTACGTACGGATTTCTAGGTCAAAGCAAGCCACGCTCACCATGCATGTAAGCCATACCTCATCTACACGTCAAAATTATAAAAAAAAAAAAAATTACGGATATGGGCACAAGCAGTGTATATCAGGCGCCAAGCAATCTCGATCACGGCAGTTTAGTTTGCTCTCGTGAAATTGTGGTCTCTCTGTATCATGCAAGAGTCATGTGTGTTTTATAAAGTCCACCCTTCATCATGGAACCAAGAACCACCATACTGATCATGTCAATAAATATTTGCCAGGTGTACGTACGGGTCCTTTATCAGCTTGATCAGCTTTGTGTTAACGTATTCTCTAGTCAAAAACCCACCATGCATGTAAGCCACACATCATCTACACGTCACGGAAATTGTGAATTTATGCACCAATATGAGTATATTGACATATTAATGTCGGGCCTCTGATCTCTCTCTCTGTATGATTTTAAAGGCATTACAGGGTAATCAAGCTGCATAATCATTGACAAAGGACAAGATTTGAGAGCTTGATCACGTGTCGAAATATACATACAAGTATGTGGTATAAAGGGGTATTACGTACGTTCGTCTTTGACTGACGGCTGGCCGACCATAAACAAAGATAGAGGCCTAATTTTCTCTCTCGCTTTCCCTGATCTACCGCCCAAAGAGGAGCTCTTCTATCAATGTTTTGAATAAGTAAACTCCTAAAGTGGATTTATTTTGTTTGGATTAAGAAAGCGTCTCAATTTATTTTATTTTATCTAATTATTATAATTTTTTTAAATTTTAAAATAAAAATAATATTAAATAATAATATTTTTATAATATTTTATTCAATTTTCATCTCATTTTAACTCACTATTCAAATCTTATCTTATGAGTCTCTCATTTCCCCTTATTCTTGACTTTTTATCTTGCAACTTCCTTTGTTTGTTTCCCATTTTTGGTGTTTGGTTGCTATTTTCATAGGAGGCGAAAGTGAAAATGTGAACATGGATTTCATCTCAATTTCTGCTGAACTTTTCAATCCACTCAAGTTTCATGATAATTATTATGATGCCTGATCTATATCTTCTTGACTAGACAGCCTTTCAGAGCTATCAAGCGACTAATCTCTTTGAATTCATTAGTACATCATTTGACCTTAGGTAAAATAAATAAGAGCAATATTACATACAGTCATAGAATTATAAACGCCGTGCAATCGCTTTGAAAAATAATGGAATCCACGATTAAAAAGTTAGTTTTTTTTTTCATGTGGGTCCTATATTAATTCATTTTTTTCAAAGCGACTGCATGCCGCTTGCACAACCACGACTGTAAATATCATTTCTCAATAAATAAATGACTGAAGGAAGCCGGCCAATCAGACCATTTTCATCCCCCATATTACCTTAAGGTCAATAGCATTTGTTTTTATTTGCTTTGCTGGTTTTGAACATTGATGGGAGTAACGAGTTCCTAATTTTGAGATTTCCCAATTAGGATCAACATCATCGAAGATTCAAATTAATTATAACAGATAATATTCATTAATTGTAAGATTTCCTAATTAGGATCCCTCCCTCAGATTTTCTGTCCATCTCAGTTAACGGATGAAACGTGCTACTTGGCTCGTGACCCCGCATGCCACGTGCAATAGTATTTTCTTTCTTATTTTAAAATTCAAAATTAAAATAAAATAATAAATTTAATAATTTCGTTATTAAAAATATTAGGAAAGAAAACAAATTTGTGATTTGTGGGAGAAGAGACCTCCCACCCCACGGTAGCTATAGGGGCGGACCTATGTTGAGGGTTGGGATAACGGCATTGAACATGAGATGTATTAAGGATCAGTTAGATGTGACATGTGGAAGTATTGATCCTATTTTATGTATTATAACATTGAACTGAGGCTCAAGTATGAGAAATATTAAGAGATTAGAATAAGATCAACAATTTAATCTATATTGCTACTGTTTTTGATTCGTGCTACAAAATTCATGGAATGGTGTATGGGTTGAAAAGTACTAGTTGGAAAGGATGGGTGGATCAAGTTGTGTTGAGGGTTAAGGACACCATAAATAGCTTGTATAATGAGTTTGCCTTATTCAAAGGGGTTAGTACCATGGTTCCATCATCCACCATCATTTTGCCTCCTACGATAGTGGGAAGACAATAAAGCATAAGTGGGGCATGCGATTTGGTGGTATACATGAACATAAGAAGAACTTAGAAACAGACTTAGAAAGATACTTGTCGGCAAAGTTACATCCATATGTAAAGAAGTTTGATATTTTAGGTTTGTAGAAGATAAATGCTACAAATATCTTCTTCTCAATGAGAGAGCTCGTAGTATCATCGCCATCCCTATTTCTTGAGCTTCTTCAAAGTCTGCCTTTAGCATTGGGGGTGCATATTATATCCCTTTTTGAGTTTTTTGTCTCTTACTACTATAGAGACTTTGATTTACACTCATAATTAAATCAAAGGAAGCCGATTGAGGTTCAGGAGGTGGTAGACTATGTGGACTACTACGAGGAGGAGGATGAGTGAGATGGAAACAATAATTACTCTTAATTAAGTATTTGTTGTAAATTATTTTATGTTTCATATCCAGAATTAATTTTGATTTCAATTGATGTATATTCAAATTCGAGACAAGAAGCTCAATCTCAATAAACTCTGAGCCCACATTGGTACACACACGGTTTGTTAATTCATTCTTTGTAGGCTTATATTTATTTTATTACATCTTCTAATTCGAGTTCCTTTATTTTTTAGATATCGTATTCTCATTTTTATCCATTCTTTTTATGTTTTTTTCTTCAGGTTGTATATGGTGGTAACAAGGTTATTAAATTATTGTACAATGCATCTTGGACTCTTGGTGCCTTGGAGGGACTATTTCTAATAGACTTTTCATTCTTAGTGTCCTCAAATCTATTTGTAATAACCTTAGATTAATTTTAATATTTTTTAGTTTTTATTTGTAAAATTTATTTACGAGATTGACATTATTTTTAGAATAATTTGTAACAATTACTAGGCCCATAGGATTGTAAAATAGCCCCTAAAAAAAGTTTTGTGCTCAAGTGAGGCCCAAGGGTGGTCGAACGACCATGGGCCAGTCTGCCCGTTTGGCTAGGCGAGGCCACCCCCCAGCATATAGCGGACCTGGTATGGGGGCCTGAAGGGTCTGCTGCCTGCCCATAGTTTGGTTTTCGGCTTGGAAGCCAACCTTAGAGAGCAACGTTGGGACATAGGTGCAGGAAAATTTAGATTAATATTTTATTTTTTATATTTTGATTATTATACGAAAACTTAACCTCATATTGAAATATCCATCTAATATTGTGTAAAAATAAAATACTATTATTATTTTTTATTTTTTGAAAATCATCAAATTGTCAATGGGCTGTAACACAAGGCAAAACCACAAACTTTTCTAATTTTTGCATTCAAATTGTACACATATATCCAACAACGTCCTAAGATGATTCAATTTTTACGATGTCTAACAACCTAAAATACTGTACAATAATGTTATTTATAGTGTATTTAAGTTATTTAAAGTAGAATTTTTACAATGCACTAGCCAATCATTTAGTATTATTTCAAGGGGATGGCTGAGTAACAGTGTCACACAAATATAGACAACCACGACTGTAGCTAAAAATTCAGATGAATAATATTTGGCAAATCCAATGTAAAGTATTTTAAGCTCAAATTAGGAAAAATATGTCCCGAGATCACTCTAACCATATGTTTCCCAGCCGGTGGAACCTCTAAATATATATATTTAGATCTATTACACAATAAAAGTGGCTATCGTCCATGAATAATGATTTTTGTTTGATGACTACATTACATTTTCACCCTTAAGCTTTATGATATGTTAGGTTGTATAGCTTGTATTCCGTGAGAAATTAATTCATCTCGATGAGCTGTATTTCTCATTATTTGATTATTCGATCTAAATTATCCCTAGCGTTCTTCAGAATATGGTCATCATCATCAAATTTGGCATCCCTATGATTGATGTCTGTCTGTTTTGCTTTGCCTGATGTTATTACCAATCTTGGTTTCACTTTGCATGTTGGTCTAAATTGCCCCTCATCTTTATAAGATTTTTTCCTTTGTGTAGAGGATATTGGTATCCTTGATGCAGCGTGTATGATATTGGTATCAAATTTGAAATTGAGTGAATATATATGCCATATGTGAATAAAAACGTGTGGCTTTTGTCTAAAATATATATCCCTGGTTGTGTAGCGGGGATGTGCTTTTGAGGCCCTTTTTGGTCCCTTTGCTTGCCCTGTCTTCGAAGACCTCAAAGTTTTCTTTCTCATGCATTAATTACACTGCTTCTTACTTTGCTATACAAAATCATCTCTTCCACTATTGACTTTATTTTTTTTTCTTTCCATAAAATTTACTTTTTTTTTACACTTTTATTTTTTCGTTCCATAAAATCATCTATTTCCTTTACTTTTTTATCCCATAAAATTTCCAGCTCTCCTAATTATGAAAGGCTTTCTCTCCGAATTGTCATACTAAAAAACTTGAAGCCCAACTCTGAGTCGCAATTTCTCTATCTTCAAATGGCCAAGGGACAGCTGATAGAGGGAACATTGCGTTTGAAACAAAATAATTGTTTATTTTTTCTATTGTTTCTTCTTTTTCACAGGTGTGAGTTTCTTGTGCTCATGGACGGTGACAAAACTATCCCTGCAACATGATTATCACTATATCTATGGCATCTTTTACTTATTGAACTCTAAAACTTGAGGCAGTCTTGGAAGAGTGACTCCAGTGATGAAAAAGCCCCTAAAATCTCTATCATTAGGTTATTGTATTTGGTCGACATGTATGTTTGAAAGGTGCTCGCCTTGGGGCTAGCATTATGATGCAGGGGTATTCGAGACAGATGATGCTGAGCTGTCAGATTGTACCTTGATGGCGCTGAGATACCATGAGTTGGCAGATCAGTGCAAAGATGGGAATTGATTGTGATATGTTCTTCATTGGGGCCGTTTTGAGTGCATTTCTGTCTTTTGGCCATAACTTTGGCTACGGGTGTCGGAATCGCACGTAAGACCCCAATTCAGAAAGATCTTTTCGGCACACACGCTGTCCACATTAAGCATGGCTCCATGTGTCTTTTTTTTTTACTTCAAATTCTGTTTTTTTCCCTTCGAATCACTAGTTTTAGTTATTTTTTACTATTTATGGTAATATTCCGCTTGTCAGTTCGGAAGTCATTTTAAACCTGATTTGGGCCGGATATTTTTGCAGATTGCTTATTTTATTTTGAATTTCAATTTGGAGTAATTTTTGAGATTTTGCTATTTTTGGCAAAATGGCAAAATTTGGATAAACACGTTTTTTGGCTATAACAGTCCAGCTTGTGGATTGATTTTCATTATTGCTTGATTTGATAATATTAAGTTAAACTCTAAAGACTCTTCTCTCTAGTTTTGGGCAGTTTTTCTCCTGTGAATCATCTGTTGGAACTAGCCTGCAGGATAATCGCTATTTTGTCCGGCATCACACTATTGCTCTTCAAGGTGCTTGCCCCTTTTGCTAGCCCCAATGTGAGCTACTATTACTTGCCCTGGGGCGAGCACTATTTGCTCGCTTTGGGTGCCAATGCTTATGCTCGCATTGGGAGTAAACTTGTTCTCTCTTGGGTGTGAGTACTCTTCATTTCCACTCTACTCGCCTAGGGGACGAGCTTCACACTCTTACCACAACGAGCACTGTTGCACTTCAGGATGCTCGCCTTGGTGCTAGATGGTGTTGCTTGTCTCAGGGTGAGCACTCTTTGCTCACTTCGAGTGCCAGTACTTATACTCACCTCAAGTGTGAATATTTTCTCTGCCAGGATTGAGCACTCACCCTTTGTACTCTTCTTGCTTGGGGGCGAGCTTCATAGTCGTCCCTTTGGTGTTTGCCTTGGGGCAAACACTACTAGTACTCTTAGGTTGCTCGTCTTGGAGAGAACTCCTATTGCTCATCTCGATGCAAATTTTTGTTGCTCTTCTCAGTGTGAGAATTCTATGCATAATAATTCATAAAAAAATATTGTTTATATTTCTTTTTAGATTGAAAACTAATATTATTTGAAAAATAAATAACAATTATCTTTATCTTATTTTGCATACTAACTTATAAAAACAAATAATAGTCATCAGACTAATATTGTTATATTTGTTTTTGTTGAACTTAAGGTTTCAAATTTTATGTAATTATATATCTATACATGGATTTTGATGATAACAAATGAATTCAAAGAATAAAAGAATCTCAAGCTCAAGTTGTCTACACAAATGGAGTCAAGCACATCAAGGAAACAAGCATGAGCAAGAAGTGAATAAATTCACATTAAAGTCATAGAGTAATGTTGTAAATCTCTTAAAAATTCGAAATTAGGATTAAGGTTCAAAATTAATATTTTATCATAAAACATTAAAATTCATTTTTCACATGTGCATGAATATTTTGAAAATTAAATTTGAAAATTTTGAAAGATGATTGATTGTCATCTTTCACATATGCATTATATGACTAAAGGTTTGAACTTTGAAAATATTAAAGATGAATGATTGTCATCTTTCACATGTGCATGTTTTATTTGAAAATTTTCAAAAGTAATTGATACTTTTTTTTATTTAAGCAAAATGTAGATGTTTTTGTTTGAAAATTTTGAAAAGTAAAGTGTGCTCCTTTTGTTATATGTAAAAAGTAAAAAGATTAGGTTCGAATTTTTTGAAAAGTAAAGTGTATTCCTTTTTTCATATGCCAAAAGTAAAAGATTAGGTTTGAAGTTTTTGAAAAATGAATGATGTTGTCTTTGACAATTGAAAAAGAAGAGTATTTTATTTGAATTTTTTTAAAAAGTGAATGATGTTGTCTTTGATATGTGAATCTTTTTAAATTTGAATATGAAGTCTCATATGCCTATAAATAGATCATTTGAGAGCTTCACATTTACAACATCAATAGCATACAACATTTATTTAAAACTTTGATTCTCTCTTCTCTAAGCATTGAGTCTTAATCCTTGTTCATTTTGAGGAAGATATAGTTTGCGTTATATTGTTCTTATTTTACTCATTGAGGAATGTTTTCTGATAACCTACCCACTATCAACTCTTGTATCAGTAAAATAGTGTGTATAACATTTATGCGTGTGTAAAGTATTCTACACAGGGAATAGTTGAATCATTACATGTAAGGTGATTGCAAGTGTAGAGGGTGTTCTACACGGATCCTTTGTAGTGGTATTGTTAAAAGGTGTAATAGGTTTCTATCTCCACCTGAACGAGGTTGAATAGTGAATTTGGGGATCTTCAAGAGGTAGTTTGAGGCGAGGAAGTAGGCAGTAGAGCCGAACCTCATTAACATACTGAGTTTGCTTCTATCTTACCCTTACTCTTTATATTTATTATTGTTTTATATTTTATTTATATTTTATATTGTATATTTGATTTATAAATATTATTTTTTAAATACAACTCAATTCACCCCCCTCTTGTGTTAGTCATCTGGGCAATAATTGGTATCAGAGCTAGTTGACCTGTACTATTCATACAGGCAGATCACTCATGGGAACTCTTGCTTGTGACTGTGTCATCGAAGCAAGACTCTCCGACCATGGCTGACAGTGCACCAGTAGAGACGGTAGTTGGCTAGTCTAGTAGGTACAATTGTTAGGTGACATAGATGCTGCCTATGATTAGCAACAATTGGTATCAGAGCAAGGGTTCTGTTATACGATTAACTATCTTTTAAGTTAAGATCTTATGGCTAGCATTGTAACTTCATTTGGTGAACGTCAATCTAGCAGTCGGCCTTCACTCTTTTGTGGAGACAATTACTCATTCTGGAAAGTTATAATGAGAATATTCCTTCAGGCTCAAGGTCGAGAAATCTAGAAATGTATTGTAAATGGATCTTATATTCCAACAAAAGTAGTTGATGGAGTGAAGGTCAAAAAGGAAGAAGAAGAGTTTGATCGTGAAGACAATAGACTTTATACTTTGAATTTAAATGCTATGAATTTATTATTTAATGCTCTCAATAGAAATGAGTTTAATAGAATAATGACTTGCGCTACGGCAAAGGAAATTTGGGATAACTTGAAAGTTACTTATGAAGGAATTTCGCAAGCTAAGGAATCAAAAATTTATATTCTTACTCATGAATATGAAATGTTTAATATGAATGATGATGAATCTATTTCCAGTATGCACACTCATTTTACTAACATCATAAACAACTTGATAGCTCTTGGCAAAATTTATTCCAAGGTGGAGATAGTAAGAAAAGTTCTCAACTCTCTACCAAAATGCTGAGAATCAAAAGTGACAGTGATTCTTGAAGTTAGAGACCTCAAGAAGCTCGAAATGAATGAACTCATCGGGTCACTTATCATCCATGAGTACATGATTGAGCTGAATTATTACATTTTTAATGCTTTTGGAACCAATATATATTAATTCTTTTATTACTTTATCATTGGTTTTATATGGAAAAATGAATAAATCAAATTTGTAATTTTAATTGATTAAAAGTATGAATTTCTGTTTTAATTTTATCAACTGTTGATTAGTATGGATTATGGTACATATCGCTCGAGCGGTGGTTTTTGGCCGCTCGAGCGAAGTCAGGCAGAGTGGAACGCTCGATGTTCGCTCGACCCTCCGCTCGAGTGAATTTAGGCAGAGTCGAACGCTCGATGTTCGCTCGAGCGAATATCGTATTTTACAGATTAGGGTTTATTCCGCCGTCAGAGTATATATATGTTTTTTTTTTTACATCTTAGGACGGACCTTTGGCCTGAAAAACTCTGTTTTGATTAGAGAAACACTTAGAATTCATTTTTTCTTTGATTTTCGTTCAGATTCGGAGAGGAGGATTCATACAATCGATCATTCACGCAGCTACACAATTTCCACTGGATCATTCACTCACACTGCAACAGATTGAAGAACTCCCTGAGGGGTCCAATTGCCACTGCAGCTCAGCCTCCTCCATTGCTTCGAATCTTCATCTCCATTCAATTGGCTTGATCTTTTCAATACCCTACTTGTTATTTCATTTCAGTTTTGAGTTTCTGAATTATTTTGGAGAATTTTGATTTAGACGTTTGAGTAATTTATTTGTTATTTATTTAATTCATGTTATTTATTTTTATCATTTCGTTAAGCTTTCATTTTAATAGTGATTACAATTACGGTGGTTTAATTTGAGAATTTGTGATTTGAATATAATGATGAACCCTAGAACATTGATTTTGGGGCTTTTCAATTTTCAGTGCATGTTTTGTCAATTACTTCCTAATTTAGTTTAATTCTTAATTTAGTTTTATTAATTTCTAAGTTTAATCTATTAGTCCTTTATATTCCAATCCGACAATCAAAATTTAAAAACATGAATCTAGTCTATGACTAGTACCCTTTTCCATCCATTGCACATACCATCATTTTATTTTCTCTTTGTGAAGTTTTTCACCCTTTTTAACGAGTTTGATTTTTAAGTAACTTTTCCTGAGGAGACGATCTAGGAATTTATTCCTAATTATTACACGACATCCTCCTGCACTTGGGATAGCTTTAGTGCTACTCATTTTAGAGTGAGTCAGTACACATTAAAAAGAGGAGAAGAAGAAGGAAAGCTAAAGAAGAGCTTGGCACTTAAATCTGTTTCTCATGAAAGTGAAAGTGATGAAGATGACGATAAAGATGAAGAAGTTGCGATGATAACAAGAAAAATTCATAAGTTCTTAAAGAAAAATAAAACTCCTCTGAGAAAATCTTTCAAAAAGTTTTCCAATAAAGATTCAGGTAAAAATGACACTTTAATTTGTTATAAATGCAATAAGCCTAGTCATATCAATCAAGATTGTTCTTTGCTAAAGAAAGATCGAAACAAGGGTAAGAAAGCAATGAAAGCTACATGGGATGATGATTCAAGTAGCTCAGATAGTGAAGCAAGCAAAGGAGAATCAGCAAATCTTTATCTTATGGCTAAAGATGACATTGAAGTAACAAATCTTAATAATATTGAAGATCTTTCATATGAAAAATTACAAAATGTTTTAGAATAGGTATATGAGGAACTTGAAAAATTAGGTATTGAGTATACTGTTTTGAAAAAGAAAAATTCTTCTTTAACAAATGAAATTGATATTTTAAGAAAAGAAAGCATCGTTTTGAAAGATGAAAATTTTGAGTTGAAGAAGAAGAAAATTGATTTAGAAAATATTGTTGAAAATTTTACGAATGGAAAAAAAAATTTTAAAAAACTTCTTGATAGTCAAAGATGTATTTTTGACAAGACAGACTTGAGATATATGACAAAACAAAAATACAAATCTTATAAAAATTTCTTTGATAATCCTTCTACATTAAAGTCTAATATTCAAAATTCTTTTCATAAAAATAATTTTGTAAAAAAAAGATACTATTATAATCACTCAAATTCTTCATATATGTCACATGCTATTTGCAATTTTTGTAATAGAAATGATCATAATTATTATGCTTGTCCTATTAGAAGAAAGCATACAATGATTATTAGGGTCATATGGGTACCTAAAAGTCTTGTTTCTTCTAATACTAATAAATAAAAGACCCAAAGAATTTGGGTACTAAGAAAAATTATTTTAATTATTTTTATAGGTATACATGAAGTCCTCCACAAACAAAAACAAATGGTTTTTAGATAGTGGATGTTCAATACACATGACAGGAGATAAGACTAAGTTTTTTGATTTTAAATCTAAAGAAGAAGGACACGTGACATTTGGAGACAACTCGAAAGGGAAGATCGTGGGAATAGGTAAAATTGATAATGAATCTTCTCTCATAATTGAAGATGTTTTACTTGTTGAAAGTCTAAAACATAATCTTTTGAGCATAAGTCAATTATGTGATAAATGATTTACAGTTACTTTCAAAATAGATAAGTGCATTATTTTGAATGATCATGATTGTAATATTTGTTTTATTGCTTTTAGAAGTAACAATGTTTATACAATCGATTTTGAAGAAATTACCTTACAAGATGCTATTTGTTTTTTAGTTCAAAATGAAACTAGTTGGCTATGACATAGAAGACTAGGTCATGCCAACATGAAACTTATTTCCAAACTTTTAAAAAATGATCTTGTGAGAGGTTTATCAAAAATAAATTTTCTTAAAGACAAAATTTGTGATACATGCTAATTTGGTAAACAAACAAAAACTTCTTTTAAAATTAAGAAACATATTTTCACTACTAGACCATTGCAACTTATACACATGAATCTTTTTGAACCAAATAGAATTACAAGTCTAGGAGGAAAATATTATGCTTTTATTATTGTTGATGATTTATCTAGATATATTTGGGTCATCTTTCTTTCTCATAGAGATGACGTATATAATGCCTTTACCAAATTATGCAAGAGAATTCAAAATGAAAATAACTATACTATTTCAAGTGTCCGAAGTGATAAGAAAAAAGAGTTTGTTAATAAAAATATTGAAACATTTTGTGATGAAAATGGTTTTGTGCATAATTTTTCTGCTCCTCAAACTCCTCAACAAAATAGGGTAGTAAAGAGGAAAAATAGATATTTTCAAGAGATGGCAAGAACAATGCTCAATGAGAACAACTTGCCTAGTTATTTTTGGGCTGAAGCGGTAAGTATTGCATGTTATGTTATAAATAGAGTTATGCTAAGGTTTAAGTTAGATGACCCCCTATGAGCTTTAGAATGAGAAAAGGCCCAACATTGGTTATTTTCATGTATTTTGATTTAAATGTTTTATTTTGAATGATAGGGATAATTTAGGCAAGTTTGATGCAAAATCTGATGAAAGTATCTTTCTCAGGTATTATACTAATAGTAAAACTTATAGAGTATTCAATAAAAAGACTTTGACTGTACAATAATTTATGCATGTCGTATTTGATGAATCTAATTCTCTACTCTCCAAGGAATCTATTGATGAAGAAACAAGATGTATAAATAATACGGAAAGTCTCAATCTCAACAAAGAGAATATAATAGAGGAAGTTCAACATGGAAACATCAGGAAAAATCATCAAAATTTAATGCAAGATGCAACCAAACAGTGAAAATTTGTGAAAGATCATCCAGTGGAACAAATTTTGGGAAAACCTTCTCTGGGTGTAAGTACTTGATCATCTCTTAGAAATATTTGCAATCATACTGCTTTTCTATCTCAGATTGAACCCAAAAATATTGATGAAATACTTCTTGATAAATCTTGGATTCTAGTTATGCAAGAAGAGTTGAATCAATTTGAAAGAAATGATGTTTGGACACTTGTTCCTAGACCAAAAAATCATACTATTATTGGAACAAAATGGGTTTTTAGAAACAAGAAAGATGAGTCCGAAGTCATTACTAGAACTAAGGCTCGACTTGTAACTCAATGTTTCAATCAAGAAGAATGAATCGATTATGATGAGACATATGCACCAGTTACAATATTAGAAACTGTTCGAATGCTACTTACATATGCTTGTTATAGATATTTCAAAATTTTTTCAAATGGATGTTAAAAGTGATTTCTTAAATGGTTTTATAAATGAAGAGGTATATATTGAGAAACCTCTAGGTTTTGAAAATCACATTTCCTCAAATCATGTTTTCAAACTCACAAAAACACTATATGGACTCAAACAAGCTCCTAGAGCTTGGTACGAGAGACTCAATGGTTTTTTGATTGAAAAAGGTTTTTCAAGAGGAAAAATTGACACAACTCTTTTCATTAAATATAAAAATGATGATATTCTTTTGATTCAAATTTATATTGATGATATAATATTCGGTGCTGCTAATGAAAATATGTGTCAAGTTTTTGCTAAGACTATACAGTAAGATTTTGAAATGAGCATGATGAGAGAACTTATATTCTTTCTCGGATTGCAAATTAAGCAAGAAAAAAGTGGGACATTCATCAATCAATCAAAATATATTAAGGAATTACTAAAAAAGTTTAGAATGGAAGGTGCTAAGGAAATTGGAACACCAATAAAGTCATCAACTAAACTTGATAAAGATGAAACTGATAAGTTAGAAGGTATATCGATGTATGATTGGTAGCTTATTACATTTGACAGCCAGTAAACCAGATATTATTTTTAGTGTGCTTATGTGCACGCTTTCAATCATCTCCAAAAGAATCTCATTTAATTGCCATTAAGCGCATTCTTAGATATCTTATTGGTACAATTAACCTAGGGTTATGGTACGCTAACCACACATCTTTTGATCTAATCAGCTACACAGATGCTGATTATGCTGGCTGTAAAATAGATCAAAAAAGTACTAATGGAGCATGCCATTTCTTAGGTCATGCACTAGTTTTCTGGTTTAGTAAAAAAATAAAATTTTGTTGCACTATCTACTGCTGATGCAGAATATGTTGCTGCAGGTAATTGTTGTACTTAAGTTCTTTACATGAAGCAACAACTTGAAAATTTTAAACTCATGTATAATCACATTTCAATCAAATGTGATAATACAAGTACTATAAATCTTTTAAAGAACCCGATACAACATTCTAGAACTAAGTGTATTGAAATAAGATATCATTTTGTTCGAGTTCATATGCAGAAAGGCAATATAGTACTAGAGTTCACAAACACACACGATAAGTTAGCAGATATTTTCACAAAACCTTTACCAGAGGATAGATTATGTATGATTAGAAGAGAAATAAGTATGATACATGCTATGAATATTTCTTAAAAGATAGACCAGAGTCAATAAAAATAGAGATAGATTTTTTAAATACTTTTACATAAACTTGAGATTCTTAGCCTCATGTTTAAGATACTCATTCTCTTCATACAATATCATGTCATCCATATCCATGGGAACTGACAAGCGGAATGAAGAATCTAATAGAGATTTTAACTGTTTATTCTTCTACCGAATGATTCTTTCCCTTGTGTGAGACTCTTAAACAATTCATTGAAGTACAACAATTTGTTCTTTAAACTTTTCAACCTCATGGTTTATGACTTGTAGCCGTTGGGACCGTTGGGAAAAAACAATAATAGAGAAGGAGTAGAGAGTCCCAAGATTCACTAGTCGTAGATAGTATTGGAATCTGACTTATTAGCCAAATTATTATTTTCTTGCTGCAACATGTTATCAATGGCAGCTGCAGAAAGGACAGGAGGTTGAGGTACAGAATACCTCATGGATGGATTTAGAGAAATGTTAGAAGAATGTGCTATTGAGAAAAAAATTGAAGGCTTAAAGTGAGAATGTTGAAAGAATGCATATGAGTTATAGAGATGAAAATAAGATTTGATGCGAATTGAATGAACTTTAAGATTGATTTTATAGGGTATCAGATGGGTGAAAATGATCATTTTTTTTAAAATCAACCCTTAATCTTATTTCTTAACAATATCAGGCGATTGTTCAAATCTCAAGCCACACTTGTCGGGTCATGGGCGGCTCCATTTTTTCAACTATCTACAATTTTTCCTACTAACGCACCGTTCTCTTCAGTCTATTTACTTGTTGCAAATCCTTTTTAATGATGCCAAAAGGAGGAGAAGTGTTAGACTAGAACATTAACATTGTTTGAATTGCTAAACTTGTTATATATGCTTGGAATTATATTTATATTTTTGCTTGAAAAACTAACGCATATTCTCAGGGGGAGCTTAAGTGTTAATACATGTTTCAGGTTCTATCAAGTATTTGTCATCATAAAAAATGGGGAGATTGTTGAATCTAAGATTTCAAGTTTTGTGTAATTATATATCTATGCGTGGATTTTGATGATAACAAATGAATTCAAAGAATAAAGGAGTCTCAAGTTCAAGTTGTCTACACAATGGAGTTAAGCACATCAAGAAAACAAGCATGAGCAAGAAGGAAATAAGTTCACATTAAAGTCATAAAGTAATGTTGTAAATCTCTTAAAAATTTGAAATTAGGATCAAACCTCAAAATTAATATTTTATCATAAAATATTAAAATACATTTTCCACATGTGCATGAATATTTTGAAAATTTTGAAAAATGATTGATTGTCATCTTTCACATGTGCATTACATGACTAAAGGTTTGAACTTTGAAAATATTAAAAATGATTGATTTTCATCTTTCACATGTGCATGTTTTATTTGAATATTTTAAAAAATGATTGATACTTTTTTTTTACTTATACAAAAGGTAGATGTTTTTGTTTGAAAAATTTGAAAATTAAAGTGTGCTGCTTTTGTCATATGCAAAAAGTAAAAAGATTAGGTTTGAATTTTTTGAAAAGTAAAGTGTTCTCCTTTTGTCATATGCCAAAAATAAAAGATTAGATTTGAAATTTTTGAAAAATGAATAATGTTGTCTTTGACAATTGAAAAAGAAGAATATTTTATTTGAATTTTTTTAAAAAGTAAATGATGTTGTCTTTGACATATGAATCTTTTTAAATTTGAATAAGAAGTCTCATATGCCTATAAATAGATCATTTGAGAGCTTCACATTTATAATATTAAGAGCTTACAACATTTATTCAAAGTTTTCATTCTCTTTTCTCTAAGTATTGAGCCTTAATCCTTATTCATTTTGAGATATATATAGTTTGCGCTGTATTGTTCTTATTTCACTCATTGAAGAGTATTTTCTGATAATCTACCCACTATCAGCTCTTGTATCAGTAAAAGGGTGTGTATAACCCTTGTGTGTGTAGAAAGTGTTCTACACAGGGAATCGATGAATCATCACATGTAAGATGATTGCAAGTGTAGAGGGTGTTCTACACGGATCCTTTGTAGCGGTATTGTTAAAAGGTATAATGGGTTTCTATCTCCACCTAAAGGAGGTTGAATAGTGAATTTGGGGATCTTCAAGGAATAGCTTGAGGCGAGGACGTAGGCAGTAGGGCCGAATCTCGTTAACATATTGAGTTTGCTTCTCTCTTACCCTTACTCTTTATATTTATTGTTGTTTCATATTTTATTTTTATTTTATATTGTATATTTGATTTATAATTTTTTTTAAATACAACTAAATTCACCCCCTCTTGTGTTAGTTATCTGGGTAATAGTTTTATTTTGTATACTAACGCATTTCATATTGATCTATTTGAAATGCATTTAGTTTAATTTTTCATTTATAAGAAAATTATTTATATTAGTATTTTGTAAATGTCTAATTAGTCTTATAACAAGTATAGTAATGTATGTTCTATCAAAAGTAATGCTATAGGCCACACTTCTATCCCATTATGTAAAATGTGATATATTTATCATAATTAGATGATAAATAATTATCCAATAATGATAAGATAAATGTGTCACATCTTATTTAATAAGATGATAGTGTAGTGTATAAAATTTTTCACTCTAATATGATTTCAAATAACAGTTTTGCTTCCTATAAAAAAAATAAAAAATAAAATAAAATAACATTCCGCTTCGGAACAACTTGGCAGCCAAAGGAGGTTTAACGCCCTTAGTAGAAATAGGCTACGTCAATGGTATACAATTTAAATAGATGAGGATGATCACATAGAATCTTTATAAGAAAAAAACCTTGTGAGCCCCATTCTTGGGAAAACTGGTTGTCTTCATGCCTCTGAAATGGTTTTTTTTTTTTTTTTTTCAATGCATCTCTATGTTATTTTGCCTGTTGCGCATGTTAGAATATCTGAGATTTACTTTGTAATTTCTATAGGCACTTTGAGGGGCCTGGACCTCCAATTTGTGACACAAATGATTGTAGAAACTGGATGATTATCATTACTAAAGAACTAAAAAGTACTTAAAGCAATTACAGATAGACTTGGTTAAGTGATGACCAATGGACGCAACGGACTCAACTACATATTAACCCATGACTAAATAAGTGACCTTAAAAATAGGAATGGACATCAATTGACGCACTAAGCCAACGTGGCCCAGTAAACATAACAGACTCAAATGAAATAACTGCTACAAATAAAATAAATAACTTAATGGGCCTTCTCCTTTAACCCAACCCATGTGCTTAAGGCAAGACCCTAAAGACTAGGGTTCCTTCCTAGTCGTAACATATCCCTTCTCTTCAGTAAACCTTGTCCTCAAGGTTGGGAAAGTGCCATTTCAGCTCTTCTCGGTCCAGCCATGTAGCATCTTCTCTGGCCATCCCCTTCCATTGTACCAACATCTCCACACCTGCCTTTTGTCCTTTCTTGAGCAACCTTCGATCCAAAATCAGTTCGGGCTCAGGCTCTAAGGTTCCCTCCATGGTTACCTTTGGCAGCTCGGTAAGTGGTTCTATGTGTTCTCCAACCATTTTCTTTAAGTAAGAAACATGAAAAATAGGGTAGATCTGTGAGTTTCGTGGTAGATCTAACTTGTATGCAACTTTCCTTATTTTTTGAACCACTGTGTATGGCCCATAATATCTTGGTGATAACTTGAGGTTTCTTCGCAGCACCATAATCATTTGTCGGTAAGGTCGTAACCTTAGATACACTTTGTCACCTACTTGAAACTCCCTGTTAGTTCTTTTTCTTGGACTAGTTTGTTAATAAGCTCTTTGTTTCTGAGTTCCTCATCCACGTCTTGAACCCTTATGGATCCTACTTCATATGGCAACATCCTTGGGGGTGGTTGCCCGTACACTACTTCATATGGTGAAACTTTAGTTGAGGTATACACTGATGTATTGTAAGCATACTCAGCTAGAGTTAACCATCGTGACCAGTCTCAGGGTCTGTCTCCTGAAAAACTCCTAAAATAGCCTTCTAATACTTTATTCATCACCTCTGTTTGGCCGTCTGTTTGTGGGTGGTAAGCTGAACTCAGTAGAAGTTCAGTGCCACTCAATTTGAAAAGTTCTTGTCAGAATGGCTTGTAAAAATTGGGTCCCTGTCACTGACAATGGTTAGTGGAAAACCATGTAATTTAAATACATTGTTAAGAAAAATACGAGCTACTGTGAATGCTGTATATGGATGTGAAAGAGACATGAAATGAGCATATTTGCTCAATCGGTCTATTACCACCATGATCACTGTACGTCCTCCTGAAGGTGGCAGCCCTTCAATAAAATCCATGCTTATATCCTACCAGTTCCTAGTAGGAACTGGCAAAGGCTGGAGTAGGCCTGTGGGTTGAATTGTTTCCACTTTATTTTTTTGGCATGTATCACAAGCTCGGATGAAGGCTCGGACATCCTTCCTCATACTAGGCCAGCAAAAGTCTTTTTTTAATTGAGCATATGTTTTATATACTCCTGTGTGGCCCCCTAACGGACTGCAATGGAACTTCTGCAGGATCTCTTGCTGGAATGACACCAAATTCTCCAAATGTAACCTACCATTGTAAAAGAGTAAGTCATTGTGGACTTGGTAATGAGTTTGGTCCAAGATTCCTTGATGGTAGTTGCTTAGCAGCTCCTGCAACTGGAATCTTGGTGGTAAGTTTTCTTTAACTCTCCTATCCATTGGTTTGCATGAGGCTTATGGCTTGTGAGTATGGGTGATTCATTTGTGTGGTTTGGAGGAAGGGTTGGATTTTGGTATGGTGTTTTGGTTGATTGTTGGTTTTGCTTTTTATGTACAAGGTAGCTGAGATAGGGCATCGGCCACCTTATTGGTTTTTTCACTTTTGTACTCCATTGAAAAATCATAACCTAGCAACTTGGATACCGATTTTTGTTGGGCAGGGGTGTCCACTCTTTGAGCCAAAAGGTATTTCAAGGCCTGTTGCTCAGTTTGGACCTTGAAATGTTGCCTAACCAAGTAATGTCTCCACTTCCTTATGGCCATCACCAAGGCCAACAGCTCCTTCTCATAAGTAGATAGCATAAGACTTCTCCCCTATAAACCTTGACTTAGATAAGCAATCGGCTAGCCTTCTTGCATTAACACAGTTCCCCACCCTTCACCTAATGCATCACATTCCACCACAAAATTCTTAGTAAAATCAGGTAATTTTAAAACTGGAGGACTAACCATAGCTTCTTTCAATTTGTCAAAGGCTGCTTGAGCCTTGTGAGACCACACAAAAGAGTTCTTCTTGAGTAGAGCTGTTGGGGGTGCTACTATAGCACCATAACCCTGCACAAACTTTTTGTAATACCCATTGAGACCCAAAAATCCCCTTAAAGCTTTCAATTTCTGGGCAGTGGCCAACTCTGCATTACTTTAATCTTGTGGGGGTCGGCTTTAACACCATCTTTTGATATCAAATGACTAAGATATTCCACCTCACTACAACCAAAAATAAACTTTGATTGTTTTGCAAACAACTGATGAGACCTTAATGTATCCAGTACAATCTCCAAATGTTGTAAATGGTCTTCCAATGACTTGCTGTAAACTAATATGTCATCAAAAAAGACTAAGACAAACTTTCTTAAATAGGGTCGAAATATCTCATTCATCAATCCTTAGAACATGGAGGGGGCATTGGTAAACCCAAAGGGCATTACCAAAAACTCATAGTGACTCTAATGGGTCCTAAAAACTGTCTTGGGTATGTCCCCTTCATGCATTCTGACTTGATGGTAACCAGAATGCAAGTCCAATTTAGAAAAAATTTCAGCCCCGTAAAGTTCATCCAATAGCTCATCAATGTTAGAGATAGGGTACTTATCTTTTACCGTATCTTTGTTAAAGGCACGGTAGTCCACACATATTCACCAACTCCCATCCGCCTTCCTAACCAGCAACACCGGGGATGAATAGGGACTTTGACTCCCTCGTATAATTCCACTTCTTAACATCTCCATCACCAGGCTTTCAATTTCTGCTTTTTGGTAATATGGATACCTGTAAGGCTGAACACATGTTGGTTTTGAGTCCTCCTACAAAACAATTTTATGGTCTTGACTCCTAGGTGGAGGTAAACCATGGGGTTCTAAAAATACAGCTTCAAAATTCTTCATTATTTTTGACACAGCTGGTATAATGGCTTCTTCTGATGTCCTCACTTCCCCTCCAATTAAATGTAGCCAAACTCCTTTAAGAACCCCTTTTTTCAATTTAGGAATATGTTCCTCTTCCTCCAAAGATTCTTGGGGTGGTTGCAGCCCCTGCAATTTACATTCACTTCCCTTGAAATTAAATTGCATGGTCAAATCAGTAAACTTCCATAAGATGGACCCAAGACCTCTTAGGCAATCAACACCTAACACCACATCACAACCTCCCAAAGTCAATAAATAAAGATTAGCTTTAACCCTTAAATTCTATAGTTGGATAGGAACTGCTTTACAGTAACCTTGGCAAGGAAGGCTATCTTCATTAGCCACTTTGACTCTGAACTGGCTCTCTCCCACTGGCAGCTTTGATCTCCTTGCTACATATAGATCCACAAAACTATGTGTGCTTCCTGTGTCAATAAGAATTAAAACCTTTTGATGATTAATAAATCCCTCAACCGTCATGGTTTTAGGTGATAGTGAACCTGTCATGGCATGCAGTGAAATGCCTAGTAATTCCCCCAGCTCCTTTTCACTATTAGCAGATTCATCTAATTGAATAAGGGCCAATTTCCCTTCACTGGTTTCAGTTTCCTCCTCTTCCTCCTCTAATCCCTCCAACAGAAAAATCCTAGGCCTACTACACTTGTGATTAAAATTAAATTTTTCATCACAATAGTAACAAAGCCCATTCTCTCTTCTATCTTGTATTTGGGCATGAGAGATTCTTTTTATAGGAAAGGTGGGTTTTATGTTTGGGTTGTAGGTAGTGGGGTTATTTATGTTTTCAGGTCTAGGTGGTGGTGGTGGTGGTAATCTCATTAATGGTGCTGGTGTAGGTAATTTTGGTATGTAGGGAAAAGTGGTTTGAGTTGGATTTTGCTATCTGTTGGTTCCTCCTTTTCTTCTAGCCACCTCTTCCTCCTGCAATTTAGCTAATCCAAAAGCAGTTGAAATTGTGTTAGGCTTAAGCATGGTCACCATTATCCTCAATTCATCCGTTAACCCACTTATAAAAGTGCTAATAAGGAAATCCTCTGATAATCCACTGATTTAATTCGATAAGTACTCAAATTCTGTTTGATATTCTTCAATAGTAGCAGTTTGTTTCAACTTAGTGAACAACCCTATTGGATCCTCATAGGTTGAGGGTCCAAAACGTACTTTAAGTGTAGAAACAAATTCTTCCTACCCACCAATAGGTCCTGAATCCATTAACCAACAATACCAAGAAATAGTCTTTCCTTCCATATGGAAAAAGACTATCTGTAGTTTTTGATCCTCAGGAGTATTAAAATAAGCAAAGAATTGTTTTGCTTTTAAGATCCATTCCATGGGCTCAGCCCCATTGAATTTTGGAAAATCCAACATTAAGGTTCTAGCCTGAATACCCCCATTCCCTTCAAATAAAGGATTATTACTGACCTGATTTCCTTTTGGTGGGTTACCTGCTAATTGTTCATATGAAGTTGCCAAATTATTCAGTTGTTGTAACACTGCTTCCAGCATATGTTTTTTTTGGTCTTGTTCTTCATGCAGGTGCACGGTTTCTCCCTTTAGCATGGACACTGCTTCTGCCAATTGAGCATGGCGTGTACCCTCAGCCATGTCGCAGGAACGCGGCTGTGATACCATTGTTAGAATATCTGAGATTTACTTTGTAATTTCTATAGGCACTTCAAGGGGCCTGGACCTCCAATTTGTGACACAAATGATTGTAGAAACTAGATGATTATCATTATTGAAGAATTGAAAAGTACTTAAAGCAATTACAGGTAGACTTGGTCAAGTGAGGACCAACGGACGCAACGAACTCAACTACATACTAACCCATGACTAAATAAGTGACCATAAAAATAAGAATGGACATCAACTGACGTACTAAGCCAACGTGGCCTAGTAAACATAACAGACTCAAATGAAATAATTGCAACAAATAAAATAAATAATTTAATGGGCCTTCTCCTTTGACCCAGCCCATGTGCTTAAGGCAAGACCGAACCCAGCCGTAATAGCCCACCGGCCGATAATGCCAATTGTTGTCGTTAGCCGCTTTTCTCATCCTTCCTAATTTGATTGTCTCTTTTCTACTTTTTCTTCTTCGTTTATTATTACTTATATTAGGCCTCAAAATATTTTTCCACAATCCTTTAAAAGGGTCAATATCGGACCACAAAATATGGCTGTCCATAAATATGCCTTTTCAATTTGTCAAATGTCACGTCGTTTTGCAATTTGGTTGTCCAGATTGTGTTTGCATAGCTTTCCAATTTGTCCAGAATTATGTTGATTGTGAAAAATTTGAACATGTGTTTGCACAAATTGGCTATCCAGATTTTGATAAATGTTTGCTAATTGTGGAAAAGAAATGGTCAGGAATAAATGGTCTAGGGCGTTCTGTTCGTGAGAGAAGAGAAATGGTCTAGGGCGTTCTGGTCGTGAGGGTCTGGAAGAGAAAGGGTCTTGGACATCCTATGTTATGCAGTTCAAGATGAGTCCCCTAGGAAGTCTATGTGGCAATCCTTCATTAGAGGATATTAAAAATACACAACCTCCTACTATTCACACAACCTCCACACATCACATTTTTTTCTCTTTTATCAAATATTAAATATATGAATAATGAATGGAAGAATTTAATTAGTTTAAGAAAAATAAACTTAAAAAAATTTGAAAAAGAATTAAAAAAATTAAGAAAACGTGGTGCGTTGAGATTGAGAAGTTTTGTAGCATTGCTCTATTTTTGGAGCGTAGGTAGAATGACATGTTACAAGATTTTCTCTTCAAATATTAATGAGTTCTAAATAGTCTATTTGTTATATATATATATATATACACACACACACATACATGAATATAAAATATTTACTAGTATAGTAAAAATTTTAGTCGGACATACATAATCGTAAAACCCTTATACATATACATAAATATAATTTATAAAATATAAAATTTATATATAATATTTTTTAATGTTAATTTAAGTTTCAATCAACCTTTTGCTGATTTGTGAAACCTGTTGGATTGAGCTTTCCTTGTCCTTTTTGTAGGGGATATTGGAAAATAATTTTATGGATTTAACCAACTAATAAATTATTTAAAAATTATTATTTTTTGATATCTAAATCACCTAAAATCTTTATGAAAAATGATACATTAACTACTCATTAACAATTTGTTTATATTTATAGATTAAAATTGTATATTTTATAAAATTTTAGTTTGACTTTTATTTTAATTTGATGGATTTAAATATTAAAAAAATTATGTTATTAAGAATAGTAACTGGATGGTAATTTCGTGGGAAAATTATCACTTCTCAATTTTTATTGGAATGCTAAATGTAAAATTATGGGCCCAATAAATAATCTGAATGAAGGGACCCAAACGAATCTTTTTTCCGTACCGTTGCTCAGGGGCTCGTTTGGATGTGAAACTAACTCATCTGAAGTGCACTTAACACAGAGTGCATTTCAACTTTACACTCTGTAGGACGCACAACTGATATCCCAAAATACAAGTATTTCTCCTGCACCGACTATACTCTCTGTTTTTGTCCTCCTCAAAAACCATCTCCTTCCCCAATATCTTTCATCGTAGCAGACCCATGACCTTATCGAGTGAGTTGACCCACGATTGTAGCAGACTCATGTTGCTAGAAACGGGTTTCATTGTTGTCAACACAGAAATCCCATGGAGCACCGACCGCCATCAAGCAAGTCTTTTCCAATTTTGCATCATCACCAGCCATATATAGCTGAGATACATTGCATCGAACGACATCAATTGTTGTCGACAGAGAAATCCCACGGAGAACCGCCAGCCATCGAGCGAGTCTTTTTCAATTTTGGAGCACCGCCAGCCATATATAGCTGAGACCCATTGCATTGAACGACATCCATTGTTGGTGAGAAATGGAAGGAAATCCATTGTTGTTGTAGTCCTTCAAGCAACGTGCGAGAGATAAATCACTGGAATGACGTACGTTCTTGGTGATAAATGGAAGGAAAATCGCAGTGGAAAGAAATTTAGGGGAGGAAGATGTTTTCTGGGATCGACTGACGCTAGGATAAACGGAAATAGTCACATTTCGCTCGAGCGGTTCTTACGTGCCTCAAGCGCCAACTTCGAGCGATTGATCCCGCTCGATTTGCCTCTCGCTCTTCTTCGAGCTACGACTCAATTGTCTTGGCGCGTCAAATTTTTCTTTTGCTCTCGTAATTTTTGGCATTATTTTATTACTAATTAAATAATATATAAATAAATAATAGAATAAAATATGGACATCACCTTATAAATTTTATTCGTAATTATTTTATTTTGTTTTTTAAAACATGGAGTAAGAAAATTTTGTTTTGATAGCATTTGGAATATTTGGTTTTTATTTTGTTGTAACTTTTTTTTATATACATTGAGGTAATTTATATTTGATTTATGTTATTTATTAATAAAAAATTTAATAAACTAATTATTCAAACATTACAATAACTTTTTAATAATTGATAGGTCTTATATCTTTTTTAACTTTTCATAAATAATATTAAACTTATCTTAACATCTAAATATATTTAAATTCATGTTAGATGGGTCCACATAACTCATTCTATCAACTCAACTTATTACTATTTATAAAAAATTTAGTTCAATTCAACTCAAGTCTCTCTTTAATAAATAAAAACATTCTTTATTCTCTTTAACCCAAGACGATGAATCCCGTAGAATGAAATATCACAAAGGCTGATGTCACACGTCTGTAGCAGTGATAGTATGGGCCAAAGCCTGTTGGGTGATAAGAGTTTAGTGGTTGGGCTCAACATGTGGGCCAAAGCCGTCACCTTTTTTATTTGCATGTTTTTGTTGAGTCGGGTCATGGATCAGTTAGAGCTGTAATCGAGCTAAGTCAAGCCGGTTTTTGGCTTGTCGAGATCGGGTCGATTCAAAATACTCGAGTTCGAGTTCGACTCGATAAACTAAAATCTCAACTCGATTTCGAGCTCGAGCTCGTCTCACAAACAAGTTTGAGTCGAGCCGAACAGAGTTAGAGCTTGAATTGTTTTTTTTTTTTGCAATAAGATTTAATAATTAATAAATTAAATAAATAAATAAATAACTAATATTGAATTTATAAAACTAACAAGTAGAACTTCTATTAAATTATAAAATTTTAAAAAATTTATAAATAATTAATATCTAACTAATTGATATTTATCCAAAATAACAATATATTATATGTCTACATATATTATTAATACATACACTTAATACAATAGCATATATTGTGACGCCCCCAAATTCCCACGCACGAACACAGGGAAAACGAGACGTCCAGGTGATGACATCACGGTTCACCACCCTATCGACGAGTGCCAAGCGTGTGTATAAGTAACAAATGTGCACGAAGAAACACGCAGCGGATAGGCAAAGTCAATAACTAAGTACCAGAATTTTTTCTTAATTTAATACAAAGCTGTTCAAAACATACATAATAAAATATTACAAAACACAAATATAGTTTTAAACCAAATAACAAAACTTAAACTTTAACTTCAGCACCCCGGCGGAGCCTCATCCTCTGGCTCAGCCTCCTCCTCCTCATCCTCGATCTATGCACCAAAATCTACGGTACCAAAAATGGTGCAGCAGGTAAGTAAAATCCAAACACCACTAGATAAAAACATATAAAAACTCAAACAATATACATGAGAGGATGCCAATGCTCAAAACCCATAAAATCATATTTTTCCATGCACGCCAAAAATCTCATTTGGCTCAAAAACATAACCTTTCCAAATATCACGCCAAAAGTCACATTTGGCCCATATCAAACTCAAACCGTTAACCAATTAATCTGTATGCACCATGACCTCCCCTAGGGGTCATCCGCACACCCTGACTCTAGTGCCACACCGCAGGTAATGACCACGCATGTGACACCTAAACGAGCGATGCCCAGTTCCGCGCCCCGCGCGTTCGTAGCCAAGCATCCTCTAGCCCTCGCCAGCGAAGAGCCACGGAGTTGGTGCATAGAGCGATGCTTGGTTCAGCGCCCGGCGCGTTCGTAGCCAAGCATCCTCTAGCCCCCGCTCCCGTCGTCACCCAGCGACAACTCAGGGTACATCACTCAGTTTATTACGCTCTCGAGTGACCAGAGGAGCTCCACCAGAATAATACCCCATCCCGGCTTGGGGTCGTGATACACATGCACCCGAAAATCCACTTACGCCAATAAAACATGATTTTCTCAAATTAAATAAAACGCACGCGCATGCACCATGTAAATACGATTTCAATGCACAAAACGATCAACCAACCATAAATCAATAAAACAAACAACTCCGTCCTCCATCCATCCGACCCCCGAACTCCTCGGACTCAATTCGGAATCAGCCAACCAACAACAAATAATTATTGAATGAGCAAAATATATTTAAATCTAAAAGTAGGGTTTGAAAAATACTTACAACGCTATATGGTATTTTTAAAAAGCTCGCGGCGTTGCAAACGGCAGAAGAAAAGCAACGTAACAGTGAAATTTCACTGTGGCCGTGGGTTGTAAAATACCCACTTTTGAACGGGGACAAACCAAAACTCGGGATTGATAGGGAATGGTTTAAGGATATTTATGAAACTAAGGGAAGTGGAGTTTGACCGTGGGTGGCAGCGAAAACGGCAGAGGAAGGGCTTAAACGCCCAAAACGGAAACTAGCTCGTGGGAGCTGTTCCGGTGACTGTTAGAGGCCGGAAATGGGTGGGTTAGGACGGCAAGGAGTCGGTGATGAAGTAGTTAAGAGGTGGTGGCTGGAGGTGGAGCGACGGCGGCAGATCAGAGCAAAAACCGTGTGACTTGATGGACTTTTTCTGGCTAAACGACGACACGGTTGAGGATGAAACTTGGTGGGGTGGTTCACCGGAGGGAGGGGAAGAAAATGGTGGGGGTGGTGTGCCGCACGGTGGTCGGCGGCAGTGGGTCTGGGCAGCTGGCGTGATCGGCGTGAAGGAGAGGAGAGAGAGTGTGCGCGTGGGAGAGAGAACCGGGGAGGAGAGAAAAGAAAGAAAAAAAAGAAAGAAAAAGGAAAAAGAAGAAAAAAGAGAAAGAAGAAAAAAAGAAAAGATGAGGGGAAAGAAATGAGGTCTAGTCCTCACTCCGGGAACCAAAACAGATCCGCTAAAAACGACATTAAAAATCATAAAACAACTAAATAAATAAAACACAACATCAAATAAATTAAAAACTAATTAAAATACATTAATTTAAAATAAATAAACTAATATATTAATTAAATTAAAAACAACCCTTCAGTGAAAATACACGTAAAAGCGGATCATCACATATATCTATTTCATATATGGTTCTCACTTACTAGTATATGAAATTATTAAATTTTATCAACTAATTATTATACAAATTATAAAATATACCTATGAAGTATATTTACTATATAGATATAAGTAATTAGAATACATATTATATATTTTATTATAAAAATGGTATGCTTATATTATTACCTAATACATATATACATGTATAGGTGTATGTATATATTTATCAATATATGAATGAGTTTTAATCGAGTGGAGCTAACGAGTCGACTCGAGCCTAAACGAGCGAGCCTAAATGAGTCTTAGTCGAGTCGAGTCGAGTTTTGTTGAGTATGTGTCATTTACAAATTGAGCGAGTATTTGTTTTAACAACGAGTTTTTTTTTTTTTTTTTTTTTTCACGAGTCGAGTTCGATTCGACTTTAACCGAACGAGTACTGAGTGAGCTATCGAACAAACTGATTTATTTAATCAATCTGTTTCATTTTATCAACTAATTATTATACAAATTATAAAATATACCTATGAAATATATTTATTATATAGATATAAGTAATTAGAATACATATTATATATTTAATTATAAAAATGGTATGCTTGTATTATTACCTAATACATATATACATATATAGGTGTATGTATATATTTATCAATATATGAATGAGTTTTAATCTAGTCGAGCTAACGAGTCGACTCGAGCCTAAACGAGCGAGCCTAAATGAGTCTTAGTCGAGTTGAGTTTTGTTGAGCATGTGTCATTTACAAATTGAGCGGGTATTTATTTTAACAACGAGTTTTTTTTTTTTTTTTTTCACGAGTCGAATTCGATTCGACTTTAACTGAACGAGTACTGAATAAGCTATCGAACAGACTGATTCATTTACGATACTATTCATGATCCATTTATTGTTTGTTAGAAGTGCTCCGGTGCTCCCCTCGAAGTGAGAGAGCCACCGAAGTTTTTGCTCTCGTTGAGAGTCGAACTCAAGAGTCCAAGACCTCCCACTTACTAAACGGGTGCTCTAACCAACGGAGCTACAAGAGCACCTAGCGAACCACCGAAGAAAAATGCTGGCAGCAATCACAATTGATCACCTCTTCACGTTGGCTCCAACGGTGGCCTCTACCTCCTCTTTCCCTCTCTCTTTCTGTATCATTCGCGCCATATGAGTTGGGGATTTTCCGAAACTCGGTGCAAATATTGATCTAGATTTTTCGTTGCCTATGTTTACCATTCTTCAATATTGAGGGATTGACAAGAAAATATAGAACCATTCGGATGAAAATATACTCGGGTATAAATTTTAGGTTCTTGAAGTGTTTAACTTGTGGTCGCGACTCGCGTAGTTGATTTTTATTATTATTATCATGAACACTGGGTTTCAAGGGCGAAACACATTTTGCGAAACACATTTTCAATGAGTTTGGCCTCAATATTAATTGGATAGGTATGTATGTTTAATTAGTGTTTGGTTTTTGATTATGATGCGAGATTTTGATGTTTGCGTGGTAGCTAAATCAAGCCGCTATGGTTAACTCCATTATGTTTCTTAACTGTATGCTTCTCTTGTTACTGAGGTCGAGCCATGACCTTGTGAATGGTGCTTCTTTAAAACAATAGTTTTGATAAGTAACTTCTTTAAAACAATGAATACTCGGATCTAATTAAACTTTCCCAGCTACATGTTGTTACTAGACGTTTCAAAACTTGAACTTACTTTGTATCCTGTTACAGTTTGTTTTTTAATCCAGAAATAATAAGGGAGCTAGCAATTATCCAAAGATTAGAATCATTGAGAAAGAGACTTTAAAGCTTGTAATTTTTCTTTAAAAAAAATGAAAAGCACGGGTGTTAAGTAATTTTGCAAAATGTGTGGAGTTCTAATTTGAAACTTTCTGAAATCTGCAGAATTTTGATATTCCGAGATACAAGGAGTGTTGCAGATTCTGTCCTTAGAAACTAGTGGAGGCTGTGGAGCAGCTATCCAAATGCAAGGAAGTATGCAGGCATCGTTATGGTTGGGAAGCATCTTCCTCAATACAGTTTATGCTCCTACTATAGATTTTCACGGAGGGGAAATGGTTCATTATCATTCTATGAAACCAAGAAGAGTTTTGGCCATTGTTTTTTCTGGAGTTTCTCTACGACGTCAGCAAGCCGTGTAGTGACAGATCATGCCCAAGTTGCTTGGAAAAGGCTTTACCAAAAATATTCTTCCAATGGTTATTCTTTTTCCCCCATAAATAGGATTGCTCAGCAGTGAGCTTGTTGGCACGCTCTCACTTGCTAGTTCCTGGAATTTTTCCCTTCACCTGTGGGCAGCTAGCATGGGCACAAGGAACGTGGGCAGACACAGAACATTACCCATCACAGAGCACTTTGCATATGCGTGCACAAGATGGGCATGCATATGTGACCACATTATTGATCTCAGTAGTGGAAGGTGTTGTCTTGTTTGTGAGGGCTCTCTATTTGGCGATATTGTTTTCACCCAGTATCATGATGGCATCACTTGTGGATTGCCTTGGACCTCGGTTTAGGAAATTTTGGTTTCAAGTTCTTCATCGGACACTTGAAATAGCAGGTCCTGCATTTATAAAATGGGGTCAATGGGCAGCTATGCGACCAGATCTCTTCCCTAGAGATTTATGCACCAAGCTTTGAGAGCTTCACAACAAAGCTCCTGAACATAGCTTTGCCTACATAAACGAAACTATTGAAAGAGCATTTGGTCGCGAGCTTTCTGAACTTTTTGAGAATTTTGAAGAGTCGCCAATAGCATCTGGAAGTATTGCTCAGGTGCATCGAGCTTCTTTGAGATTTCAATATCCTGGTCAACAGGTGAAGTCTATGGTGGTTGCGGTAAAGGTTAGACATCCTGGTGTTGGTGAATTAATCAGGAGGGATTCATGATAATCAATTTGGTTGCAACAGTATCAAAGTTCATCCCTAGACTGAAGTGGTTGAGATTGGATGAAAGTGTGCGGCAGTTTGCAGTTTTCATGATGTAACAAATTGACCTTGCAATAGAGGCTGCTCATTTGAGCCGCTTTATTTATAATTTGCATCAATGGAAGAATGTTTCATTCCCCAGGCCAGTGTATCCACTTGTGCATCCTGCCATCTTGGTTGAAAGTTATGAGCAAGGGGAAAGTGTCTCACGCTATGTTGAGGAGCTTGAAGGACATGACCAGATTAAATCTGTGCTTGCTCATATTGGAACTAATGCACTTTTAAAGATGCTTTTGGTAACACTTCCTTCTTTAATTTGATATTCCTTAGGAATCTGCTGGTTTTTTATTGGTTTTATAATCTGATCTCCTTTTGATGGCTAGCTGGGTGATATAGGTAAGGATATCTCTAACAATTAATGCTTAATGTTTTCAATCAACTGATTATATCACTAAAACCATCCTAATTAACATAAAAAATTAGCCATTTTTACTGGATGAACTAGCCAAGGAGCTCCACTACCGTGTTCTGAAAACTGCTTTTCTCTGGTTAAGGTCCGTACATAAGGGTATTCCACCTACTTAACCAGATACAATAACTCTTTCTCTCTTAACCTTTAAGGCATTGTAGGATTCAGCCTCCTATAAGTGTGTGGTGAGTAGCATTTGGGTCAAGGAATATGAGCTTTTTTTCATTTCGTATGTGGTAATTAGTAGATATCCCTTTGGATGCGTGCCAAATATATTGAGGATTAGTTTGTCCCGTATGCATCAAATCTTTTTTTATTTCTTGGATAGGTAAGTGATGATTTTCTTAATGAAGGGAAGGCATAGCCCAAGACGTGTTGTATACCCAAATTGGTCAAATCTGACATCATTCATTTTTTTTCTTAACATAAGAGGAGCATGAATTAAACATTATCTTAATGGATGTGGTCCCGCTCTAACCGAAACATGGTAGCTGAAGAAGACATTAAATGGGCTCGTGTTAAAGCAAATAACGTGGTGATTAGTGCTCAATTCCTACCCAATATCAAATTATATTCCTGAGATTAATTGGAAATCGGACCTTGTGGTTTTAGGGCTTGGTTTGATGGATTTTTTCTATTTTCCCTTTTCTTTGGTTGGTTCTCTTGAATGCTTCTTGTACTCTTGGGTGCACCCTTTGTTTTTTAAGTAAAGCAATCTAATCTCATTAAAAAGCAGCAGAGGGGCACAACCCTAGTACTTAGAATGTATAAAGAGAAACCCTATTCATCTTAAAAAAGAGCTATTAAAAAAATCTGAAAAGCTAGAACAAAGTATCATGAGCCACCATCCATGTATAAAGGGAGTTGAGGATGATCTTTGTCAACTCTACCAATGAAGCTTCATTATCTTCAAGGTCCGTGCATTCCACTCTCTTCAAATTCACCACATTAAGAATGAAGAAGCTGACCTCCACACCACCAAAACATTACCATGTTCCTGCTGTCCTTCCCAGTTCACAAACAACCATCTCACCATTCTACCAATCAATAATACCCTTTGTTTTTTGATGAATTTCCATTTACTGTCTATATAAATAAATAATATTCATGAGAGTTTCAAATAATTGAAATGTCTCTTTTTTTTTACCATTCTAATTGTCTATTTGTAGTTCTTAACTGATTAATTTTAAGAAAAAAAGAGAGAAGCATGATATATCTAAAATAGGATGTGATGTGAATAAAAATGAAAGGAAAAAAGGAAACTGTGAAAAAACTCCTTTTCCTCTTACAGATCGATTTAAGATGTTAATTAAGATGCATCTCTGGATTGGTTTTAATTTCCTGAGAAGTTTCATGTTCATGTAATCTCTCTCTCTCTCTCTCTCTCTCTCTCTCTCTCTCTCTCTCTCTCTCTCTCTCACAATGAAACAGTGGTATTATGTGTTCTAGCTTTTTTTTCACTTTATATTTTTCCTGTCATTATTGTGATCTATTTGGCCTTTATGAGTTGAAGTTCTTAGCTACTAACATTTGAAATCTAATTGTCATATTATTTTGGCTTTTGAGATTTTATAATTTCTTCTTTCAGGTGGACAATTTTATTCATGCTGACATGCAGCCTGGAAATATCCTAGTCCGGGTGACTCAGAACAAGTCTCCTAGAAACGGCTCTTCAAATCAAAGCCTCATGTCATTTTCCTTGACGCAGGCATGATTGCTGAACTCTCAGGAAGCGATTGGGTAAATTTACTTGAGTTTTTTAAGGCTGTTGCGGTGTTGCCTGTCGAGATGGCCGCACTGCAGTGGAGTGCGCACTTAGATTATCAAAGCAACAAAACTGCCCAAACCAAAACGCTTTTATCGAGGTAATATGTTAGGGAAAAAATGCTTAACAGGAATAATTTGTTGAATTCTGAAAAATAATACTTTCTTGGTAGGATCATAGAAATATGGGTACGAAAATCCTCTCTTGAATCATAATGCACTATTTGTATTAAGAAAAACTTATCTGTCTACTGTCTAGCAATTAACTGGTATTTTTATAAACCTGTGTTCTCATTTATCTAAATAGTCATGGCCATCGATTACAGTTTCTGTCTGCCTGATAGGTTTTCATTAGATGGCTGTCTTTCCTCAGTTAAATTTTTAAGATGACCGACTTTTCTTTTTTGGTTAGTTGGCATATTGCATTTATATTGCTTGGCTTTCGAGCCATTCACTGCATTACAAGTTTCCTGAATATCTTGCTTTAATAGGAAGTGGAAGATGCATTCACTTTCTGTGGTACTCCAGAAAGTGATCTAATTCATCCTGCTGAGTGCATGCAGCAATTGCTTGAGAAAGTTAGGCATCATAGAGTTAACATTGATGGCAATGTCTGTACAGTGTTGGTAACAACGTTGGTTCTTGAGGTAATTTCTTTCTTCTTTTTGCCATATCACCTAAATTGTTATATACCCATTAAAAGAGGAAGTATTATGAGTGCCCTGCTTGTTCTATGATTTCCGATAAACAAGTAATAAATTTTCTTTTGACAGTACTCATAATAAGTAGTAAATGATATAGCTTTGGTTAGCTTGCTAACATTCCCTGTTCTGGCTGACTGGAGTCATTCCATTATTGCTGTGATGGATTTTGCTGATTTTGATACTGGGTTTTATTCTATAGGGTTGGCAGCAGAAGTTTGATCCTTCATATGATGTGATGCACACATTGCAAATGGTTGTACATTGAGCTGAGTGGGAAAAGTCTCTTTCCTACACAATTGAGGGGCTGATGGCTCCATAAGAAGGTTCTTATATGTTGATGCTCTGACACGATTTTGACAATGCCAGCAATAGTCTTAAGAAATTACATGGATGTTTTAGGTCCTTTTCCTATTTTTTTTTCCTTACTATTCTTTTTAAAAAAAAAAAAAAATTGCTATCTTCTATCGATTTGTGAAGGCCTTATCCTTCTGTAATTACCATGTTATTTTCACCAATCACTACTGTCAACTCAAGCCTTACAATTGAGAAGAAAAAAGGATAAAAAGAGAGTACATAGAAGGATACAAAGCCATATGCAATTCTTTCATTTTTAGTCCAAGATTTTTACAGTTTGCATCTTCTTGTTTCTTGGTTATTGTCTCTGGTTTATATATAATAGGTTAAATTGAATATTCATGATCCTGCAATTAACTAGTTAACTTGGCTTTTAGAAATCTTTGGATGGTTCACATGATGCCATTGCTTCATTCCTTTAGTTATTATAGAGATAGCGAATGCTGACACTATGGGAGCACTCACCAAAGTTATTGCTTTTCTAAATGAAGCCAATATGATTGACTTTTTATCTGAGTTGTGGATGCTACTTTCCTATTCTAAACAGACTTCCACTGTTTTCCATGTTTAGTATGTGACTGAAATGTAGCTTAACAATCAAAATGATACGGATCAAGGTCCCTGGCAATTCTTAGGAATTGCAGCACTCTGAACTTAATCCAATCTTGAGCATTCATTTGTGATGAATGATCATAATTGACGCACGTTATCAAGCCAAGCCATATATTCCTTTGCCATACCATGGATCAGTGTAAAATGTTTTTAAAAAGAGAAGTACTCTAGCCACAAAATGATTACACAAAAGTAATCCCACAAGCTGAAGTGGCTTGATGTGGTTTGTCAGATTGTAAAATTGCTTTTACTGTAAAGCAGATTAGATGAATCACATGAAGGCACGTCAGTTTGTAGGATTATTTTCGTGTAATCTCTTTGTGGCTGTAGCACTCATCTTTTAAAGAAGAGAGAGAGAGTTTCACATCACTTCACCTTCGTTTCACCAGACAAGAAAACGATAGGGTTCACAGCCACCTTATCATCGTCACTTGTCACCATTGTTTCTTGCTGCACATCTGGTCACAAGCCCTTAGGGATTGAAGCATAGATCTTCTTTTATCTTTCTCTTTCTCTAATCTGTTACTTTCTTGTATGTGAGCACACGGCTATAACATTGATTTTGTTGTTTGTTTTCGGACAAGGTTGCTCTGTTGCTAGTTTTCATGGCTACAGCATAAATGTGCTTGTGCTCTTAAGAGAGATGTTTCTTCTGGATTTTACAGAGCTTTTCACAAGCGAAGTGACATTGAAGAAACCAGTGACAGGTAGGGTACGCCGAGTTGAAGAATGGTGCGTTAAAATTCTGGATTTTACAGAGCTTTTCACAAGCGAAGTGACATTGAAGAAACCAGTGACAGGTGGGGTAAGCCGAGTTGAAGAATGGTGCGTTAAAATTCCAGCAGCTCCTATCCAACTCATTAAAATTGATGACAAGAAAAACATGATAACTGCTTCTAAATGACAATTCAATCAAACATTAGTTGGCGACATGATCCATACCAACATTTTTGTCACTTGTTTCATGAGCTTTGTGCTGTAAATGCCAGGGGTATTGCACTTTCACTTGTATGGATTTTAACTTCTATTTGATGCATCTTCTGACTTGCCAAAAAAAGTAATACTAATAGGTACTAAAAATATCTCAGAATATATGTAAATAATAATAAAATAGTTTATAAATAATAGTAAATAGTTTGTAAATAGTATTGAAATATTTTAAGAATATATGAGAAGAGTTGTGTTTCCAAATAGTCTTTAGATGGTTAATGTTCTTGTTGTGTCTTTCAATGACTAAACTAGTTCCTAGAAGAGTACTTACTGTCCAAATTGATGACGTGTTGTAACTGGGGTCGTTCGTCATAAACTAATGGTCAAGATTGGTCCAATTATACAGTAATGCAATTCCTAAGAATTACCAGGGTCCTTGATCAAAACAATACGTCTTGCATTCTTCTCTTCAATCTGTCCCACAAATGGCCTGGTTTATAGGGGTGATAATATGTGATATGATTAATTAAACTTAACATGAACACGATACGATAATAGTAAGTTTGGATTTAATCTTGACGGGTTCGGGTCAAAACCGGTTAACCCGTTAAGACATGATTGTTTAATGGGTTAACAACGAGTTAACTCGTTTTGACACGTTATAAACTGTTATGATCCGTTAAGAAAGTTAAAATTACAATTATACCTTTATACCTAAAAGTAACATTTTTAGAATTTTAATTTCGATATTTTTATTATTTGGATTTTAATTTTAGACTTATAGCTAGTTTTATAATTTTTTTTTTTTATAGATATTGTGATTTTAACATTTATATAAAATTATATTAAATTTAATCAGGTCAAACCAGTTAATTTCGAGTTTATTCAATCCATTTATATAAACGGATTGACACGACATGACTAGTTATATTAGTGGGTCGTGTTAGGATTTAATATTTTAACACGATAAGTTTAACGAATTAGGTTCGAGTTAACCCTTATAATAATATATATGTCTTGATACGACACGAACACAAACCGTTGATATCCGTACATGCTTAAGGAAAAAAAATCTATCCACCTAATGACGTATGAAGTCCATTATTAATCTAGTCTATCGCATCAACTACTATAAAAATAAAAATAAAAATCATATTTTTCTTGATTTTTTCAAAGAGCAATGATAGCCACACCACCCATTTACAATTTTTCTACGTCTTTTTAATAAGATAATATTTTTTAAAATTTTAAACACATCAAATCAAAATCAAAACTAAAATAAATATTTAAAATAATATTATTATATTAAAAAGTTGTAAAAAATTATAGATGAGTGGTAATGCTATAATTTCTCTTTTTCATAATTGTTTTGAATTCTATAATAAATGATGTATTTATACACCAAGTTGTAAATAATAGATATCTCTTAGTAAATGGCCCGTGTTATAGTAAAAAAGACAAGATATTGTCCACGCTCAAGGCCGGCCTTTAAAGCCATTTGGAAAATTTGAGTCAAATATAGCAAAAATATTAAAATTAGACCCAAAAAAACAAAAAAAAAAAAAAAAAAAAAAAACAAAAAACTCAAGAAAATATCCTCTCCTATCACAACTTGAGGTGATTGAGGAGGTAAGGCTATTCATCTAGGATTCTCCCCCATTTTTTTTAATTAATTTATTTATTTTTAAGTTTCGAACTCAAAAAATTGGATTCATTCAGGTAGATCTCCACTTAGGTTGAACTCGGGCTAATATCTAGATTTCATACTTGCCTCTAACCCCGAATGTAGGTACGGTTATATAATATGAGTATCGGGTTAATATCCAATACCTTTAATTGCGTATCAGAGTTTTAAAAAATCTTAATGAAATGACATCGTTTTGATCTTCAAAAAGGCTTTTATTTTTTATTTAAAAAGAATAAATAAATTTTGATTAAATCCAGTTACAATTCAAGTAACTAGATATCGAGTTTTTATAATCAAGTAAAGTCGAGTACCTGCCTAGGTTATTATAATCAGGTATCCAACTTATTCAAATATCTATAGTTCATTATAAATTCGGATGTGGATCCGGGTGAACGACCCTAGATTGGGGTAACTTATGCCAGGTGAGAGAATTATACTTCCTCACATCAATGGAGCTATGGGGGTGAGGGGCATAATCTAACGTTGTGAATTCCATGCGTTTTCGTAGGAATGATTGTAATTTATTGTATTGATAGATTTTTCCTCATATTATTGTATCGAAATCTCTGCAAACAATGAATCTTCATTTGATTCGATTATTACGCTGTCTGGGTTGAATGAGGGGGTTGTTGTCTTGGAATCTTCCGTGGATGTAGGAGGTTCAAATAAGGAAGTGGTTGAAACGGTTGAATTAAATCTCGTTCAGAAGAATCAAGCTGAGGATGGGCTTATGGATGTTCCGGTGCTGGAGGCCCCTCATTTATTCTTGGGCTTCGATTCTGGCCCATCGGGCAACAAAGGCTCAAAGCCTTATGGCCTGTCTGGCTCCCGTAGCAGTGCTCAAAGGAAAAGGGGTCACCGATCGGGTTTTAGGGCATTGCAGAATGTTCAGACCCAGTCGCGTGAAGTAATTTCGGCAAATGGTGTTGAGGCAGCTTCTGTTCAACAGACCGAAGGGGTTTTTTCTCCAAACCATGGCAAGAAACGGAAGGGGAGTCCGATTATGGAGGCTGAAGAAAAAAGAGGTAAACCTTCATCTACTTCCTCTACTTCGGTGGAGGTGTTTACAGAGAGAGCGGCGTGGCTGGTGATTAGCCCCGCCGATTACAATGAAAATTTTAACATGGAATCTCCGTGGGCTTGGGAACCTACGGAGCATTCGTACTCTTCGTGACTTACTCACGAGTGAAGATCCCGAAATTTTGTTTTTGCAAGAAACGAAATTATCATCACGCAGGTTGGATTTTTGTAAGTTTAGATTGGGTTTTCGGTGTTGTTTTGGTGTTGACAGTGTGGGTCGAAGTGGAGGGCTGGCTCTTTTTTGGAAAGATAACATTCATCTGACGATTGTTAGTTATTCTAGAAATCATATTCATTCATCTATTAAAAACTGTGATGGGGAGGAATGGTTGTTGACAAGGGTGTATGGTCATCCCAAGAGTAGGCAGCGGTATGAAGTATGGAGTCTCTTGAAGTTTTTGGGCCGTGGGGTTGTTTTACCATGGCTAGTTTTTGGGGATTTCAATGAAATCTTAGATCATTCTAAGAAATTGGGTGGAAACATAAGAAGTGAATCACAGATGAGGGAGTTTAGAGGGGTTTTATCGGACTGCCAGTTGAGAGATTTGGGTTATGAGGGGGTTCCTTTTACTTGGACTAACCGTAGGGGGGAGGAGGGTTTAGTGAAGGAAAGATTAGATAGATTTCTTGCCAATTCTTTGTGGTGTGAAATGTATCTAAACCTTTGAGTTAAACATGGAGTTGCAGCCTACTCTGATCACATTCCTTTATGGTTGGATACTGAAGGTGCTTTGATTAGAAGGAGGAATAGGAGCTTGTTTAGATTTGAGACTATGTAGGTGGGCGAAAAGGAATGTTCTTCGATTATTGAGAGGGCTTGGTGTTAGAGAAATGGTCCTCATTCTTTGGATCAGATTATGGAGAGGATTTCTCATTGTGCTATAGAGTTAGGAAGATGGAATACGGTTTCTTTTGGCCATGTGCAGAAGAATTTAGCTACTGCTAAAAGGAGACTGCAATGTTTAGAAGAGAATGATTCGGGATAAAATTTTCTAGAGGAACATAAACAAGCGTGTCTTGAAGTTCAAAAATGGCTTGAAAGGGATGAGTTAATGTAAAAGCAAAGATCTCGAGTGAAGTGGCTCAGAGAAGGAGATTGTAACTCCCGGTATTTTCATTCCAAGGCATCCACTAGACGAAGAAAGAATAGCATCATTCAGTTGCAAGATGAGTTTGGTTTTTAGCATAAAGGGGATCAGATGGATGTCTTAATTACTGAATATTTTTAGAATCTGTTCACTGCTGCAGGTCGTGTGGATATGGAGGATATTCTTTTGGGTGTTGAGGCCAAAGTCACTGCTGAGATGAATGAGGAGCTGTTAAAACCATATGCTGCTGAGGAGGTGGAGGTAGCTTTAAAATAGATGCACCCTTCTAAGGCCCTTGGTCCTGATGGCATGCCTCCTCTTTTCTTTCAGAAATATTGGGGTGTGATAGGTAATTCTATTACCAATGCTTTACTTTCAGTTTTGAATTCTGGAATGTTTCCTAGAGGTTTAAACCATACTTTCATTACATTAATCCCTAAGAAAGCTTCTCCTTCAAAGGTAGTAGATTTTCGTCCTATTAGTCTGTGTAATGTGCTTTATAAGATTCTTTCTAAAGTCATTGCAAATAGACTTAAGAGAGTATTGCCGGATGTGATCTTTGATACTCAAAGCGCGTTGTTCCTGGTAGACAGATTTCAGATAATGTACTTATTGCATATGAGTTGCTGCATTTTCTTCGTACTAAGCGAAAGGGTCGAAAGGGGTTTATGTCCCTCAAATTTGACATGAATAAAGCCTATGATAGGATGGAATGACTGTTCTTAGAAAAAATAATGGAGTCCCTTGGTTTTGATAAGAAATTTATTTATTTAATTATGCAGTGTGTTAGAACAATTTTTTTTTTTTTTTCTTTTTTAGTCAATGGAAGTCCTAAAGGCCCTATTATTCCTTCTCGGGACCTTAGGCAAGAGGATCCGTTATCACCATATTTATTTCTTTTGTGCACGGAAGGTCTTATTTCTTTGCTAAAAAGAAATGCTGGTAGGGAAGGGGTGGATGGGATAAGGATTTGTAGAGGTGCTCTTAGAATAAACCACTTGTTATTTGCGGATGATAGTGTCATTTTTTGTAAAGCTGATGTGATTACAAATGTGAAGATCCAATCTTTGTTGAACAAGTATGAGCGAGCTTTAGGCCAATGTATTAATAAGGAAAAAACTTCTATGGTCTTTAGTAAAAATGTGAATGATGACCTGAAAAGAGATATTATGCAGTTGTGGGGTGGCAGCTTTACACGGTAGTATGAGAAGTATTTAGGGCTGCCTCCCATGATTGGGAGGTCAAAAAAACAAGCTTTTTCTGCTATAAAAAAGAGCGTGTGGTAGAAGTTACAGGTATGGAAGGGGAATTTGTTATCTCAAGGGGGTAGGGAGGTACTCATAAAAGCTGTAGCTATGTCTATTCCTACTTATGCCATGAGTTGTTTTTTGTTTCCTAAAACTTTGTGTCATGAGTTAGAGATGATGATGGCAAAATTTTGGTGGGGTGATCAATCTCGGGAAAATAAAATACATTGGTATAGATGGGAGAAGTTGTGTTTTTCAAAATTCTAAGGCGGGATGTGTTTTAGAGATCTCCATCTTTTTAATCTAGCCCTTTTGGCAAAACAAGGGTGGAGGCTTTTAAGAAATGAGGATTCTCTTCTTTACAAAGTTTATAAAGCCAAGTATTTTCCGAATTCAAGTTTATTTGAAGCCAAAGTTTGTGCTAGCTCATCTTATGCTTGGAAGGGAATTTGGGAAGCTCTTGATTGTTTGAGAAAAGGCTGTAGGTGGTGTGTGGGGAATGGGCAAACTGTTCGTATTTTTAAAGATCCATGGTTACCGGATTGTTCAAATGTTTCAGCTTTGGTTGAGGTTGATGAAGACTTAAAAGTCCATTCCTTGATAGATGCAAGTACAAGTTGGTGGAATGTTCATATGGTGAGATCTCTATTCAATCCAAATGTAGTTCAATAGATCCTAAAATTGCAAGTTTCTGTAAATTCTGAAGACTCTTTGTTTTGGAGTCACGAGAAGAATGGAAGCTATTTAGTTAGGAGTGCTTATCGATATCTTCAACAGAGTCAACTTCATTCAAATGGGCAGTCTTCTAGTGGCAAATTTTGTTGAGTACTGTGGAGTCAGGTCCACACCGCTCGAGCGAAGGCATTGGCCGCTCGAGCGAATTCAGGCAGAGTCAAACGCTCGATGTTAGCTCGACAGTGAGCTCGAGTAGGAAGCTTTCGCTCGAGCGGAGGCATTGGCTGCTCGAGCGAAGTCAGGTAGAGTCGAACGCTCGATGTCAGCTCGACAGTGAGCTCGAGTAGGATGCGGAAGGGAAGTTCGCTCGACGCGCGCTCGACACGCTGCTCGAGCGAACATGCATTTTTGGCGTTTTCTGCCGTGTAACTATATATATGATGTTTTGCATCATATGGCTGTACGAGTGAATACTGTGGACGTACAGTGTTGAGATCTATCTTGTAGTTTGATATTCCTCAATAATAAAATCCTCTGCAGCTCCCATGGACATAGGCAATTTGCCGAACCATGTACATCTTGTGTCGTGTGTGATTGTGTGTTTGTTTTTCTCGTTTGCTATTATTTTTCAATTCATTGTTATCGTTTTTCACAACAATTGGTATCAGAGCCAGGTTCAGGTATGAGAAAAAATGATGGCTGAAGATGATTTGAAGGTATCGGGAATCGAGAAGTTTGATGGCACGGATTTTGGATAATGGAGGATGCAGATAGAGGACTACCTCTATGGGAAGAAACTTCATCTTCCACTATTGGGGAAGCAACCAGAAAAGATGGATGATGCTAATTGGAACCTGTTGGATCGACAGGTTCTGGGGGTTATTCGATTAACCCTGTCGAGATCCGTTGCACACAACGTCATCAAGGAGAAGACGATTGCAAATCTCATGGCGGCTTTGTCAGGTATGTATGAAAAGCCGTCAGCGAATAACAAGGTACATTTGATGAAAAAGTTATTCAATTTGAAAATGGCAGATGGTACTTCTGTTGCACAACATCTGAATGATTTTAATACTATCACAAATAAATTGTCGTTTGTTGAAATTGAATTTGATGATGAGATACGTGCACTGATACTATTGGCTTCACTGCCAAATAGTTGGGAAGCCATGAGAATGGCTGTTAGTAATTCTGCTGGTAAAACTAAACTGAAATATGATGATATTCGTGATTTGATTTTGGCTGAGGAGGTGCGCAGAAAAGATTCAAGCGAGATGTCGGGTTTGAGTTCAGCCCTAAATGTTGATTCTCGAGGGAGATCACATGATAGGAACTCAAACAGAGGAAGATCAAAATCAAAGTACAGGAGTAAGAACAAGTCGAGGCCTGGTCAGCAGGCAACTTGCTGGAATTGTGGCAAAGCTGGCCACATAAAAAAGAACTGCAAAAACCCTAAGAAGACAGAGAATGATAGTGCTAATGTGGTAACTGAAGAAATACATGATGCACTATTGCTTGCAGTTCACAGTCCAGTTGATGACTGGATACTGGATTCAGGGGCTTCCTTCCATACATCTTCTCACCGGGAGCTAATGTGGAACTATGTTGTAGGTGATTTTGGGAAGGTGTACTTGGCTGATGGTGAGGCTTTGAACGTAGTGGGGATGAGAGACATTGACATTGCACTCCCTGGCAAGAACAAATGGACCTTGCAAAAGGTCAGACACATTCCTAAGTTGAAGAAGAATCTCATTTCTGTTGGGCAGCTCGATGAGTGTTGTAACAGCCCGTTAGAAATTTAACGGTGAAATTTCTATTGACTTTAAGAATCTCGTGAAGACCCTATAAGTTTTCATGAATCTATTAATCGTATAGTTAATGTTATTATTCACTGTGGTATCAGGAGTGTGTTTTTGATTATTGGAGATAGTTAGAAAGTTTTATTTGGACACATGGAAAGATTTTAGCCACCTTACTCTTCCAAGTCTACTCCATATTTGGAAAATATCTTAAGCTGATTTTTGTAGATATTATTGGATAGAATATTATGAGATAATCTTTTATAGATATTTTGGGTAGGAGAAAACTACACTCAACTCTCAACTCCAGCCTTATCATCTTTCTTATCTCGTCCATAAGTATCTCCAGCCATCACCCACGAATTTATCTTCATTTACACATTCCTTTAAAAGAATATCAAATACTTTCTCTCGGACAGCTTTTAGGAGTTCTTTTGCACGCCCATTTTGAAGCTTTTTTAAGTATTTTATCATAAAGTCTCCTTCATATAAGTTGTTCCTTTTTGAGTCTAGTTTACATGGATATCTTATTTGTCCTATTTGAAGATCATTTGGTTAGTCAAATATTATATAAACTATAGAAAGGTCATTCTGGGAGATAAACTCGAGAATATGTTATAGTTTGGAGTTTTTGACCAAGCTAATGGATAGATATTGGTCCGAAATTTTTATGGAGTATTGTTAACATGTATATATGACTATTGGTTGAGGATGTTTGCATGATTAAAGGTTTTGATGAAAGATTTTCTTAGATTTAGAAACTTAGAAACTGGAAGAAGAAAAACAGTTTCTGTTTTGAGAAAGTTTAACTCTTTGGTGGTCTAAACCTATTCTAATGATTTTGATAATTTTATTGGAGGATCCTAAGCATCTTATATACATTTTATATTATTATTTTGAATATATTTGATGTTAGTTTCAAAGATATGAAATTTTATGCAAAGAGATATTCAGATAAGCCAAAGTGTGGATGTTCTTGGCTAAATTTATATTTTGGTTAATTTCTAACCATGTGATCTTGAATTAGAAGCTTATATATGTTTTAGGACATCTTTTTAAACCATGTGATGGTTTGGTTTGAAGATCACATATTTATAAGTCATAGATCAAAAGGTTGATCAAAACAAGTTAGAAAACAAAAATCAATGGAAATAGAATATGAGAATTTCAGCCCTATGGAGTTTTAATAGTTGTGATTAGTTTTAAATTTTTCTAAATTGATATTTGAATTGAGTATAAAATTTACATGAGGGATGTAAATTTTGGTGACATCTGGAGTTAGTATGCAAAATCCTTAAGTTATGGGTAAAACGGTCATTTTCCTACATGCAGAGAGTAAAATGGAAATTTTATTCTTTAAGTTAGTATTTTTCATATTTTAATTTATTAGTGATTTAATGCTAACTTTTAGAATCACTAATTACAGTTCCTTGTGATCGCGCTTAAGATTTTATAAGAAACGCATAAATCGAGGAAAGTTAGCTTTTAACTTACTAGCAATCTACTGTGTATGTGTGTTAAGTAAAGGAACTACAATGTATGTATGTATGTTATCATATATGTCATGCCATGCCAAGTTATCACGTAATTGTCTATTATACAAAATTTATTCTGTCATCAATTTTTATCTATTACAAAATATTCTGTCATGTATTATTGTACATTACAAGTATGTCATGTTAAATATGTTGTCTATTATATGTTATGCCATGTTACAAAATGTTTCTATCTCAAGTTGGTCATGTATTTCAAGTTATGTTCAAATCACGTTATGTTACGTCAGGGCTTCAGTTCTTTCGTATTCCAGTCATGTTTCATGTTGAGTATATTCAGTTTGTGTAGAATACATGGAGCCACAACAACTGTGGAGTATGTATTTAACTGCATTGTGATGTGTAGAATACATGAGGCCACAACAACTGTAGAGTATGTATTTACACGTAGAATACATGGGGCCACAACAACTGTGGAGTATGTATTTTTCATGTTAAGTCAAGTTTGCATAGAATACATGGGGCCACAACAACTATGGAGTATGTATTTACACGTAGAATACATGGGGCCACAACAACTGCGGAGTATGTATTTTTCATGTTAATTCAAGTTTCAGAGCAAGTTCATGCTAAGTCAAGTTTCAGATCAAGTTCATGTCAAGTCAAGTTCAGTTCATGTTTCAATTTAAGTTATGTCAATTATGCTATGTTGTACGCTAGGTTATGTTTTAATTACTTATGAATTTGATTATGCATTTATGCTTTTACTGTCATCCATGCATCATTAGCCTGTGTGGAAGTTTTTTTGTTAACTTGCTGAGATTTGTAATCAAATCTTACTGTGGTAGTCCCAACTACCATTCCCCCGAATGGTAGATCTTGTTACAGGACCTGAAGGAGGATCAGGAGCTGACCAACTAGACACAGTTGACTGAACGATGGTGCGTCGTTAATGTTAATATAGTAGTTAAAGTACTACTTGTACGATGGAGTTGCATCTCCAGTACTTTTGGATCATAACTATTTTGGACTAGTGCTGTGATCTTAGTTATTCAATGGATCTTTATATATGAAGTATGTTTTAAGTATTTGAGATATTTTCAGTTTGGTGCATAGTATTGCTAAAAAAAAATTATCTGCTGCGAATATTACATAATGTTAGATGCATATTAGGAATATTGCATCTTATATGTCATGAACGGGGGCAAGTAACCTTGTGTTGCATGTCTCGACGCTTCAAATGTCCTTCCGATCCCAAACGGAATTTGGGGGCATCACAAGTGTAGTCATTCAGTAGTGTTCTCAGATAGCACCTGGAAGGTCACAAAAGGGGCATTGGTACTAACTCGGGGTAAGAAAACTGGTACACTATATATAACTACTAGTTTGATTGACACTATTGCCACTACCGTTGCAGAGAGCACAATAGATTTGTGGCATTGCAGGCTTGGCCATATGAGTCAGAAGGGTATGAAAGAACTTCTGTTTAGAGGCAAGCTAACAGAACTGAAGTCAGTTGATCTCAGTATGTGTGAGAGTTGCGTTATGGGGAAACAAAAGAAGGTCAGCTTCTTGAAAAGTGGCAGGACGCTTAAGACAGGAAGACTTGATCTTGTGCACACAGATGTGTGGGGTCCTTCCCCAGTGGCATCTCTTGGAGGTTCTCGCTATTATGTTACGTTCATTGATGACCATAGTAGGAAGGTATGAGTTTATTTTTTGAAGCATAAATCTGACGTATTTAATGTGTTCAAAATTTGGAAAGCCATGGTTGAGACAGAGACAGGCTTGAAACTGAAGTGTTTGAGGTCTGACAATGGTGGTGAGTATGTCGATGGTGGATTCAAGGAGTATTGTGCAGCTCTGGGTATCAAAATGGAGAAGACCATTCCCGGGACACCACAGCAAAATGGAGTTGCTGAGCGTATGAACAGAACCATCAATGAGCGTGCTAGAAGCATGAGGTTGTACGCTGGACTACCACCCACTTTCTGGGCAGATGCAGGCAGCACTACCGTTTATTTGATAAACAGAGGGCCATCAGTTCCACTGGATTGTGGATTGCCTGAGGAGGTTTGGAGCGGGAAAGAGGTTAAATTTTCTCACCTTAAAACTTTTGGTTGTCTTTCTTATGTGCTTGTTGATTCTGATGCTCGGAGTAAGCTGGAGGCTAAGTCAAATAAATGTTATTTCATTGGCTATGGAGACGAGGCATTTGGCTATCGTTTCTGGGATGATCAGGGTCGAAAAATCATAAGAAGCAGGAATGTGATTTTCAATGAGAAAATTATGTACAAGGATAAGTCTAGTACAGCTTCTGCAGTAGTTCCTTAGGAGTCTGAGTTTGTAAGATTGGATGACCTACTAGAGGTCACAGTGCAGTGTAGAGATGTGAGTGACGGGGAGAGTGGGTCCAGAGCACCCATTCCTATTATTCCGCTGGAGGCTAAGTCAAATAAATGTTATTTCATTGGCTATGGAGACGAGGCATTTGGCTATCGTTTCTGGGATGATCAGGGTCGAAAAATCATAAGAAGCAGGAATGTGATTTTCAATGAGAAAATTATGTACAAGGATAAGTCTAGTACAGCTTCTGCAGTAGTTCCTTAGGAGTCTGAGTTTGTAAGATTGGATGACCTACTAGAGGTCACAGTGCAGTGTAGAGATGTGAGTGACGGGGAGAGTGGGTCCAGAGCACCCATTCCTATTATTCCGCAGGCAGTTTCAGAACCGTCCACTCCTACAGTTGCAGTTCGCAGGTCAGGTAGGACTATACGTCCCCCACAGCGTTTCTCACCTACTTTGAAATATATTCTGTTGACAGATGGTGGAGAACCGCAAAGTTACGAAGAAACCTTGCAAGTTGAAAATTCTAGTAAGTGGGAGCTGGCCATGAAAGATGAGATGGATTCCTTGTTAGGGAATCAGACATGGGAGTTGACAGAACTTCCATCAGGGAAGAAGGCATTACACAACAAGTGGGTGTATCGGGTAAAAACTGAGCATGATGACAGTAAGAGGTACAAGGCTAGACTTGTTGTAAAAGGCTTTCAGCAGAAGCAGGGTATTGATTACTCTGAGATCTTTTTTCCTGTGGTGAAGATCACAACTATCAGGATGGTACTGGCTATGGTTGCTACTGAAGATTTATTTCTTGAGCAGTTAGATGTGAAGACAACTTTTCTTCATGGAGACCTTGAAGAAGACATCTACATGCACCAGCCTGAGGGGTTTGTGGTACAGGGAAAGGAAGGTTCAGTTTGCAGACTGAAGAAGAGCTTGTATGGCCTGGAGCAAGCTCCTAGACAGTGGTACAAGAAATTTGACAACTTCATGGATAGTGCAGGATACATTAGATGTCAGGCAGATCACTGTTGCTATGTCAGGCATTTTGACAATTCTTACATCATTTTGTTGTTGTATGTGGATGGCATGCTTATTGCAGGGGCTAGTATTGATGAGATTAATGATTTGAAGAAGCAGATGTTAGAGCACTTTGCAATGAAGGATTTGGGAGCTGCAAAGCAAATCCTTGGCATGAGAATTGTCAGAGATAGAGTCAGAAGTACATTGAGACTCTCACAGGCTGAGTATGTGAAAAAGGTACTCAGCAGGTTCAATATGGATAAGGCTAAACCAGTTGGCACACCATTGGGAAGTCACTTTAGACTCAGCAAGAATCAGTCACCAGAGTCAGAGGAGGAATAAGATTACATGAGTAAGGTTTCTTATGCCTCAGCTATTGGTTCACTTATGTATGCTATTGTTTGCACAAGATAGGACATTGCCCATGCAGTGGGAGTTGTGAGTAGATACATGAGTAACTCAGGAAAGCAACATTGGGAAGCAGTGAAATGGATTTTGAGGTACCTAAAGGGTTCCTCAGAAACCTGTTTGTGTTTCTCTAGAGAGAGCTTGGAGGTGTAGGGCTTTGTTGATGCTGATTTAGCTGGAGATATTGATAGCAAAAAGAGTATCACGGGCTTTATTTATACATTTGGTGGTACTACAGTGTCATGGGGTTCTAATCTACAGAAAACAGTTTCTTTATCTACAACAAAAGCTGAATATATTGCAGTGTCAGAGGCTGCAAAGGAGATGGTATGGCTACAGGGCTTCTTGGAGGAATTGGGTAAGAAGAATCAGAAAGGCACTCTCTATAGTGATAGTCAGAGTACCATATTCCTTGCCAAGAATCCAGCATTCCATTCCAGGACCAAGCACGTTCAGATCAGGTGTCACTTCATACAGTCATTGTTAGATGACGGACAGTTATTACTTGAGAAGATTTGTGGAAGCAAGAACCCTGCTGATATGTTGACAAAGGGTGTTACACTTGAGAAACTGAAGTTGTGCGCAACTTCAGTTGGTCTTCTAGCATGAAGACAGGAGCAGTGAGTTGCAGAGGTGGAGGATATCATGTTTGAGGAAGACGGCGATGCAGCGAGTGTACCAGTCTCCAAGTGAGAGAATTGTTGAGTACTGTGGAGTCTAGTCCACACCGCTCGAGCGGAGGCATTGGCCGCTCGAGCGAATTCAGGCAGAGTCGAACGCTCGATGTTAGCACGACAGTGAGCTCGAGCAAGAAGCTTTCGCTCGAGCGGAGGCGTTGGCCGCTCGAGCGAAGTCAGGCAGAGTCGAACGCTCGATGCCAACTCGACAGTGAGCTTGAGCAGGATGCGGAAGGGAAGTTCGTTTTTAGGGTTTTCTGCTGTGTAACTATATATATGATGTTTTGCATCATATGGCCATACAAGTGAATACGTGTACAATGTTGAGATCCATCTTGTAGTTTGATATTCCTCAATAATAAAATCGTCTGCAGCTCCCGTGGACGTAGACAATTTGCCGAACCACGTACATCTTGTGTTGTGTGTGATTGTGTGTTTGTTTTTCTCGTTTGATATTATTTTTCAATTCATTGTCATCGTTTTTCACAATAGATTTGAGGTTGTATTTTGGAAGTCAATATGGCATCTGAAAATCCCTAAGAAGATGAAGATTTTTGCATGGAGGGCGTGTCAGGAGAAGCTTCCAACCTACCTGAATCTGAAGAAGAAACATGTACTGGATGACGCAACCTGTGTGCTATGTAACCAAGGTATGGAAGATGCTGCTCATGCTTTGTATTTTTGTTCTGAAGTAAGGAATGTGTGGGGGGTTTTTTGTTCTCAAATGGATAACATGCAATCTGATTTGTCTTTTTGGGATCTGGCAAATTTGGCCCGAGATAGAGGTTCAGATTCTTTGTTGGCTAGATTTGTAGCTATTAAGTGGGGCTTTTGGTATAGAAGGAATAAACGGATTTATGAGAATATTTTTATGCATATTAATGTGACTGTTAATAATGCTCTTTCTTTACAACAAGAATATGCATAAGTGCAGCTTTTTGATGCTTCAAATTAGAAGATTAATAAGGTGGTAAGATGGCATCCTCCTCCTATGGATTTTTTGAAATTGAATATTGATGGGGCCACTTTTCGTGATCAATCTGTTGTTGGGATTGGAGTGGTGTTGAGAGATCATAATGGTGAGGTTGTAGTGGCTTGTTGTAAGGTTGAGAAAGAGGTCTCCTCTACTGAGTTCATTGAGGCAATTGTTCTTCTTAGAGGCTTACAGCTGTGTGTTCAATGGGGTGTCCCAAAAATTATGCTTGAAACCGGTTGTTTGATATTGGTTCATGCTTTGAATGCAAACTCTGAATGTCTAACAGATTTTGAATTTATTCTTCAAAACATTCGAAGACTTATGGCTGGCTTTCAAGAAGTTAAAGTTGTGCATGTCAACCGCTTAGGCAATTTGGTGGCTCATCGTTTGGCAAGACATGCTTGGTTGATTGATGATATTTGTATGTGGTGGGATTATTGTCCTTCATTTGTTAGTCAAACTATATGGCTTGATAAACTATCTATTTGTAAGGATACTTGATTTTGAATGAATGAAAGTCTGTTTATCAAAAAAAAAAAAAAAAGTATCAGTCTATCCAAGCCATTAGATCTAAAACTTGCATTCCGAATCTAGAATATATTAAGTACATTTTTGTAATTGTTTGAATTATGATAGTAATCTTGTAATTTTGGTTTAGTGGATATTTTGTAATCTTTTTGAAATCTTGATTGTAGTTTTGTAATTTCGGTTCAATCTCTTTTCATATTTGTTTTACTTTTTCAATGATTTCTTCTTTCTCACACCAAGTATGCTACTCTAAAAAATGTAAGTATACGAGTATCCATGCTTTGTGCATACTAAATAGTAATAGACACATGAACAATGATTCCGCTATCCATGTGGATATTAGTGTCACATATGTCCGTACCTTTACCAATGTCTATTAGTGTTCGTGTATATTAGTATCTATTGAGAAATGCTACTTATCGTCTTTCTACAATATACTAATATGTAATTGTCATTTATCGTTCTATTTAAATACACATATTTATATATTAATATGTATATTTAAATAAAAAAATAAATTATATATAGATATATGGTATAGAAAATAATAAATAGAATTATATATATATATTTATTATTATAATGATAAGAGGGTCTCCCCTATCGCATGCAAGCTGGAGAGCCTCTCCCCCATTGACCCATTGGGCACTGGGAAGTGCCCACCATCTCGTGGGTTTACTATGTTTTTTTTTTAGTTTTTTAATTCTTGGTATTCATTTTTTCTAGGGTGTAAGAAAAATTAGATCCGTTTCGATAATTAGGAATTGAAATTGATTGAAAATTACTTTGGTACCCGTTTTCATGTTTCGAAAACTACTGATTTAATCCGAACCGATTCAATATATTTTAAGGAAAAATCTTCCCATCGGTCATGTTGTTAAAGGGCTGAAAACAACCTTCAATAAACATTTGCCACGTAGCTCACCCATAGCAGGAGTAACTATGTAGCACAACACGGTCAAAACTTTTTGTCGAAGGTTAAAAAAATTTGCTCAGGTGATGAGAACACTCTCTCTCTCCTCTTTCACCCAAATCCCGCACCCCTCTCATCTGTCCCATGAACGCCGGCCCCAAGCCCGACTGTGGATTTGCTAGAGATCTGGTAGAAGATACAAGATGCCAAAAGCTGCTCCCACCATTTCAAGTTTCTTTCCATTCTTTTTTGCCTAAAACTTTCCCTCTCTCTCTCATTTTCATGGAAGCCAAACAACGAGGAAATCAGCAAATCAATCTTCAACATGGAGTACCACACTCGCACTCTCCAGCCTACCAAGTAGTATCTTGTTTGTCATTGCTGTGAGAAATTTCAGTACTAGCTTGCTGCTGTGAGAAATTTCAAATGACGATGCTAGGGGTGGGTTGTATATACATGGGTGTTAATAAATATAGAGACAAAGGGGTATAAATATATATGGATTGTATAGATGAAGGTCTTGCACAAGAGCCATTTTCCCCGAGCAAAGAAGGTGAAAGGGGATTTTCTCTCTTTTTGTCATGGGTTTTAATGCTGTGTGGATTTGTGTAGTGTGTATTTCTCCAACTTTCTTACGTGTCTAATTGTTATGAATTTTGCTATATACAAGCACAGTCGGGTATCAATACTGATTCATTCATACTTAAAATTTAAATTAATATTATTTTCAATAAAATTTACTTTTTGACCAATCATATTACATTGGTGTACAGATTAGTGCATAATTATGTTTGCAACTATATTTTTTCAATTGTTATTGGTAGACTGTTTTTCTTCTATTACAAGTTGGGCTGTTCTGAAGTGTTTCTCCTATTTTAATTTTTTTATTATATATATATATATTATATGCTATATATATATATATATATTATACATATAATAAAATTAATATAACATGAAATTTTAGTCTTATTATTTATGCATCTTGATATATACTTACTCTTCAACATATATATTAATATGTTATTATTTATCCTTATGTATTAAGTTACACACTTATATATATAATACGGTATATATAATATGGTCCACAATATATTTATATATATAAAGGATAAATACATTTTTTATAAATACATTTTTACACGTTTTCAATATAATTTTTTATTTGGGTCAGAAAAACCAACTAACTCAACAAAAAAGCCCAAAATTGAATCACACCTGTAAAATCATACTAAATTGGACCGAAATTGTAAAAAATCAAAGTTCTGGTTTTCTAGATAAACTGGTTTGTATCTATTTTAAGAATTCCACGACCAACTTAGATCGATTTAGATGTAAAATACATTCAAAACCTAACTGAACCGAACCAATTACACTCTTAATTTTTTTTATGGTTACTACATCAAACATTGTTAACACCAAACTCAAGATATTAGATCCTCAACCACCTATTTTTATTTTTAATAAAAAATAGCATTTTTATAATTAGTTAAGCTTTGATTGTTAAGACCACGAATGTTGTCTAATTTTGACAATTAAACCTTTTATGAAGAGTGTGCATTGGAACTTTTTGAAATTGTTTTATCAGAATTTTGATGGTTTAGATACATTGGATATAAATATGAGGGTGCAAAATCTTTTTACCATAAATCAAAACAGATGACTAAGTTGGTTGTGGGTTAAATTAGGAAAAATTGTTAGATGTCCCATCATTTAATCATAATATACCATACAATTAAAATTATTTATATAAACATCAATTTAATTGACACGACATTCTATGATAAAATGAGAGTCCTACGCTTTTGTACTTTGGGACTAACTAATAATTACTCTTAAATTAGGGCTTCTAAACTATAGTTGTTCTATATTTAATAGGTATTTTAGTCATCTAAACACTGAATATGATTTGTACAGTTCTAGAGTATGCAAGTCTTGCATACTTATTTGAAAAATGTAGGAAAAATCTGAGACCCTCATGAAAAAACTAATATTTTCATGGTGGATTCCACTTTTTTCAAATGAAGTGCGCAAGCTTTATACACCATAAGACTACATCTAGAATTATTGCATTATTTCACTTACGTGATTGATCATCACAAATGAGCTTTGCATCTGTGCAGAGAGCTACAGAGCTGAATGAACTTGCACCAGAGCTGATCAACAATGAATTTCCAAAACAATGGGGTATCAACTTCAAGCCTCTAAAGAGTAATCCACCCACATTTGTACGCATGTAGAGAGTAGTGCAACCAAACCAACAAATGGTAATTACAATTTCCGGAGAGGCACCTAAAATTCTAAGAATACTGCATGTATACACATGAAGTGGATACTCCACATGTTTTTTATTTTGACAACTATCCTACTAAATCTTAATGTGCTCAACTCAAAATCAACCAATTGATTCCAATGCATGTAGTGGAGATAACAGAGAAGCAGAAGAGAATCAACTGGATCACTTACATATTGCATGTAAGCTCACGAATTTGTTTGATTGCAGCACTAATACTATGAAGGGCCATTTTCTTCACCTGTTCACAGAAAAAAGTAGAGTCCATTTTCTATTATTGATCAAAATTTCTACCCAGGGGAGCAAGAAAGGAAAAATATATGTTACCAAATAAGATTCTAAGGGAACACTACCTCTAGCTTGTCTATTTTTGCTTTATGGTCATCTGGAAGCAGCCTTACTTCATCAGTCAACTGGACGCACTCGGTAACATTTTCAGGTGAGAGAAAGTCCAATACCACATGTATGCAAGACTGCAGACGAATATAATTGAGAGGTACAAGATTATGATGGTGTATTATAGATAGACATATTGCATTCCAAATACGAAGAAACTGAAAAATACTTAAGCTTCAGATCAACTAATTACAATAAGCCATAATCCAAATAATCTAGAATAAAAAAATGAATAAACACACGCACCGTTTTTCAATCATTATTTACTCAAAATTTAATACATGGCAGAGCCCGCCTCACATAAAATCATCCTAAAGTTTTGCCAAGTGGTTCGTCTATTATTATAATGGTGCACTCACAAGTTTGTCAATTATACGCATAAGAAGGGTGATTTATGCATATTGTTGCACATCTGACCTTAGGATTCCTAATTTGGTATGGGCATCCAGCGGGAATGATAACAGCTTCTCCAACATGTTGCTCAAAAGTCCATGGTTCAATTTCTGATAGCAGTGGAAGCTGGTTATTTCACTCATTCTTAATTGATAGAAAAGACAAAACCCGTGCAACTAATACTTACCAAACTCCTCCTTAAGCCTCATTTTGTGAGTTGTGTCAAGAAAGAGACTTTGATCAAGAATTGGATGAACCATCTGCAGAAGAGCACACATCAGTTAATATTAATTCTGAACTGCTAACAAAATGTTTTTTTCTTCGACTTACTTGCTTATGAAAGCCATACATATGGCTGAACTCACTAGAGTGCCTCTCCAGATACTCTATAAGCTTTGGAACATCTTGTCTGCGAAAGACGTCCCATTGAGCACCAGAAGACTCAGAAACTACTTTCTTTCTATAAAAGTTGGAGCTTTGGGTGTGATCCCGAAGCTTTCTCTGATCTGACGTGTCAGAGCTTAACACAGATTCATAGCAGGGTAAAGTGGCTTCGGAATCAGAGTCAGTTTCAGAATCATACCCCACACCATAGGACATGTTACAAGTTTTAGGACTCATAGCACTTCTTTCATGAGAAGTAGCAGAAGAGGAAAATACTCTAGCGACTCTCTTGCGTAAGTGCAGTTCATCCTCAGTCACATTCTGAAATCCCGAGTCTTCCTTGTCCTCACCATTTAATGATGATCTTCCATTCACTTCATTTGCCATTCCCTTATCTGCAATAATCAAGGAAGACTCCCTTTGACATTGAGCTTTGTGCCGTTTCAGTAACTTTCTTATTTTTGTAAGCTGTTCCGTTGAGATATGGGCATCCGTAGTATGTGCCAAAATATTAACCTGGGATAAAACAAATATATGGCACGGATCACTCACATTTTCAATAGAACCCTTGACTAAATACATGCTGGTGAATCTCTCTATACAGTACAATAAATGAAAGCATGAGTGGAATGGAGATGCTGGAGATGAAAATGCTTTTTCTTTCCAGACTCTCGTAAAGGAATGGTTAGGTTAGTTTATGAAGTCTATTCTTGTAGAAAATAAAACTGCTTGGCAGAATAAATATAAATAAATAATTTTGGGATTCTTCTACAATTGATTTTGAACGGAAAGCTAATGGCATATCCGTACACATCGTGGCTTGGCTATGCAATTTATTGGACATCGTGACTTGTACACGTTACAAGGAAAATGCATAAAGAACAAGGAGTCCAGAACAAGGAGTCCATACCAAAGAGAATACGAGTTACAGATGATGTTTAATTCTCAAAGATTTTTCAGTCAATTATGTTTCTATGGTGAATATTCATTGAAATGTGATCATCCGCAAATGATACACCTTTTCTTTGGGAAGAGGGTGGGCTTCCACAATGTTGATTTTGTAAATAATAAAGCGCTTATTCCTTAAATAGGTAAATAAAACAATTAAAACAAAGAGCACAAGTCCAAACTTGAGATATTCTAACAGAAGAGTTGCTAGAAATAGAGATTGGAAGAAATATTGCATACCACATCATATGAGTCATAACATAGTTTTGTCACAGAATCAGCCTGTACAAGTTCCTCCGCACAGCCATACGATATATAGACAAATGGACCTAGGTCAGGCTTTCGAATTTCCGGTGGCAAGTTTGCAGCTAAATTTAGAAGTCCAGACATGGGATTCATGTATTCTTGAAGTGGTAGAGAGTTGATTATTTCAGCATAATGAGAGGGAAATTGTTCTTGAAGTATATGAGAAGACAGCCAACCCTTCAATTTAAACATCTCATGCCACACATTCGCATGCGTCCGCCCGTTGAGAGAACCCATAAAATACTGCCTGATACCGATTTCTACCTGCCGTAACAGAATCAGGATACAATTATACAAGCTGACTTAAATAAACGCAATATAATCCAACATGATTTAAATAAACCAAGAAAAAAGAGAGAAAAGAATATCACATTCTAACACTGGACATGATTTAGTAGAAATACACTGACCTCACACCAATTTAAGCAATTTCTAGCTTCAAGTAAATCCTTATTATTCTCATATTTGGCGATGCTCCTCTCAAGATAAGTGCAGAACATAACTAAAGGATCCCAACTCAAATCTGATGTGGTTTGAAGAATATCACGAACTACTACAGGATGGCCCTTACCCCAATGCTTTTGAAAGTGTTCAAGGTTATCACCATGAACCTCCTGAAGTGTGGGGTAATACAAAAAGTTATCATTTGAATCTTCCCTTACAGCTGCTTCTTGCAAATGCTCAATTCCAACAGCTTTATGATCCATGTCAAGGCATAGTGAGCAGCATGAAGATGTGTCAAGAGCTTCTGGGAACTCATAGCTGCACACTATTTCCTCTGCACTTACCTCCAGCTCTTTGATCCAACTCATGGGAAAAACACTTCTCAAATCAAGAAGACCTTTTCCACAACCACCAAACTTTGAGGGAGGACAATATATTCTTCCAATTGTCTTGCAGGTTTTCCTGTTAGATTGTGATGGAGATAGTGATGTGCTAGAATTTCTCTTGGCAAGCTTTTTCCTTAAAAGTTGCTTGTTACCAGACATACAAGCTTTCCTTCTATTTGAGTACTTTGAGATAAATGTGTCGACACTTAAAGGGGAGCTCCCACGACAACAACTTAAGCAGAGATTATAAGAACAACTAGGACAGCTTCTATGCAGATCCACGATTGAAGTTTTGCAGCTATTGCTGCACCAAAAATGTCATAAAAAAGAAAGGCAACAGAAGTTGGTTAGTTACTTTTATGAATGGAAAGAGAAGTTTCAAGGAGAACACAACATACCAGCAATGTCGCTTACTGCAACCAAATTCAGCCTGCTTGATATGAACTTCAGAAGGTCTCTTCCCTGACAAACAGACATCAGAAAAAGCCTATAGCCTGTTATTGAAAAAAACCACTAATAAGAGAAGAATAATGGCCGTTACCCTTTGTTGTTGCCTCTGTTTCAAGCTCATCACTTTGGTCTAGGTTTATTTGTTTTAATACAGGAAGAAGCATGCATATCAAATAATGCAAGTGCAATATTTTTCCAACATTATATTTCTCCCTCAGAGAATCCTGAAACAAGGCACATAAATAAATTGAAGCATCAGCATTGAATATTGGTACGGGCATGCTTATTCATGTGCCAGCTAACTTTGATGTCAGACCTTACTTTCACTGTCATTAGATTGATTAGCTAAACAATCCTTACAGGTGCAAGTTCCTCGACAGACTGGACAAGCCATCTTAACTTCCTCTTGTGTATCAAAATACCTAAGTTAAATCAATTGATTCAGTGTCCAATAAAAAACTTTAGATAATGAAGATAAGGAGCATAAAGATGTTTCAGTGAAGAATTACAGAAAAAAGTACCAACTAGCAAGCCATTTGTAGAAAAGCACAGCAGAAAGGTGTATAAATAACAGTTCTGAATCTTTGAGCTACAATGATTGCATGGTTATGATCCTCGCCTTCTCAAAAAACAGGAACAGATCCTATACAGGCCTTTCATTGTGGGAATGTCTACCGATTTCTTTGCTTTTCTGGCTGCAATAAACAAAATTCGACCTCTCATCTCTCTGTGCACATGCATGTGTGTTGGTTTGCGCCCTACTCTGCTAAGTTCTTGTTCTAGGCTAAAAGATTTTAAAGAGGTTTAGATAACTTTCACTTTGTTTTGGATAGGGAACCCATTATTCCTTTTTCTGTATTTTTATTTTATTTTATTTTTTGATAAGTGAATGGGGAACACATTCTAAAAAGTTATTCCTCTCTGCTTGAGTTCGTATGAGGCTTATCCAGTTATCGACCAAGCATTCACAAATTGACATGCATCTTCCTTGACACAATGCTACAACAAATCATTTTAAGCTTCACATACATGCACAGGCGTACATACACCCACAGAGAGAGAGAGAGAGGTTTCAACTGTAGGATGCAAAATCATCTCCTGAACCATGGTGTTTTAGAAGTGTGATATACAAGTGTAAAAGGAAATAGGAGAACGTTTTTGTTGTGTAATATTATTAGTTATGCTCTGTTATTGATTTCAATTCTCATTGACAAACGCATTTAGCCTAAGTTTTTATTGTTCCAAACTGGTTGCATCTTCTCTTCCATGATCCAACACTGGTTATATAACTATAGGGATCATTTGCTGATAAAATTAGCTAATTAAATCATGCTTCTTCTAAGTCTCAACACGGCACTAGACATTAAAGCTTTGTTCTTTATACACAATCAAAATTGTATTGCTTCCGGGATTTAATTGACAAAATATCCAACACACAACCATAAGATGGAATGAGACGACAATTTAGCAAGAATTCAGACATACCCAAGAAAGCAATCTAGATTTAAAAAGAACCTACAACGAGGAGTGAATCGAAATAACCTTTCTTTGACACAACCCAGACAGAAAAACTCTTTCTGACAACTCGAACACTTGATAAGACTCGAGGAAGAACTTCTTCGACACCAATGGCACTTTCTCCTCCTTCCCGTCCTCAGTTTGTCCTCACCCTGCCCGTAGGGTAAAACCTACAACGAAAACGCTCAGTGATGCAACAAGGCAGCGAAAACACTGAGCACAGAACCAGAATTAGCTATAATTGAAAAAAGCATTAGAACCTGCATTGTGCCAGTAGGGAGCGGCTCGATGTTCTTGGACCGAAAGGACCGTCGCCTGACAACGCTTGTGTCTACTCCGACTTTCACATCGCAGTTAGCACCCGCATTACTGCAATTTCGTGGAGAAGGCGACGGTGCAGGGGAGATTGCCATCACTCCATTGGGCAATTCTCTCGTCAACTCCTCTCCATCACAATTCTCCTCTATATCCATCTCACCCCTTTTCATCTTCTTCTTCTTCTTCGACCCCGAAACTGAATCGCTGTTCTTCGTCTTCTTCGTTCTCGTCTCCTTCTTCTTCTTCTCCAAGTCCCTCTTGAGCACCATTGTTATCAGCTCCAACTGTAGATTGCCTTTCTTAAACTTCATCTTCCGCAATGCCTCGTCCAGGGCCTCCGAAACCCTCACCGATTTGTTCTTCCTCTTCATCGGCTTCGACAACTTCATCTTCACATTCTGCGCCCTACTTTGGAGCTCCGGGTCCTTGCTCGGAGATTTCTTGCTCTTCCTCAAGATTTTTAGCGAATCCGGGACTTTTTCCTTGTTCTGTCGGTGACGGCCTTGGAGATAGTGAATCTCGCAAAGCTTCATGTCGCCCATCACTCTTCTTTTACACCGCCATTGCCGACCGTCCGTACGGCTGCACCGTAGATGGTCGGGCAGAGCCTCCTCTTCCCCCATAAGAAAAAATTTCTAATTTTCTCGGAAAATCGAACTTTCCCGAGAAAATATGCTAGGAGTAAGTGTGACACCAGGAGCGGCTGCTGTGTTTCGGCGATTGGGAGAGAGATAGGGAGCAGAGAGAGAAGGGGTTTTTCTCTTATTTTCCTTTTTCCTTTTTCTTTTCTTCCTTTTTTCTGTTTCTTCAGTGAGTACATTTAATGGGGCAATGGAGTACGAAACGAGATGGCAAAGACCGTAATTAACGGAAAACACAGAGCCCAATGTGGTTTCGAACTCTTCGATTTGGTCACAACTAAGATCAGGATGATTACCAATCAAGCCAAAGCATCAGGACTGTTTGGTTTTTGTAGCAGACACAGACACTTAGATAAAATCTTTTACAGCATTTGGGTTGGGATAGATGTCTTCAGCATTTAGGCTGCAGAAGATTCTATCAGGGTCTCAAAGCAGATCATAGTTCCCTTTTCTTTAATTTTCTCTTTATTTTGGGTTTTTTTGATGGTCCCCTTTGTTTTTATTTTCAGAAATTATAGCAGTAGCTTTTGATCGAAATGCAAGAAAGAAGTGGCTTTTGCTGCATATTTCTTGTCAAAACCATTTGAAAAGTGTCCATCTTGATCAGTATTTTGAAGGGCTTGTTTGAGAGTAGCTGGATTAATTTGATCAATAGGCATCATGGGCTATATTAATTGTAATCAAATGTTTGCTAACTTGGATTAATTCTTTGGGCAGGCCTGCTAAAGGGCTTGGCTGCAAGCAATGGCTGTTTACCACACAGTTAGCCATCTAGCAATTCCTTCTCTTGTAGATCAGATTCTTATGTTGGCCCTATATATGGTTCTACTTTTGCATGCTTTTCAATTTGCATGAAAGTTACCAACAAATGCCAGATGTTTTGTCCCGTTTTCATGGAATTTGTTCTAAAGTTTTCCGTGTAGCCAAAGTTATAATTGGTCTAGTTCTAAGTTCATGCTCGAAATTTTGTATCTTGTTCAGGACTTTTTGAATGCCGCTGTCATTGCAGCAGAGCCTAGAAAAGTAGTGCCTAATAGTGTTAGCTAAGTGTGCTGTGTGATAGGTTCAAAGCTTGTGCAAAATTTCAATTTGATGCTGCTTAATTCTTAACCCATGTCCACTTCGACTGCCATAATTCAAAGGGGGCCATGGCCTTTGTGCATGGAGTAGCCAAATGGATGTCCCAATATATAGATAGATAGCAAAACATTATCATCTTGCTGTAAAATTAAGGAACCACATTCTTAAACGACAGTTTTTGCTACAGTGGCATTCCATAATCGGTTCAATGCTTTGGGAGGAAAAAATAGAACTGAGTAATTCGTACGTACGCACGAACTTACAGTAATAATATAAAACAACTCCAAAGTATAAAAGTGTTCATTTATTGCTGGCTCCAATTAATGCTTCTTGACAAGTAAGACGTTCAAGTAGTTCAGGAAATGCATGGGGACAATTTGCAGCTGTATATATATATATATTTATCGAGTTTATAATTATATACATGACCAATCCATATATATATTCATCTTCGATCTGGAAAATGAAGAAAAACAGCAATATGTTTCTGAATTAATGTACATATATGTATATGTATGTATGTATGATGTTGCATTAAGAACCCAGCTGTCTGCTTTCAAAAAATCAAAACAAAAATTGAAATATAATGAGATCTATGAAAGGAACCTATACGTACTTACGTACTTTGATGCTTTAAGGCTGTATTTTATCTGTTCATGTCTGCTTTCGCCTGTGTTTATAATTTTGTTGGCAACAAATTATGTTGTTTCTGCAACAACAATCATGTACGGCAGAAAGATGGTTTAATTTCCATAACATGATTTTCCAGAATTTCTCTCCTAAAACAAAACGAATTAATGGATCAGCTTCATCTGATGTTTACGCGCGATCTCACGCTTGCAAATTATGTCCGAAATTAACATGATTGAGTACAGCGCTATCGAAGTTGTCAAACACCAAGGAATAGGACTTCCATCAATGCTGCACTCATTGATGTTTCTGATCAATCTGGCTGCACTACTCATGTCTCTTCAAACCCTATATACATACAGATTTTTTGTTACACCCATATATCGACTAGTACATATTGATTTGTACGACCATTTTCATCTAGCCAGATTCAGATCAGGCGCTGCTGCCGGCGTCGGCTAGCTACAAGGCTGATCATTAAAAATTGCTTTTTTTTTTTTTTAACGAAAAAAATATATTATAAATCCTTAATTATAATGGAAGATTAATACAGTGGCCGGTAACAATTTCAAGCACCCAGGAGGCTACAATTCTTAGAAAATCTCAAACTATGGTGCAAAAATACCTTATTTAATCTGTAGTACCCTAACTTACTGCATGCCAATCTGCATTTAAAAAAAAAAACCCATCCTTTTCTTTTCTGGTATATGTATTTTTTTTTTCAAAGCCATATACTGCATATTTTTTTTTTTCTTTTTCTGCAAGGAACAGCAACTAGCACCATGCAAGTTGATTAAATTTTCATAAAAGCTCAAAATTATAAACGTGAGGTAGTGGAATTTATGAGCTGTATGATGAGAAATATGACGTTGGAACAAGAGGCGCCCTAGCTAGACCAGTTTTGCATGTGACGTACAGTAGTATCACGTTTCTGTACAATTTTATATATTGCAAGAACTTCTTCAGGTTAATGATGCATTTCTTGCGCGCAGTATATCCATGAATTAATAAACTGCATTTACGAGAGAAATATGTTGAAAGATACTTAGAGATATTAAGCAAGATAATCTTACACGTAAAAAAATAAAGAAAAAATATGGAAGCTGCTCTAGTACTAATTATATAGATCTACTAATTATTTATCTTCTACGAACAAAAATCTTTCCTCCGCATCTTCATGCACAGTACTTTATAAAACTACATCTTGGTGCGTGGAGTGTGGCACCAAATCCTAGCTAGGCTTATCCAAATGGATAAATGATGCCAAATGATCTGAGCCAATTTATCTGCGGCTCTGTTGAAATTCAAAAGCTCCACTGTAATCAGGTTTGTATCACTAGCATGCATGCCTTTTGCACTTGATCCTTGGCTATCTCCTTCAAGCCACACGTCCTTCCGATCATTTCCAGCACAAACTCAAGATCTGATCTACAAAATTATTAAATGCGGCCTGTTCGGCAAAGTAATGGTATTATACCATGGGTTCTTCCTTTGGATTCGGCATAAAAGAAGTAAAACTTCAGCTATATGGTTTGTGAAGAGCCCTAGCTCCTGCAGCTGGAATGTCTCCATTATATACATGCCAATTGCTAAGATAATGAAAGAAATTTAAATAAAATAAAAATGGAAATGGAGAAGAGAAGAGGCAGAACAAACACTTTGATGGTTACATCTTTCTTATTCTCAATTATTTTGAATTCAAATAATTGATCCCAATTTATAAGAAAATTACATGGCGATGATATAAGGTAAATATCTTTAAAAATAAAATATTTTGATTTGATAATTATGAAATCAAATTAGGATAATAATCAAATCAAATCATTGATTTGATATTATCTTTAAAATCCTCCATTGAACTCAATGTGAAGAATTATGAAATTTTTAGTTTGAGATTTGAATGTAACATTCATATTCGTTAATTGATCACTGATAAGAAGATAAAATTTATAAATTAAGTAGCTAAAACATTAAATCTAGAGCTGTGGCCAACGATGGGTTGATAATGGGCTAAACCCAACAAAGGGCTAACAATAGGCCGAAAGATTAAGTTGACAATGGGCTACTATGGCCTTAGTGAATTATAAGACCAAAATCAAATGCTAAAAATGGGCCTCGGTCTTCAAAAAATGGTCACAACAGACCAAAACACAATAAAAGGGCTCACAACTAATAAAAATACTCTAAATGCATGGATTTGAGACGAAATATGGTTGAACGATAATGAAAATCTTGTGAGAGGTAAAGGTAGCGAAAGAACTTTGAAAGAAATATTCCCCAAGATTGAGCTTGGCATTAGCTAATGACTCTTGAGTTTGAACCTTGATTCTATACTCTATTTCATTTAATTAAATATTTCACATGTTGAGACCACTTATTAAGGGAGAGTCTGACTCACACATAAGAAAAAGTGTTAAGAATATAATACAAATAATTAAAGCTATCTCTTCCCATCAGCTTAAACTTTTGGGACAAATAGCGATTTAACACATACAGGTTGTAAACTTGGGTTTTGCATTAAGCTTTGGCACTATATTGGTGAATGCCAGCATCAGTTTTTCTGGGATAGAAACCTTTAGGGCATGCGATAATTTTATATGAGTTGGGATACACCATCCAGACACAACTCCATGGTATACAACATCTTTCCAACTGGCTGGTGTGGCATGCAATGTTAGCAATACCATGCTAGCAAGTCATACTAATTTAACGTACCATATCAAGTCATGTCACTTTGTAGGTCTACTTTTGTGTAACCTTTTTGTGATTAAATTATTTCTCTTTAATAAAAAAAAACCATAGAGAAATTATATCTAAACATTCTAAGTTAATCTACCTAGTCCAATGCTTAACTTAGCTTTATCACATCCCATTAAACCAAATGTATCCCTTTCAATGGTATACTAGACCTATGTGTTTAGATCAGACAAAAATAAATTCCTGAAGTTTGATAAATTTATATATAACTTTAAACCTAATAAAACTCTTTTCCTGATTTGAAGAATCTATATCCTCCATCTTATAAGAATAAAATCTTAAAGTATCTATAACCTCCATTTTGGGTTTGGAAACCCTAAACGCCCCAGCCTCGCCGTTGTGCCACATCTGTCCAACATTAGCCATGGCGGCCTCCTCACTTTCTCAGTCTCTATCTACCACTCTCCCTCTTTCTCGAAACCTCTTTCTCCCTCTCTGTTTCTGCAACTCTTTGTCTCTCTATCTCTGTCTCTCTCTATGAATTTTTCGGTCATTGGCCACCCCCACCACCTCTTGCCAACCGGTTTCCCCTCCCTCTCTATCGCCACTCACTTTCTCTCCCTTCCTCTATGTTCCCTCTCATTTTCTATTTGTCTCGTTGCACTCTCTCTTTCCTTCCTCTACCTTTAGCCACGGGGCACCCAACTTTGCCGTCCCTCTTAGTTGACCATCTCATACTCTCTATCTCACCCTCTCGGCTCATCCTCTCTCTCTCTCTCTCTCTCTCTCTCTCTCTCTCTACCTCTCTGTATTTGTAGCACACACACTATTTCTCTCTCTGCCTAAGATACACATGACCACTTGAGTGACCATTGTGTCTCTAGTTGGCAGGAACAAACCACATGAAGCAATGGAGCTCGGGATGCCTAGGATCATCCAAATATTTTTCCCTCTGCATTGTAAGTGGCTCTTGGACTAACCTTGAAAATAACTCTCGTTGAAAATTGTGAATTGTGAAATGTATAATTTGTGATGTGGCCAAACGCCGTATTAAGTGTTGGGATGATTTGTATAGTTTGTGATGCGGCTGAGTGTCGTATGAAGTGTTGGAATGATCTGTGTAGTTTTGTGATGTGGCCAAGTGCCTTTTGAGATTTTGAGAACATTCTATCTATTTGTTCATTTTGCTACTTAAATGTTGTGGTGCTATCGTACATTAAACATTGTTGACGTCATGTTATATTGAAAAAGGACTTTTCGCCTATTCACATTGTTGTTTAGTTGTAAGGGGGTGTTGGAATTTCCCACTATTGCAAGGCTTTACAACTTGTGAATGTATTTTAGAAATCCAACCCCTTACACTGAACCACAACTTGTGCATTTTGTTAGAGATTTCTCCACGTGTATTGCCAATATTATGTAATTATTTATTGTATTTCTGGACAACCTCATTATTGGTATCTGTTTGCTAATAATCTTACATCGAACTGTGAATTATGTGTGTGAATTAAAATCTATAAAATTGCTGGATTTTGAATTTAATGGATTTTATGTGGGGTGTGTGAGTATTACGATCCCAAATTGAGATAAGACATTATTTTGATGGAGCTTCTCTAGGCACTCAGGAGCGTTTAATACTGAGTGGCATCTCCTGAGTTGTTGCTGGACGACAATAGGCTCAAGCGATAAGGTAACGCTCTTGGGTTGACACCCCTGCCTCTGCTAGTGGAGGCTAGAGACTACTTGGCCACGAATGCGCCCGACACCGAACTAAGCATCGCTTGTTATGAAATCACACGTATAGTCATTACTTGTGGTATGACGAAGGGAGTCAGAGTGTGTGGATGATCCATCTATGAGAGACCATAGTGCTCACATTAATAAAATGAATGTCTTGAAAATAAAATGGAATATTTGGGTGTGTAATAATTTGTGCAGAAACTTTTGGTAATATTTGAGTATGTTTTGCGGCAATCCTTTGGATGACATTGACAGCTATTTGGTTAAGTGTCACAACCCCACCCTAACAAGAGCGAGACCGTGATCCCGTACTTGTTCTTTTTTTTTCCTATTATAACAGTAAATTTAGTTCTAAATGAATGCCCATATTGTTATTATTATTATTATTATTATTTATTATTTTTTTTAAAGATAATGCGTGACGATTCGAACGCATCACGCATAAATTCTAATTTCTAACTGAAATAAACATCTAATAGACATACCTTTACATTCCTTTACAAAGGACTCTCAGAGTCCGTCATCCATTTATTTAAGATAACTACTTTAAACAAAAAGGGACTCAGTCCCTTTAGTCATTACAAAAGAAAACTAACTTAAAGCAGGAGGGTTTCCATTATTGAAACATAAGAAACATATATCATCATAGAAGAAACCAAACTACCCAGGGACTACTAAACATCGGCCTCTCCCTCCTCAGTAATACTCAGCTCCTCAGTAGATTCGTCTGTACCTGGACGTTTAAAACATAAACACAAAGTGAGTCTAATACTCAGTAAGTAGTACACCATGCTGTTAACTTAAAAAGCATATAGTACTTTCTTTTGAAAACATGCATCCATAAACCAATACTAATTCTGACAATACTTCCATGCATATACTTTCTTTATAACATCATACATACACTTACTTCTTACTATCATGCATATACTTACTTCATACTTTCATGCAAAAATCTTTATTTCTTATTTTCATACATACTTATATATCATATCTTCATGCATACACTTCATTTAATCTTTCACTTTCTTGTGGCCAACACACTATTACGCCCCGTGTGTTGGGGTTAGCGGTCCTGTTGGACCTGGATTCCACTCGTGGCCACAGGTTAGGAACCCATTTTTGTCAGGGAGCAGCACTGGGTGCACTACCAGTACTACTTACCCGGCATTGCAATCTGCCCATTTCTTTGATATCATTTCCTTTCATGTGGCCATTACATACTTTCATACATTAATTCATTCATTTTCTTTCTTTGAAATCAACATTTTCCATATCTTCCTTAGTCCGATGAATATGCTTTTATTTTGGAAAATAACATTTTATGTCATGCTTACATAAAAATAAAATCTTAGTTATTTCAAGAAGCATGTATAAAAAAATTTCATGACTTAGGATCTACATGCATGCATTACCATATACATATACTATCAATTATAATCGATAGGATACTTAACAGGGGCTACCAAGAAAGGCTTGTACATAATATAAACTCATTTATTCTTTAATTAGAAGAACATTTGGAAAGAGATAGAGATATATTCTTCCACAAGAGAACTTGGCGTGGGCGCATGGTCATAGCTACTTACCTCGATCCGCTGAAATTCCTTTAACTTCAGAAAACCCTAATCCAATAAATAACAAGTGTGTTAAAACTCATCCAACATCCTTTAGATTCCCTTTTTAACGATGGCTAAAATATTATAAATCTAACGTCGTTTTCTACCCTTAATGTTACTTCAAATAACTACCATCTCGACAAATCCTTACAAGAGTAACATAAGAAGATAATTAATTTAGTTAACATAACATCAAAATAGCTTCATATATGCATTTAATCACTTAAAACAGAGCATAATTATATATATATAGAAAACACAACATCAAAACAGCCCTATATATATAATTAATCCCTTAAAACAGAACATATATGTAGATATACAAAACATAACACCAAAACATAAACTAAACAATTTAGTTAGCTTCGAAAATCACATAAAATCATCTTAAACAATTTACCTTAAGCTCTTAGATTCTTTCAAGAGGTCAAGTGAAGGTCCAAAGCTTGAAGAAAGTGAGAGGATTGATTTCTTGAAGAGTTGAAGAAAAGAGAGAAGTGGAGTTGGCTAGTATGGAAGAGAGATGAAGAAGACTTGTTCTTCATTTGTTAGGTGTAGATCGATGGGTTTGAAAATGAATTTCTTCATCTATTAGGTGTAGACCGATGGGTTTGAAAATGAATTTCTTCATCTATTAGGCCTTAAAAAAAATCATGTACTTAATTTATTTTAACAACCCACATAAAAAAATAAAAACAAAAACACACCCATCTAAAATGAAATAATAAAAATCTTTACATGAACATATTTAACTTAAGAAATAAAATAAAATGACGTAAAGACTCACGTAGTAAGACTAGGGTATTACAACTCTCCCCACCTTAAAATAATCTCGTCCTCGAGATTGAACGTACCTCAAAGAAAAAGAGTGGGATATTTAATCCTCACGTCGTCCTCATGTTCCCAGGTTGCCTCTTGCTCAGTGTGGTGGTTCCAAAGTACTTTGACCATCGGAATGGTTTTATTGCGAAGTACTCGAACCTCCCGATCTAAGATTCGGACTGGTGCTTCCTCGTATGAGAAATCTTTATGCACTTGGAGAGGTGCATAATCCAACACATGTGTAGGGTCATGCACATATTTTCGAAGCATTGAAACATGGAAAACATTATGCATGACTGAAAATTCTGGGGGTAGTGCGAGTCGATATGCAACTGCTCCTATCTTTTCAAGAATCTCAAATGGGCCAATGTATCTTGGGGTTAATTTGCCTTTCTTGCCGAATCTCATAACTCCTTTCATTGGAGCTACCCGAAGGAATACTTTGTCTCCTACCTCAAAGTGCAGCTCCCTTCTTCTATGATCGGCATATTTCTTTTGCCTCTCTTGAGCTAGGGCAAGCCTTTTTCTGATGATCGCTACTTTTTCTTGCATATTTTGAACTAAATCAGGGCCCAACATCTTTTTCTCACCAACCTCGTCCCAATAAAGGGGCGATCTACATTTGCGCCCATACAAAACTTCATATGGTGCCGCATTGATACTCTCTTGGTGACTATTATTGTAGGCAAATTCAACTAATGGTAAGTATTTTATCCAACTTTCCTTGAAATCCAAGACACATGCCCGTAACATATCTTCAAGAATTTGAATTGTTCTCTTAGATTGCCCATTTGTCTGAGGGTGGAAAGCAGTGCTATAAGTCAATTTTGTCCCCAAGTTCCTTTGTACGCTCCTCCAAAATGCTGAAGTAAACCGTGAGTCCCTATCCGATACTATCTTGGACGGAACTCCTTGCAACCTAACTATCTCTTTGACATATATCTCTGCCAACTTACTCATCGAGTAAGTCATCTGAATTGGTATGAAGTGGGCTGATTTCGATAATCTGTCGACAATCACCCACACAGAATCTTGTCCTCCTTGGGCTTTAGGAAATCCAGTTACAAAATCCATGCTGATTTCATCCCATGTCCAAACTGGTATTGGTAGTGGTTGTAGTGCTCCCGAGGGTCTTTGATGCTCAGCCTTAACTTGCTGGCATGTCAGGCATTGAGCTACAAAGTTAGCCACGTCTCGTTTCATTCCGCTCCACCAGTAGTGTTGTCTCAGGTCTCGATACATTTTGGTACTACCTGGATGCACTGTGTATAGAGACCGATGTGCTTCCCTCAATATTAGATCCCTCAGTTCCTTTTTAGCTGGTACACACAATCTTCCTTTAAACCGCAATGATTCATCACCAGAAATCACAAAATCAGGTTGTTTTCCTTCTAAAATATCCGCTTTGATCTTCTGGAGGTTAAGGTCTTCACTTTGAGCAGCTTTAATTTGGTCCAATATTGTTGGGCCAAGAACTAGGCTATTCAGCCTTGCTTGTACATCCATCACCATTTCCACTCCCAGCTTCTCCATATCTAGAAGAACAAATTTCTGAGGAGTATACATACTCCTGAGAGTGCCAGAAGAAGACTTCCGACTAAGGGCGTCGGCAACTACATTAGCTTTGCCGGGGTGGTAGTTGATATTACAATCATAATCTTTCAATAGCTCCAACCATCTACGCTACCTCATATTTAACTCCTTTTGAGTGAAGAAATATTTTAGACTCTTGTGGTCCGTATAAATTTCACAATGTTCCCCATAAAGGTAATGTCGCCATATCTTTAAGGCAAATACCACAGCAGCCAATTCTAAATCATGGGTTGGGTAGTTGCGCTCATAATCCTTAAGTTGACGTGAAGCATACGCTACAACTTTTCCATGCTGCATAAGAACACACCTCAACCCTTTGTGTGAGGCATCGTTGTATATTACAAATCCTTCTGTACCCAAAGGTATAGTAAGAACAGGTGCCGTCACAAGTTTCTCCTTAAGCTCCTGAAAGCTTTTCTCACATTCTGTTGTCCATATGAATTCCTCACCCTTTCGGGTCAAGGTCGTTAAAGGAACTGCGATGTGAGAAAACCCTCCAACAAATCTTCGATAATACCCCGCCAGACCAAGGAAGCTTCTAATTTCTTGAATAGTTTTTGGTCTAGGCCATTCCACTATCGCCTCCACCTTTGCAGGATCTACGGAAATACCATCCTTTGAAATTATATGGCCAAGAAAAGAAATCTCTTGTAACCAAAACTCACACTTATTCAACTTAGCATATAATTTCTTCTCCCGCAAAACTTGAAGAACAACCTCCAAATGCTTCACATGTTCTTCTGGGGTTCTTGAGTAAATAAGAATGTCATCAATAAATATTATTACAAACTGATCAATATACTTCTTAAAGACACGATTCATCAAGTCCATGAAAGCCGCTGGGGCGTTGGTCAATCCAAAGGACATCACTAAAAATTCATAATGTCCATATCTCGTTCTGAAAGCAGTCTTTGGAATATCCTCCGCCTTAATCTTCAACTGATGGTACCCTAATCGGAGATCAATCTTTGAAAATACTTGGGATCCTTGAAGTTGATCAAATAAATCATCAATCCGTGGTAGAGGATACCGATTCTTAACAGTCACCCTATTAAGTTCTCTATAATCGATACAAAGTCGCAACGACCCATCCTTCTTTTTCACAAAGAGAACTGGTGCACCCCACGGTGATACACTAGGGCGAATAAAGCCTTTTTCCAACAATTCTTGCAATTGATCCTTAAGCTCCTTGAGCTCTACAGGTGCCATCCGGTATGGCGTTTTAGAGATGGGGGCCGTTCCCGGAATGATATCTATAGAGAACTCAATCTCCCTACCTGGAGGTAAGCCAGGTAGTTCGTCTGGAAAGACATCAGGAAAATCCTTCACCACCTCTATATTTTGCAACTTAGGCCCATTTGGTTGTGGCATCACCAAACTAGCAAGAAATCCTGCACAACCCTTCCTTAACATAGTGGTGGCCTTTAATGCAGAGATCACATTCGGCATAATACTCTTAGTCGCAGCACAGAAACGGAACTCTAACTCACCTGGTAGTCTAAAGATTACTTCCTTCTTGAAACACTCCAAGCTAGCATGGTATTAAGACAACCAATCCATGCCCAAAATCACATCGAACTCCTCCATATCAAATAATATCAAATCAGCAAGGAGATGTCGATCTTGTATCTTTATCATGCAACCCTTCAGCACAAACTGACAAATCATGGATTTCCCGAGAGGTGAAGAAACATACATCACTGGCTCAAGAGGTTCAGGTGCTCTCTCGCTCAGGCATGCATATTTACGGGATATAATGAATGCGTAGCACCAGAATCAAATAGTACTAAAGCACGATGTGAAAACAGGGGAAGAATACCTGTTACCACATTAGGAGAAGTATCAGCATCATCAAATGTTAACGCGAAAACTCGAGCCGGTGCTGGATTCTTCTGCCCTTGATTCTGCACTTGAGTATTAGGGGCCACAAGCATTGTACACTCCCGTGCCAAATGACCTATCTTACCACATTTAAAGCAGATGTTAGTCCCCATAAGGCACTTCCCAGCATGACGTTTGCCACAGTTTTGGCATGCGGGGTGAGGCGCTGTTGTACCACGCTGGGGAGGTTTGACCACTTGGATTGGCTTGGGCATCGGGTTGTACATAGGTCTCTTGCCCTTATTTTGCTCCATGGCATAAAATGGCCTCTTCCTTTGACTGAATTCCCCTGCCCGGACTCGTAAATTCTCCTCAAGTATCACTGCTCTATCTTCCAAGTCCGCGAACTTTCTAATCTTCAATGCAAGAAGGGAGTCCATAATTCTGGGGTTTAGGCCTCGCTCAAACTTCTCGGCCTTCAGTGCCTCAGTGTGGACCAAGTGTGGGGCAAATCTCGACAACTCCACAAATTTTGATGCATACTGTCTCACTGTCATTGTCCCTTGTTTCAAGTCAGCAAACTCTCGGGCCTTGGCCTCTCGAATGGATACAGGAAAGAACCGGTCATTAAATGCCTCTTTAAATTTATTCCATGATATAGGGATAGCTTCGCCCAATTCCTGCTGAATAAATCCGCGAGTGGCCTTCCACCACCCATTGGCCACATCAGCCAAGTTATATGCTGCAAATTCTACCTTTTGTTCCTCGGTACAGCTGATTACACTGAAAATTTTCTCCAAGCGCTCTAACCAATTATCTGCATCTAATTCCGTACCCTTGCCATCAAACAACGGAGGATGCTGTTTGCAGAAGCGATCAAAAGCAGTCAGATGTGGGACTTGTACTTGCATGGCGGTTTGCCCACTAGTGAAAACCTCTATAAGGCAAGTTGCCCACTAGTGAAAACCTCTATAAGGCGAGTTGATCTTCAGGATTACGGACACTGGGCCACCCTCGACGTTTATTGTTATTGTGTTGTGTTGCCATACTAGAACATGGATAACAATAGCATTAGCAAAAACTCATACAAAATAGCATACATAACTTGAAATCTCTTTACAAAATTCATATCATGCAATAAGAAATACCATTTGAACCTGCTGCGGAGCTTGGCATACTTTAGAGAGAGGGCCTTAGCCTAGTTTACCCCTAAAGTCTACAGGACTTCTTAACCTTTGCTCTGATACCAAGATTTGTCACAACCCCACCCTAACAAGAGCGAGACCGTGATCCCGTACTTGTTCTTTTTTTTTTCTTATTATAACAGTAAATTTAGTTCTAAATGAATGCCCATATTGTTATTATTATTATTATTATTATTATTTATTATTTTTTTTAAAGATAATGCGTGACGATTCGAACGCATCACGCATAAATTCTAATTTCTAACTGAAATAAACATCTAATAGACATACCTTTACATTCCTTTACAAAGGACTCTCAGAGTCCGTCATCCATTTATTTAAGATAACTACTTTAAACAAAAAGGGACTCAGTCCCTTTAGTCATTACAAAAGAAAACTAACTTAAAGCAGGAGGGTTTCCATTATTGAAACATAAGAAACATATATCATCATAGAAGAAACCAAACTACCCAGGGACTACTAAACATCGGCCTCCCCCTCCTCAGTAATACTCAGCTCCTCAGTAGATTCGTCTGTACCTGGACATTTAAAACATAAACACAAAGTGAGTCTAATACTCAGTAAGTAGTACACCATGCTGTTAACTTAAAAAGCATATAGTACTTTCTTTTGAAAACATGCATCCATAAACCAATACTAATTCTGACAATACTTCCATGCATATACTTTCTTTATAACATCATACATACACTTACTTCTTACTATCATGCATATACTTACTTCATACTTTCATGCAAAAATCTTTATTTCTTATTTTCATACATACTTATATATCATATCTTCATGCATACACTTCATTTAATCTTTCACTTTCTTGTGGCCAACACACTATTACGCCCCGTGTGTTGGGGTTAGCGGTCCTGTTGGACCTGGATTCCACCCGTGGCCACAGGTTAGGAACCCATTTCTGTTAGGGAGCAGCACTGGGTGCACTACCAGTACTACTTACCCGGCATTGCAATCTGCCCATTTCTTTGATATCATTTCCTTTCATGTGGCCATTACATACTTTCATACATTAATTCATTCATTTTCTTTCTTTGAAATCAACATTTTCCATATCTTCCTTAGTCCGATGAATATGCTTTTATTTTGGAAAATAACATTTTATGTCATGCTTACATAAAAATAAAATCTTAGTTATTTCAAGAAGCATGTATAAAAAAATTTCATGACTTAGGATCTACATGCATGCATTACCATATACACATACTATCAATTATAATCGATAGGATACTTAATAGGGGCTACCAAGAAAGGCTTGTACATAATATAAACTCATTTATTCTTTAATTAGAAGAACATTTGGAAAGAGATAGAGATATATTCTTCCACAAGAGAACTTGGCGTGGGCGCATGGTCATAGCTACTTATCTCGATTCGCTGAAATTCCTTTAACTTCAGAAAATCCTAATCCAATAAATAACAAGTGTGTTAAAACTCATCCAACATCCTTTAGATCCCCTTTTTAACGATGGCTAAAATATTATAAATCTAACGTCGTTTTCTACCCTTAATGTTACTTCAAATAACTACCATCTCGACAAATCCTTACAAGAGTAACATAAGAAGATAATTAATTTAGTTAACATAACATCAAAATAGCTTCATATATGCATTTAATCACTTAAAACAGAGCATAATTATATATATACAAAACACAACATCAAAACAGCCCTATATATATAATTAATCCCTTAAAACAGAACATATATGTAGATATACAAAACATAACACCAAAACATAAACTAAACAATTTAGTTAGCTTTGAAAATCACATAAAATCATCTTAAACAATTTACCTTAAGCTCTTAGATTCTTTCAAGAGGTCAAGTGAAGGGTCCAAAGCTTGAAGAAAGTGTGAGGATTGATTTCTTGAAGAGTTGAAGAAAAGAGAGAAGTGGAGTTGGCTAGTATGGAAGAGAGATGAAGAAGACTTGTTCTTCATTTGTTAGGTGTAGATCGATGGGTTTGAAAATGAATTTCTTCATCTATTAGGTGTAGACCGATGGGTTTGAAAATGAATTTCTTCATCTATTAGGCCTTAAAAAAAATCATGTACTTAATTTATTTTAACAACCCACATAAAAAAATAAAAACAAAAACACACCCATCTAAAATGAAATAATAAAAATCTTTACATGAACATATTTAACTTAAGAAATAAAATAAAATGACGTAAAGACTCACGTAGTAAGACCAGGGTATTACATTAAGTGTGACACATAATTATTATTTTTTCTTGTATTAAATGTTTGCATGATTTTCATTTTCACTTGCATGTATATTTGAGTGTTAATCTTAATCTCACTTATTGAAATTTTGTAAAATCTCACCGTGGTAGTCCACCACAGTCCCTCTTATCAGATTAAAAAATTTTGATGCACAGGAAGGATATGGTGGTGGTTAAGAGCATGGAGATGTTGTGATGACCCACTTTTACATGTATTTTCACTGAAGTGTTGTTTTTAATTTAATTAATATATTGGTTTATTTATTTTAAATTAATATATTTTAAATTGGTTTTAATTTATTTGATGTTGTGTTTAATTTATTTAGTCGTTTTACGATTTTTTAAAATCGTTTTCGGAGGATCTGTTTTTGATTTCCGGAGTGAGGATTGGACCTCATTTCATTTCTTTTTTCTTTTTTCTTTTCCCTTTTTCCTTTTCTTTTTCTTCTTTTCTTTCTTTTCTTTCTTTTTCTTCTTCTTTTCTTCCTGTTTTCTCTCTCCCCGCGAGCTGCTCTCTTCTCCCTCTCCTTTCCATCGCCGCCCCTTTGACCGCCCGGTTCTCCGCCGTCCGGCCTCCGTGTAGTGCACCACCCCCACCATTCTCTTCCCCTCCCACCAAAGATCATCCCCACCAATTTTCAGGGCCATCTGACCAGCCATTAGCCGCCATGCACGGCTGGAAGTCACGGCACCAGCCCTGTTTTTCCTCTCTGTTGCCGGTTGCTTTCGCAGTCCAGAACTGCCGCTCGCCGGCGGCGTGGCCTACACCACCCACCCAATTTTCTTCCCCTCTCCCCGTTGAACATTCCCACCAAGTTTCACCTCCATCCGAGCCACCGTTAGCCACCACGAGCTCCTCCAAGCCATACGATTTTTCACCGTTTTCGGCGCCGTCGTTCCACCTCCGGCCACCATCTCTTCACAGCTTCTTCCCCTACCTCTTGCCATCCTAACCCACCCAATTCCGGCCTCGATCCGTTGCCGGAGCAGCTCCCACGAGCTCAACTCCGTTCGACCCCTTTTTGGCTTTCCACCGCCAATTCCACCACCACCCATGGCCAAAACTCACTTCCCTTAGCTTCATAAATATCTCAAGACCATTTCCTATCAATTTCGTGCCTTGGTTTATCCTCGTTCGAAAGTGGATAATTTATTACCCAAGGCCACAGTGTAAAATACACTGTTATGTTGCTTTTCCTCCGCCTTTTGCAACGCCGCGAGCTTTCAAAAAATACCGTATAGCACTGTAAGTATTTTTCAAACTCTACTTTTAGATTTAAATATATTTTTCTCTTACAATAAATATTTTCTGTTGGTTGGTTGATTCCGGACTGAGTCCGAGGAGTTCGGGGGTCGGATGGATTGAGAACGGAGTTGCTTGGATTGTTGATTTATGGTTGGTTGGTTGTTTTGTGCATTGAGATTGCATTTACATGATGCATGCACGTGCATTTTATTTTAATTGAGAAAATCATGTTTTGTTGGCGTAAATGGAATTTCGGGTGCGTGTGTCTCATGAGCCCAAGCCGGGATGAGTTATTATCTCGGTGGAGCTCCTCTGGTCACTTGGGAGTGGATAATACTGAGTGACATCCCCTGCGTTGTCACAGGGCGACGACCGGATCGCACGATATGGTAACGCTATCGTGTTGACTCTGTGGTCCCTAGAGTGGCGGGGACTAAAGGATGGCCTGGCCAGGGACGCGCTGGGCGCGAGTCTGGGCATCGCTTGTTAGGTGTCACACGCGTAGTCGTTACTTGCGGTGTGGCATAGAGCCAGGGTGTGCGGATGATCCTTAAGAGAGATCATGGTGCATGCATAATTGGATCGTTTTTATGGTTTTGGTTATGGGTCATTTTCTGGGAAAATGACGAGGTTTGGTTTTGAGGCTTTGTGATCCATTTTCTGGAAAAATAGTGGTTTATTGATTTGGGCCATTATCTGGGATAATGGCGAGGACTGGTTTTAAAGGTTATGTTTTTGGGTCAAACGGGTTTTTGGCATGCGTGGACAAATATGGTTTTACGGGACATGTGCATTGGCTTTTCTTTCATGCATATTGTTTAAGTTTTATATATTTATATCTGGTGGTGTTTGGATTTTATTTACCTGCGGCACCATTTTTGGTTCCGTAGATTTTGATGCAGAGTTCGAGGAGGAGGATGAGGCTGAGCCCGAGGATGCGGCTCTGCCAGAGTTTTGAGTTGACGTTTAAGCTTGTTGTTGGTTTGAATAATATTTGTGTTTTGTAATATTTTATTATGTATGTTTTAAACAGCTTTGTATTAAACTAAGAAAAAATTCTAGTACTTAGTTATATGACTTTCGTTATCCGCTGCGTTTTCTTTTGCACATTTGTTATTTTTACACACACTTGACACTCATCGATAGGGTGGTGACCCGTGTTGTGATCATCCGAACGTCTCGATTTCTCCGTGTCCGTGCGTGGGGATTTGGGGGCTTCACAGATGTGGCACCTCCAGATGATTGATGATTGAGGCTTTTCCCCCATTTTATTAAATTGCTAACTTTGTTTTTATTATAAAGGATGATTGTAATATTTTCTTACTTAAGGATTTGAGACATGTGGCTTATGGATATTGTAGTGATGTAATTTAAATATTTTCTAGTACTGATAATTATATTTAATGATTGTCCTTTTTTATTATTTACCTTTGCGAATTAACTGTAAACTTATTATATTTGAGCATGTGAGCATACACTTGTTGTTACATTGCACAAGGGGTGTATAACTCGTGCAACCAAAATCCCTGCATCATGGTCCTTGTGGAGGTGGGGGGCCGAGGGCTTCACAGAGGACATTCATATTATTTTCAAAAAAGACATGATGTTAACCGTATTAACTACATAAAAATATGATCATGCTACTTAACTTGTAGCATTAACCCAAGATTTTTTGGGCACAACCGATTACCTCTAAAATACATGTATCATCAAGTAAGTTACTAATAAAATATGTACAATCTAATCAAAAATCCGAAACACTTAAAATAACATATATTTGCTCAAAACCAAAAAATATTCATAATTTCATTGTCCCAATGATCCATCATAGCTTCATTAAACCCTAAAACCACATTAACTTAGTAAATTACATAAATCCAACATGTACTACAACACTAAACTTGACATGTAATTTGCATGACGCGCACGTAAACTATGCATGAACATAATTATTTTGTGCAAACTTGTAACCTCATACCCATTGCATGTGATCCCTATTATTTTCCATGCAACCCATAACAAGTACCCATGCTATTGCCCATTACTCTGCACCCATTGTGATCTCCAATGTTACCATTGGGGGTTCTATCTTGTGGTATAAGTTATGACATGTGTACGATGGGGAGTTCTTCACTGCTAGAAGTGATTACTTGTAGCAGTGAAGAACTCCCCAAGAGAAAGGAGGGATTGCTACTATGGGTGGAACTAGGTGGTGTAAGTGCTGGGCTCATAGGCAATGCAAAGTGTGGCACTTCCCATGGTGGTTGGGTGATCCTAGTGGTGGACAACTGTCCAGGGTAGAGGAGAAAGAAAGCTTGTTTTGTTCAAGCTATTAGTTAATAAAACCCCGTCCATAGATGTCAAATAGTGGCTAGCTAGGTGAATCTTGACGTCTGATGGTGGGGAGTCGCAGTGGTGCTCATCCACAAAGGAGAGAAGTGACTCATTAAAAAATGAGTAGTATAAAAGCCATCTTAAGTGCAGTAGGATGTCGTGTAATAATTAGGAATAAAATTCCTAGATTGTCTCATCGGAAAAAGTTGTTTAAATCTAAACTCGTATAAAATGGTGAAAAGTTTCACAAATAAAAGTGATAGTATGTACAATGAATGGAAGAGTGCAACAGAAATAAAAAAGGCACTAGTCATAGACTAGATTCATACTTTTAGATTTTTTTAATGTCGAAATGGAACGTAAAAGACTAAAAAATTGAAATTAATAATTAAAGATTCAACTACGCTAAAAATTTTTAATTAATTTGAAAATTAAATAATAAATTGAAATTAATATAAAATATAATTGTAATGCATATTTAATGGAAGTTTAAAGAAATAAGAAAAATAACTGATATAAAATAAAATAAATAGCAAATAAAATGCCCAAATTTTTAATCCAAAAATATCAAGAATACACCATAAACTTCAAATTGAAATTAAATAAAAAGTAGGGAATGAAAAGATCAAGCCAGATGAACGGAGATGGAGATTGAAAGCAGTGGAGAAGGTTGAACTGTAGCAGCAATTGGATTCCTCAAGGAGTTCTTCAAAGGCGCTGCTGTGTGGATGAATCCAAAGAAAAATATGTATTCAGGGTGAATTGAAAATGACTGTGCTAGAAATTTGGGATGCGGCACTCTAGGTCCCAGGAGAATAACAAGGTGCGGCTGAAAAATGGCCCAAGAGAGAGTAATTGTTGTCGCGGCACTGAGTGAAAATAAAATGATGCCGTGCTGTATTTGAAGTCCTAGCTCGTGCAATTCTCTTTTTTAAAATCCAAACTAATCTCGTACATGAATGAAATTTAATTGGCTGAAAAAAAACTTCATGTCAAGGTCAAAGTCCCCTTTGAATAAATGCATATCAAGGTTAAAGTCCCATAGAAAAAGTTGCCATCAAAGTCCTATAGAAAAAGTAGGATCAATTCATTAATACCAAAAGTGCATTCTCTTTTATAAATTAAAAGCTATCCATTTCTTAGCCTATGTAAAAATAAATATAAATAAAAATTAGAAATAAAGTAAAATAAAATAAAATAAAAATAAAGAATAGAATAGTAAAATAAAATAAAATAAAAATAAAGAATGGAATATTAAAAATATCTTATGCATGTAAAAGAACATTATCCAATTAAATCACAAGTTATAATATTAAGCAAAAATCATGCTATTTATCAATTTAAATCACAACTCAGATTTATGCATCTTAATCATTTTTTCATCTAAAACCAATAATAATGTAATGAAAGAATTAAAATATATTGGTTCTAAATGTATAAAAATATGCAATATTTTAGCTCAATCACACCTCCCAACTGGTATTTTGCTAATCCTTGAGCAAAATAGTGAAAATTAATTGAGATGAATATTGTATAAAGATCGAAATTCAAACAAAAGTAATCAAACACAATTCTGAATTCTCACAAAAGGTGATCCATGACTACTCAATCCCAGGAGCTATACGCATCAAGATTGTCTCAACAATCATTCACGTAAAATTGGGAAAAATATTTCAAAACTCAGATGTGTTTGTGTAGTTACACGGTTGTGTGTTCCTCATCACTAGCTAGGATTTGTCATATGATTTTTCAACATTAAGATTAATCATTGCTAATTCTAACTATCTCAAAGCCCAAGGGATTAGCAGTTTTCATGTTAACTCTATTTAAAGATTGAACACTCAACCCTCAAGGTTAGGGTAATTGTTTTTAGCCCTTTACTTAGGAAAGTTCACTATACTACCTTTATCTTCTTCTAGCCTCCTTTTTTTTTCTCGATTCTTTTCAAATCCTTTTTTCTTTTTCTTTTTCTTTCATTCTTTTTTTCTTTTTTCTTTTAGCATGGCTCGGTAGTCCTGTAGTTTATTTTTCCTGTGTTAAATTAGTGAACAGTAAATGATGAACACTATAGGTGTAAGTATGTGCAAAATGTCTTTCAAACTTTTTCCTTCGTTCTATATAAATCTTATCAAGTCTCATCTCAATAAGTATATGATGGGCCCCAAGGCGAACCAAGTCTTAAGGATCAATTATAAGATTAAGAGCCACGAAGATCAAGGTAGCAATGCAAGGATTGGTGGCATCCAATTGGCATGAAGCTAGTAAGAGCCCAACACTCATGATGGGCTTGAAAGAAGGAAAACTAGTTTTGATCCATTTGATCCAAGCTATAGAAGACACAACTTGGGCCTACTGTTAATGAAGGCCATGGACTTATTTATTTCATTAAAATGACTTATTGTATTAGTCATAGAAATTAATCTAGAATAATCGGGCTTGGGAGATATCCAGATCACACGTCTTATTTATAATGAACAAAGATTTTTGGAAAGGCCTTGTATTTTGGCCAAGGGCTTATTTGAAAAGTTATTATTTTATTTGAACTAGGATTTTAGAAGTTACTATAGCGCGGCACTGTTCACGCTACAGTACCCGCGGCACTATTCCTTTAGGGTTTTGAGGATTGTTTATTTAAAACATTTGTAGCCTTATTTAAGCAGGTAAGACATTTTATTTGAATTTTCATTGTGAGTGAGTTTTCTCCTCTTGTTCTTGATTGAACTCTTGAACTTATCAAAGGTAAATCACAACCTTTGTGGCGTTCCTCCTTGTAATTTGGGTTCTTGAGATAGGATTTCAATGGGTCTTGATTTTAATATAATCTAGATTCTTGAAACGAGATCTCAACAAATCTAAATTCTCCATCCATAGATTTGAGTTTGGCTTTCTTGGGTTTGTTTTCTAATATTGTTGTTGGGTCTCAAAGCGAGTCGATTGGGGTTCACATCATTTGGTATCAGAGCTTGGTTTTCAATCAGGTCTGATTCTATCTTTTATTTATTGCATCTTTAATTCTAGGATTTCATTGTTCTAGGGATCAAAGAAAAAAAAAGTACAGAAATTTGTTTTTCCCTAGGGCTACCAAAATTTGCACCATCTAGGGTTTGAAATTTCTAGATTTTCATTGATTCCCTTCTATTTTCCTTGTCATTTTGTATGTGTTTGAATTCAATTGTTTGATTATCACAGTTGAATATTCCTATTTGTGGTTGAATTCTTGAGAAAAGAAAAGAAAAGAAAAGAAAGGAAAAGAAAAGAAAAGAAAAGAAAAGAAAAAAAAAAAGAAAGGAAAAGAAAAAAAATTCTATAAAAAAAACTTCAGAAAAAAGGGAGAGAGAAGGAAAGTAGAGGCAGCATATTCAGTGGTTGCTGCATAGTTACAATAAAAGAGAAAGAAAGAAATTTGTTGATTGGGTCTTATCCTTAAAGGGGCTGAATTACCTCTTGTTGCCTCATTCTAGTTGTTATCTTGTTTTGTAATTATTCTTTCCCTCGTATAAATACCTTGAGTCTCGTGTCATTTTATTCCTTCCGTGTTTCTCTTGTTCTTTGTTTCTTAGACCTAATTACTAGTTGGAACAAAACAAGGTTGTATTGTCTTGATTTAGTTCAATTAGTTCTGAAAGAACTTGAGTGGAAAAACTCTTGAGGTAAAAGGCAAGAGAGTGTGAGATCATTATCGGAAAAAAGTCAATTTAGAGCGATACACGAGTAGAGTGCTATTATTTGAGTGTAAACACGTAAGGGAGAGCGTGTGAGGTCTTTTTCCACTAACATTGTTTTTGTGCAGCACATACAATGTCTCATTAAAGTGACTCATAACCAAAGGGGATGTCAAATAATTCATTTGTGTTGCAAGCCATGCAACAACAACTTGAGCAGTTAAATTTGATGTTGGGGAAAGTGAGGAACAAGATGGATCAACAAGGTGCATTGATTAGAAATCTGCAAAGTAGGGGAGATAGGCGGAGACGTAAGCCTATTATTGAACATGAGTATAAGAATGAGGAGTATGATGAGTCTCTTGTTGTTAGGCGTGCTCCCAATATAGAATTTAAGATGGATGATATAGAGTAGCAAAGAGAGAACATTTTCCATACTAGATGCCACATCAATAACAAGGTATGTAGTATGATCATTGATGGAGGAAGTTGTACTAATGTTGCTAGCACTACCTTAGTTAAGAAATTGAATTTACCTATTTTAAAACATCTTAGACCATACAGGTTGCAGTGGTTGAATGATTGTGGGGAGATTAGGGTAAATAAGTAAGTGTTAGTATCTTTTTCAATTAGGAAGTACAAGGATGAGGTGTTTTGTGATGTAGTGCCTATGCATGCTGGCCATATTTTGTTGGGGAGACCATGGCAGTATGATAGGAGGGTGATCCATGATGGGGTCAAGAATATGTACAGTTTTGAAAATGATGGAAAAACAATCAAACTTGCTCCTTTAACTCCACCACAGGTCCATGAGGACCAACTGAAGTTGAAAAGTGAGATTGATAAAAAAAGAAAGAGTGAAACTGAGGTTAATCAACAAAGAAAGAGAGAAACTGAGATTGATCAAAAAAGAGAGAGTAAAAGTGAGGTTGAGGAAGAAAGAAATAGCGGAACCTCAAGAAAAAGAGAGAATGAGTTGAAAAACAATTGTGAGGCCGAGAGTTCAAAAAAAGATGTTGAAAAAGGGATTGAAAGAAAAGAGAGTGTAAAGGAAAAATAGAGTGAAAGAAATGAGGGTGAGGTTGAAACCACAAGAAAAAAAGAGAGTGAAAAGAAAGATGAGAGTGAAGAAAGTGAGAGAAAAATAAAGAGAGATGTGAGTTTTTATGCTAAGGCAAATTTTAATACTAATGAACTTCACAAATCTTTGCCTGGTATTGTTATTTCTTTGTTGTAGGGATATGAGGTCATGATTCCTAGAGGTATGTTTAGTGGATTGCCACCTATTAGAGAGATAGAGTAATACATTGATCATGTGCCAGGTGTGACAATCCCTAGCCAACCTTTATTTGAAGAGCATAAGTCCTTGACGCACTTGAATGGACAAGTTAAGTTGGATAGAATGCATGGCAAGTGAGTTCAATTCATTGAGACATTTTCTCATGTAATTCAGTACACATATGATAAGAAAAATTTTGTATTTGATGCTTTAGCAAGAAGGTATGTCCTTGTCATCATTTTAGATAGAAAATTATTGAGACTTGAATATGATAAGGAATTGTATGTTAATGATGATGGCTTGGCTAGTGTGTATAGAGTATGTGAGAAAACATCGTTTGGTAAGTTCTATAGACTAGATTGGTACTTATTTAGAGATAATAGACTTTTTGTGCCTAATAGTTCTATGCGTGAGTTGCTTGTGCTTTGAGCACATGAAGGTACTTTGATGGGACATTTTGGTGTAAAGAGGACCTTAGAAGTGTTGCATGACCATTGGTGGGAGTATTGTTTCCCATTCATTGAGTTTGCATATAGTTGGAATGGTCCCTTTAGTGTAAAGAAGAGTTTACTCGTATTACATGAAAACTTTTGAGAGTTTGGTTTGCCATTCATTGAGATCGCATATAGTTGGAGTGGTCATTTTGGTGTAAGGAAGACTTTAGATGTGTTTCATGAACGTTTGTGGGAGTATCATTTTCCATTTATTGAATTGTTACATGAATGTTTGTGGGAGTATCATTTTCCATTTACTAAATTGTTACATGAACGTTTGCGAGAGTATCATTTGTTTTTTTATAGAGTTTGCATATAATAGGACCAATCATACTATTACTTCATATTGTCCTTTTGAGATTGTTTATGGTTTTAATCCATTTATTTCTTTTGATTTAATGCATTTATCTGTTGATGACAGAAGTAGCTTGGATGGACATTTCCAAATTCTTGATAAAGTTAATGATACTTCATATCTAGTGGATCTTTCAGATAAGTATCATGTGTTTGCTATTTTCAATGTTACTGATTTTTTCCCTTTGATCCATGTGGAGATTCGAGGTCGAATCCTTTTGAGGTGAGGGGGAATGATGGGCTTCAAGGTGGACCAAGTCTTAAGGATTAATTACAAGATTAAGAGCCACGAAGATCAAGGTAGCAATGCAAGAATTGGTGGTATCTAATTGGGATGAAGCTAGCAAGAGCCCAACACTCATGATGGGCTTGAAAGAAGGAGAACCAGTTTTGATCCATTTGATCCAAGTATTAAAAGACACGACTTGTGCCTACTATTAATGAAGGCCATGGACTTATTTATTTCATTAAAATGGCTTATTTTATTAGTCATAGAAATTAATCTAGAATAATTGGGCTTGGAGATGTCCAGCTCACACGTCTTATTTCTAATGAACAAGGATTTTTAGGAAGGCCTTGTATTTTGGCCAATGGCTTATTTGGAAAGTTATTATTTTATTTGAACTAGGGTTTTAGAAGTTACTGTAGCGCGACACTATTCCTTTAGGATTTTGGGGATTGTTTATTTAAAACACTTGTAGCCTCATTTGAGGAGGTAAGACATCTATTTGAATTTTCATTGTGAGTGAGTTTTCTCCTCTTATTCTTGATTGAACTCTTGAACTTATCAAAGGTAAATCACAACCTTTGTAGCATTCGTCCTTGTAATTTGGATTCTTGAGATGGGATTTCAATGGGTCTAGATTTTAATATAATCTAGGTTCTTGAAACGAGATCTCAACTAGTCTAAATTCTCCATCCATAGACTTGAGTTTGGCTTTCTTGGATTTGTTTTCTAATATTGTTGTTGGGTCTTAAAGCGAGTTGATTGGGGTTCACATCAGTATAGCAAACCGGTGTTTCAAACCATATATCAACTAATATGATGCATCAGAAATCATGCTCTATGCTCAGGCTTGAAAATAAATATTCACAAAATAATTCTGCTCAACCACTCTACCAAGTTGCTCAAATTTCACAAAATACTAGAAATAAAGTGTATGTCAATCATATATGTATCAATGTACATCACATTAATGCAATTTTTTTAAAAAAATCTGTGCACACATACTACCCCCCAACTACTGAGAGACATGGTCCTTAATGAATCAAACGAAAGAAAATAAAGTGCACAAGAATAAGTAAGCAACACAGACAACCAATCATGTGATATAAAATGAAAGCAAAACAACAAATATAAATAGCAGATAAAATGCAATGAAAGAAAGCCATAAAGGGAAGAAATAAATAAATCAAAATAAAAAAACTTCCCTGGGATCTTGCACAAGCAAGATCTCTTCGTTTGGATCAAAGGCAGTCAGAAACGGCTTTAGACATTGTCCATTGACAGTGAAGCTATTGCGATTCTTCAGATTGACAATGCCTACCGCCGTGTGAGAACGAACCTCCTTTACAATATATGGCCCACTCCATCGAGATTTTAGCTTCCCAGGAAAAAGATGTAGTCTTGAATTATAGAGGAGTACTTTCTGATCAGGGACAAGATGTTTGTCATGGATCTTCTTATCATGCAAGGCCTTCAATCGCTCCTTTGCCAAGTGAGAATTGTCTCCTTTGCCAAGTGAGAATTGTCGTAGGCCTCCCTTCTTACTTCATCAAGCTCCGAAATCTGCAACTTTCTTAAACTTTTGGTAGCATCAAGTGAAAAGTTAATTTGCTTAATAGCTCATAAAGCACGATGCTGAATCTCACCAGGTAAATGACAAGCCTGACCATAAACCAATATATAAGGTGACATCCCTAAGTTAGTTTCGAATGCAATCCTATAAGCCCAGAGAGCATCAACCAATTTTTTAGACCAGTCCTTCCGAGTGGGACGGACAATTTTTTCAAGAATAAGTTTGGTCTCTCTATTGGCCAACTTAGCTTGACTATTAGTCTGGGGATGATATAGAGTAGAGACTTTGTGGGTCACTCCATATTTCTGCATAAGTTTTTGAAAATGTTTGTTACAAAAATGTGATCCCCCATCACTAATGATCACCTTGGACATGCCAAAACATGCAAACAATTCTTTCAAGAAACAAATGACAACCTTATGATCATTTGCTCTACAAGGTATGACCTCTACCCATGTTGAAACATAATCCACAGCAACGAAAATGTAAGAATTCTCAAATGAATTTGGGAATGGTCCCATAAAGCCAATCCCCCAACAATTAATATCTCAAGTGTAAGAATAGGGGAAAGGGGCACATGTTACGTGCTGTGATTTTTTCAAGTTTTTGACAAGGCTCACATGTCCTGCAAAAAGATTCCACATCTCTAAAAATAATGGGCCAGTAGAGTCCACTTTGTAAAATTCTGGCAATAGTTTTCTTAGTTGCAAAATGGCCTCCACAAGCTCCAGTATGGCAAAAGTGATAAATAGAGGTAAACTTATCATCAGAAATGCATCATTGCACCAACTGATCAGCACAATACTTAAAAAGATAAGGAGTGTCGAAATAATAAAATCTTACCTCTGCAAATAACTTACGCTTGTCCTGAGATGTCTAATGCTCCGGCATCCAATCAGTGACAAGGTAATTCACAATGTCTGCAAACCATGGAGCGCGCGGACACTACAAAAAGATGCTCATCAGGAAAATCTTCATTTAAGGGAGGAATAGATGTAGATACATTAGGTAGCTGCAGTCATGACAAGTGATCGGCTATCACATTTTCAACTCTCTTCTTATCTTGAATAGTGATGTCAAATTTTTGGAGCAAAAGAATCCAACTTATCAACCTGGGTTTAGTATCATTCTTTGCTAACAAATACTTAAGAACAAAATGGTTAGTAAAAGTTATAACATGAGACCCAATAATATAAGAACGAAATTTATCTAAGGCAAACACAACAACTAATAACTCATTCTCGATGGTGGTGTAATTTTTCTGTGCATCATTCAAAGTTTGACTTGCATAATAAATGACCAAAGGCTTATTGTCTACTCTTTGGCCAAGAACAGCACCAAGAGCGAAATCACTAGCGTCAGTCATAATCTCAAATGGCAAGTCCCATCAAGGAGTTTGCATAATATGTGCAACTGTTAAGTGTTTCTTTAGGGTCTCAAAAGCATGCTAACACTCATTAGTCTGAACAAAAGTAGTATCATTTTGCAATAAAGTACATAATGATTTTGCAATACTACTAAAGCCTTGAATGAAATGCCGATAGAAGCCAGCATGACCAAGAAAAGAACGAATATCCTTCACTGTCTTAGGCATAGGCAGTTGAGATATAAATTCTATCTTGGCCCTGTCAATCTCTATGCCACATTCAGAAACTAAATGCCCAAGTACCAAACCACTAGTGACCATAAATTGACATTTCTCCCAATTCAAGAATAAATTCTTTTCGTCACATGTTTTCAACACAGTAGCAAGATTTTTTAAACAGACATCAAAAGATTTACCAAATACAGAAAAATCATCCATAAAAACCTCACACATCATCAAGCATATTAGAAAAAATGCTCGTCATACAACATTGAAAAGTAGCAGGTGCATTACATAAACCAAATGGCATTCTTCTAAAAGCAAAAGTACCAAAGGGGCAAGTGAAGGTGGCCTTCTCTTGATCCTCTGGTGCTATGGTAATTTGATAATAACCAGAGAAGCCATCCAAAAAACAATAAAAAGCATTACCTGCTACTTTTTCTAAAATCTGATCTAGGAAAGGTAATGGGAAGTGATCCTTTCGACTGACCAAATTCAACTTTCGGTAGTCAATACACATTCTCCAACCCGTTACCTTCCTAGTCGGGATCAACTCACCATTAGCATTTTCAATAAAAGTTAAACCATATTTTTTTTTGTACTATATGTGTCGGACTTACCCACTTGCTGTCGGAGATAGGATAGATGATGCCCATAGCTAACAAGTTCAGCACTTCATTCTTCACCACCTCTTTCATGGTAGGATTCAACCTCCGTTATGCATCACAAACGGGTCTCGCATCTCTTTCCAGAAAAATATTGTGGGTACAAATTGAAGGATCAATACCTTTGATGTTTGCAATAGTTCAACCTATCGCTCATTGATGATGTCTCAGCACTGTTAATAATTTTGCTTCATGCTTCAAAGTGAGCTGAGAAGAAATAACCATAACCACTGGAAATGTATCCTCAATTGGGCCAAGAAAAACATACTTCAAGTTTTCGGGTAGTGGCTTCAACTTTAGTATTGAGATTTCTTCTTATGATGACTTCATGCTCCTAATAAATCAAGAGTTTTAAAGACTAGCCTACGCCAATTACTCGTGTAACTCACATATGATAACTGAAGAGACCCAGTTGTCTCTGTCAACTGCCCATATGATTATGTCAACTCTAATGATGTAGGAATTGTCTCAACAAGAGCCTCAAACTGCTTAGGAAAGCCATCCTCAGATGCACTCTCAGAATCAAATACTGATAACAACTTCGAAACATCAAAATCATGCACCATATCAACAGTTTGCACATCTGAATCATCGCATCCACTAGGCATCTTGCAAGCGTTGAACAAATTCATCTCCAATGTCATATTTCCAAAAGTGAGCTTCAGTACTCCACTTCGACAATTGATAAGTTCATTGGAAGTAGCAAGGAATGGGTGTTAAAGGATGACAGGCGCTTGGTGAATAGTGAAGACTGATTGCTGCATGTCAAGAACTACAAAATCCACTAGGTAATAAAATTTTTCCACCTGGACCAGCACATCTTTAACTATACCTCTCGGTATTTTAACTGATCTATCAGCCAACTATAGCATGATGGAGGTCTTTTTCAGCTCACCCAATCCCAACTACTCATACACTGAGAATGGTAGCAAGTTCACACTACTTCCTAGATCAAGTAGGGCTCTCCTAATGCGTGACTCACCGACTTGCTCACTAATCATAATCGAAATGTGGGGAGAGTCGGGATCTCCAAACTTCTGAGGAGTCTCGCTTAATATCAGTGCACTAACTTGCTCTGTTAGGAAGGCTTTCTTCTTCACATTCAGCTTCGTCTTCATTGTGCACAAGTCCTTCAAAAATTTTGCATACGAAGGCACTTGTTGTATGGCGTCCAAGAGTGGAATATTAATCTTGACTTGCTTGAAAATATCTTGAATCTCAGTGTGATATTTGTTCTTTTGGCCAGTTGCCAATCTCTGAGGATAGGGAACCATAGGTTGGTATCCCCTACCAGTTTCAGTCTCTCCACTCACATGCTTCTTTGACTCTAGCCTCATTTCCTCTAGTTCTTTCTCAGTTTCATCAGTCTCTGTTACATCTTCAGGTTTAGAACTAACTACCTGTCTGCTCATGGTCATCTCAGGTTGGAGAATTTCCTTCCAACTTCTCAAAGTAAGAACGGTATTTGCTATCTCAATAACATCCCCTGAGACATTATGAACTTGCTGTTGTTGTTGCCTGTATACTTGAGGATTAGGCTGAGACTGTGTTGGAAATTTTCCTTTATCTAGGGTGCTCAATGTCGTGCTTATCTTATTAATAGTGCCATGCAAGTCATTTATGGCCTGAGTGTTCTGATTGCTTTTGGTGGCCTGAGTATGCATTAATTGCTGAAGTGTATTGGCCATCTGTGCCATATTGTCATTTAGAGACTTCTTTGCAGAAGATTGAGGCTGAGTACTTTGTGCAGCTACATGAGGCTGAAATTCAGGAGGTGCTACAAAAGGATAGCTCTGAGAACTCTGATATAGCTGATACTAGTGCTGAGGAGCACCTTGATGAAATAACTGTTACTGAGATGGTGGAGACCAGCCAAGCTGATAATTTCTCCATAAGAAATTTAGGTGATTCCTCCACCCTGAATTATATGTGTTGGAAAAAATGCTGATTCTGTGCTCTGTTAACCCAGTTAGCTGATTTCATATGCTCAGACCTACTTTCTTGAAATGCTGGCATAATCGAGCAATCTTGGGTCCTATGGTTCGAATCAGTACATATAGAGCATGCCTCTACTACTTTCAAAGCCTTCACTTTTTCCATTTTCATGACCTTCAGTCTACTAGTTAATGCAGCTATTCGGGTTTGAACATTAGTGTCTTCTTTAAGCTCTATCTGCCCCCTCCAAAAATAGCTCTCAGTGGTTGCTTTGTTAACGACACTTGATCAGTTTGAGTGTTCCACTATTGTGCGCTCTCAGCAAGATAATAAAAAAATGATAGCGCTTCATTGGGTTCCTTGCTTAAGAATTCTCTATTGCACATCGTTTGAACAAACTGCTTGCATTCTAGAGTGAGACCAGTGTAAAATAACTCACCAACTTCCAAGATTCGAAACAATGATGTGAACAGATGTTTACCAAATCTTTAAATTTTTTCCAATTGGCCTAAAAAGTCTCATCAGGTTTCTGATTGAATTGACAGATTTGCTCTTGCAAAAACTGAGTTCTCTAAAAAGGAATTTTTTGTTGTAAGAATTCCCGCTGTATATAAGACTAACTAGAGATAGAATTAGGCCTCAAAGAATTAAACCAAATCTTTGGTTTATCCTTTAAAGAGAAAGGAAATAAACGAAATCTAATAAATTCATCAGTAATGGCCCTAGTAATAAAAGTAGTGCAAGCCAACTCAAAATCTGTCAAGTGCTGGTAAGGACTCTCAGAATCCATCCCATGGAATTGAGGTATCACTGACATCATACCATGCTTAATCAAAAAATTAGGTGCATCATTGGGTAAAACAATGCATGAAGATGTAGTGGTGCGAGTGGGTTGCAAATAATCCTTAAGAGTGCTTGGTGCAGGTGTAGCCATGGTTTGTTCAATTTCAATATCCTCGCTCATAGAAGAGACAAAAGAGTTATCTATCTCTGAGCTGTGTACACTACTCTGAATGCTCGATGTGACTCTAAGTAGCCTATTTGAACTGTCTCTCACCCATGACATGAAATATCAGTCTAAATAGCATAAATAAGATTCAAGTGACTGAGTGGTAGATGACAAATGAAATATGTAATCAAAGATAAGATAGCGAAAAGAAAAAAAAATGAAAATAAAAAATAACGAGTTTAAATTTAAATTAGACAACTATCCCAGGCAACGATGCCAAAAACTTGACTCACTAAAAAATGAGTAGCACAAAGGCTATCCCAAGTGCAGGAGGATGTCGTGTAATAATTAGGAATAAAATTCCTAGATCGTCTCATTGGAGAAAGTTGTTTAAATCTAAACTCGTATAAAATGTTGAAAAGTTTCACAAATAAAAGTGATGGTATTTACAATGAATGGAAGAGTGCAACGGAAATAAAAAGGGCACTAGTCATAAACTAGATTCATACTATTGGATTTTTTTTAGTGTCGAAATGGAACATAAAAGACTAATAAATTGAAATTAACAATTAAAAATTTAACTATGCTAAACAATTTTAATTATTTTAAAAATTAAATAATAAACTGAAATTAATATAAAATGTAATTATAATGCATATTTAATGGAAGCTTAAATAAATAAGAAAAATAACTGACATAAAATAAAATAAATAGCAAATAAAATGCCCAAACTTTTAATCCAAAAATATCAAGAATACACCATAAACTTCAAATTGAAATTAAATAAAAAGTAGGGAATGAAAATATCAAGCCAAATAAATGGAGATGGAGATTGAAAGCAGTGAAGAATGTTGGATTGTAGCAGCAATTGGACTCCTCAAGGAGTTCTTCAAAGGCGCTGCTGTGTGGATGAATCCAAAGAAAAATATGTATTTGGGGTGAATTGAAAATAACTGTGCTAGAAATTTGGTGTGCGGTGCTCTAGGTCCCAGGAGAATAACAAGGTGTGGCTGATAAATGGCCCAAGAGAGAGTAATTGTTGCCACAGCCCTGAGTGAAAATAAAATGATGCCATGCTATATTTGAAGTCCTAGCTCATGCAATTCTCTTTTTTAAAACCCAAACCAATCTCATACATGAATGAAACTTAATTAGCTGAAAAAAAACTCTAGGTCAAGGTCAAAGTCCCATAGAAAAAGTTGCCGTCAAAGTCCTATAGAAAAAGTAGGATCAATTCATTACTACCAAAAGTGCATTCCCTTTTATAAATGAAAAACTCTCCATTTCTTAGCCTATGTAAAAATAAATAAAAATAAAAATTAGAAATAAAGTAAAATAAAAATAAAGAATAGAATATTAAAAATATGTTATGCATGTAAAAGAATATTGTCCAATTAAATCACAAGTTATAATATTAAGCAAAAACCATGCTATTTATCAATTTAAATCACAATTTAGATTTATGCATCTTAATCATTTTCCCCTCTAAAACCAATAATAATTAATGAAAGAATTAAAATACATTGGTTTTAAATGTATAAAAATATACAATATTTCAACTCAATTAAGCAGAGTGGTGCACGATAGGCTAGCGAGGGACTTTATCTTCATGACTATAAAATAGAGGCTCTTGGTGGCTTCCATAGCTCTCGGTTTGCAGTGTTGGGCTGCTGTACGATTGTTGCTTCTGATAGTGGGTGTTTTGTGGTGGTTTGGGTGTGAGGGAGGTGCTGCCGCATGGTGGTTTACGGTTAGAGTTTGAATATGCTTATCAGGCGATGTAAAGGTTGGTTCGTGGGATTGTTGCTTCGCTCTGGCTCTTGGTTTGGACGTAGCTGCTTGAATGGAGGAGGTTGGACAGCTGGTAAGATGGCAATGGTGGTGGAACTTGACAACAAGTGGGACAATGACAACCCTAGAAGCAACATTAATGGTGTTTACATGCATGAGTACAAGTCGTGCTGGTCTGGTATATTTAGAAGGTTTCTGGTAGGTTTTTTGCAACTATATCTCGTGTCCTTATTTGTAGCTCTTGGGTTTTAGGCTAAACTTTGGGCTTGACCGATGGGTCCTAGGGTTTTCTGTTGGATCCCTTTTGGGCTCTAACAAATGGTTTGACCCACTTAGGGTTTGTTTATGCTTAAAAGTAATTTAAGATATTTTTAGATATTCTTAAATATTTCATTCCTAAATATCACTCAAATACAAAATACTTTTCAATTTTAAATTTTAAAAGTTATCATCTAATCATTATTTAATTATCATAACTTTTCCAACTTTCAAACAAAACAGAAAAACAATATAACTTTTTTCAAATTTCAAAATAAAAATAATATAAAAAAATTATATTCAATCAAAATTTTAATTTTATAATATTTTTCTTCAACTTTTTCTCTCATTTTTTCCAAAACCCAATAAACATCTTAAATCAAATTATTTCACTAATAATCACAAACTATTTCACTATTATTTACAGATATATTGAGATATTCAAATTGTCCAAACAAAGCCTTAATGGGTTCCACTAAATTATAGGCTAGGGCTTGCCTATAAATTCATGGGCCAATCTTGAATCCCATAATGAGCCCAATTCATGCAATAAAAAGTTTTGAACTTGAGATAAATTATTGCGCCTAAAACTAATTAAATAGGGGCCCACTTGATCCCTAAATATTAAATAAGTTTTAATCTAATTATTGAGCCCAATAAAATTTCATAATCTACCATAGTAAGGTGTGGGTTTATATCCTATTTAAAATTGTCCAATAAACCTCAATTGAGCTTCCCAAAGATAATGAGCCATCAATACTATAAAAAATCATACACTAAACCTTAACTAGTCTTAAAACAAACTTTTGAGCCAATGAGCCTAATTAAAATTTCTATCCAACATGAATAATTAATAGCACGTGGGCTTATCCTCTGGTCCATTAAATATAATTTAGACCCAATATAATTATTCTTATTTTGACCTTGGGAATATTGGATTGGCCGTCACACACACATCCCATATAAAATAAGCAACAAGCTCCATGGGTCCAAAACATGCCAACTGAATAAATAAATGCACTTCCTCCTCGTAACATAGACTTAAAAGCTCATGACCTCAATTGTAATTGCCATTTATTCTAAACTTGCCACCATACATCATAAATGAAGTTTAACTCAAATATATGTTAATCTACCTAGTCCTACCAAGGGAGTTAGTTGATCTTTCTTCTGGGGTGCAAGTACATTAGAAAGAAATTAATTTTAAAAATAAGGCACTAAACAGAAGGATCAATTGACATTTTCTAATGTGGTGAGTTGCTTTCATTTGCCTCATTGTACCTATAGTTGTATATTTAGATTCGGAAATTTTCCAAATGAATACGAAACTAACATTTGTCAATGGAGAACATCACAAGGAGATCTATTGGATCAACCTATTGATTTCGAGGTCAAGAGATAATAGTGCAAAGTACGCTTGTTGAAATGTTTCATTTATGTTTTTAAACAATTGTCTAGACGTATATGGAAGAGTTTTCTAATTTTGCCTTTATATGTATGAAATCCTATTAGCTATAAATGATATGGAGATGATACTCACGACCCAAAAAAAAAAAAAAGATTGCCCCATACTCTTGAGATTAATGAAAATATTGAAGCAATCTATGTACTTAGAGTTAAAACTTGATAGACTGGTATAGGAAATTCCTTCATGTGTCTCAAAAAACTTACATTGAGAAGATTTTAGAATAATTATGTATGCACAACTCCAAATATATGATCACTCCAATCAAGAAGTGTGTTGTAAAATTTTGCAATCGTACCAAGTAATATAATGATAAGAAAGATGTTGAACCCACGAGAACTATTTACTCATTAAGTATTGAAATTGTTCTAATTATAAGTTATTTGAAAATCAAGAAAAGTGGTGGATTTTGGATTAAAAAACTAGTAACAAATTAAATTAAATCAACAACTGAAAAATTGACCAAACACTTGAAAAGAAGAATATTTTACCCAAGAAGAAAACAAAGTCATCCGATTCACTTAATCAATCTAATCCCAAATCCTAACCATACAATCAATCAATTATCATTCTATTTGACAGCGAAATATTCTAATTTATCTAAAACCCTCTCTCGAGTAGAATTAGACTTACTTAACATACAATAACCCGTGATATGTCTATGCAAATTTAAAAACATTTGAGCACATTAAGATTAATAATATTTCATATAAAAGCCGCACAAATCACGTTAGTGCATTCCTTTCTTTCATTCAAATCATGACAAACATCATACGAAGCTAAACTACATGCATCATCTCTCGAATTAACATGCATAGCAAATCATTCAACTATTGGCTAAATAATTGAAGGCATTAAACTCAATGACGTATACTCAAAATGAATGATAAAATTATGATCACAACGAAATAAGATTTGGAATTGTCGTGGAAAGGCTACCTCGTAGCCTTAGCAATAGAAATTAGTTCATAATCTAATCAAAATAAAGCATAATAATTCTAGAATTCATAATGAGAATTATACAAAGAGAATATTAAAGAGTTAAGAAGGAAACTCTATGTAGATCGAGAATCTCTATCGTTGATGAACTCTAATTCTATAGATTTTCGACCTCCTGTTTGAAGCTCTGTTTCCTCCTTGAAGATTTTTATTTACAACCCTGGCTTAAACACAAAAGTTGTATGGTTTTCTCTTAGACACCAAAATTACCCTTATTAGAGTTGTCTAGAAAAAGTTATCCTTTAAATACTGAAGTGTACTTTAGAAATTTCGAGAAATGAACGTTTCCTATTCTCTTGATGACTCATTCAATTTCCATGACTCCTTTAATTTATTTATTCCTAAAAAAATAAAATAAATAAATAAAAACTCTAATAAATAAGAAAATTAAACACAAACTAGTATAAAATTAAGAATAAAAGTATGACAAAACTTATATAGAAATTAAGCACATCAAACACCCCCAAACTTAAGATTTGCCAATCCTCGAGCAAAAAGAAAAAAGAAAAAAAAATTAAACAAATAGAATAAGTTGATTTCTCACAATGATTGCCTCATGGATTGCATAAAGAAACTGATTTAAGGAAAGTCTAAACATTTAACAAGTTTTTAGATTAATACAAGAGCATACTTAGGCTATAAGAAAACCTTTGAGTGTGTGTGTGAGTAACCAATCTCATCTTGCTACTCTATTAACTAGGATCAATTTATGCAAAATCGATTGAATTATAATTAATCTCTATGAGGATGAGATTCTTGAACTTCATATGCCTATTTTCCAAATCAACTTTCCACTAATGTAGTACAAACACACCATCAAAGATTAAAATGTCTTAATAAAAGCTTGTAATGTTCGGCTTAAGGTGGTGGCAAAAGGAAAAAATGGTATGGTGATGAAGCGCTAAAACTGCATGATTAAGTTACTTAAGTGAATAAATTGTTTAATAAAAAAATGATTTAAGTACTTAATTATGCAATAGATCACAATACTTGAGTCAATTGATAATTCTGATATTCTTAGTGCTTTTGAAGATTTATAATGCAATTATTTCACATGAAAATAAATATTTCAATTTTATTCCTCTTATAATAGGAAAGGTTTGGAAGAGAAATGGAAGAATCGAGAAAATCCCAAAGAGCGAGAACTGAAGCTCACACATGCATCAAAACAGCAACTCACAGCCAGCCACTCACACATGCAGAAAACGTGGGACCAGCAACTCACACATGCATAAAACTTGGGACCACAGCAGCTCACACATGCAATAAACCTGCAGCAACAAACATAGCAGACAGCACACACTCGGAAAGTAGGAGCAATGTAGCTCATGCATCATTTCGTTGGAAAGCAGCACGTTGCAGGAGAAGAATGGGAGGCAGAAAAGATCACGTTGGACACTCGGACTTGCAACAGGTCAGCAGAACAGCTGGCCCTCAACTTTGACAGAAGATCACGCTGGCATCTATGAGGCAGAACGTTGCAGACACTCGGACAGCAGAGGATTATTCCACCGAATTTTTCATTGAAGCTGAGAGATGGAAGACAGTTGAACGTGCAGCAGCAGCAGAATTATTTCTCTCTTTCTTTCCTGATAGCTGAACGTGTAGTAGCAGTAGAATTATTCTTCTTTCCGGATAGCTGAACGTGCATCAGTAGCAGAATTATTTCTCTCTTTCTTTCCGGATAGTTGAACGTGCAGCAGCAGCAGAATTATTCTTCTTTTCGGATAGCTGAACGTGCAGCAGCAGGAGATCACATGGGATCACGCATAGACAGACGGGCTCTTTACTTTTCAACTTGTTTTTATTCGGCTGGAGCTTTTCATTTCATACGAGGGGGGAGTTCAGTTTTTTTTTTTAGTTTGGAGTTGTTATTTTCCTTTCTTTTTCGTCCAGACACAAGGCGGCTGGGTATGTTTGTTTTTCTATTTTTTCTTTCATTCTTGCTTTCGTATAGCTGGAGGCAACAGAGTAGATTTGTTTCATTTCTTTACTTTTCATTTAGACCGTTAGGCGGCAGTTTTTGTTTTATTTATTCTTTCTTTTTTTCGTTTTGGACGGAGGCAGCAGGCTGGTTTCAGACGCTGGGCGGCTTCATTTTACTTTATCCATCTTGCTTTCGTTTTCATTTCTAGGGGGAGAGCATTGCTTTCCGTTTAGTTTGGTGGCCTTTGAGCTTTGTTAGTTTAAACTTCATTCTTTTTGTTTTTGCTGGGACGTTAAATGGCATCCTCTTCATGTTTTTTTTTTTTTTCATTTCTTTTCAGCTTTCGTTTCAGTAGTTCTTACTTAGTTTTATTTCTTTTTCCAGTATTTCCTTCGTGTGATGACCCGCTTTTGCATGTATTTTCACTGAAGGGTTGTTTTTAATTTAACTAATATATTGCTTTATTTATTTTAAAGTATTGCATTTTAAATTTGGTTTTTTATTTGTTGGATGTTGTGTTTCATTTATTTATTTGTTTTACGGTTTTTAATCTCTTTCTCGGCGGATTTGTTTTGTTGTCCGGAGTGAGGATTGGACCTCATTTCTTCCAACATCTTTTTTTTTTCCTTTTTCCTTTTTTCCCTTTTTCTCTTTTATTTTTCTTCTTTCTTTTTCTTTTTCTTTTTTTCTTTCTTTTCTTTTTCTTCTTCCTTTCTCTCCCCCGATCGTCTCTCTCTCTCTCTCTCTCTCTCTCTCTCTCTCTCTCCTCTCCCATGCCGGAAGCACCCTCAGCCCTGACCCACCGCCGTCTGGCCACCGTGGGCGACACCACCCCCACCGGTCGAACCCCCTCCCTCCGGCGCACCACCCCACCAAATCCCAACCCTATCCGGCCAGCCGTTTGGCTGGAAAACGCCCAACAAAGCCCCACAGATTTTGCCTCAATCCACCGCCGTCACTCCACCTTCGGCCACCACCTCTTCACCACTTCATCACCGGTTCCTTACCGTCCTAACCCACCCATTTCCAGCCTCTAATAGCCACCGGAACAGCTCCCACGAGCTAGCTTTCCATTTTGAAAAATCCGGCCATCAACCACCGTTTTCGCCGCCACCCACGGCCAAACTTCACTTCCACTAGCTTCATAATCATCCTTAGACTATTCCCTATCAATCCCAAGCCTTGGTTTGTCCCCGTTCAAAAGTGGGTATTTTACAACCCACGGCCACAGTGAATTTTCACTATTACGTTGCTTTTTCTCTGCCGTTTGCAACGCCACGTGTTTTCTAAAAATACCGTATAGCGCTGTAAGTATTTTCCAAACCTTACTTTTAGATTTAAATATAATTTGCTCATTCAATAATTAATTGTTGTTGGTTGGCTGATTCCGGACTGAGTCCGAGGAGTTCGGGGGTCGGATGGATTGAGGACGGAGTGTTTGGTTTTGCTCGTTTGGGTTGCTTGATTATTTGTGCTATGAGGCGTGAGTTGCATTTTGTGTATATGTGCATTTTATTTTATTTGAGAAAAATCCCATTTTATCGGCGTAAATGGTTTTTGGGGGCGTCACAGGTGGTATCAGAGCGGTTTGGCTCTAGGTAAAACCACATGTCCCGTAGGCAGTACCAGAATTCTTTTAAAGTTGTGCTTTAAAATTTATGTTAAGTAAATTTATTTAAATTGTTTTATTTTTTTGAACTTGTTTGTTTGTTTTTATTTATTTAGTTATGTTTTTGCAAGTTGGTTTCTTTTGTTTTGTGTGATGTGGTGTTGGTCTTTGGTTCTGTTTTTGTTTGTTGTTGGTTTTATTTGTTTTTATTTTCTGAAAGGGGGCCAAAGGTTGTGGTGGCAAGAAAATGGGAAGACCAAAGAAATCTACTCAGGAGCCACGGGACAATACATCAAGAGATGACTCCATAGCCCAAGCGATAAGACAGATGACGGAGTTTATGCAGCAAAATTTTAGGCCACAACAGACAGGGCCTTGGCCACAACCAGGGGGGCCTTGGCCATAACTAGGGGGACCTTGGCCACAACAAGGGGGTCCCTGGCCGCCACAAGGGAGGCCTTGTCCGCAACAAGAAGGACTTTGGCTGCAACCAGGAGGTCCTTGGCCATATCAGGGAGGGCCTTGGCTTTACCCGGGAGGATCTAGCAGCATGGTGCAAGCCGGATGCACCTATGAGCGCTTTCTAGCGCATAGGACCCCACACTTCACTGGAGAAGAGGATCCGCTTCAAGCTGGAAAGTGGATCAAAGACCTGGAAAGAACCTTTGAGGTGTGTGGTTGCACTGAGGTGCAACAGGTACTTTACGCCAGCTATCTGTTGCAAGGCACCGCTTTTGATTGGTGGGATACCAAGAGGGTGATGTTAGAAGCAGAGCTGGGATCATTCGCCACTGTAACCTGGCAGCGCTTCAAGAAAGAATTTAACGACCGCTTCTTTCCTACATCGGTAAGGAAGCAAAAGGCAAGAGAGTTCTCAAATTTGGTCCAAGGAGGCATGTCAGTGGAACAGTACGCCTGAAGGTTTATAGAACTTGGGTGATTTGCTCCCCACCTTCTCACCACAGAGGAGATGCGAACTGATCGTTTTCAGGAGGGACTACGCCCTGATATATACCGTATGGTGGTCAGCCATCGGATATCCACTTTTTAGAAATTAGTGGATGTGGCCACCCTTGTGGAACGAGAAAATAATCTGAGTATGGGCTCCCCTCCGGGTCATAAGAGGCGGAGTTTTTCTGGTGAAGGAAGCAGCTCGGGTTTGCCTCAGAAATTTGTTTAGTGGACCGGAACTCGACCGCAAGCATCCTCAGGTGTTCGCATGGGAGGACGTGTGCCTGTTTGCGGAGTTTGTAATAGAGCCCATGTGGGTGAGTGCCCTTCTGGTGGGGCTCGATGTTATAATTGTGGCCAGCAGGGTCACTTTGGCCGAGAATGTCCAAGAACAGCTCAAGGAAGCCGTGGAGGTAGACGCAGTGGAAGAACAAATCCAAGGCAAGTAGTGCAAGCCCGGGTTTATGCTGTCACACCCGGAGATGTGGATGATGAGGCGCCAGCGACCCATGATGCTGGAGTAATTACAGGTATGGATTAATTTAATTTTATGTTGGATTTAATTTTGGTGTATTTGGTTTCTTCTTTGTTTTTTTTTTTGGATTTCATGGGTTGTGTGTTTGGTTCAGGGAGAGTCCGTTTGTATTTTTATGCTTGCACTTTGTTTGATTCTGGTGCTTCACAGTCATTTGTATCTTCCACGTTTGCGCGGATGTGTAATTTGGTCACGGAACCTTTGCCAAAGTCATTGGTGGTGGCTTTACCCGATGGTGAAATGGTATGGTGCTCCAAGGTTGCGTTGGGATGCCCGTTAAATTTTGATGGAAGATTCTTGGATGCTGATTTAGTTGTGTTTAAGCTATTGGGTTTTGATATCATCCTCGGGATGGATTGGCTATACCGATATTCTACGAGTATTAATTGCAGAAGTCGGGTAATTACCTTTCAGCTTCCAGATGGTGATTGTCTGGAATTTGCAGGGAGTAAGTTAAAAGAAAAACCGGTAATTATATCGGCAATTCAAGCAAGAAGAGAGATTGCATGGGGAGCGGATGCATTCTTAGTTCAGATGGTGTCCACGCAGTCCGAGGAGAAGTCTTTGGTAGACATTCCAGTTGTAGAAGAATTTCCCGATGTGTTTATGGATGACTTGCCCGGACTACCCCCTGTTCGGGAAATGGAGTTTGTTATAGACTTGGAACCTGGAGCGGCTCCTGTACATAAAGCTCCTTATTGCATGGCACCTGCTGAATTAAAAGAGCTGAAGACTCAGTTGCAAGAGCTGGTAGATAAGGGATTTATTCAGCCTAGTACTTCGCCGTGGGGTGCACCAGTGTTGTTCGTTAAAAAGAAAGATGGAACCCTCCGTATGTGCATAGATTATCGGGAATTAAATAAGGTGACCATCAAAAATAAATATCCTCTCCCGCGGATAGATGATTTATTTGATCAGCTTCAAGGAGCAGCCGTGTTCTCGAAGATTGATTTGAGGTCGGGATACTACCAGCTGAGGATCAGAGACAAGGATGTGCCTAAAACTGCTTTCAGGTTGAGGTACGGGCATTATGAATTTAAGGTGATGCCGTTAGGGTTAGCTAATGCCCCTGCTGCTTTCATGGATTTGATGAATCGAGTATTTCGACCTTATCTGGATTCCTTTGTGGTAGTATTTATTGATGATATTCTGATTTATTCCCGAGATGTTGAAGCATGCGTATCATCTTCGTCTGGTACTTGGGAAATTGAGAGAACACCAGCTTTATGCCAAGTTTAACAAGTGTGAATTCTGGCTAGAGGAAGTCAGATTTCTTGGGCATGTGATTTCCTGAGATGGAGTGGCTGTTGATCCTACTAAGGTAGAAGCCATTTTGTCATGGCCACGTCTGACTACAGTGCGCGAGATCCGGAGTTTCTTGGGGCTTGCTGGTTATTACCGAAGATTTGTGGAGGGATTTGCTCGCCTATCCTGACCTCTCACAGCTTTGACTCGGAAGAATACAGAATTTGTTTGGTCAGATAAGTGTGAGAGAAGCTTCCAAGAATTAAAGAACAAGTTGACGACAGCACCAGTGTTAGCGCTTCCAGAACCGCATAAGCCATTCGTAGTCTTCAGTGATGCGTCTAAGTTTGGTTTGGGTTGTGTCCTTATGCAGGAAGGACGGGTTGTTGCCTATGCATCTCGTTAGCTAAAGGACTATGAGAAAAATTATCCGACGCACGATTTGGAATTGGCTACGATTGTTTTTGCACTCAAGATCTGGCGGCACTTTTTGTATGGGGAAGCATGCGAGGTATACACTGATCACAAGAGCTTGAAGCATTTGTTTTCCCAGAAAAATCTTAACATGAGGCAGAGGCGATGGCTAGAGCTAATCAGTGACTACCAGTGTGAGATCAAATATCATCCGGGGAAGGCTAATATAGTTGCTGATGCTTTGAGCTGAAAATCGCACTTGGAAGATGAAGCTGAGCCATCGGAATTGAATTCGTTGCTTTGTGGGATGAGAAGGCTCCTTATTGAGAGTTCGCAGCAAGAAGAGATTTTATCTTCAGTTCTTGATATTCGGGTAACTGATTTTGAGGAGTTGAAGACTCTTCAAAGGAAGGATCCAAAGCCGTTGAATATCAGAAAAAGGGTCAGAAAATCTCGAGGGCCGTTGCATTATAGCATGGATAAAGATGGGATACTTCGGTTCCGAGATCGCAGAGTGGTCCCCAAAGATTCATAATTCAAGGAGCGGATCATGGCAGAAGCTCATGCGGCCCCTTATTCAGTTCACCCCGGCAGTACAAAGATGTATCGGGACTTGAAGAAAAATTACTGGTGGGATGGAATGAAGAGGGATATTGCCTTATATGTTGAGAAATGTCACACATGCCGTCAAGTGAAGGCTAAGCATCAAAGACCTGCAGGTATGCTCCAACCCCTCCCTATTCCTGAGTGGAAATGGGATGACATGACGATGGACTTTGTAGTGGGTTTGCCGAGAATGCCTAGTGGGAAAAATTCTGTTTGGGTGATTGTTGACCGGTTAACGAAGAGTGCTCATTTCCTGCCTGTTAATAACACCGACTCCTTGGATAAGTTGACCCGCTTGTATGTCAAAGAGATAGTGCGGCTGCATGGCATACCAAAGAGTATAGTGTCGGATCGAGACCCAAGGTTCACATCGCAGTTCTGGAAAAGTTTGCAGCAGCTTTGGGTACTAAGTTGAAGTTCAGTACTGCTTACCACCCTCAGATAGACGGCCAATCAGAGCACACCATTCAGACCCTTGAAGACATGTTGCGAGCGTGTGTCATGGAATTTCAAGGGAGTTGGGAAAACCATTTGCCGCTCATGGAGTTTGCATATAATAACAGCTTCCATGCGACCATTCAGATGGCTCCCTATGAAGCTCTTTATGGGAGGAAGTGTAGATCGCCCTTGTGTTGGGACGAAGTCGGGGAGAGTAAGATTATTGGACCCAAAATAATTCAAGAGATGCAAAGCCAAGTCCGGATCATCAGAGATAAAATGGCGGCAGCTCAGAGTCGCCAGAAAAGCTACGCTGATACTAGGAGGAGAGAGTTGTCTTTTGAAGTTGGTGATTGGGTTTATCTCAAAGTCTCTCCCATGAGAGGTGTTAAGCATTTTGGTAAGAAGAGGAAATTGGATCCGAGGTATGTCGGCCCTTTTCAGATTCTGGAGAAGGTAGGGTCCGTCGTCTATAGAGTTGCTTTGCCAGGGTATTTTGGGGATATTCATGATGTCTTCCACGTATCATCCCTGAAGAAGAGCTTTGGACAGCAAGAGCCATGCTTCGTCGACCCAGAGGGTATTCAGTTGCAACCGGATCTCACTTATGAGGTTGTTCCGTCGTAGATCATAGATTAGAAGGAGCAACAGTTGAGGTCCAAGACGATACTTTTGGTTAAGGTGGCGTGGGGAGATCCGTTAGCTCAAGACTTCTCTTGGGAGCGAGTAGCGGACATGAGGGAGCAGTACCCATACTTGTTTGAGTAATGAAGGTACGTATCTTAATCTTGGTCACAGTTGGTTTATGTGATTTTATGTGGCTTGCTTTAAGTTGGTAGTTGATCTTGCAAATTTCGAGGACGAAATTTGTTTTAAGGGAGGGAGGATGTGATGACCCGCTTTTGCGTGTATTTTCACTGAATGGTTGCTTTTAATTTAACTAATATATTACTTTATTTATTTTAAATTATTGCATTTTAAATTTGATTTTTTATTTGTTGGATGTTGTGTTTCATTTATTTATTTGTTTTACGGTTTTTAATCTCTTTCTCGGCGAATTTGTTTTGTTGTCCGGAGTGAGGATTGGACCTCATTTCTTCCTACATCTCTTTTTTTTTTCCTTTTTCCTTTTTTCCCTTTTTCTCTTTTCTTTTTCTTCTTTCTTTTTCTTTTTCTTTTTTTCTTTCTTTTCTTTTTCTTCTTCCTTTCTCTCCCCCGATCGTCTCTCTCTCTCTCTCTCTCTCTCTCTCTCTCTCTCTCTCTCTCTCTCCTCTCCCACGCCGGAAGCACCTCAGCCCCGACCCACCGTTGTTCGGCCACCGTGGGCGACACCACCCCCACTGGTCGAACTCCCTCCCTCCGGCGCACCACCCCACCGAATCCCAACCCCATCCAGCCAGCCGTTTGGCCGGAAAATGCCCAACAAAGCCCCACGGATTTTGCCTCAATCCACCGCCGTCACTCCACCTTCGGCCACCACCTCTTCACCACTTCATCACCGGTTCCTTACCGTCCTAACCCACCCATTTCCGGCCTCTAATAGCCACCGGAACAGCTCCCACGAGCTAGCTTTCCATTTTGGAAAATCCGGCCATCAACCACCGTTTTCGCCGCCACCCACGGCCAAACTTCACTTCCACTAGCTTCATAATCATCCTTAGACCATTCCCTATCAATCCCAAGCCTTGGTTTGTCCCCGTTCAAAAGTGGGTATTTTACAACCCACGGCCACAGTGAATTTTCACTGTTACGTTGCTTTTTCTCCGCCGTTTGCAACGCCACGTGTTTTCTAAAAATACCGTATAGCACTGTAAGTATTTTCCAAACCCTACTTTTAGATTTAAATATATTTTTCTCATGCAATAATTAATTGTTGTTGGTTGGTTGATTCCGGACTGAGTCCGAGGAGTTCGGGGATCGGATGGATGAGGACGGAGTGTTTGGTTTTGCTCGTTTAGGTTGCTTGATTATTTGTGCTATGCGGCGTGAGTTGCATTTTGTGTATATGTGCATTTTATTTTATTTGAGAAAAATCCCGTTTTATTGGCGTAAATGGTTTTTGGGGGCGTCACACTTCGGTTCAGACCGTGGGAGTGGCTGGTTCTTACTTTCAGTTTTGCTTCTTTTTTTATTTTATGTTTTAGTCCAGGGGTGAGTAAACGGAAGCTCGTTCGCACTCTCAATTTTCATTTCTTTTTTTTGTTTTAGTTTGGACGTTTACGGACGAACGAAGCTCAGGCTCTACGTTTTCAGTTTTCATTTTTACTTTAGTTGCCCTGCATGCAGCATCTCTAGGATTTATTTCGTTTGGATATTTTCTCATAGATTTTATCATGCTTCAACTTAGATTAATTTTTATTGTTAGAAACATCATGTGTAGCTAATTTCTAAAACTTGGGTTGTGGAATGAGACTTAATTTATTTTGAGTTCTAGTTTGATGCAATATTTTGTGATTGATTGTTGATTTCACTATATTACTAGTCGGATTTAAATTGAAAATAGATTGCGGCTCTTGCTCTTGTTTTGTTGTTGACGTAAGGCACAACAAAAGCTTGAAAATTATCAAGGCTTCTCTCGATTGCTAGTTAATGTGTGTTTGGCAGTAAAGTAGAGAATCCCTTAGAAAAATATTACAAAACTTGAGCACAACTTTTTATCTTCCGATTATCAATACCTTGATTGGATTGTTAATCGAGAAAATTATATAGGATCCAAAATAAAGAGAGTCTCAAACCCAACCCAAGTGTTTGTTAATTTGCCTTTTTGATTGGAAACTAAAATTTCAACTTCGATTTTTTTGCATTGCATTTTAATTTTATTTTTATCTCTCATAATCGACACATTTGTTGCTAAAAAAAAAATCTCATATACGCTTTGATAACCCTTTGTCCTTGTGGAATACGATCTTGGACTTATCCTTGATACAACTTGACACTTCTACACTTGGAAGCACATTCGAGACCGAGTCATATGGAATTCAAAATATGAAAATTCAACACAAGCTTCACCAATGAAGAGAGAGATAAAGTTTTATATTTACTTCCTAGAGCAACTTATGAGCAATTTATTCATCTCTCTCTCTCTCTCTTTTATATTCCACAACCCCCAAACTTATTATTATTATTCTTATTTTGTAATTCGGGTAGTATTATTTATATAATTTTTTAATGATAGAATAACAAAACTTATTTTTGCTCTTTTAACTCTTTAACAAACTTTTTCTCTTCTCCAATGACTAAGCAAGTAAAAAATTTTCTTGAAAAGGTAGGATGATTTTTTATGGGTTAAAAGGTGTGGTAAATGTGGGTTAATGAAAGAAAAATGGCCAATGTGTTTAAGGCTCAAAGGAGTTACTAGAGATAGATAATTAGGGCAGGCTAGAAAAGCTCAAACGTTCCAAAGATGGTCTAGATCATTTCTCTAGTGGTGTGTTGCCTAGGATTTCGTCTCGAGAGATTATCAAATAGGTTCTAGAGTTCAGTGAGATCTTAGAAAATATCTGATTCACATAAATATACTCTAAGCCAACAAAGCAACTTATTGATCATGGTATTGTGCAAAAGCGTTCAAAGGAATTCAACTAACCCAAGCTAACACAAGAATTAAGAACAAACAAGACAAATTTAGCATTTTTTAAAAATTCAGCTCAATTTCAATTAGGTAATATCAAAAGCTTGTAATCATCAACCCAAAAACAAAACAAAAGGAAAACAAAATATTTTTGTGATTTTAAAAAATTTTCAATTTTTTTTCTTTTTTGTTTTAGAAAATAAATGTTTGTGAAAATAAATAGATACTCCCAAAATAAATGACACCGATCCCCAAACTTAAAAAGCACATTCTCCCCAATGCGAAGAATAAAAAGAGATGAAAAATTGAAATGATAAAAGTAAACTTCCTTGAAAATTTTGCATGAGTCCAATGCTAGGTTTGGTGAATATTTGAGGAAATCATTTGGGCGCTATGGTGCCGACTCTCAAGTTTGTGTGCCTGGGTGTGTTTGAAAGGAATGTTGAAAGGCTTTTTTAGCACAACAACGTGGAGCTGCACTGTTTGAAAAGTGAGAGCATGAAAAATAAAATAAAATTAAAATAATCAAAAAAATAAACGAAAACAAAATAAAATAATGGGAAGAAATTTGAGTTGCCTCCCAAAAAGCGCTTGTTGACTCCCAAAAAGCACTTGGTTATAGTCTTTAGCTTGACGTTTCCTTCTTTGAATCACTGATCAATTAAATCAATAGAGACTTTTTGCTTGTTGAAATTTCCTTCAAAGTAGGGTTTTAGACGTTGACCATTAATTTTAAATGTGCCTTTTGAGTCGTTAGAAACCTCAATGGCACCATACGGGGAAAACTCCAGTTACTATAAGTGGTCTGGACCATCGGGATTGTAATTTTCTAGGGAAGATGCGAAGTTTGGAATTATAAAGTAGAACTCTTTGGCCAACTTCAAAGTTTCTCTTAAGAATGTGTCTATCATGCCATCTCTTCCTTGTATATGTGAGCATTCTCATAGGATGCATGCCGAAACTCATCCATTTCATTGAATTGTAATATCCTCTTTTCACTTGCTACCTCCATGTCAAAATTAAGAGTCTTGATAGTCCAATAAGCTCTGTGTTCCAACTTCACCGGTAAGTGGTATGCCTTCCTGAAAACTAGACGATAGGGGAACATACTAATTGGAGTTTTGAAAGCTGTCCGTTATGCCCATAGTGCATTGTCTAACTTTTTGGACCAATCTTTCCTTGAGTTGCTCACGGTTTTTTCCAATATTCGTTTCAGCTCTCGGTTGGAAATTTCTACTTGTCCACTAGTTTTGAGGATGGTATGGAGTGGCAACCTTGTGTATAACACGTTACACCATATTTGCTCAAGAGTGTCTCAAATTGCCGGTTACAAGAATGTTTCTCCCCATCATTAATTATTGCTCTTGGAGTTCCAAATCGAATGAATATCTGCTTCCTCAAAAACTTCATCACAACTTTAGAATCATTTGTAGGGACGGCCACAACCTCTACCCATTTGAAAACATAATCCATAGCTATTAAAGTGTATTGATTAGAGAAAGAAGAAGGGAATGACCCCATGAAATCTATGCCCTAAATATCAAATAGCTCAACAACAAGTATCTTATTTAATGGCATTTCCTTTTTTCAGGAAATATTACCACTCATTTGACATTTATCACAAGAAGAAACAAAAGCATAAGTATCTTTAAACACGGTTGGCCAATAAAAATCTAATTTGAGCACTTTAGCTACCGTTTTGTTCACTCCATGGTGCCCACTAACCTCTAATGAATGGCAATGTCTTAGGATCGACTATCTCTTCCTCAGGTAAACATCTCCCAATCACTTGATCACTACAATACTTGTAGAGGAAAGGTTCCTCTCAATAGTAGTGCTTGACTTCTAGAAAGAATTTCTTCCTTTGTTGGTATGTAAAATCTGGATTGATCACAATGCTTACTAAGTAGTTTACATAATTTGCCTACTAAGGAACTTGTGTTAGAGATACAACAAAGAGTTGTTCATCCGGGAATACCTCATTTATTGGAGAAAGTGGGGCTCCCTCTTCGATTGTGTGCTCAAGTCTAGACAGATGATCTGCTACTTGATTCTCGATTCCCTTTTTGTCTTTGATCTCTAAATCAAATTCTTGTAGGAGTAAAATACACCTAAGTAACCTTGGTTTAGCTTCATTTCTAGTTAGTAAGTATTTTGAGAGCAGAATGATCAATGTAAACAATTACTTTTGACCCAATTAAATATGATCTAAATTTATCAAAAGCAAAGATCACGACTAACAATTCTTTTTCTGTAGTAGCATAATTTAATAGGGCATTTGTCAAGGTACGACTTGCATAGTAGATAACATGGAGAACCTTGTTCTTCCTTTGTCCAAGCACAGCTCCTATTGCGTAATCACTTGCATCACACATCAATTTAGATGGAAGTGCCCAATCTGGTGTACATATTATTAGGGCTGAACTTAACTTTTTCTTCAAAAGTGAAAATGCCTGCAAACAATTATTGAAAAAGTTAAATGGAGTATCTTTGACCAAAAGAGAACAAATGGATTTAACAATCTTAGAAAAATCTTGAATAAAATGACAATAAAACCCTACATGTCCCAAGAAACTTCTCACGCCCTTGAACGTGCTAGGTGGAGGTAATTTTTCTACGACCTCTACTTTGACTCGATCTACCTTAATACCCTTGGAAGAAATTTTATGTCCAAGTACAATTCCTTCCTGCACCATAAAATGAAATTTTTTCCAATTAAGAATAAGGTTAGTTTTTTCACATCTTTGTAGAATTAAAGATAGATTATTTAAACAATTATCAAATAAAAAACCAAAGATGGAAAAATCATCCATAAACACTTCAATAAACTTTTCCACCATATCCAAAAAAATGGCCATCATGCATCGTTGAAATGTGGCTGGAGCATTGCACAAACCAAAGGGCATCCTCCGGTAGGCAAATGTTCCATACGGGCAAGTGAAAGTGGTTTTTTCTTGATCTTTCGGTAAAATGTGGATTTGGTTGTGTCCCGAGTATCCATCTAGGAAACAATAATAAACATGATCGGTGAGTTGTTCCAACATTTGATCAATGAAAGGAAGTGGAAAGTGATATTTTCGTGTGGTATCATTGAGCTTGCGGTAGTTTATGCACATTCTCCAACCCATGATTGTTCTTGTTGGGATGAGTTCATTATTTTCATTCTCTACCATCATCACTCCTTCTTTCTTGGGCACTACTTGCACCTGACTTACCCATGAGCTATCAGAAATATGGTACATAATTGTGGCATCCAATAATTTGAGAACTTTAGTTTTTACAACTAATTGTAAGTTTGGATTAAGTCTCATTTGTGGCTGCATCATAGGCTTATAAATTGTTTTCCATTAAAATCTTGTGCATGCAAAGTGAAGAGCTCATTCCCTTAATGTCGGCTATAGTCTATCCCAAAGTTTGCTTGTGAGCTCTCAAAACTTGAAGTGACTTCTCTTTTTTAAGACCTGTCAAAGGTGAAGAAATTATTACGGGTAAAGAAAAATAATGTAAATAAGCATATTTAAGATGAGAAGGAAGATATTTGAGTTCTAAAGAAGGGGCCTCAATAATGGATGACTTTTATGGAGTAGTGCTTTCGCCCAATGTTATGTTTTTTGACTTCCCTTTAAGCAAGTAAGGTGGAGATGCTTCCAAATAGTGTGCATAATTGCTTATCTTGGAATTCTCAGAATTGGACGTTTCGGATTGAACAAGACATGCCTCAAGTGGTTCCTTAGGATAACTCCCTTAAAAAATTTCTACCACAAGTTCATCAATCACATCTATGTTGAAGCATGTATCGGTTGTTGATGGATATTTCATTGCCTCAAACACATTAAATGTAACTTGTTCATCTTGCACCAGTAGTAGTAGTTTTCCTTGTTGCACATCTATGAGAGTTCTTCCAGTGGCTAAGAATGGTCGACCAAGAATAAGTGGGGTTTCTCTATCTTCCTTTATATCTAAAACAATAAAATTGGTATGGAAAATAAACTTGTCAACTTTAACAAGAACATCCTCTATGATGCCTCTTGGTCATTTGATGGATTGGTTTACCAACTAAAGTGAAACAGTAGCAGACTTGATCTCTTCTATCCCTAATTGCCTTAAAATAGAAAAGGGCATCAAATTTATGATAAAACCTAAATCACACAAAGCTTTTTCGAAATAAGAGTTTCCAATGGTGCAAGGAATAGTAAAATTCTCTGAATCTTTAAGCTTTGATGGCAACTTATTTTGCAAAATGGTGGTGCACTCTTCAGTCAACATCACAGTCTCATACTTTCATAATTTCCTCTTATTTGATAGAATTTTCTTCATGAACTTCACACAACTATGCATTTATTCCAAGGCATCTACAAAATGAATGTTAATATGTAATTTTTTTGAAAACAACAAGGAACTTAGAAAATTGTTTATCTAACTTATTGTTTTGAATTATTTGAGGAAAATGTATAGGAGGAACATAATGAGAAGTAAGAGAAGAAAATTAGGGAGGATTTTATGAGTTTTTCACTATTGGGCTCATAATAGGGGTGGGCGATGCGGCTCTCATAGTCATCTCCTCTTTTCTAGAATTTTTCTCTCTCTTCAAAATTAAGCTCCATTCCACTTCTTAAAGTAATGCCTTTACTTGCTCTTTTGCGTTGTTTTCTGTGGTGCTTGGAAGTGATCCTTGAGGCCTTTTACACATAAATGTTGCTAATTGACCAAACGTTATTTCAATGCTCCGCATAGTGTTCTCATTGTTCTTCAGAGCAATGTCATGTTCTTGAAATTTAGCATCCACCTTAGCCATAAATTGTGCCATTACCTCCTCCATATTCGGCTTCTTCTCTTGTTATTGATTTTGAAAACCTGGTGGAGGCTTGACAACATTCTAAGAGTTGCTCCATGAGAAATTTGGGTTGTTTCGCCATCCTGGATTGTAAGTATTAGAATAAGAATTGCTTTGTCATTGGTAATTTGACACAAAGTTTGCTTGCCCTGAACTATTGTTAGCGAATGGATTTCCCAATTGACAATCTACCTCCATATGATTTTCTGCACAAAATTCACAAATTACATTAGTAGATTGAATGGAACTCACATTGACATTGTCTAATTTCTTAGATAAAGCTGCAATTTGAGCAGTTAAAGCAAATAAAGAATCAATTTCGTGAACTCCTTGAATTCTTTTTGTTGTCACTCGATCCACTGGCCATTGATAATTGTTGGTTGCCATCTCCTTCACCAACTCATATGCGTCTTATGGTGATTTCTTCATCAAAATCCCTCTCGTTGCTGCATCAATCATTGAGCGTGTTGTAGGCTGCAAACCATTGTAGAAGGTTTGCACTTGAATCCAAATAGGAAGTCCATGATGCGAGCACTTTCTAAGCAATTCTTTATATCTCTCCTGAATTTCATAAAGCGACTCCATATGAAATTGGACAAACGTGCTGATATTATTTCTCATCTTCACGGTTTTGGCTTGGGGAAAGAACTTTGCTAGAAACCTTTTAGCCAAATCAACCCATGTAGTTATGGTTAATGGTGGAAGTGAGTTTAACCAGACCTTTGCCGTGTCTCGTAGGGAGAATAGAAAGAGTCTCAATCTAATAGCATCATCAGAAACCCCGTTATGTTTAAAAGTATCACATAACTCCAGAAAAGTAGTTATGTGAGCATTTGGATCATCATGTGGCATGCTACTGAATTGCACTATTGAAGCCACTATTTGAAGCATAACTGGCTTTATCTCAAAGTTATTGGCTCGAATGGCTGGCCGTCTAATGCTAGAGGTAGCTCTGGTGACCAAAGGGACAACATAATCTCCCAAAGTCGTATTTCCAAGTTGATCTTCTATTGTTTCGTTCTCAGTTGTGGAATCCTCATTCTCCATGTTCAAAAGATGAAGGGTGCGTTGAATTTTAGGGTCAAAATGTATTAAATCCAAGCTTTGAGTAAGTCTCATGTACAATTCGGGAATCTTGAAAAAAAAAAAAATTAACAATCAAGACTTAGAAAAAAAATTCAAATTAATTTAGAAAAAAAATTCAAATTAACTTAGAACTAGTTGGTATAAAAAGTAATAGAAAATAAATAGTCCTCAACAATGGTGCCAAAATATTGTTGTAAAATTTTACAAGTACACGAAATTGTATCAAGTAATATAATGATAAGAAATATATTGAACCCATGAGGACTATTTACTTATTAACTATTAAAATTGTTCTAATTCTAAGTTATTTGAAAATCAAGAAAAGTGGTGGATTTTGAATTAGAAAATTAGCAAAAAATTAAATTAAATCAACAACTGAAGAATTGACCAAACACTTGAAAATAAGAAGATTTTACCCAAGAAGAAAACACTAAAGCATCCGACTTACCTAACCAATCCAATCCCTAATCCTAAACATACAATCAATCAATTATTATCCTATTTGATGACGAAATATTCTAATTTATCTAAGACCCTATCTCAGGTAGAATTAGGATTATTCAACATATGATAACCTACGATATGTCTATACAAATTTAAAAGCATTTGAGCACATTAAGATTAATAATATTTTACATAAAAGTCGCATAAATCATGTTGGCATATTCATTTCTTTCGTTCAATTCATGGCATACATCATACGAAATTAAACTACATACATCATCTCTTTAATTAACATGGACAACAAATCATTCAAATATTGGCTAAATAATTGAAGGTATTAAACTCAATGATGTATACTCAAAATGAATGATAAAATTATGATCACAACGAAATAAGATTTGTGATTTTCATGGAGAGATTACATCGTAGCCTTAGCAATAGAAATTAGTTCATTATCTAATAAAAAAAAATTATAATAATTCTGAGATTTATAATGAGAATTATACAAAGAGAATATTAAAGAATTAAGAAAGAAACTCTATGTAGATCGAGAAGCTCTATTGTTGGTGAACTCTAATTCTGCAGATTTTTGACCTCCTGCTTGAAGCGTTGTTTCCTCCTTGAAGATGTTCATTTCTGGCTCTGGCTTAAACATGAAAGTTGTAGGGTTTTCTCTTAGACACCAAAATTACCCTTATTGGAGTTGTCTAGAAAAAGTTATCCTCCAAATACTAAAGGGTACTTCAGAAATTTCAAGAAATGAATGTTTCCTATTCTCTTGATGATTACTTCAATTTTCATAACTCTTTTTTTTTTTTTTTTTTTTTTTTTTTTTTTTTTTTTTTCGATGGAAAGAAACCTTTCATTCAACAGATATTAGCATTACAATTGTCTCTCCGCCCATAGGGCTGGAGCAATTACATCAGGGACAGACCCCCACCAAAGACTAATATCAGTAACTTGCCAAGCATGCTTTGCAAGTTTATGTGCTACTTCATTACAAGATCTCATAGTATGTCTTACATCACACACTCGAAAGCAGCTCATAAGCTCCTTAGTATCCCTAATTACATTACCAACTAGAGTCATCGATGGTTCTGTCTTTTGCAACTCTTTTACTAAGGTCAAGGCATCACTTTCAATGATAAGATGCTGAATACCCAAATGAAGTGTTAGCTGTAGGCCCCTGAGGATTGCCAGCATTTCAATGCTTGTTGCATCACCCACTGCTGATTCCCTTTTGCTAGCTGCCATAAGAACTTCACCTTTACTGTCTCTTAGGATAGCACCAATTCCTGCACTTTGTTGGTTCTGGAAAATAGCCCCATCTACATTTAGTTTGAAAGTTCCTGGCTGGGGGGGCTCCCATCTGCAGTATTGTCTCACCATTTTCAGGGGTTGGCCACGAGTTGTTTTATAGACATGCTGGACAGCTAGGGCGTGGGCTATAGCTTGGTCAACATGGATTTGTTTGTCTTCAAAGGTTGCTTGGTTACGCCTGTACCAGCAGCTCCACGAAATCAGAAAAAAGAGCTCCAGGTGGTCTTTCTGTTTTAGGCCACTTACGTATCCAGCAAGGTCCCCATACAATTTAGGCAGGCCAGATGAGAAGATAATAGGCAAGTGTGTTTCCCAAGCTTTCCTCACTGAAGGGCAGAAGCATAATGCATGAGCTACATCTTCTATCTCTCGGTTGCATAGCTTGCAAGTTTCCTCATATAACACTTTTCTTTGCACCAGATTGAGCTTAGTTGGTAGGCTTTCTTTACAAGCTTTCCATGCAAATATCTTAATCTTGGCTGGGAGTTTCAAGTTCCATAGATCCTTCCATAATTTCTTTAGTCCCATGTTTCTCGAGCTCTCACCTTCCACCCCATTCTGTTTTGCCTCTCTAAAAAGCCGATAGGCACTCTTAACTGTAAACTTTCCATGTGGCTCAGGATCCCAGATGATCTTGTCTTCATGGTTACTTCCACTCAGGACTATTTTTAAACCTGCATTTGCTGCTTGGGCAGGCAGCAAGGTCCTAACCTTTTCCATATCCCACCATCTAGTTTGAGGGTCTATTAGGCTATCAACCGTGGCATTTTGGTCATATGCTGCTGCAATTCCATCACTTCTGCTTAGGGGTGAGAGGCCAGGGATCCAATTGTCTCCCCACACCTTAACACTCTGTCCTGACCCCACTCTCCACTTGCATCCCCTCTCCAATAGTTTCTTTGTCTCCCAAATTCCCTTCCATGCAAAGCTCGGGTTAAATCCTAACTTGGCCTCTAGGAATTTATCCTTTGGGAAGTACCTTGCCTTAAATAACTTATGAATCAGTGTACCTGGTTCTTTCATGATTCTCCAACCCTGTTTTGCTAAGAGAGCATCATTGAAAGTTCTAAGGTCTTTGAATCCCAACCCTCCTGCCTGTTTATGTTTGCAAAGCTTGGTCCAGCTAACCTAGTGGATTTTATGTTCTTCTTGTTTCTGCCCCCACCAAAATCGTGCCATCATCTGCTCCAGCTCATGGCAAAGGCTTCCTGGTAGCTTAAAGCAGCTCATGGTATATGTTGGGATGGAGAGGGCCACTGCTTTAATGAGGACTTCCTTACCCCCTTGAGATAGCATAGTCTCTTTCCAATTCTTCAGTTTGGTCCATACCTTATGTTTGATATCCGAGAAAGCTCTTGTCTTTGATCTACCCACTAGTGGGGGTAATCCCAGGTACTTGTCATACTGCTAGAAGTGTTGCACCCCCCATAAATCCATCAGTTCTTTCTGTTTGGTTGAGTCTACATTCTTACTGAAAATCATTGATGTTTTGTCTCTATTTACTTTCTGCCCTGAAGCCTCTTCATACTGGCCAAGAAGTTGCTGAATGTGACTATTTTCTGCCTTGTTAGCTTTACAGAATAGGATGCTGTCATCTGCAAACAGCAAGTGTGAAATTCTTGGAGCTCCTCTACAGATTCTGATGCCAGGTAGCTTTCTCAATTCTTCTGCTTGTTTCAGTAAACTAATGAGTCCTTCAGTGCCTAGGAGGAATAGGTAAGGAGACAAAGGATCTCCTTGCCTTATACCTCGAGAGGGATGGATGGGGCCTTTTGGTTCTCCATTAATGAGTACTGAAAAACTTACAGTCTTGACACACATCATAACCAGTTGAGTCCATCGGGGGTGGAAGCCCATTCTATTCATCACAGCCTCTAAGTAGTCCCATTCTAGCCTATCATAGGCCTTGCTAATGTCCAACTTAATAGACATATACCCATCTTTTCCTTTCCTTCTGTTCCTTAGATAATGGATCATCTCATATGCCACCAACACATTGTCACTAATCAACCTTCCTGGTACAAAGGCACTCTGTGAGCTTGATATGACATCATTCAGTATCTGCTTGAGCCTATTTGCCAAGACCTTCGAAACTAATTTGTAGACCACATTACATAGGCTAATTGGCCTAAATTCAGTTATCTTGTCAGGCCTTTTTTTCTTTGGAATCAAGGTGATAAAGGTATGGTTGATGGTAGGTGGGAGGGTGCCACTTTGTAGTGCCTGCATCACAGCATCAGTTGTGACTGTGCCAACTATATGCCAATACTTTTGGTAAAACAAAGGAGATAGGCCATCGGGTCCAGGAGCTTTGGTTGGGTGCATCTGGTCAAGAGCAGCCTTAACTTCTTCTCTCTTGAACTCTCTCAATAGGTCCTGGTTCATGTCTTCAGTTATTCTACCCTCCATGTCGTTTAAAAAATCCAAGTTAACATTCTGATTAGTGGCTTTAAACAGGTTCTGAAAGTACTCCATGATCACTGTATCTCTCCCTTCATCAACTTGCCATTCACCTGCCTCATCTTTTAGTCCTTTAATCCACTTCTTTGCCCTTCTCTGAGAAGCCTTCTGGTGGAAATACTTGGTGTTCTGGTCTCCCCCTTGTAGCCATAGTGACTTAGCTCTTTGGCACCATAGGATCTCTTCCCTTTCCAACCACATTTGCAGCTGACATCTTGCCTCTTGGTGGAGTTCCATCTGAGAATGATAGGGGTCCCTCTCCTGGACCTGTTGCAGGTGGGTTCTACATTGCTGAATTCTCTTCTGCACATTACCATACTTGGTCTTGTTCCATTGTGCCAGTCTCTGGGAGCAGGCTCCAATCCTTGTCTTGATGTTATTCATTTGGTTACCACTTGTTCTTCCATTCCACGAGTCTTCCACAATGTTTTCACACTCCCCTTCCTCAGTCCACATAGCTTCAAATCTAAAGAGCTTGTTTCTTTTGGAACTTTTTTCTCTCCTTGAATACAGAAGAATTGGGAGGTGGTCAGAGGAGGCTGCACTACCATGTACCACTCGAAAGCCTGGGAACCAATCAATCCACCCCTGATTAGCCAGATATCTATCCAGCCTTTCACTAACTGTATGTTGAACATCCCTTTTGTTGCACCAGGTGAATGGGGGTCCCATGAATCTCAGATCAACTAAGGAGCAGTCATCAAGTAGCTGTCTGAAGGTTCTCATTTGTCTTTCAGGTCTATTCCTACCCCCTCTCTTTTCCTGCCAACATAAGACCTCATTAAAGTCACCACACACCAACCATGGGACAGATACTGTGCCCCTCAAAGATCGAATTGTATTCCAAGTCTCTTGCCTTAATTCTGTATCAGAATGGCCATATACACCAGTAAACTGCCACTGTCCATCATGTTCTGCATTATGTATTAGAGCATCAATATGGTTCTTAGAGTAGCTTTGCACATTCAAATTTGTCTCCTCTTGCCACATCAAAGCCAATCCCCCACTTCTCCCCTCACTGCTCACAGCAAAACAGCATTCATAACCCAAAAGTCTTTTCACACACTCCATTTTAGTTACATGTAATTTTGTTTCCTGCAAGAACAGGACCATGGGAACTTCCTTCCTGACCAGGTCATGAAGTGCACGAACTCCCCGTGGGTTCCCAAGCCCACGGCAGTTCCAGCTAATGCAAATCATTGTGTTGGGCAGGGCTGAGCACCAGCCACTGCCTCTTCAGTCAAATCCTCATCTATTAACACCATGTTGGTTTTAATTTTCTTTCTTGTTGACATTTTATGCACTCCCATCCTCTTCAGTTGATTAGAAGCTTGTTCATTAAAGCCAACTGTATCCTGCCTTTCCTCTAACAGATTAGAGGAGGTATCATGAACATTACGTTTTCTTCTTTTCCATGTTTTCCCCTGTCCTGGTCTATTGGCCATTGTTTCAAAGTTCATTTCTATCTCATTTAAGACACTCCTCTCATTAGGCAGTTCCTGAGGTTTACAGCTTTGGGTAGGGGTATTGTGTGCTGTTTCTGGCACGTGATTTTCTTTTTGCCCCAAAATGTTTTCTTGTTTTCTCTCGCCAGTTTTTCCTTCCCCTTGGATGTCAGTGGCCCCCAGTGTATGGCCTCCTACTTTAGCTCCATGAATTATATTAACAGACCCCCCTTTCTTGGAAAAGACTTCAGAGCAAAGTATGGGGGAAGTACCTGATGGTTGACTAGGAGGGTCTAGTCTTGTCAACATCGGCAGATCTCCATGTGGGCAGGATTCCTGCGTATCTCTAGCCACGTCAGAACTAGTTGACTTCTGCCCCTGTGGTCGGTAGGCTTGTTCCACGTCATCATCTCCTTCCCTTGGTTCTGAAACTCGAGGTGCTACAGTGCCTTTCCCGCCCTGCTCTCCCTGTGTTTCTTTGGCAGCACTTTTGTGGTATGAAGCACGTAACCATGCTCCATATTGAGGCGCCTCTCTACTATGCATGGAGCTCGGTTGCATGGGGCTCTCACACCCTAAGGGGCCATGCTTGACAACCCCACAGCTGAAGCAAAAGGATGGCAACCTTTCATAGCGAAAAGCTATCCACACTCGGTTCCCATTAAAGTAACTCATTGCACCTCTCATCAAAGGCTGTGCAATATTGATGACTATCTTGACTCTTAGGTAAGGCCCCCACCTAATTCCTTCCTCATCAACATCAATTTCTAGGACTTCTCCCGCCAGTTCCCCTATGTTTTTCCCCACCTGCTTGGTCATACCCCCAAGGGGTATGTTATGAAGTTGGACCCAGATTGGTTCCTTGTCAAAATTGATATCCTTAGGAGCAACTAATCCATTATAATCCTCTAGACAAATTAGGTTATGGTCAAACATCCACGGTCGACCTTGTTTGATCTTTGTCATATCACTTACTGTTTGAAACTCTAACAAGAACAGGTTTGTGCCTACTTTTTTGAACTGGACCCCTCCTCGCAGTCTCCATATTCTGGTCATGGTGGCTTTGAAGGCTTCACTGTTGACAACCTTCTCTGCCACAATGAGTCCCAGTAGGCAGAGGTTACCACGTCGAAATGCTAGCTCTTCAGTGGATAACTCAAAGTGGACTTCCGCTTGTTCAGCCTCAGTCAATTTCAGCTTGTCCCAGTTCTCCAGGATGGTATCAGCCATTTTTGCCTCCAAACGTGTTGCTAGGATTATGACTCAGAAGACTACTCACTCTTTTCCTTTGGACTTTCTGTATGGATTACCCTTTCGGTAGCACCTCTGTTGAACTAGAGATAGTTCTATACTACAGATAACAAACCTTACTCCTTCAGTCCAAGAACCAGGAGACAATCCTTGCCCAAAGCAAGAGTTTCCTTCACCTCTATCGCCTCAGAGAGAGCAAGAGAGAGAAGACTAAGAACATCCCCCAATTTTCATAACTCTTTCAATTTATTTATTCCTAAAAAAAAGTAAACAAGATAAATAAAAACTCTAATAAATAATAAAATTAAACACAAACTAGTATAAAATTAAGAATGAAAGTATGACAAAACTTATATAGAAATTAAGCACATCAAAGGGTTATACACTAAGCCTTGTCCATTGCCTTGGTTGTGATGAGGAAAAGAAATAGATGAATAAAATACTTTATTCAAGTGTAATTGGAAGTCGTGCCATCTTATATATGTACATGATCAGACATTTCCTTTGTGGTTGAAATGGTTAGTCAATATCAAAGTAACTTAGGACATGTTAATTGGCAAGCAATTAAAAGGCATTCTGATACCTTAGTGGGGGCAACGTGTTTATTTTTTGCCAATTAAGGCGGAGACATGGGATTGAAAGGTTATAGTGATGATGATTAAGCTAGTCATAAAGATGAGTATAAATCCACGATGGGTTGCGTAACTATGTTTAGTGGAGGATTTGTTTCTCGTTGTCGTAAAAGAAAAAACAACTATTGCTTTATTCATGATGGAGTTAAAATACATTATTTGCTTAGTAGCGGTACAAGTAATTGTTTGTTTAAGGAGATCCTTTTAGTGCCAGAGGTTACAATTATCACATATTAAGCTGTTAAGATATATAGTAATAGTATGACAATTTTGATATATGTTAAAAATCTTAAATAACACCTGTGGCGCATGCTTTATTAGCAATAGACAAAGCCCAAAAATGGTTATTGTGGTTGCAAAATTGGCATTTGCCACAAGTTTAAGAGATAGGAAACTTTCTTGTAGTGTACCATGGTAAAACCAAAACATATACATTTCGTTCAATATATTTATGATGTTGTGTGAGGAAAAGTGATCCTACAATGTCTCTCTATCAGCAAGACGGTAGTTGACCATTTTACCAAGGCTACTAAGAGAAATGTTTTCCAAACTTATACTTGGAGTTTAAGACTTTACCAGACTTGATGTGATGACTTGTTTTTACGTGTATTTTCACTGAATGAGTGTTTTTAATTTAATTAATATATTAGTTATTTTATTTTAAATTATTGTATTTTAAATTGGTTTTATTTTATTTGTTGTGGTGTTTAATTTATTTTAGTCGTTTTATGGTTTTAAAATCGTTTTCGGCGGATCAGTTTTTGGATTCCGGAGGTGAGGACTAGACCTCATTTCTTTCCCTCATATTTTCTATTTCCCTTTTTTCTTTTTTTCTTTTCTTTTTCTTTCTCTTTTTCTTTCCTTTTCTTTCTTTTTTCTTCTTTTCTTTCTTCTTCCTCTCTCTCCCCGCGCTGCTCCTTTTCCTTTCTTCCCATTGCCGCCCAGTTGCCAGCCCCGACCCACCGTCGTCCGGCCGGCGTGGCCAACACCACCCCCACCAAAAAATCCCCCTCTGGCCGGTGATCACCTCCACCAATTTCCAGTTCCATCCGTGCCGCCGATCAACCCCTACAGCCCCTTTTTTCCGCACGGTTTTGAGCCGTTTTCGATGTCGTCGCTCCACCTCCGGCCACCACCTCTTCACAACTTCTTCCTCTACCTCTTGCCGTCCTAACTCACCCAATTTTGGCCTCGATCCGTTGCCGGTGCCGCTCCCACGAGCTCAACTCCGATTTGGCCTTTTTCCCCTTCCACCGTCGTTTCCACCGCCACCCACTGCCAAAACTCACTTCCTTTAGCTTCATAAACATCTCAAGGCTATTCCCTATCAATTTTGTGTCTTGGTTTGTTCCCGTTCAAAAGTGGGTAATTTACTACCCACGGCCACAGTGTAAAATACATTGTTACGTTGCTTTTTCTCCACCGTTTGCAATGCCGCGAGCTTTTGAAAAATACCGTATAACACTGTAAGTATTTTTCAAACTCTACTTTCAGATTTAAATATATTTTTCTCTGAAAATAATTATTTGACTACTGGTTGGTTGATTCTGGACTGAGTCCGAGGAGTTCGGGGGTCAGATGGATTGAGGACGGAGTTGCTTGATTTGGTTGCTTTGTGATTGGTTGGTTATTTGTGCCTTGAGGCGTGCATTACATGTAGCGTACATGTGCATTTTATTTAAATTGAGAAAATCCTGTTTTATTCGTGTAAATGGATTTTTGGGTGCGTGTGTATCATGATCCCAAGTCGGGATGAAGTATTATCTCGGTGGAGCTCCTCTGGTCACTCGGGAGTGGATAATATTGAGTGACATCCCTTGGGTTGTTGCTGGGCGACGACCGGATTGCGCGATACGGTAACGCTGTCGTGTCGACTCCATGGTTCCTAGGCTGGCGGGGACTAGAGGATGGCCTGGTATAGGTACGCGCTGGGCCCGAGAACTGGGCATCACTGGTTTAGGTGTCACACGCGTAGTCGTTACCTGTGGTGTGGCACAGGAGCCAAAGTGTGCGGATGATCCCTAGGGGAGATCTTGGTGCATGCAATAATTGGAACGGTTTTTCAGATTTTGGTTAGGGGCCATTTTCTGGGAAAATGACGAGTTATGTTTGAGGCTATGTGATCCATTTTCTGGGAAAATGGTGGTTTATTGATTTGGGTCATTATCAGGGATAATGGCAAGGACTGGTTTTAAAGGTTATGTTTTGGGCCAAAATGGGATTTTGGCATGCGTGGTAAAATGTGTTTTATGGGTTATGTGTATTGCATTCTTTTATGCATATTGTTTGAGTTTTAATATACTTTTATCTAGTGGCGTTTGGATCTTACTTACCTTCGGCACCATTTTTGGTACCCTAGATTTTGGTGCAGAGTTCGAGGAGGAGGAGGAGGCTGAGCCCGAGGAGGCGGCTCCGCCGGAGTTTTGAGTTTGAGTTTATGCTTTATTGTTAGTTTTAAAACAATATCTATGGTTTGTAATATTTTATTATATATGTTTTGAACAGCTTTATATTAAACTAAGAAAAATTCTGGTACTTAGTTATGAAACTTTCGTAACCCACTGCGTGTTTCTTTTTGTACACTTGTTGCTTGTACACACACTTGACACTTGGCGATAGGGTGGTGACCCATGTTGTCATCATCCGGACGTCTCGATTTTCCCGTGTCCATACGTGGGATTGGGGGCATCACACTTGACTTCTTGTATGTTTGAGACTATTAGTATCTATTGCATTTGTAAGACTATTATTTATATATATCTTATATTATGATTCAATCAATACTATGTGAAAATCACACATTATAATATGTCATTAGGCTAATATCAGTCTACTTACATGAATGATCACTTAGGGATTGAATAGTGAGCAAGATGAGATAAAGTGATCACTGTTGTGCTTGAAATTGCACAAGTAAACTTCTTGATGTTTTGTGAACATTTAGAATGGATTTGAACTATAGCTTGGCTAATTTGAGACTTACAAGCATTGCATGTGAAGTATTTGCACAACTTCATAAAACTTAGCTAAAATGGATGTTAGACCTTAAACAAGCGCTAGATGAGTGATTATACTAAAAAAACCCAATTTAAGGCGCCTTATGGAAATTAGACTAAGATTCCTACCGTGTTTGAATGTGGTTAACCTGATTGCATGTTGTAACATACATTTCATATTATATATGCTATAAACTACCATGCGAGGGAGTGATGGGATGGATTCCTACTCCATCACTATGTTAGCCCTAGTGGATCAATAGATGACAATTCATTTGCCCTTGAATCTAGATCAAACCATGTCATGAAATGAATATTTGATGTTGCTACTTGAACATATTATTTCAAGATCATGATTAATATGGTCTCATGGAGTATGTCTAGAAAAGTAGTCAAGTTCAAATGAATTGACATGAGTGTCTATAGAAGTTTATTTGGATACTCACTTTTATTTTGTAACTCATTGTTCATGTGCTTATGTCATTTAGGTTTGATATAGTCATAAGCATATTGCATAATATGAGATTGAGTATTACTATGAGTTGTAAACTCATAGGGGATTAAGGGTGCTTGACCTAGTGTGATCAAATAGTCTAGAGCATGTGCTCTTATGCTATGCCTTATTTTCCGGTCACACACTTTATTTTTTATAAAGAAATAAGTTATTGAAAGATCAAATAAGATAGTTTATGAGCATAATACTCATTTTAGATAAGTGAGAGATATTAGTAAATGGGTTAAAAGCCAAGAACTATGTGGTGTCCACATTGCTCATGTGAAAGCCCATCATGTTGTTTAAGAGGATTTTATTTGTATGTGGGTGTGTGAGAGATGGGCCCAGCCCGTGTAACTGAGCCCATAGTTGAAAACAAGAGCCCAACCCTCCCACCAAAACTACGTCATTTTGGCCTAAGGATAGGAAATCCTAAACTTTATCTCTCTCTCTCCCTCCCTTTTCTAGTGCTGCACTACTTCTTCCTCTCTCTTTGACTTTTTTTTTTTTTTGTCTTTTCCCCTGGTAGGCAGTAGTTGTGCTACCACCCCCATCTATTACCATGCCGACTTCAAGTGTTGGCATGGTTCGTCCCTTCTATGCCATTGTCAGATAGCCACCCGTTGTCCCCAGTCATTGTCGAGTCCTCCACACGCTGCACATGGCTTCTTTCGGCCATGTGAGCACTGTTGATCACACCTATCACACACACACACGAATGTCTGGACACCATGAGCCCCTCTTTTGTGGCCTACGCACCACACTGCTTGGTGTGCCTAATCACTACTGATGGTGAGGTCACTACAACATTTTTGCCTTTTTGCGTTGTTTTTTATCGCAGCTAAAGCCACAAATGTCGCTGTTAATAATATTTAGTGTCCACTGTGTTTCGCTGCAGTATGGTTGGTAGTACTTCATCTAAAAAGAGTTGATCCAGCGCACAGATGATTAATCGCAAAAATGGTTTTATTTGCGTCCATTTTGATCGCCCCAAACTAGCTTCCATCATAGACGTAAAAAGTAAATTTCCATCCGAATATTGCTTCATTAACGTCCACTTTCCTAACCGTAAATGTTTAATTTGGGCCGTAAGTAAGTATTTATAGCGTTGCTCCATCTTTGTCGCCAATGAGCGGATGGTTTTAGCATGCCAATTGCATCCCATTCTATAGACTCAAATGATGATTTACGTCATTTCATTTTACTGCGATATCTATTTTTTTCCGACCCAAATTGTCCCGCTGTGAATGTTTGTGTTCTTATCTAGTTTTAGTCGCAAGTATTATTTCATTCGTAGTAAATAAACAACATTCAATGTTGTAAATACCAAATATATTTGCAGGTAAAAAAACATATGGGTCGCAAATACCAAATTACCCATGACATTCTCAATTGTATTTTACCATCACGAATAATTTTACATTCATCTAATATTTGTCACAAATGTCAATAAATTAGCTGCAAAAGAGAACTATGGTCGCAAACGTAAATTTATTTTTTGCGACCCATATTTATTGTATTGCTACTATATTTATCCGCTGTGAAATGTTTTACATTCATATCATTATTGTCACAAATGTCTGAGTTTATTGCAACAAATAGCTATTTTCTTGTTTGCAAATAGGAGGCAAATTCGCAGCAAATTATGTTATAGTAGTCGCAATTTGTAATAGATTTTTACGTCCATAATGATTTTATTGCAACTGGTCTTTTCCGTCGTGAATTGTTTTGCATTCATTTGATTCTAGTCACAAATGACAATATATTCGCTACAAATGTATTTTTTCAAGGTTGCAAATAATAAAGAAATTCACAGCAACCTGGTATACAAAGGTCGCAAAAAATAACTATTTTTCCCCAAGTATATGATTTTTCATTCATCTAATTATTCTGATCATCACAATTGTCGGTAGTTTCACAGAATAAAAGTAGTGGTTGCTCGCTAATGGTTTTTAACATGTAGCAAAAGTTAATTTTAAGGTCACGACTGAATTAATCGAGGGTCAGATAATGTGATCCAATTGCTGACCCCAAGTTTTTGCAAAACCCATCCAAACCCCAATGTGTTGATGCTCTAGATCAGAAACATGTTTTCTAGAATTTTACCTAAACTAATATTAAAATGTCACCTCAAATTGAAGAATGATCATCAATTAATATCAATTTGTGTAAGTCAAACAGTCAAATATTTGATGCACTTAAATAGACCTAAATAATAGTATGCAATATAAATTTCTGAAAGACATAGGTGATGAGCCGTGGCCTAAATATAAATAAGCCTTATCTGGGTCACAAATCCAATCATACATAAACCTGAAATGGTAGAAATAGAGAAATGCTACTTAAAGCTGCAACTTCAAACATCAATTAACATGTTTTCCAACCTATTCATGGTCTCAAACAGAAATATGCATCTTCCAACTATGTAAATATTGTATCATTTATATTCCAACCAGTTCATATGCACTGAAAGCTGTCATAGTTTTGGTGTACCATAGATTTGATCCACCTAATTCCACTACCAGTGATTTACCAATCACTCTATTACATATAATAGCAGTTATGAAACAACATATTTACCTCAATTAGCAACTTCTTACTGTACAGTCACATATGAGGCAATAATTTTTGGACATTTAATACTCGGCAACTATAATTATCATATATATTTAGACAGTGTACCCTAGCTTGACAACATTTGAGTCCTTTCAATCATGGAACCATCAATATCTTTTGTGTCCAGAACCATAAGTGCTCCCATCTTCGTACTAGTTTCACCAATCACCCATAAGCCCCATCTTGCCCAACAGTTTTTCCTGCATCCAAATTTAATATCAGCCCACTGGTTAAATATTTCAAGTAATATAAAATTCCCACAAACTACATCCATCAGATTACATTGCTTTTTAACTAAACATCTACCTGAGGTGAATAGATTTTAATGTGGGGAACCTAAACCATCACTAGTTGAGTTTACCCTACTCATACCACTTAGAAATAATTGGTTAACCGTGCTATTAAGTCCCCCCAAACTACTTCCTCAATCCATTCAGAACTAACCAATTATTTTCATAACTATATGTAGTAACTAAAATTACTTCATAACTAACATTATTATAAAGATCAACTTACCCCATAGTTCATCTTATATTATAATGCAAGAAATTACCCTTTCAAATGAAATAGCCATTTAAATGCTACTAAATTAATGCAACTCTAACTCAGTACCAAACTAGATGCTAGTAGTTTTTGATAAATACCTGTTTGAAAGGGTTGTCGCCCCCACATGTATCGGCAATGTCATACGTATCAAACTCTTCACTACCATCATATTATCAACCCAAATCCCATCCTGTCTATATAGACAGGAGGGAGTTCGTTACTACCCATAAAGTTCAAATTAAAAGCAGTACTTATAAAACCCCATCTTTGTTGCCAAAACAAAAATACATCCACCTCTCTCAGCAAACACCCATACATGATAATTCCAGAAAGCCACTCACAAAATATCTCAATGTTGTCAGCCAACTAAGTATATGTACATTACCATATCCCGTTGCCTCTCAAAATAGTCCAAAAGTCCCAAAAAAGTCCCAAAAGGTCCTAAAAAACCCGCCTCGAGACTATCTTACACAGCCCCTAGAGTCTCCCTCAGAAACTCCCCCTGTGACTGTTGTTGTGATTGAGTTATGTCATAAATTTATCAAATTCTACTTGCTTTAGTAAAATCTCCTGAACATTTGCCTTTAATCCCTCAAACTGCGCCTTCCAATATTGTGCATCCTCGCTCAATACACCTCTATTGTCACTAGTTTGGGCTATTCCATGTATTATAGGCATTAACTTCTCCCTCAAACCCCTCTCATATCCTGATCTCCTCCCTAGGACCTCCCTAAACACTGCAGTTGCTGCCTCTTTAGTGCGCTCTTCTGGCTGCATTTCATTAAGCTTTTCCACCATTGTTTCCTTTCAACATGAAAATGCTTCAGTTTTAAATATTTTACTTTCTACATGTAACAAGTAATGCCATATATTGTAGGTATTGGCTCGTGGTTTTGCATGTGCTTCCAAGTGTAGAAGTGTCAAGTTGTATCAAGGATAAGTCCAGGATCGTATTTCCACAGGGACAATGGGTTATCAAAGCGTATAAGAGATTTGTGAGTAACAAATGAATCAAGTATGAGAGATGAAAATAAAATTCAAATGCAATGCAAAAAGATAATCGAATTTGAAATTAGAGTTTCTAAAAAAAAGAATTACGAAACACTTGGGTTGGGTATGAGACTCTCTTTATTTCGGATTCTAGATAATTTTCTCGATTAACAATCCAATCAAGGCATTGATAAAAGGAAGATAAAAAAGTTATGCTCAAGTTTTTGCAATATTTTTTTTCTAAGGGATTCTCTACTTTACTAGCCAAATACACATTAACAAACAATCGAGAGAAGCCTTGATAATTTTCAAACTTTTGTTGTGCCTTACGTCAACAACAAAACAAGAGCAAGAGCCACAATCTATTTTCAATTCAAATCCGACTAGTAATATAGAGTAATCATCATTTATCGACAAAATATTGCACTATACTAGAATCCAAAACAAATCAAGCTTCATTCCACAACCCAAGCTTCAAAAATTAGCTACACATGATAATTCTAACAACAAAGATTAATCTAAGTAAAGCCATAACAAAAACTGAGAGAGACAGAAACCCAAAATGGAAATAAACACCAAGCTGAAACTAAACAAGAAATTGCCTCTCGTTCTGCAACAATCCAGAAGAAAAAAAAAAGAGAAATTACTAAGAACTAAGAAATAAAACTGGGAACCGAACAAGAAAAGGCTAATAACGTAAAGTAAAAAGAGAGAAAAAAAAAAAAACAGCCGAAAGCTAAGAACAAGTTACAAGAAGCAAGAGGAAAACTATAAGTAAACCAAGCGGGAACAAAAACTCACGCTCTCCAGCAAAAGAAATAACTAAAAGAAACTCAAAACTTCAGCTAAGAACGAATGAGAAAACAACAGCCGTCCACCCTACTGTCTGAATGGAAGAAAAATAAAATAAAATAAATAAACTCCAACTAACTCTGCTGCTTCTAGCTAAATGAATGAAAACCAGATGAAGTAAGTGACAAAACTGGATGCCTAGCGTCTGCAACAAAAGAAAGAAAGTAACAACTCTAAGCTAAGCTACTGCTATAGCCGAATGAGAAACCAAAAGAAAGTGCAAGAAGGATAAACTGGCTGCGCAAAAACTAAAACAAAAGACATAAAATAAAAATACAAGCTAAGCTACCCCCACCCCCATAGCATTTCAGCCTTCTTTCATTTTATAGCCGTGTGTTTGTGAGCTGTACATGTGATGCCGTGTTGACCTTCCATGTGCAGAAGCAAGAAAGCTGAAATGAACAGCTTGCCTTCCATGATCCCATGTGATCTCCTGCTGCTCCAGCTTCTAAAACAAAAGAAAGAAGGTAATAAACTCTCTGCTGCTGCACATTCAACTTCCGGAAAGGAAGAGAAATAATTCTGCTGCTGTCTGAGTGTCTGCAACGTGCTGCTTTCCAAGTGTGCTGTCTGCGGTGTTTGTTCTGCTGGTCTGCATGTGTGAGAGTTCGAATGAGTGCTGTCTGAGTGAGGCTACTGTTTGCTGTGTGAATGTGTGAGTTGCTGTCACGTTTTCTGCATGTGTGAGTTGCTGTCACTCTTCTGCATGTGTGAGCTGGTGTGGTTTATTGCATGTGTGAGTTTGTATGAGTGCTGTGTCCGAATGAGTGGTTGCTGTCAGCTGCATGTTTGCATGTGTTGGTCTGCTGCATGGTGTCTGAATGTGTTTGCACTTTTCTGCATGTGTGCATGTGATGCTGCTTGTGTAAATGGTCTGCATGTTTGCATGTGTTGGTCCGCTGCATGGTGTCCGTGTGAGTTTCGTTCTGCATGTGCATTGCATGTGTGAGTGGCTGCTGTCCTGCATGATGTTGCATTTGATCTCTATTAGATGAGATTCCATAAAACCATAATTAACTTCTCTATTTTCTCATAGGTCCCATTCTTTCTTTCCTTCCATAAATGCCCTACAATATATAAATGAAATGATATTATAGTTTAAGTATTTCAAGGGCAAATATGAGACTTTGATGTGCAAAAATATTGGCATCAATTAATTTGACATTCAATATTAGAATTTGATGCATAATTAAGTGTTCAATTCTTATTTGATAAAATAAATCACTCATTTAAACAACTTAATTATGCAATTCTAACCCTTTATCAGGTATAAATAATTTTCAACAGTTTTAGATATGAAGTTTTACAACAAAAATGTACATGTTATGTTAATTACAACAAAAATATGAAGTTTTAAATAATTTTACTGGATACTCACATACAACTCTTCACTCATGTCGGTTACAAACTTGTTCTTCTTCTTGGACCATCGTGTCTCTTTAAAAAATTTGACCAAATTATTAACACCCTCACGCTGAAACGTACAATTAAAATTTTGTGAGGAATATCCAACCTAAAGTTCCATTACCATATTGTAAGTATAACTTTTGATTACAATTCAAAGGACTCAGAATCACACATGTACTAACATAATAATTACCTGCTCTTCGAGTATTCAAACAAAGGATTTCCTGCCAGCAGTATGGTTGGTAAGCTATTTGCCTCTATTAGCCCTGTTTTGCAGCGACAAGGCCTACTCCAGGAAGTAAATTATCAGCAATGAGGCTTTTTGTTGGCAAAATAGGAAGAGGCGATAAGTTTCAACGAAAGTTAATGGAATATTTATAAATGGGAGGAAGATTAATTTCAAAGCAACTTGCAGAGTTATTAATGTTTATACCTTGAACTCCTTGCTACCCCAGCGCATGCACAATTTCCTCCACACTGCATGATCCACCAAATCGGATCCTCTTGCTAGAGCAACTTTCATACTCCCATACTCGAGGTATATCTTGTGTAAGTCATAGTGGAAAGAATTAAACTGTCTACGTAGTTGGTCAATAACAGTCTTTCGATGGTTTTCTTTTTCCCATTGAACAATAAAGTCAGCCTAATCAATTACACAAAAGTTCAAATTCAGGAATGTGTGGTATGCTATACAAAATAAGATGAAATTAATCCCGATATATTGTGATAAGTAGTATTGCTTACTCGGACACGACCACACAACTCCTCCTATTCAGCTTCTGGCACTTCATTCCAACGGTTGTAACCCATGTTAGCATAATGCTTTATGATCCATGTCACCTGTCCACTGAAATGTTAGCATTTTGGCATGACACCTTAGTGTCTCCATTCTTGATAAGCAACGGAATCGGGCCCATTTTCTGAAGCATGTCAAATTTTGTATTCTTGGCTGGTCCACGGCCTCGTTTCTTACTCACAGCTTGAATGTAACAAAGTTAATATCAGGATTAAAATTACTATAGTGGTGTAAAACCCAACTTTTGACTAAAGTGCACAGCATGGTTGTAAGTATTTACTCTTGTAGTAAGTAAATTAAGATTGGAATTTATTACAAAATATACTAAAGATACCTATACCATCCAATTGTTCTAGGAACTCAGTCTCAAATACAACATCGGGTGGTTGGGTTGAGTTGTCTGATGACGAGGAGTTAACCTCGTCTTGCAAGTTCGGTTCATCACTTCTGGGTGGTGACTGAGCGTCTTGTATAATTGGCCTGCGCACTGATATGCCCCAAAATCCTCCTCTGCGTCCACGGACTCCTCTGCCGCATAAACTTCACACCATATCGTTATCAGCTGCAGATTTACCCCCTGTTCTGATACACCTGATTTTACTGCAATGGTAAAATCAGTAGCTGTTACAACATGCATATACATCGACCATTTCCTATTGTGTTTATGTTAACAAGTACCATACTCCATGAAAATGACATGTGAGAAAACTAGGGACCCACAAAGAATCTGAATGACTTGCTTGCTTACGAACATATTTCCCCCCACATGTGAGGGAAGCTAAATTATATAGAACCCAGTCTATGAAATTAAAGGATGTTAAGAGAACCACCTTCTAGCATTTGCCGTTGACCTTTGAGTTTGAAAAAGCAAAAGCCTAACCCCACTTGCCATTGACCTTTAACTTGAGAACCCCAATCCTAGAAAGAGGGTCATTTGCCAATCTCTTCTCTTCACTGCGTAAGAGAAAATCCGAATGGCAAAAAATCTATGTACCAATGTCTAATATATTACTTTTATGGCATCTACCAGTAAGCTGTCTGATCATTAGAACATTATTTCACCTTGTTATATTTGTGGTCTAAATTAATGTGGACATTTAAATTTGACTATTATTTAAACTTTTAAACAGCAAAAAAAATGTCGTGCTGGTTACCATATGAACCAAACAGCACACGGAGCAATTGTGAATGCTGAAATATACATGCAAGAACCAGTCGTAAGGCTTATTTTGCCTTACATGCATTTCTTCTTCTAATGCCCTTTGAAATAATATGGTTGACCTAATTAAATTGCATGTTTGTGTAAACATTGTCTAGTAAATCCCCTCAGGGTATTGCTATTCTCTATGCAACCCATTGTCTGCAACAAAGTTTATCGTTCACTAAAATCATTATCAACTACATGGGGATGAGGACTCGAGGTAAAATACTGATCTAAGCTCCAACTTTCAAAAATCATCAAGGTTGAATAGAACTGTCATTGACATAGGCATGGAGGAAACCCATGTATTTTTCAGCAATGCCTTACGAAAATGGGGGTGGGGAAGAGAAAATGGACGCCATACCCAAGATACCACATTTCGGCCCTTCAAGCATACAAATATAAAATTTCAGGAGATTTACCTAGCACCCACAATGACCTTTTGAGCCCAGGCTGCACCACACTTGAGGTAACCTTCTCTTCTTCAGCTCAAGAGGATGGTCCTACTTCCCTTGAAAATCTCCAAAGCTTTCCAGAGACTTCCTCTATCCCTTGTATGCAAAGTGCTTCTGAAATAAGAAATAAATGGTTAAGTGTAATACTTCTTCAGCTTTTGCACCTGTTGTGATTACGAATTTATCCCGCCTCATGAAATAATTTCCCGCCTCCTGTAATTGGTATAATATGAAAGGCTCAATAACACTTAGCATTTTTCAGTTTTAAGAGCATTGTTAATAGATTATATATATATATAAATAATTTTAAAAAATATAAGATGAATTTAGATTTTAATTTATAATCTATTTACATAAATCTCCACAATGAAATAACTATTATAATATTATTTAACAATAAAATAAGATATAAAGAATTTGACTTTAGTTATTGACATCAAATCTCCATATTAAATTATTTATTTATTTATTATATGGCATTTGAGTAATTAATAAATTACTCCAGTTTTAAATTTTTTAATTATTAATTTATTTAATTATAAGAATTCACAAAGAGTAAGAAAGCTCGAGAAAAACAGCTCACCGTAAAATAAAAGTAGAGTATAACATAAAAGGAAAATGTAATGCTACCAACCCATGTGCATTCTACTACCAAGCTCAGAACCACACATACCGTTGAAGGCACTAGAGAACTGGTCATTTTAATGGTTATCCTGTTTTTGGATATGGACAAACTTGCCCAAGTACTCAAACTAACAACAACGTATTCTAATGTGTATTAATCTTAAAATGATTTCCAAAAGCATTAATTTATAGCACCATACTAGCATGATTTATGGGTAGCTCGGAGAGACCGATCAAGTAATAATTTCCTATATAGCAAATTTTAAATTAATTATAGAAAATGCTTTCGCCCATTAATGTCTTATTATCTCATAAATTTTAACATGCTAATTAATTATAATAAATGAAATAGGATAAGAGTGTTATATCCCATTGCATTAATATTAATTTAATTGTATGTTGCATAACATTCTTCTCAAATGAATTTACTCCAGTCAAAATTCCTGTAATACGATGCACTGTTAATAACCTCTACCATCTACCATCTTCTAAGAAGGGTTCATATCCAAAAAAGAAAGGTTCGATTATCTAACATTGAATAACTGATCACCACCTGTTCCACACAATAAACGAGCAATATGTTTAAAGCATCCGTTCAGATTTCATGGCCCCACTTCGATGCAAACATCTTCGAAGGATTACACCACATATCCGGCTGAATAATTACAAAATACTAAACAATGAGTCGTTGTACTAGTTATCACAAACCACTAGCCATATTTTGATATATATATATATAACTTTGAGGGCAATAAGGTAAGGGGCTATATGGCATGTACTAAAAGAAGGTTGCAATGTTGTACTAATTAAAACAACTTGCTCTCTAGCTGCTTCATGGTACTCCCAGGAATGCCGGCATGACTTTGTTCTCCAACTCCTCTTCGTTTATCCATCTACTACCATCATCCTTGAAGTATCATCTTCATCACACCACCAACAAACGTGTGAATCTGTTTAAAGCATTACAAACCAAATACCAAATCAGGCACTCCATGCATAAATCTTGAAGCAATAGAGGCCAGAGAATATGGACATTGATACACACATACTTAACCATATTTTAATCAACTACCCATGCCTCCCTTCACCATAATTCATGTACAACAATTACAATAAACACGTTGGAAATAAACGTGTAATAACACTTCTGACAACATGCATCGCATTGTAAATAAAAGATATCCCTTCCTTTTGTTGGATTCAACAATAATTCATGTATGCATGAAAGATCCCTATGTCATAGCTCTAGGAACTGTTTTCACCTCCAAACAACCCATCTTACCTATCCCATTTTGCCATGTATAATTTCTGAGGTGCAGTATTACATGAAGGTCTTCTTTATATGAGCCATAAAAGTCCCCTATTAGTCTTTTTTCCCTACATTTTATTCAACTCAACACCCCAATATTCATGGGCAAATACAATTTCAACATCAATATATACTGGAGTATATATTATAATAAATGGAATTAATTGCCAAAGACACCATATTGAATCTAAGACATTACTAAAGGTATAATATGATGGATTATGTACTTGGAAGCTATATGATTAAGAATATGGTTTGTGGAAGTGAGACCTTAGCTTGAATCCCATCCTCGATCAGTGTCATCACTCAAAGAGGAGTCAACATTAGACTCTGCATCGATGTCATCAAAATCTTCCTCCTCACAGGATCCATTAGACATGGTATCACTAGAATTGAATTCTTCCTCATCTGAAATGTCGTCGATATTACCCTGGTTGTTGACATTGTGAGTACTTCCCCCAGCCAATGCATTAGTGGCTATCGTGGCCGACAGAACATCTGGCCTTACCCATTGGGGGTTGTCGACATTATGCTCGGTGTCCACATCTACTGCTTCTTCTGGAGTCTGTTCTTCTTGGAAGACATCAGACTCTCTTGGTTCATCTACATCATCATGGCGATCCAATTGTGGAACGTCATAGACATTCCTATATGTGATCTTTTGCACAATATGCCAAGAACCAATATGAGGTAAAATACTTGTGAAACTTGGCATGCCAATATGAATGGCTCATCCTTATACCAAGTTCTACTATGATTGACACTTGTGAAATGCTCACCAACCCTGATCCCTCGAATTGGATCGCCAACATCAAACCAATTGCAACTAAATAACTACACACGCCGCCAACCCATGTACCTCACCTCCAATATGTCATTCAGAACACCATAGAAATCAACCATACTTGATTGGTGCTCACTTGTAACTGTAACCATACACAATACCCAGAGTTGTGTATGAAATCGTATACTGTTCATTATACACCCTGAATATGAAGCCACCCAACGGTCAGGCCCACAAGCTATTGCATAAAGATCGTCAGATACTATGTGGGGATCCCTACCACATAGCGCTTGAATCTAAAATGATGACATGAAGACAAGAAAGGCAATGGACATGAATAAGTACGTATCTATTAATGGAAATAAAGTGGGGTAGATATTATGTAAGTCTTCCTGAACTTACACATTTCTTGAACCACGATGGAAATTCAATTTCATGCCTCATTTCAATGTTATATAAGCTCTGCTCCTTCAAGATCTTGTAGTGCTCCCTACACGAAAGACATAAAGTATTTTAACAAGCATCACTACATAATCACTATCTAATAATGGTATAAAAAATTATTTTTTGTACATCAATTAGTTCAAGGCTCTTACTCCAAGAACTGTTCAATCTCGGTGCAGTTGTTGAGGGTGTACCATTGGGCAGTTTTAAATAGTTTCTTATCCAACTGGATAGGTGTTGCGATACCGAGTGGGCGAACTTTTTGATCAAAAATCCCAAAGGCTAATATCTCGGATTTTTGGACACCACCATCAATGTTTCGATCCTCTCGAGTGAAGCGGGTTGGTACATCATGTAGATACATTGATGCGAACATCAAGCATTCAACATGAATATAAGCCTCAGCAATGGATCCTTCTGGGCGGGCTTTGTTTTTCATGTACCGCTTAAACTTGTCCAAATACTTCTTGAATGGATACATCCAACGGTATTGAACTGGTCCTGCTAGCAACAACTCTCTGGGTAAATGGACAGCCGGGTGGACCATTATGTCAAAAAAGTTTGAGGGAAATATTGTTTCTAGCTTACAAAGAATGAGGACAATGTTAGACTCAAGTTGTAAAACTGCTTCTTTTTTGCATGTTCGTGCACACAAAATCTTGAAAAATGTGCTAAGTTCATTTAATGTCATACGTATATCACGAGGTAAGTACCCTGCAATTGCTGCTGGCAATAGCCTTTGCATGAATATGTGGGCATCATGACTTTTCATACCAGATATTTTACACTCATGGATATTAACACATCTCGAAATGTTAGATGCAAAACCATCAGGAAATTTTACACCTTTGAACCATGCACAAAACTCTTTCCTCTCATCTCCATGCAACATGAACTGGGCATGTGGAATAATAACTCGATCACCAGCTTCTTTCAAATGTAATTCTTTCCTTTACCTAATTCGGCCAAGTCTCTGCGAGCCTTGATACCATCATTTGTTTTACCTGGAATGTTCATCAATGTACCCAAAATATTCTCAAATATGTTCTTCTCGATGTGCATAACATTGAGATTATGTCTAAGTTTTAGAGCTGGCCAATAGGGTAGATCAAAGAAGAGACTCCTTTTTGTCCAGTTTAACTCCTCAGGGGCGCGCTTTCTCTGCTTAGTACCCTTGCCAAAATCTACATGACTAATGCTATTTAATTGGTGCATTATATCTTCCCCTGAAAGCTGCATAGGTGGCATGTGTAGATCTTCTTTCCATTGAAAATATTCTTCTTGGTTCTGAAGATGTGACCGGTTGGAAGGAAGCGGCGATGACCCATGTAACAATGCTTTTGCCCATGTGTCAACCAGAAAGCATCTATATGCAGATTGCAATAAGGGCATGCCAACTTCCCTTTAGTGCTCCAACCAGAAATGTTACCATATGCAGGAAAATCATTGATGGTCTACAATAAAGCCGCATGTAATCGAAATCGTTGGCCAACCATGGCACCATACGTATCAACCCTATTTTCCCACAAATCTAGTAGTTCATTGATGAAGCGCTAAAATTGCATGATTAAGTTACTTAAGCGAACAAATTGTTTAATAAACAATGATTTAAGTACTTAATTATGCAATAGATCACATTACTTGATTCAATTGATAAATTCTAGTATTTTGGTGTTTAAAAAGATTTATAATGCAATTTTTTCACATGAAACAAGACAAGCACCTCACATGCATGCAACACAAACTCACACATGCTAAACGCAAACAAACTCACTCGGACATCACATGCACACAGTTGGACCCACAATAGCACTCAAACAAATCGGCACACATGCAGAACAGAAAGCAGAAAATTCAACCATGCAGCAGACCAAACATTCGGACAGCACCAGCAGAACATGGACAGCACTTGCAGAAAAATCTTCAACACATGCAGATCATTCGGACAGCCAACAGCAGACCATTCAGAAAAACAGATGCACATGCAGATGCAGAAAGCATTCGAATCACATGACAGCACATGCAGAACAGAAAAATCACATGATCAGCAGAAGATCCTTCGGTCAAACATGCAACACACATGCAGAAAAGTTACAACAGACAGCAATCAATATGCAGAAAACATGGACAGAAAGCAGCAGGAGGAGTAGTCTTCGGTTGGCAGCTGTTTTTCTTGACTTTTATCTTTCATTTTTTCTGCTTGCTTTCGGTTTGGCAGCAAGAGCTGGAGAGTTTGAGTTTTTCTTCTTTCTTTTTGATTCGGCTAGCAGCAGATTTTCAGGGTTTTCTTTTGGTTTTACATTCGGGCAGCAGTGTAATGTAGAGGTTGGTGTGTGAAGAAAGTGAGGTGCCGTGATTAAAGTGGAGTGAAGAGTGGAAATTCGGTGGTGATTGATGGAATAAATTATTGTGATTGGAGGAGTGGATGACTAGCAGCAGCTATATATATATATATATATGATGCTGGACGTGTAGTGGGAGGGGGGAATCGGTTGAAGAGATAGGAAAGGGTGAAAGGGATAGGTGGGGAGTTGAGAGAATTGGAGATAGGTGCAGAATTTTCAACCAAGTGAGATAGGAATTGAGAGAGTTAAGTGGGGGATGTGCTGGACGAAAAAAGAAAAAAAATAGAGAGAAGGGGTTGAAAGGAATTAGCTAAAGTGTAGAGTGAAAGGGATAGGTGGGGAGAGAAGAAGGAGAGAGTGAAGAAAGGGACAGAGACAAGGAGAGAATTGGAGAGAAGAAGTCGGCTGGAATTATTTCTTTCTTGGAGGAAGTTGAGGCCGGTTGGAGTAATTTAATTGGATGGGATTTATTTTGGTGGAGAAAGGGACATGATGAGATAGATGCTTGAGTTTAACGTGGAGTTGAAGTGGTTGGAGTTTTATTTTTTTTGCTTCTTCATGTTTTTTTTGTTTGGCATATGGTGGGGCTGCAGCTTCTTCTTGATGAATATCTTTTAATTTCAATTTCTGTTTTATTGTGAGCTTTATTCCTCTGTATCAATTGGATTTCAGATTTTGTTGTTTCTAAGTTATTGCTTAGTATTTCTTGTGTTAGTTATTTAATGGAGAATGCTTATGTGATTTCTATAGCGTTTGTAATGAATATGTTTGGCTAAATTTTCATACTAAGGTTAGAGGTGAAGTTTAATGATTTATATATTGTTTCCAAATCCACGTAAAATCTATTTTGCGAGTTTGATTGATTGAAAGATTTTATTTGGATAATTTGATTATCTATATACTCGTCTTGATTCATTGTGATTTCCGAATACAGTGAATGCTTGAGGAATCCCTGTGATATTCAAATGGATTTGTAAATGTTTTAATCATCAATCATTCACGCTCAATCATAAGCGTCTGTTTTTCTCGATTTTAAATGCTAAATCTACCAATTAAACGGAATCATTATTCTAGTTTAATTGAAGTAAATTGATCGGAAACAATATCATAAATTATTAGACGGATCCTCGAAACCTTAGTCTTTTTCCATTCATTTTATCATTCTAGTCTGATTCATTTTATCAATCTTCATTTGATTGCACGTTTCTTTTCGTAATTTTGTTTCATTGTCTGAATTTATTTTATTTATCACAAAAGTCAATCCCTGTGGATTCGATCCTGTAAGATACTACAACACCTGTATACTTGCAGGTAAAACTGCACTAGATTTTTGATTCATTAATTTGAGTCAAAGTCTAGTCGCAACAAGTTTTTGGCGCCGTTGCCGGGGATTGCAACGTGTGATAATTTTTTTTTTTTTTATCTTAGAAATCTTTCGCTAATTGTTTCTTTTATATTCTTTTTGCAGGTACAATTTTTCACGAAAAAAAAAAACAGAGCATGTAACATTGCTTCCATACTCATACCATTTGGTAATCTCGTTTCAAAAAAAAAAAAAAAATTTTTTTTTTACTTTATTGCTTGTTTTGCATTTTATTTTTTCTATGATCAATCCTCTATGATGAATGATCTCGTGGCAACGTGATCAAACGGGTAGATTGAGAAGAGAGGAAATCATTTTAAGTGAATTGGTTGATACTTTGTCAGGTGATTCTAAAAATTCTCAATCTAATACCATGGCTGACAATTGTAGTGTTCATGACGAACTAGAAAATGAAGAGGCACAAAATAATCCGCAAATGAGAACTTTGCGTGAATATTTGCAGCCTACAAGGACAAGTACTCCATCTTGTATGATTTTTCCTACGACGATGGGAAATTTTGATTTAAAACCGGGAGTAATCCAATTACTTCCCAAGTTTCATGGCTTGGATTCAGAAAGTCCTTATTTACATCTAAAAGAATTTGAAGAAGTTTGTGCAACTTTACAAAACCAAACTATCAATGATGATGTTGTTAGATTAAAGTTGTTTCCATTCTCTTTGAAAGAAAAAGCTAAAAATTGGTTTAACTCCTTGAGACCAAGATCTATTGGCACATGGCAAGAAATGCAAAGAGAATTTCTAAAAAAGTTTTTTCCTACTCATAGGACCAACACTCTTCGCAGAAATATTATGAATTTTTCTCAAAAGGAAAATGAAACATTTTTTCAGTGTTGGGAACGTTGTAAAGAATTATTGCTAACTTGCCCACATCATGGCTATGAAACTTGGCGCACCATTAGTTTCTTCTATGAAGGTTTAACATCTCAAATGCGTCAGTTTGTAGAAATGATGTGTAATGGTGATTTTCTAAATAAAGATCCTGATGACGCTTGGGACTATTTTGACCAGTTAGCTGAAAATGCCCAATCTTGGGATAACACAGATTGTTCTGATCGGTCAAATAAGCCCAAACTCAGTGCCATGTCTCAAGAAGGTATGTATGTTCTTAAAGGAAATGATGATGTGAATGCTAGAATAGCAAGTCTGACAAGAAAAGTCGAAGCCATGGAACTTAGGAACGTAAATCCGGTTAAGGCCAGTGAAAAAGAAGAAGAAAATTGTGGCATTTGTGAGATTAGTGGACACCTAACTCAGGATTGTCCAACAATCCCCACTTTTAAAGAGATGTTGCACGAACAAGCAAATGTCATGAATTCTTATAGAAGACCATTTTCTTCCCCATATTCGGAAACATATAATCCTGGATGGAGAAATCACCCCAACTTTAGTTGGAGGAATGAATCCAATCAAAATCAAAATCCTCAAGGGCCATCTTCTTCTAGTCCTTATGTGCCTCCACATAAGAAAACCCTTGAGGAAACATTACAGGCTTTTATGCAGGGACAAGCAAATATCAACACTCAGACAATGCAGGCCATTACTGAGATGAGAAGTTCTATCAGCGACTTGACCTCTGCATTACATGCTCAAGAAAATGGTAAGTTTCCTGCTCAACCTTAGCCAAATCTAAAAGGTAAATTTGAGGTAAGAAATTCAAATCCCTCTGATTCAAAATTTGAACATGCCAAGTCCATCACCACTCTACGCAGTGGAAAAATAATTGATAAGAGTATTTCAACAACGAAAGTTGATGAGACCAACAACTCTTTAAATTCCAAGAGTGATGGTGAACTTGAGAAGGTTGAATTAGATGTGCCTGTGAAAGCCCCAATACCTGCACCATTTCCCCAAAGATTGCAACATTCTCACAAATTGGTTCAAAATGCTGATATTCTTGAAATTTTTAAACGAGTAAAAATCAACATTCCTTTGTTGGATGCAATCAAACAGATTCCTTCGTATGCTAAGTTTTTGAAAGATTTATGCACAGTGAAGCGTATGATGAAGGTGCAGAAGAAGGCTTTTCTCACTGAGCAGGTAAGCGCCACCCTCCAGAACAATTCTCCACCAAAGTACAAAGACCCGGGTTGTCCAACAATTTCCTGCGTGATTGGAAATTTTAAAATTAAAAAAGCTTTACTTGACCTCGGAGCTAGTGTTAACCTCCTACCCTACTCGGTATATGAGCAGTTGGGTCTTGGTGAGCTTAAACCCACCAAGGTAACACTCCAACTTGCTGACCGTTCAATTAAAATACCGAGAGGGATAGTTGAGGATGTGCTAGTTCAAGTAGGAAAATTTTATTTTCCAGTGGATTTCATTGTTTTGGACATGGAACCTGTTTTTGATGTTTGCACTCAAATTCCTATAATTTTGGGAAGGCCATTTCTTGCGACCTCAAATGCTTTAATAAATTGTAGGAGTGGTGTGATGGTAATTTCTTTTGGCAACATGACTTTGGAGTTGAATATTTTCAATATTTGTAAACAACCTGGTGATGATGATGATGTGTAGGAAGTAAATCTGATCCAAACTCTTGTTCAAAATAAATTTGATTTGTTAAGTTTTTCTGACCCTCTTGAGGCTTGTTTGGTTCATGGTGAAAATTTTGATGATGATTCTGTGCTTGCATCTATGAATTTTTTGCTAGAATCTACTCCTATAATGGACACTGATAAATGGAGAACACGTTTTGAGGAATTACCACCTCATGATGTCGTGTGACTTGAAACCTCTACCTGCTGATCTCAAATATGCATTTTTAGGCCAAGCAGAGACATTACCAGTGGTCATTTCATCAAGACTGGATGAAATTCAGGAGAAAAAATTAATTGGTGTTCTCATTGAACACAAAGAGGCAATAGGATGGACCATAGCTGATATCAAAGGTATCAGTCCTTTGATTTGTACCCACAGGATTTATCTAGAGGACAATTCTAAACCCTCTAGAGAAATGCAGCGTAGACTGAACCCCAACATGAAAGAAGTTGTCAGAGCAGAGGTGTTAAAACTTCTGGATGTAGGGATCATTTACCCTATTTCTGACAGCAAATGGGTTAGTCCCACGCAAGTGGTACCCAAGAAATCTGGTGTGACTGTAGTTAAGAATGCTAACAATGAATTGATCCCAACTAGAGTTACTACTGGTTGGCGTATGTGCATTGACTACAGAAAACTGAATTCTGTCACCAGAAAGGATCATTTTCCCCTACCATTCATGGATCAAATCATTGAACGTGTAACGGGCCATAAGTTCTATTGCTTCCTAGATGGTTATTCTGGATATAACCAAATTGAGATTGCTCCTGAAGATCAAGAAAAGACCACTTTTACATGTCCATTTGGTACCTTTGCATATCGAAGGATGCCATTCGGACTTTGTAATGCTCCTGCTACATTTCAACGATGCATGATGAGCATATTCAGTGACATGGTAGAGCGTTTTGTTGAAATATTCATGGATGATTTTTCTATTTTTGGTGATTCATTTGATGAATGTTTGACTCATTTGGAAAAAGTGCTGATTAGATGCAAAGAAAAGAATTTGATTTTAAACTGGGAGAAGTGTCATTTTATGGTCACTCAAGGGATTGTTCTTGGTCACATTGTTTCTTCTCAAGGTTTTGAAGTGGACAAGGCCAAAATTGAATTAATTTCTAAATTGCCCATCCCAAAGAACATCAGGGATATCAGATCTTTTCTAGGTCATGCAGGTTTTTACAGGAGGTTCATTAAAGGTTTCAGCACAATTTCTAGACCTTTGTGCAATTTATTGTCAAAGGAAAATTCTTTTGTGTGGACTGATGATTGTGAGTTAGCTTTTACAAAGCTAAAATGTATGTTGATTTCAGCCCCAATTATGCAATCACCTGATTGGAATTTACCAATTGAGATTATGTGTGATGCTAGTGATTATGCTGTTGGAGCTGTGTTGGGCCAACGTAGGGACAAAAAGCCTTGTGTTATTTATTATGCAAGTAGAACTTTAAACAGTGCTCAAATGAATTATTCAACAACTGAAAAAGAGCTAATTGCAGTAATTTTTGCACTTGACAAATTTCGCTCTTATTTGATTGGATCTCAAATTGTCATCTTTACTGATCATGCTGCGATAAAGTACCTTTTAGCGAAAAAAGATGCAAAGCCCAGGTTGCTTAGATGGATCCTTTTGCTGCAAGAATTTGATCTGATAATCAAAGATAAAAAAGGAGTTGAGAATGTTGTTGCTGATCATCTGTCTAGACTTGTTCTTTCAGATTCCATAGAGACAGTTCCTATTAAAGACACATTTCCAGATGAGCAACTCTTTGGTATATCTCAAGTGCCATGGTACGCTGACATTGCTAATTTTCTTGCTACAGGTGAGATTCCTCACATTTGGACTCAACAAGATAAGAGGAAATTTTTTGTGGAGGTAAGAAAATTCTTTTGGGATGATCCATATCTGTTTAAATATTGCCCAGATCAGATAATTAGACGATGTGTTCCCAATAACGAATTTCAAAGTGTGATATCTTTTTGTCACTCTGGGGCATGTGGTGGCCATTTTTCTGGAAAGAAAACTGCTTTTAAAATTTTGCAATGTGGCTTCTATTGGCCTACCATTTTCAAAGACACCCATGAATTTTGTAAAACTTGTGAGCGCTGTCAAAAATTGGGAGGGATTACCCGCCGGAATATGATGCCATTAAATCCAATCTTGGTTGTTGAAATATTTGATTGTTGGGGCATTGATTTCATGGGACCCTTCCCAGTTTCTTTTGGCAATCTCTACATTTTGGTAGCTGTGGATTATGTGTCCAAATGGATTGAGGCTATTCCATGCAAAAACAATGACCACAAAGTGGTACTGAAATTTCTGAAAGAAAATATTTTATCAAGGTTTGGAACACCCCGAGCCATTATCAGTGATGGGGGCAAACATTTTTGTAATAAGCATTTCGAGGCCTTAATGCGAAAATATGGTATTATCCATAAGGTTGCTACCCCTTATCATCCACAGACAAGTGGGCAAGTTGAGGTATCTAATCGGGAGATCAAAAAATTTTTGGAAAAGACGGTTAACCCAAGCCGCAAAGATTGGTCTTTACGACTAACCGACGCACTTTGGGCATACCGTACTGCTTTTAAAACCCCGATTGGTATGTCCCCATATCGACTCATTTTTGGAAAGGCATGTCACTTACCTGTGGAATTGGAACACAAAGCTTATTGGGCAATCAAGAAATTTAATTTTGATTTGGATAAAGCTTGCTCTCTTCGTAAGTTTCAGCTTAATGAGTTAGAGGAAATCAGGAATGAAGCTTACGAAAATTCTCGTATTGCCAAGGAGAGAATGAAAATTTTTCATGACAAAAATATTTTTCGAAAATCTTTTGAGCCTTCACAAAAAGTTTTGTTGTATAATTCAAGGCTCCATTTGTTTCCTGGCAAACTTCGATCCCGATGGATTGGTCCCTTTGTTGTAAAAACTGTTTATCCTTTTGGGGCCATTGAGATAGAAAATCCAGAGAATGGTAATGTTTTTAAGGTTAATGGACAAAGGTTGAAACCATTTTTGGATGATTTTACTCCAGAGGTTGAGTCCACTACTCTGGAGGATCCTGCGTATCAGAATTAATTTCTGATTCCTCATTCTATATACCGTATGTGTTTGTTTTGTTTTTCCTTCTTTTGCTTTCTTTTGTGTTTTTAACTTTGACAGAAATCTACTCCTTGTGTGCACTCAAGTATCTCAGGTGAATTCTTTCCTCTCTGTTTAATCATTTTCGTCTCAATATATGTCCTGCAGTGTTTATCTTGCTCCAATTCATGTCTGTATAGCATACACCATCGAATATTCAATTGCTGAACATTGAGGACAATGTCACATTTAGTTGGGGGGAGGGTTTTCTGTTAAAATTGTGTTAAAATTCTCTTAAAAATGTGTTTAAAAAAAAAAAGATTTGTTGAGGTCATGAAACATGTGGAATGTAGTGCAAATATGAGTATATGTCAAAAGAGAGACTTATCCATTTTATTTAGTTGTTAAACCAAGGGAAAGATGTGAAAAGTTTTGCTAAAACACACACAACACATACCCGGAAGGCCTAGAAAGACTACATTGAGTCATTGTTGGTTGATTTACACTTCAATTGTTTGAGACTCTAATGAACCATATCCTAATGGCTTAGGAAGAAATCTGAAATGAATTAAATGAGAAAAGGGACAAGCCAGGGATCCAAAAAAAAAATAAAAAAAATAAAAAGAAAATCCTTTAGGTAGACTAGTGGTAAGGGCTGACTTGTGAAAGTGTGGGTAGGCGCATATTCATAGGTCCGATTCCCCCACTAGGAAATCTAAAAACATAAAAAAATAAAAATTACGTTTATGTAGTGGAAAAGGCTGCCTATTACCGGGGTCCTTACAAAAAAAAAAGTAGGCGCCTTTCAAAGTGTAATAGCGTGAAAGCCGCCACTACAATGGTTTTGACTTAGAGTAAGACCATGTGGTTTTCTCAGATTGGTTGTTGTGATTGAAACTATTAATGTCTCTTGGTAGTCGATCTTGGAATTCTAACCCCATTCCCATGCACTTGAAAGAAAGCAAGCTTTGTTACATGTAATTCCCTTGGTTGATTATCTAAATTGTGTATAAATCTCTTAGTTGATACAAAATTCATATTAATCTATCTCCAGTGTTCTTAAACTCAACAAGTCTATTTCATAGCATGTGATTTTTTTTTTTTTTGGATTTTCTGAAATTGTAGTTGGTAATCTCACCTTTGCATGAATTCATTCGCTTTGTTTGCTAGACTCTAGCAACAAGCTAGTTGGGGGGTGTGATGAAGCACTAAAATTGCATGATTAAGTTACTTAAGCGAACAAATTGTTTAATAAAAAATGATTTAAGTACTTAATTATGCAATAGATCACATTACTTGATTCAATTGATAAATTCTAGTATTTTGGTGTTTAAAAAGATTTATAATGCAATTGTTTCACATGAAACAAGACAAGCACCTCACATGCATGCAACACAAACTCACACATGCTAAACGCAAACAAACTCACTCGGACATCACATGCACACAGCTGGACCCACAATAGCACTCAAACAAATCGGCACAAATGCAGAACAGAAAGCAGAAAATTCAACCATGCAGCAGACCAAACATTCAGACAGCACCAGCAAAACATGGACAGCACTTGCAGAAAAATCTTCAACACATGCAGATCATTCGGACAGCCAACAGCAGACCATTCAGAAAAATAGATGCACATGCAGATGCAGAAAGCATTCGGATCACATGACAGCACATGCAGAACAGAAAAATCACATGATCAGCAGAAGATCCTTCGGTCAAACATGCAACACACATGCAGAAAAGTTACAACAGACAGCAATCAATATGCAGAAAACATGGACCAAAAGCAGCAGGAGGAGTAGTCTTCGGTTGGCAGCTGTTTTTCTTGACTTTTATCTTTCATTTTTTCTGCTTGCTTTCGGTTTGGCAGCAAGAGCTGGAGAGTTTGAGTTTTTCTTCTTTCTTTTTGATTCGGCTAGCTGCAGATTTTCAGGGTTTTCTTTTGGTTTTACATTCGGGCAATAGAGTAATGTAGAGGTTGGTGTGTGAAGAAAGTGAGGTGCCGTGATTAAAGGGGAGTGAAGAGTGGAAATTCGGTGGTGATTGATGGAATAAATTATTGTGATTGGAGGAGTGGACGACTAGCAGCAGCTATATATATATATATATGATGTTGGACGTGTAGTGGGAGGGGGGAATCGGTTGAAGAGATAGGAAAGGGTGAAAGGGATAGGTGGGGAGTTGAGAGAATTGGAGATAGGTGCAGAATTTTCAACCAAGTGAGATAGGAATTGAGAGAGTTAAGTGGGGGATGTGCTGGACGAAAAAAGAAAAAAAATAGAGAGAAGGGGTTGAAAGGAATTAGCTAAAGTGTAGAGTGAAAGGGATAGGTGGGGAGAGAAGAAGGAGAGAGTGAAGAAAGGGACGGAGGCAAGGAGAGAATTGGAGAGAAGAAGTCGGCTGGAATTATTTCTTTCTTGGAGGAAGTTGAGGCCGGTTGGAGTAATTTAATTGGATGGGATTTATTTTGGTGGAGAAAGGGACATGATGAGATAGATGCTTGAGTTTAACGTGGAGTTGAAGTGGTTGGAGTTTTATTTTTTTTGCTTCTTCATGTTTTTTTCATTTGGCATATGGTGGGGCTGCAGCTTCTTCTTGATGAATATCTTTTAATTTCAATTTCTGTTTTATTGTGAGCTTTATTCCTCTGTATCAATTGGATTTCAGATTTTGTTGTTTCTAAGTTATTGCTTAGTATTTCTTGTGTTAGTTATTTAATGGAGAATGCTTATGTGATTTCTATAGCGTTTGTAATGAATATGTTTGGCTAAATTTTCATACTAAGGTTAGAGGTGAGGTTTAATGATTTAAATATTGTTTCCGAATCCACGTAAAATCTATTTTGCGAGTTTGATTGATTGAAAGATTTTATTTGGATAATTTGATTATCTATATACTCGTCTTGATTCATTGTGATTTCCGAATACAGTGAATGCTTGAGGAATCCCTATGATATTCAAATAGATTTGTAAATGTTTTAATCATCAAGCATTCACGCTCAATCATAAGCGTCTGTTTTTCTCGATCTTAAATGCTAAATCTACCAATTAAACGGAATCATTATTCTAGTTTAATTGAAATAAATTGATCGGAAACAATATCATAAATTATTAGACGGATCCTCGAAACTTAGTCTTTTTCCATTCATTTTATCATTCTAGTTTGATTCATTTTATCAATCTTCATTTGATTGCACGTTTCTTTTCGTAATTTTGTTTCATTGTCTGAATTTATTTTATTTATCACAAAAGTCAATCCCTGTGGATTCGATCCTGTAAGATACTACAACACCTGTATACTTGCAGGTAAAACTGCACTAGATTTTTGATTCATTAATTTGAGTCAAAGTCTAGTCGCAACATTGATCAACTAAAGGGCGTAAGTAAACATCAATCTCATTCCCTGGTGATTTCGGCCCAGGAATTAGTGTAGACAACATGAAGAATGGATCTTTCATACATAGCCATGGAGGCAAATTATATGGAACTAGAATCACTGGCCATATGCTATATGGTTTGCTCATATTATTGAATGGGTTGAACCCATCAATGGCAAGCCCGAGCCTCACATTTCGAGGATCTTGAGCAAACCAACAATGCTCGACATCAAATGTGGTCCACACCTCAGAGTTAGCCAGATAGCGCAAAGTACTTTCATCTTGTACCCTTTCTTCATGATGCCACCTCATGGATACAGCTGTTTTCTTGGACATAGATAGTCTCTGCAGCCTTGGCTTCAGTGGAAAATACCTCACTACCTTTTGGGGCACTGGTCGTTTAGAAGGTGTGGCCGACAACCACCTAGAGGCTTTGCACTTAGGGCACTCTTGCAAGTTGCTATTTTCCTTCCAATAGAGTAGGCAATTGTTTGGGCAAGCGTGAATTTTAATGTATCTAAATCCCAACCCTCGCTCCAATGCACATGCCTCATGAAAAGATTCTGGCAAGAGTAAATCAGGAAAAGCTGTTTTCAATAGTTTTATCAACAAGTCAAAGGATTTTACACTCCAACCGCCAATATTTTTGATATGGAGCAACTTAACAATGAATGATGATTTGAAAAATGAGTTACAACCATCATAAAGTGGACGACGAGCATCTTCCAGCAACTTCTCAAAGGTGGTTGGGTTGGGTTCAACTGTGTTGGGCTCCCCGGGGTGTGGAGCCATGTCATCTTCTTCCCCTACATTGTTTGCCGCATGAATCTCACCCAACATATCGTCGATGTCATCAATATAACTTTTGTCACCACCATCAGGTATATCATCTTCATCCTCGGCCATGAAATTAAATGGTTCTTGCTCGCCATGAAAAATCCAATTAATATAATTTGGATAAATACCCGTAATAAACAAATACATTTTGTGATACCCCACTAAACAAATATAATTTAGTCGTTTTACGGTTTTTAAAATCGTTTTCGTCGGATCAGTTTTTGGACTCCGGAGGTGAGGACTGGACCTCATTTTCTTTCTCCATCTTTTCTTTTCTTTTTTTTTTTCTTTTTCCTTTTCTATTTTTCTTTTTCTTCTTTTTCCTTCTTCCCCATGCACGCACAAGCTCTCTCTTCTCTCTCCTGTCGTTGATCTGTCCTCAGCCCAGACCCGCCGCCGCTGGTCGGCATGGCTGACATAGCCACCACCGTTCGACTCCCCACCGGCCGGCGCACCACCCCACCAATTTCCAACCCCATCCGAGCCGCTGTTAACCCCCTAGAGCCCCACCTTTCTGCATGATTTTGACCCATTTTTGGCGCCGTCGCTCCACCTCCGGCCACCATCTTTTTACCACTTCATCCCCTACCTCTTGCCGTCCTAACCCACCCATTTTTGGTCCCAATCCGTAGCCGGAGTAGCTCCCACGAGCTCAACTCTGATCTGCCCCTTTTTGCACTTCCACCGCCACCCATGGCCAAAACTCACTTCCTTTAGCTTCATAAACATCGCTAGACCATTCCCTATCAATTTCGTGTTTTGGTTTGTCCTCGTTTGAAAGTGGGTAATGTACAACCCATGACCACATTGTAAAATACACTGTTATGTTGGTTTTTCTCCGCCGTTTGCAACGTCATGAGCTTTCAAAAAATACCTTATAGCGCTGTAAGTATTTTTTAAACTCTATTTTAGATTTAAATATATTTTTTCTCTTACAATAATTTATTTGACTGGTTGGTTGATTCCGGACTGAGTCCGAGGAGTTCGGGAGTCGGATGAATTGAGGACGGAGTTGCTTGGTTTTGTTGTTTTGTGATTGGTTGGTTGATTTATATCTTGAGGTGTGCATTGCATGATGCATTCATGTGCATTTTATTTCAATTGAGAAAATCCTATTTTATTTGTGTAAACAGATTTTCGGGTGCGTGTGTATCACGACCCCAAGTCGGGATGGAGTATTATCTCGGTAGAGCTCCTCTGGTCACTTGGGAGTGGATAATACTGAGTGACATCTCCTGGGTTGTCGCTGGGCAACGACCGGATCGCACCATACGGTAACGCTGTCGTGTCGACTCCGTGGTTCCTAGGCTAGCGGGGACTAGAGGATGGCCTGGTCCAGGTATGCGCTGGGTGCGAGAATTGGGCATCGCTCGTTAAGGTGTCACGCGCGTAGTTGTTACCTGCGGTGTGGCACATGAGCCAGAGTGTGCGGATGATCCCTAGGGGAGATCATGGTGCATGCAATAATTGGAACGATTTTTCAGATTTTGGTTACGGGCCATTTTCTGGGAAAATGGCGAGTTATGTTTGAGGCTATGTGATCCATTTTCTTGGAAAATGGTGGTTTATTGATTTGGGCCATTATCTAGGATAATGGCGAGGACTGGTTTTAAAGGTTATGTTTTGGGCCAAAATGGGATTTTGGTGTGCGTGAAAAAATGTGTTTTATGGGTTATGTGCATTGCATTCTTTCATGAATATTGTTTGAGTTGAATATATTTTTTATCTAGTGGCATTTGGATCTTACTTACCTGCGGCACCATTTTAGTACCGTAGATTTTGATGCAGAGATCGAGGAGGAGGAGGAGGAGGAGGAGGCTGAGCCTGAGGAGGCAGCTCCGCTGGAGTATTGAGTTGGAGTTTATGTCTTGTAGTTGGTTTTGAAACAATATTTGTAACTTGTAATATTTTATTATGTATGTTTTGAACGGCTTTGTATTAAACAAAGAAAAAATTCTTGTACTTAGTTATATGACTTTATTTATCCGCTGCTTATTTTCTTTTGCACACTTGTTGCATGTAAACACACTTGGCACTTGGCGATAGGGTGGTGGCCCATGATGTCATCATCTGGATGTCTCAATTTTGTGGTGTCCGTACGTGGAATTTGGGGGCGTCATAGGTGGTATCAGAGCGATTTGGCTCTGGATAAAACCACATGTCCCGTAGGTGTAGTATCAGAAGGTTTTTAAAGTTGTGTTTTGAAATTTATTTTAAGTAAAGTTGCTATTTGATTTGTTTTATTTGATTTGAATTTATTTGAGCTAGTTTGCTTGTATTTATTTATTTAGTTATGTTATTGCATGCCAGTATATGTTAATTTCTTGTTATGTGGTTTGGTTTTGGTTTTATGTTGTTGGTTTAATTTGTTTTTCTTAAAGGGGGTCAAAGGTTGTGTTGTGGCAGGAGAATGGTGAGGCTAAGAAAGTCTAGTCAAGAGCCTCGGGACGATACGCCGAGAGATGATGCTATAGCCCAAGCGATAAGGCAAATGATTGAGTTCATGCAGCAAAGTTTTAGGCCACAACAAGGAGGGCCTTGGCTACAACAAGGAGGGCCGTGTGGAGTGGTGCAAGCTGGATGCACCTATGAGCGCTTTCTAGTGCATAGAACTCCACCCTTCACGGGAGGAGAGGATCCACTTCGGCCTGGAAAGTGGGTCAGAGATTTAGAAAGAACTTTTGAAGTATGTGGTTTTACTGAGGCACAACAAGTACTTTATGCCAGCTATCTGTTGCAAGGCACTGCTTCTGAGTGGTGGGATACGAAAAGAGTAATGCTAGAGTCAGAATTGGGGTCTTTTGCCACTGTGTCCTGGCAGCGCTTTAAGAAAGAATTTAATGACCAATTCTTTCCCGCTTTTGTGAGGCGGCAAAAAGCAAGAGAGTTCTCAAGCTTGGCCCAAGGGAGTATGACCGTGGAACAGTACACCCGAAGATTTATAGAGCTTGGGTGATTTGCTCCCCACCTCATCGCCACGGAGGAGATGCAAGCTGAGCGTTTCCAGGAGGGTCTGCGTCCTGATATATGCAGAATGGTGGTCTGCTATCGAATTTTCACTTTTCAGGATTTAGTGGACTTGGCCACTCTTGCAGAGTGAGAGAATAATTTGAGTATGGGCTCCCCTCCAGGACATAAGAGGCGGAGTTTTACAGGCGAAAGAAGTAGCTCTGGTTCTCCTCAGAAATTTGTTCAGCGGATCGGGACTCGACCACAAGCGGCCTCAAGTGTACGTATGGGAGGACAGGTGCCAGTTTGTGGAATTTGTAATAGAGCCCATGTGGGTGACTGCCCTTCGGGTGGGGCTCGATGCTATAATTGTGGCTAGCAGAGGCACTTTGCTTGTGAGTGTCCTAGGCCAGTTCAAGGAAGCCGTGGAGGTAGATGTGGTGGAAGAACAAATCAGAGGCAAATAGTGCAAGCCTGGGTTTATGCTATTATACCCAGAGATGTTGATGATGAGGCGTCAGCGACCCATGATGCTGGAGTGATTACAGGTATGGATCTAATTTAATTTAATTTTGGATTTGATTTTTGGTGTGATTTGGTTTCTTCTTTATTTTGGATTTCATGGGTTAATGTGTTTGGTTCAGGGAGAGTCTGTTTATATGAATTTTATGCTTGCACTTTGTTTGATTCGGGTGCATCTCAGTTGTTTGTATCTTCCACCTTCGCTTGGATATGTAATCTGGTTACAGGACCTTTGCCAAAGTCATTGGTAGTGGCCCTACCAAATGGTGAAGTGGTGTGGTGTTCCAAGGTTGCTTTGGGTTGCCTTTTAAATTTTGGTGGAAGGTTTCTGGATGTAGATTTGATTGTGTTTAAGCTGCTAGGATTTGATATCATCCTTGGGATGGATTGGCTATACCGATATTCTGCGAGTATTAATTGCAGGAGTCAGGTAATTAGCTTTCAGCTCCCAGATGGGGATTATTTGGAATTTGCGGGGAGTAAGATAGAGGAAAACCCGGTAGTTATATCGGCAATTCAAGCAAGAAGAGAGATTGCATGTGGAGCGGATGCCTTCTTAGTCCAACTGGTGTCTACGCCGTCTAAGAAGAAGTCATTGGTAGATATCTTAGTTGTGGAAGAATTTCCCGACATGTTTGTGGATGACTTGCCTGGGCTACCCCCTGTTCGTGATATGGAGTTTGTTATTGACTTGGAACCTGGAGCGGCCCCTGTACATAAAGCTCCTTATCGGATGGCACTAGCTGAATTAAAAGAGTTGAAGGTTCAGTTGCAGGAGTTGGTGGATAAGGGGTTTATTCAACCAAGTACTTCACCGTGGGGTGCGCCAATACTGTTTGTTAAAAAGAAAGATGGAACCCTCCGAATGTGCATTGATTATCAGGAATTAAAGAAGGTGACCATCAAGAATAAATATCCTCTCCCATGGATCGATGATTTGTTTGATCAGCTTCAAGGAGCAGCTGTGTTCTCGAAGATTGATTTGAGGTCAGGATACTAACAATTGAGGATAAGGGATAAGGATGTACCAAAAACTGCTTTCAGATCGAGATATGGGCATTATGAATTTAAGGTGATGCCTTTTGGGTTAGCCAATGCCCCTACCGCTTTTATGGATTTAATGAATCGGGTATTTAGACCTTATTTGGATTCCTTTGTGGTAGTTTTCATTGATGATATTTTAATTTATTCCCGAGATTTTGAAGAGGATGTTTATCATCTTCGTCTAGTTCTTGGGAAATTAAGAGAACACCAGTTGTATGCTAAGCTCAGTAAATGTGAATTCTGGTTGGAGGAAGTCAGATTTCTTGGGCATGTGATTTCTCGAGACGGGGTGGCTGTCGATCCTAAGGTGGAAGCCATTTTGTAATGGCAGCGTCAGACGACCGTGCGTGAGATCCGGAGTTTCTTAGGACTTGCCGGATATTATCGAAGATTTGTGGAGGGATTTTCTCGCTTATCCGGACCTCTCACAGCTTTAACTAGAAAGAATGCAGAATTTATTTGGTCAGACAAGTGTGAGAGAAGTTTCCAAGAATTGAAGAATAGGTTGACAACTGCACCAGTGTTGGCACTTCCAGAACCGCATAAGCCATTCCTAGTTTTCAGTGATGCATCTAAATTTGGATTGGGTTGTGTCCTTATGCAGGAAGGAGGGATTGTTGCTTATGCATCTTGTCAGCTAAAGGATCATGAGAAGAATTATCCGACGCACGATTTGGAATTGGCTGCGATTGTGTTTGCTCTTAAGATCTAGCGGCACTTTTTGTATAGGGAAGCTTGCGAAGTATACACCGATCACAAGAGCTTGAAGCACTTGTTTTCCCAGAAGAATTTGAACATGAGGCAAAGGCGATGGCTAGAGTTAATCAGTGACTACCAGTGCGAGATCAAGTATCATCCGGGGAAGGCAAAAATAGTTGCGGATGCTTTGAGTCGAAAGTCGCACTTGGAAGATGAAGTCGAATCGTCAGAATTGGATTCTTTACTTTGCGGGATGAGAAGACTCCTTATTGAAAGTTCACAGCAAGAAGAAGTATTATCTTCAATTCTTGATATTCGAGTAGCTGATTTTGAGGAATTGAAGACTCTTCAAAGGAAGGACCCGAAGCTATTGGATATCAGAAAAAGAGTCAGAAAGTCTCTAGGGCCGTTGCATTATAGTATGGATAAAGATGGAATTCTTCAGTTTCGAGATCGTAGAGTGGTCCCCAAAGATTCAGAATTCAAGGAGCGGATCATGGCAGAAGCTCATGCGGCCCCTTATTCAGTTCATCCTGGCAGTACGAAGATGTACCGGGACTTGAAAAAAAATTATTGGTGGGAAGGGATGAAGAAGGATATTGCCTTGTATATCGAGAGATGCCACACATGCCGTCAAGTCAAGGTCGAGCATCAAAGACCCGCCGGTATGCTCCAATCCCTCCCTATTCCTGAGTGGAAGTGGGACAACATCACGATTGATTTTGTAGTGGGCTTACTGAGGACTCCTAGTGGGAAGAACTCGGTTTGGGTGATTGTTGACAGGTTAACTAAGAGTGCTCATTTCTTGCCTGTTAATAACACTAATTCCTTGGGTAAGTTGACTCGCTTGTATGTGAAAGAGATAGTGCGGTTGCACGGCATATCGAAGAGTATTGTGTCGGATCGGGATCCAAGGTTCACATCTCAGTTTTGGAAAAGTTTGTAGGCAGCATTAGGTACTAAGTTGAAGTTTAGTACTGCATATCACCCTCAGACGGACGGCCAATCAGAGCGCACTATTCAGACCCTTGAAGATATGTTGCGAGCTTGTGTTATGGAATTTCAAGGGAGTTGGAAAAATCACTTGCCACTTGTAGAATTTGCTTATAATAACAGTTTCCATGCGTCCATCCAGATGGCTCCTTATGAAGCTCTTTATGGGAGAAAGTGTAGATCGCCTTTGTGTTGGGATGAAGTCGGGAAAAATAAAATAATTGGGCCCAAAATACTTCAAGAGATGCAAAGCCAAGTTCGGATTATCAGGGATAAAATGGCGGCGGCTTAGAGTTGTCAGAAAAGCTACGCTGATACAAGGAGGAGAGAGTTATCTTTTGAAGAAGGTGATTGGGTTTATCTCAAAGTCTCTCCCATGAAAGGAGTTAAGCGTTTTGATAAAAGGAGGAAACTGGATCCGAGGTATGTCGACCCTTTTCAGATTTTGGAGAAGGTAGGGTCTGTCACTTATAGAGTTGCATTGTCAGAATATTTTTGGGATATTCATGATGTCTTCCATGTATCATCCTTGAAGAAGAGTTTTGGACAATAAGAGCCGCACCTTGTCGACCCAAAACGTATTTAGTTGCAACCGGACCTTACTTATGAGGTCATTCCTTCACAGATCATGAATTGGAAAGAGCAATAGTTGAGATCCAAGACGATACCTCTGGTAAAGGTGGCATGGGGAGATCCGTTAGCTCAAGATTTCTCTTGGGAGTGAGTAGTAGACATGAGGAAGCAGTACCCCTATTTGTTTGAGTAAATGATGGTACGTTTCTTAAACTTGGTCTCAGTGGAATCATGTGGCTCGTTTCAAGTTAGTGTTTGATCTTGCAAATTTCGAGAACGAAATTTGTTTTTAAGGGGGGAGGATGTGATATCCCGTTTTTACGTGTATTTTCACTGAGGGAGTTTTTAATTTAATTAATATAATAGTTCTTTTATTTTAAATTATTGTATTTTAATTAGTTTTATTTTAATTGATGTGGTGTTTAATTTATTTTAGTTATTTTACGGCTTTTAAAATCGTTTTCGTCGGATCAGTTTTTGGACTTCGGAGGTAAGGACTGGACCTCATTGTCTTTCTGCATCTTTTCTTTTTTTTTTTTTTTCTTTTTCCTTGTTTCTTTTATTTTTCGTTTTCTTCATTTCCTTCTTTCTTTCTTTTCTTCTTCTTCTTTTTCCTTCTTCCCCGCGCACGCATGAGCTCTCTCTTGTCTCTCCTATCGCCGATCTGTCCTTAGCCCAGACCCACCGTCGCCGGCCGACGTGGCTAAGACAGCCACCACAGTTCGACTCCCCACCGGCCGGTGCACCACCCCACCAATTTTCAGCCCCATCTGAGCCGCCGTTAACCCCCTAGAGCCCCACCTTTCCGCATGGTTTTGAGCCATTTTCGGCGCCATCGCTCCACCTCCAGCCACCATCTTTTTACCACTTCATCCCCTACCTCTTGCCGTCCTAACCCATCCATTTCTGGCCCCGATCCATTGCCGGAGTAGCTCCCACGAGCTCAACTCTGATCTGCCCCTTTTTGCACTTCCACCGCCATTTCCACCGCCACCCATGGCCAAAACTCACTTCCATTAGCTTCATAAACATCTCTAGACCATTCCTTATCAATTTCGTGTCTTGGTTTGTCCCTGTTTGAAAGTGGGTAATTTACAACCCACGGCCACACTGTAAAATACATTGTTACGTTGCTTTTTCTCCGCCGTTTGCAAAGTCGTGAGCTTTCAAAAAATACCTTATAGTGCTGTAAGTATTTTCCAAACTCTATTTTAGATTTAAATATATTTTTTCTCTTACAATAGTTTATTTGATTGGTTGGTTGATTCCAAACTGAGTCCGAGGAGTTCGGGGGTTGGATGGATTGAGGAAGGAGTTGCTTGGTTTTGTTGTTTTGTGATTGGTTGGTTGATTTATATCTTGAGGTGTGCATTGCATGATGCATTCATGTGCATTTTATTTAAATTGAGAAAATCCGGTTTTATTCGTGTAAATGGATTTTCGGGTGCGTGTGTATCACGACCCCAAGCCAGGATGGGGTATTATCTAGGTGGAGCTCCTTTGGTCACTTGGGAGTGGATAATACTGAGTGACATCCCTTGGGTTGTCGCTGGGTGACGACCGGATCGTATGATATGATAACGCTGTCGGGTCGAATCCGTGGTTCCTAGGCTAGCGGAGACTAGAGGATGGCCTGGTCCAGGTGTGCGCTGGGCGCGAGAACTGGGCATCGCTCGTTTAGGTGTGACACGCGTAGTCGTTATTTGCGATGTGGCACAGGAGCCAGAGTGTGCGGATGATCCCTAGGGAAGATCTTGGTGCATGCAATAATTGGAACGATTTTTCAGATTTTGGTTACGGGCCATTTTCTGGGAAAATGGCGAGTTATGTTTGAGGCTATGTGATCCATTTTCTGAAAAAATGGTGGTTTATTGATTTGGGCCATTATCTGGGATAATGGCGAGGACTGGTTTTAAAGGTTATGTTTTGGGCCAAAATGGGATTTTGGCGTGCGTGGAAAAATGTGTTTTATGGGTTATGTGCATTGCATTCTTTCATGCATATTGTTTGAGTTTAATATGTTTTTTATCTAGTGGCATTTAGATCTTACTTACCTGTGGCACCATTTTGGTACCGTAGATTTTGATGCAGAGATCGAGGAGGAGGAGGAGGAGGCTGAGCCCGAGGAGGTGGCTCCGCCGGAATATTGAGTTGGAGTTTATGCCTTGTAGTTGGTTTTGAAACAATATTTGTAACTTGTAATATTTTATTATGTATGTTTTGAATGGCTTTGTATTAAACAAAGAAAAAATTCTGGTACTTAATTATATGACTTTGTTTATCCGCTGTGTGTTTTCTTTTGCACACTTGTTGCATGTACACACACTTGGCACTTGGTGATAGGGTGGTGACCCGTGATGTCATTGTCCGGACGTCTCGATTTTCCCATGTCCGTACGTGGGATTTGGGGGCGTCACACCTTTGTACCTCACTGATTGGCAATAAGGAATTATTACGGCATATACGGCATGGACACTTCACTGTTGTACTCCCTTGGGCATGAGCTCGAGCCATTGTGAGAAATTGCCTAACCCCAATGCCATATTCCCTTGACCTAAACCTATCGGTGAGGTGCATCCAACTTTAGTTCACTTGAAAAAGGAATATTTCAACACTTGGTTTTAGATGTTTATAGACATTGGATCTCACAAACATCTAATGATGCAGTGAAAAAAAGAGAGATATATTTCATAAGAGGAATAGTTGGTGTTTTTGCTCGTTTAGAAAGCACTCTAGTGGTGGTATAGAAAAATAGGAAGTGTATGGGTGTTTTATGAACTTCTATATCTATAGGAGATCAAGTATAGAACTTCAGTATGGGGATGAAGTCTGAGAAGATATTTATGAAGGGTTCTTGATCCCTTGAAAAAGGCCATAGCACCCCATCAAAAAATGGACATGTCTGAATAATCCTAACTCCTATGTCAGCTCCAATCACCCATGACAGAAATGTGTAAGTATCAAAGGACTTGTGTGGCAGTGGGTGATGTCCATGTTTAGTTCTATTACAAAAACAAAAGAAGAAATGCACTTATTTAATGGGAAATCATAGATCCTTTAAAATGATTTAAAATATACATGTTTGGAAAAGTCATGCAACGAATTAGCTCACAAAGATGTAAGCATACAACATGATCCAACCCACACTCAATGCATTTATTCATGGTATGTAAATATATTAATGGGTGAAGCATGCTAACAACCATTTTGAGTTTGAAACTATCAGAAATTTAACCAACAATTCATAGTACATATCTAGCATGGAACTAAATTGGTAATGTCTCCCAGGGGCATTACCAACTAACTACACACTACTAGAAGTTGATCACGCAGTGTTTGTCAAAAATGTTTCAACATGTGACCATTCATGGTGGATTGAGGGTGTTTTATTTTTATTTTTTAATATTACTACTATTAGAACCTGTAATTTCAAACATCATGTGTTAAAACAAAGCAACTACCACTACAAGAAATTTTAAGTTAAAATAGTAATTTGAATCTATTTAAAGCAAAGCTAATTTTCAAATATGCATTGAATTTTGCACCACATACATTGGACCATTTCAAACTCATTAATGTAGTACTGAACATATTAGTTACCATGTTGATATTAACTAACGATCACCTTGACTACTGCAAGCATCTAAAATGAAAAAGTACCTCATGAGCCATGTCGCTTGATGGTTTTAGATTTGGAAAGATATGACTTTTAGTGTCAGTAGAAATTTATTTATAAATTATTATTTATTTTATTTGTTAAAGCAGCCATATTAAAGAATCATGGCCACTAATTGGTATCTATGCAGCAGATTAATTGGCTGCAACACAAGCAGCTCTTCACTCATTAGCACACATGCGTGGTGCTAATGATTCCAGCCATATTAAAGAATCATGGCCACTAATTCCATGACCTATAACCCCCTTCCCCCAAGAAAAAAAAAGAAAAAGAAATAAAGAAACAAATGACATCTATCAGGATCATTATCATGAGCATTGTAGATGGATATGTGATGCCCCTAACTCCCCACGCACGGACACGGGGAAATCGAGATGTCCGGATGATGACATCACGGGTCACCACCCTATCGACGTGTGCCAAGTGTGTGTATAAGCAACGAATGTGCACGAGAAACACGCAACGGATAGCAAAGTCAATAACTAACTACCAGAATTTTTCTCAGTTTAATACAAAGCTGTTTAAAACATACGTAATAAAATATTACAAAACACAAATATAGTTTTAAACCAAACAACAAAGCTTCAACTTTAACTCGGAACCCCGGCGGAGCCGCATCCTCTGGCTCAGCCTCCTCCTCTTCCTTGAACCCTGCACCAAAATTTACGGAACCAAAAATGGTGCCGCGGGTAAGTAAAATCCAAATGCCACTAGATAAAAACATATTAAACTCAACAATATGCATGAAAGAATGCAATGCACATGTCTCACAAAATCATAATTTTTCCATGCACGCCAAAAACCCATTTGGCCCAAAAACATAATTATTAAAACCATTCCTCGCCATTATCCCAAATAATGGCCCAAAACCGCTACCACCATTTTTCCAGAAAATGGATCAAAAGCCTCAACACATTCTCGCCATTATCCCAGATAATGGCCCAAACCACCATTTTCCCAGAAAATGGATCAAAAGCCTCAACACATTCTCGCCATTATCCCAGATAATAGCCCAAACCACCATTTTTCCAGAAAATGGATCAAAAGCCTCAAAACCAAACATCGCCATTTTCCCAGAAAATGGCCCACATCCGAAAACTATAAAAACGATCCAGTTATGCATGCACCATCATCTCCCCTAGGGATCATCCGCACACCCTAGCTCTGTTCCACACCGCAGGTAACGACTACGCGTGTGACACCTAAACGAGCGATGCCCAGACTCGCGCCCAGCGCCTACCTGGCCAGGCCATCCTCTAGTCCCCGCCACTCTAGGGACCACGGAGTCGACATGACAGTGTTACCGTATCGTGCGATTCGGTCATCGCCCTGTGACAACCCAGGGTATGTCACTCAGTATTATCCACTCCTGAGTGACCAGAGGAGCTCCACCGAGATAATAACCCATCTCGGCTTAGGCTCGTGAGACTCACACACCTGAAACCATTTACGCCAAGAAAACATGATTTTCTCACTTAAACTCAAATGCGCATAAATGCAATATAAATGCAACTTCAAGGCATAAAACAACCAATCAATCCAAATCAACACATCAAGCAACTCCGTCCTCAATCCATCCTACCCCCGAACTCCTCGGACTCAGTCCGGAATCAGCCAACCAACAACAAATATTTATTGTATGAGCAAAATATATTTAAATCTAAAAGTAGAGTTTGGAAAATACTTACAGCACTATATGATATTTTTCGAAAGCTCGTGGCGTTGCAAACAGCGGAAGAAAAGCAACATAACTGTAATTTACACTGGCCGTGGGTAATAAATTACCCATTTTCGAACAAGGACAAACCAAAGCTTGGGATTGATAGGGAATGGCCTTGAGATATTTATGAAGCTAAGGGAATCGAGTTTTGGCCGTGGGTGGTGGTCGAAATGGCGGTTGAAGGCCAAAAAGGGGCTGAACGAATTTGAGCTCGTGGGAGCTGCTCCGGCAACGGATCGAGGCCAGAAATGGGTGGTTTAGGTCGGTAAGAGGTAGGGGAAGAAGCTATGAAGAGATGGTGGCAGGAGGTGGTGCGACAGCGCCGGAATCGGTGAAAAACCGTATGGCTTGGAGGACCTCGTGGTGGCTAACGGTAGCTCGGATGGAGGTGAAACTTGGTGGGGATGTTCACCGGTGAGAGGGGAAGAAAACTGGGTGGGTGGTGTAGGCCACGCCGTCGGTGAGCGGCGATTCTGGGCTGCAAAAGCAACCTGCGACAGGGGAGAAAAATAGGTAGCTGCCGTGACTTCCAGGGGCTTGTGGCGGCTAACGGCTGATCCGATGACTCTGAAAATTGGTGGGGATGATCTCTGGTGGGAGGGGAAGAGAATGGTGGGGGTGGTGTACAACACAGCCACCGGACGACGGCGCAATGGGCTGCCGAAGTGGCAGCAACGGTAAGGGGAAAAAGAAGGGGCAGCGCGCAGGAGAGAGGAAACGGGGAAGAAAGAAGAAGAAAAAGAAAGAAAAGAAAGAAAAGAAGAAAAAGAAAAGGAGAAAGGGAAAAAGAAAAAGAGAAAAGAAAAGAAATGAGGTCCAATCCTCACTACGGAAACCAAAAATAGATCCGCCGAAAATGATTTTAAAATCGTAAAACGATTAAAATAAATTAAACACAACATCAAATAAATTAAAAACCAATTAAAATACATTAATTTAAAATAAATAACCAATATATTAATTAAATTAAAAACAACCCTTCAGTGAAAACACACGTAAAAACGGGTTATCACAGGAGATGTGCAATAATGGAGGTAAATAAGCTCTTATTTAGATAGATGTAAATGGTCACAAAAATTACAATTGTTGTAGTTTACTAAAATGCTCAATAATTTCAGCTAAACCTAGTTAAACATAGCAAAATGAGGAGACAAATAAATCTACATCAACCATAGGAAGTGTACAAATAAATTACGTAAGGGAATCTGAAAATTAGGAGCAAGGGCAAGAGGAATAAAGAGGGGTGTGAAAATCACCGACTTAATGCAGCCTATAAAACATCCAAAGAGTATACAAAATGCATTTTCTATAGATTAGAGGCTGAAATTTTTATATATACCTTAATATTGTTGTGGCAGCGGGATTATGGATCACGAAATTCCTAGCTAGAGTTAAAGGTGAAACTCCCAATTTCATATTGTTGTTTCGTCTGTGCTGCAAATGGAGAGAGGCCGAGAGGGTCAAACCAGAACAGAGAGAGAGAGAGAGAGAGAGAGAGAGAGAGAGAGAGAGAGAGAGAGAGAGAGAGAGAGAGAGAGAGCGAGTGAGAAATACCTGCTAGGTAAGGCGGTGATGCAGCGGCCTATGTATTGGCGGCGTGAGGGAATGCAGGGTGCTTTTCAGCTGCAGATGTGTATGCATCGGGCTGGGAGAGAAGGAAAACAGGGGATTAAATAATTCCCCTGTTTTACGGTGAGACATCCGCTGAATTAGGTAACCAATAAAATAAACTTTGTTGCGTCGCACAAATGTTGCGGTAATAAGCTCCAGACCACCTTATATTACATCTCGCGGTCATTATATAGGTCGCCGTAATAAAATGGACTGCACATCATTCTTCCATCAAAGGCATAGAATGCCGGGAAAAAAGCAGTTGCAAAAAGGCAAAAATGTTGTAGTGGGTTTTTTGTGAGTGGGTCGTTCGGTCTGTATATAGGCCGAACCTCTTACTCTTCAAAACCATTCCAAAAACACCCTCTCCTCCTCTCAGGTAGTCTTATCATCTTCCTCTTCCTCCGATCTTCTTTTCTATGAGTTAGAGAAATTGTTTCTCCAAGCTCTGCTGTGTGTTGCTGTAGCTCGCCACTATCTGCAGCTCACCTGCGGTTGTCCAACCACCCCCTTGCCTATTCCCCTTTTCCCTATCTCCTCCTCCCTTGGGTTTGATCCCAACCCATGGGCTAAAACCCAATTTTGAGTTATCCTCTTCCATGCCCCACCACCCTCCACTGCAAAAAATTGCCTCCTCCACCCTTGATCACGTCAGATCTGCCACACGTTAAAATAACCCGGCTGTTAGCCTCGCTATTTTGCCTAGATTTGTCTCTGTCCCCGTGCACTACCACTGCCACCACTACTACATGATGCACACCCACAACTTGTAGGATACTTTAAGTCAACACAAGCGCTTGATCATCTAGAAAGTTTCCCTTCTATGTTGTCAGTAAAACCCTAGGCTGAGCCTTGAAATACTAATGGGAAATAAATTGTTAAATTGTGTTTGTTACAATCTGGTTGTAAATGAAAAGTGGTCAGGGGCATTGTGGAGCGTTGGGTATTATTGTAGTTGGTGATGTATTGGGAATCGTGTGTAGTTGTGATTTGTGAATTGTGAATCTATGAATATGTGTGTTGGTTGATATATTAATGTTATGTCATCCAATATCTACCTGTTCATGCATTTGCATTATTAACTGTGCTCTGATCTATGCCTGTGTTGTTATTAATTTATTAATTATGCTATGTTCCTTGGTTGTGCTGAGAAATTGGAAAATTGCAGTTTTGTGTCAAAATATCTGAAAACGTGTTTTTTATAGGTGGGTGCATATCATGACCAGAAGCTGAGATGTGGCATTATCTCCGTGGAGCTCTTCTGATCACTTGTGAGTGGGTAAAATTGAGTGACGTCCTCTCGGATGTCGCAGAGTGACAATGGGCTCAGATGAGAGCATAACGCTTTCATGCAAACTCCGTGGCCTCTCTGCTGGCTGAAGCTAGAGGATGCCTGGCCATGTACGCTCCGGGAGTAGATCTGGACATTGCTTGTTACAAAGTCACATATACAGTCATTACTCATGGTGTGACGAAGGGAGCCAGGGTGAGCGGATAGTCTCTATGGGTAGACCATGGTGTATGCAGTGATTAAATGAAATTGTGGATTTTTGGCAGGGCTTGCTATGTAATTATTGCTAATTATATTGGTTTTGTACAATTTTGGTAGTGCTGAAAGATCTCAATTTTTTCCCTCTACTGTGCAATGTTCATATTTTTCTGTATTTGTATTTTGGGTATCATTCTATTGGTTTTACTTGTTGAGATCATAAAATTTCACTGTGGTCTTCCCACTTGTAGTTTTGCTTTATGGAATTGTAGATTTTGATGCAGAGAACGATCATGAGCATGGAGGACTGGCCCCACTAGAGGAGTGAAGACTGGGGACTTTTCCCCTATATTGTTGTTATGGTGTTGCTTTCACTTTTATCTTAGTCAATGATTGTAATAAATTATGGACTTTTTTGTTGGGGTTGTAATTTGAATTTCTAGTATTAGCAGCAGTTCAGACAGTCCTTATTTCATTTTTCCACTACATTTATAAACTGCACACTTTTATATTGCATGCTTGCACACATGCTTCCATTTAGCGCTTGGGGTATGTGACCTGAGTGGCCAACACCCCAATATTGCTACTCCCATCAAATCACACATATTAGAGGTTGAAGGCGCCACACACATGGTTTAAGTTCATGCGTGAGTAATTACTTTGGTAACTCCATTAGTAAAATAGTCTCGATCCCCACATCCGTTAACCCTCACCAATGAAAATTAATTTAATTTTAAAAAAGTTAATTAACAATCCATCATAAGACTCTTAAGAGAAGTAGAGTCACCACTTCTCTTTAGGTAATTCTAATTAACCTCATCCTACATATCCACTTCTTCAAGAAAGACTTCCACACAAGAGTACTAGCAAAGCCAGAATGGTGCAGAACTTTTCCAAAATAAAAAAAAAATGAGATCACTACAAGATATTTTGGTTTTCCCCAAGCAGGGGATTCGTGGCAAATAGTCATTTTTTTGTGGGAAATATCTTTTTCCCACTGATTCGGCCCGTGGGAAGCTTGTGGCGTAAAACTCGCCGCAAAAAGTATTATTGCCCACGAAAGGTTTAAGTCGTGGGCAATACCTATGTTTTCCCACGACACATCCCATGGCAAGAGCCGATGAAGATCGTCGACAAAGCACATCCATTTTCGTTTATGTGAGAATAGGAGCAAATGCCACGAGAGGTACTGGTGGGTATTAGTATTACCCACCAGTACCTCTCGTGGGAAAAAACTTCTGCCGGCCAAAAAAAGTATTTGCCATGAGTTGTCTTCATGCAAAATGCTAAAAGATTTTAGAAGAAAAAAATTACTAATTGTAAAGGCAAAAACAGATGAGACTGAGCCAAAACTCAAGTAAAAAATTATCTAATATAAGCCAAAAATTTATATACAAACCAACGTAACCATGAAATGCAATAAACCATCCATTAAAATTGAATACATAACAACTGACACACCAATGAAATGCAATAAAACCACTTTCAACATAGTCTGTCCAGCTGTTACTTATAAATCTATAAATGTTCTTTCAAGCTTCATACACAACAACAATAGTCCCAACCAACATATCACTTCAATATTTACTACCAATTCACATCATTCCACTTCACACTCCCATATATGTAACTCAAAATCTTGCATTGTAAGTCATATCAACATGATTGCTGCCTATAGACTGTTAGTAAGCTAATAAGTCAGTATTTGTGATAAAGACATTGGCCTATAGACTGTTAGAATGCCATAGCATGTCCCAAAGAACAAGCACCCATGTGAGCAAGATACTTTATTCAATCCCTACCAATATGCAAAGCAATCCATTAATTAATTTTCACATGTGCTTTGAACAGAAATCCCACATTTTACTTGATCTGAAATTTTTGGTTCAAATGTAAATTCAAATGTAAAAGATGATGATAAAAGGTAACATGAAAACCAAACTAGACTAAGATCTTGGAAAGCTACTCAAAGTTGCCTCATCATTGTATCTTGAAAAGTCTCTTCAATGTCACAACCAACTTCCACTCCTCAACAGACAGATCATCCTGCATATTATATAGAGTTACAAAATAAGCAACAATTTAAAGACAATGCATGAAGAATGGCAAACCAAGCCACCCGATGCCACCAAGGGTTAGCGGGATGAAAGGTCAGTATACAACTCGATGTGTGAGATTCAATCACTTACCCTATAATTAGCTTTAAGTACATCAATTGGCTTCCTCGAGATGTGGCTGACAAGTTCATCCTCAAGCTCAAAGTGCCTACCAAACATTTTTTTTATCAGTGCAATCAAATATTTCTTTTTATCAATGCAATCTAAGATTTTATTAAAAAAGTTCAAAAGGAATAGTCTGAGTTATGTATACTAGAGGAACACCAATTTTTTTTATAGGTACCAAAAATAATTAGGATTTACCAAAAAAAGAAAAAATCACTTTCAAAAGCTTTTTGATGTTACAAAAAACTGTATGGACTCTGAGAACAATTTGATATAAGATTTTTAGAAAATTCAGCACTAGACTAGGTTCGTTTATAAAAAGATTGAATCCTGCATCATAGGTACGAACATATACCTTAATTGCAACCTTCTGCCCTTTCTTTGCAATATCCACAGGATTATGATTATTTTCAATGGATGCAATTCGTCCAATATCAATAAAATCCCCCTCAGGAACACAAATCGGAGTCCCAACCTGTGCAGAAAGCAAATGGCATCAGTCGTGCTACACAAACTCTATGGGCATCTGATAATAAGCATCATCTGAAGCCCACAAATAATAGAGTAGCATCCATGGTCTCTGTATCTGTTGACTACTATCTGACCAACGAACAAAGCCCCCAAATCATGCACAACTCAACAAGCTAACTAATTGAGTAACACCATTCATATTGTAACACGTTAATGCTACAATATTTATAACCGCATAAATTTTTTGCATACATCTTGGGTAACACCATTCAAGCTTCCGTGGACTACATCAAAGTTTTTTTTTTTAATCGTATGCAACTATAGTTACAATAAGTCCTTAATGCATACATAAAAATAAAACATAATTATAATTGGTAATGGAATGTAGAAATCAAACATTGAGATGAACTACTGTACCTGTACATGAAAATCAGAGAGGAGAGACGAGACTTCCTTGAAGCTACCTTCTGAGGCGTTGGGTTGTTGGCGTTGGGGGCCTTAGTTGGGTCTCACCGTCTCATGGTGGAAAGTTCACAGCGAGGGAGGGACAACATTGTCGGCTTGAGGGAGGCGTTGGGGGTGAGTGTGGGTTGATCGGCATAGGGGAAAGTGAGATAGGAACGCCGAGGAGCTGTGGGTCACCATGGTGTCGTGCCATGGAGGTGGCGGCGGCGGAGCCCTAGTCTAGAGAGAGAGACAGAGAAGAGAATGGAAGGGAGAGACATAAGAGAGACGGAGAGTCAAACCGAGAGGGATGAGTGGCGTCACGTGGTGGTGGCACTGCATCTGTCGTGGTGGCACAGACGAGAGAGAGCGTCACGTGGTGGTAGCGCTGCATCTATCGTGGTGGTTGTGTGTGTGTTTGTGTGTGTGTGTGTGTGTGTGAGAGAGAGAGAGAGAGAGAGAGAGAGAGAGGAGTTTTCGATTTTCAGAAGGGGATACGCAGGTGCTTGGAGGGAGGGAGGTGAAAGAAGAGGGAATTAGGGAGGGAATTAGGGATCTCAGTGATCCAACGGTGGAGATTAAACTTTTTAAAAACTACTATCCGTGGCTTTCCTCACAAATTTTCGATCGTCGAACGTGATTACGGGATAAAATGTAATTTTCTTTTCCCATGGATGCTGTTTGTAATATTAAGTAAGTATTTCCCACAAATTAATGCTCGTCGGATGTGTTTTAGTGGGAAAATGTATATTGATTTCCCACGGATAGTTTTCATGTTATAAACTAAGTATTTGCCACGGAGGTAGATTGTGGGAAGCAAAATTCATGGGAAAAGCCCATATTTCTTGTAGTGGATGATACAATACAACTTATAAAAAATAACTGAACATTTCTTTTTCTCGTACAATTTCAATGAAATTTAGGTACTTGGGATTTATTATATGTTATATTTACCTCTTGTTGTCTTATTTAATTTTTTCTTTCCCCCATGCCTCTTTTTCGTATATTCCTTTCACTCTGCTTCTTGGATCCTTTTGTTTCCAGCATATATATAAATATATATATATATATATATAATAAGAAAAAAAAACATGCTACGTAGGAAAGTAGAATTAATTAAACAACGATTACAATTTTTGCAAAAATTGTTGTGTTCAACTTTAATGCCAGCATTTTTATTTTGGGTAAGGTGCTCAGGTTCGGAGATATTAATGTGATCCCTTTCTTTTTTCTTTTTATTTTTATTTTATATAAGGTGACAGTCAATATTAATGGAAAATCTGTAATTTTCCTAGAATTAGATCATATTATCATCTAAAAACGTTTTATGCCAAACCTAAAAAAAATATTTCAGGTTTTCATATATATTATTTGAAGAAAAAGAAAATAATTAAAAGCAGGAGATTCATTTAATTAAGTTGGTCCTAAATTTACAAGTTAATGCGCTACGTATGCATATGACAACCTAGTGATGTATGGATGATCCCTTATCTATATGTACGTACGAGAGGAAACAGTCATGCATGGACAAAGAAATCAAGATATATTAAATGGAGTTTTAGACCAAAGAAATTAAGACGACTAGAAATTAAGACTGAAAAAGCAGTGGTTCTACCCAACACTACACCTAGAGGGGGGGTGAATAGGTGTAATCTAATTTTTATGGCTTTTTGAAAATTAGACAAACAAGCAGTTAATAAATAAATTAAATAACACAAATAATCAACACATGATTTTGATCACGGAGTGGAAACTCATTTGAAGAACATCTTCAAAATCTAAAACCACTCTGGGTGTAAGACACCACCTCAAATCCACTATAGAAATTTTAGTTTGTTACAACTAATTTAGAGACACTCACAAAACCTTTGTAGTAGCTAAACTTGGCTTGCAACACCACGAGTGACCCGCTCGATCTCTACACGCATGTAGTGTCGGAACTCCGACCTTTCTATAGCTCCCCACGAGAACCTCTCGATCTCTGCATCAACGGCAGCTCCGGACTCTTCCGGCCAACAAAAATGTCCACTTCAATGGACTCAAGTAAGAGTTGATTTTGAATGTGTTGTGGTGGAGAAATGTTTATCCAAGAGAGAATCAACCAAATGGGGGTAACAAGTTCTTGGAGGCCCTTAGGGTTTTTTTTCCTCTGATTCTCCACACATAGAATAGAAGTTAACCTATTCTATTTATAGTTCCCTTCAAATGAGGCGTTCAAAACCCTACATTGTAAGTGATCTGGAACATTGGCTCGAGCGAAGGTCGAGCGCCACAATCTGCCAAAGTTCGCTCGAGCGACCTGTCGAGCGAGTATCGAGCGGTCGACTCTGCCTGAGTTCGCTCGAGCTGAGTGTCGAGCGACACACTCTGCCTGGGTTTGCTCGAGCTCAGTGTCGAGCGAGGGTCGAGCGACACACTCTGTCTGGGTTCGCTCGAGCTCATTATCGAGCGAGGGTCGAGCGGTTGAATCTGCCTGAGTTTGTTGGTGCAATCTGCCCAAGTTCGCTCGAGCGCTCCGTCGAGCGAGGGTCGAGCGAAGTCACCTTCTTTGACCAATCTTCAAGCCTTTCCACAACCACACTTGTTACAACACTATTTTACACAGGTTTTCACAAGAATATGCCAATACGCTCATTTTTCCCTCAACAATCTCTCCCTTTGGCATTTCTGTGACAAAACTTCTAACCTATACATATGACTTAATCCTAGCACACCCAACTAGATCCATATTCTTAAACATGTTGAAATATTTCTGCACATGCTTAGCAAACGGTTAAAAATACCCATTCACATATGCACAAAAACATATTTGCAATTCCCAAATCATAATTCATGAACAATCATGTCAAGTACAGGTTTTAGAAAAGAAATATTTCACTAAGCAACAAATCAGAGATTGAGTTCAAAGAAACATTAGTCAAACAACAGCAGCTAACAAGAGATATAATTCAACAGACATAACCAAAAGATGCTGTTCCCCCAAAAAAAAATCTTAGTACAAGTAACACTCCCCCTGAGTTAATACTACTGTACTACTCCCCCTCAACAATATCTCCCCCTTTTTGTCACAAGAGGCCAAGGGTCTCAATCATCACCATCGGCATCCTCATCATCCTCATTGAGCTGCCTCTCAATGTCATTGAAGCGTTGAGTCACAAGTTGCTGCAGGTTATCAACTTTCACCTCAAGGCTGTCGAACCGGGCGTCAAGGCGAGCTAGATACTCAAGTACCTGCTGAAGACTAGGCTCCGACGAACCAGGGGCTGAGGAAGATGGCTGAGAGCTGGATGGGGCCGAGGTAGACGGCTGAGAACTAAATGGTCGGGAGCTTGAAGGCTGAGAGGAGGGAGCGGGAGGGTGCTCAACACGGAGAGGGTGTGGAGTTGTGTGAGCAAGACTCAGCTGGACCGTCCTACGACCAATAGGGGCCTTAAGTGCAATTCTAGGCTCCTGAGGATGTAAAGCAATAGACTGGGAGAGGGCTAGTCGGGTGATTAAACACGGTAAGGGCAAACCGGTCCGTGTTTTGGAGGACCGATACGCCTCAATAATAACGCGACACAAAAGACTTCCTAGATCAATGGAGACACCATTGATCAAGGCATACAGCAGAAGGGCACGGTCAAGACCCACATCACTATTATGACCAGTAGGATCTAAGTTCGTAAGAACAATCCTACTGAGAATGAGGTGATCAGGGGTAAAATGAGCAGTTGAAATAGGGGTTGTCCCTTCCCAACTACTAGGTCGACCACAAAGACAACTAGTAATGACTTGTGGACTGGGAGGAGATGTCCGTGAGTAGGGAAACTCAGGATAGGACACACGAGGGGCATTTAGCAGAGTCGCTATCATGCCCGGAGTTACTCGGAAAACAACGTTCCTGAGACTGACTTCAAACGAGTCATCAACAGACATGTCATGAATATTGGAGTAAAACTCCCTAACTAACTCCACAGAAGGAGTGGGATGACCAGTGGTCAATGCCTGCCACTGATGAGACTAAAAAATGCAGGGAATGATAGTCTTGGTAAGCTCACCTAAGGCCACTTCACGCTCGACTATGGGAGTACGATGCGAGAAGTTCTGAGAATATAACTCCTAGGCTCTGGCACTATGGAAGTGAGCTTGAGTGGGTGCAGGGGGTTTTGGCGAGGATGAACACGTCGAGACATGGTTTCGGCTGTAGACATAGTCAAAGACGTTAGACAAGGCTAAGGTAATGCAAAGACGTGATGAATGCATGCATGCTGACACAACAATGCCAACCGACGATGTAGGACTTGGTGCATGCCCTATGCCGCTCTTCATTTTTCAAAACAATGATAAATGCCTAGTTCAAAGTGTCCCATATGCATGCCAATGCCAACTCATGTGAATGACCAACATGCATGCTAATGCCAACCCATGTGCATGATACATATGCAATGACAACCCACATGCAAGCCAATGCCACTTCTAAACCAAAACACCTTCAAACCCAATGCAATCCTAGTTAAACGATGTCCCAAACCTAGGATAGACATGAAATAGATATGGGGACAATGCTATGCCAATGCATGATGAAAAAGAGAATACAAACTTCATTTAGGCATTTTATCGAACACTTGGAGTGCATCCAAGTGGGAAACTCGGGCATAAGCCCATGGGAGTTCTAAAAACTGCCTAAATACACTCAAAAACCCAACAATGGCTCCACAATAGCCTCAATAAACCAAAAGAATTGGAAAACAATTGAAAAAAAAACTCAAAAATCGAATCCAAAACCCCTATGCACAACACACGGAAAACAACCAAAATACAAGCACCAAATCATGAAAATACACAAGAGAAAGGGCTTTACCTTGATTTGGAGATGATTTCGGAAGTAAAGTACAAGATTAAACGAAGAAATTTGAGAAAAGAAGGAAGAAAATCGCACGGAATGAGAGAAAGAGGCCACTGTGCTCGAGCGGCTCGAGCGGCGCTCGAGTTTTATAACAGGCGTTCGCTCGAGCGAACTTAAAACCCTCGAGCGACTGTCGAGCTGTTTTTGCTCGAGCGGAGTCTAGCGAGGGTTGAGCGAGACCACTAGAAAAACACATTTTGCCCAGTTTTGAAGCACACAACACTCACATGACTTGAACAAATACTGGGAATGTCAATTTTCACACCAAGAGTACATATCAAGTGTAGAGGAGCATCATATTCCCATAAAACACGCAGTTAAAAACAAAGTATCACAAGTAATATAGACGTGCATGTTTAAAGCGGTCCTTGCTCAATCAAGAAATTTCAATCATAAGGCGTGAGCGGGGTTGGGCTGAACATGAAACCATAAGTACTTGGGAAGCTCATTCAAGATACAGAAAGTCAAACCCAATGCTGCTAGGACCTGAATCTTTCTGTTTAAATACTTGTTTCAGTATGTTTAAGAAAACAGAAAACTTATTCTATTTTTCACCCCTTTTTTTATTTTTTTTATTTTTTATTACAACTTCACTTTTTCTTTTCTTTTTGAGATACATATTTTTTTCTTTTTTCAAACGAACCATGATGAGGTCATCTAGCTCGTGGTCAATTCTGTATGAAGATAGGGCTTCCTACCACTTTTGATTGCCTCCCCAATAAACTCAAAAGTGGTGAAATGTCAATTGACCGAGTTTGGAGTGAAGTGTGTGATGCCAGTCACAGATTACATGAGATACTCATGTTCCAAACCTTTGTAAAACATAGGTATATGATACAAATCTCAAAAGATACATGCACCTAGATTTTAGAATTAACAACCCCACTATTATATAGCGCAATCATGGAGTGCATGTAGGGGCAACAATCAATGACAATGAAACTAAACAACTAACAAATACAACCCAAACATCAACAACAAAAAAAAAAAAATGAAAGTGTATGAACAGCATGTAATGCATGTTATGTATGTAATGCATACCTGTCAGTCTACCGCTCCAAAGCCATGTGTGGCTTGCGTCTTTCCCTTTTGAATGATCCACCTTGGTATCCATTTTCTTGAGAAGGGCTTTTCAATTCTCTTGGTATGCCTCCTAAGCTCAAAATAGTTTGGTCGGATGTGACCAATCTTACCACAATGATGACACACGGGGCTTGCTTTGTGAACCCTTTGTCTCAAGAAAGTTGAGACATTCTTGGGGTCATTCATGTAATTCTCACCCCTTCCAGAAGGATAAGCAATTCTACTGTTAACGAATGCAGGAGCATGCAAAAAATGACTCATTAATTTAAAACAGTTTGGTCTAATATAGCCTAACTTCCCACAGTGATGACATATGGGGCTCATGTTGCGAGCGCCTTGTCTTTTGGGAGGAGGAACAGACTTTTGTGCTTGCATAGGCTTCTTACCCTTTTCAGATGGATGGGCCTTTCTTTTCTCAGTCATTTCAGGAACAAACACTGTGGTTCTCACATTTTTACAAAAGGCTTTTGAGCTTGAAGGAGCATCAGGATTCTCTTCAAAATAGCCTAAACCACTCTTATCACTAGAGGACTTTCATAAACTTAGGAGTTTGTCAAGCTGGTTTGTCCCAGTGGAGAATTTGTGCAATATTTAACAAAGTTAGCTCATTTTCATGAGTTGTCACTTTATCCTCCAAAGTCACATTCCTCTTTTGTAACTCATCTGTTAGACCTATGGCTTCTCTTAGTTTGCCTTGAAGTCCTTCATTTTCTCTTTTGCATAAATCTATTTCCTCAATATGTGCTTTATTGAGTTTTCTCAATTTCACACATTCCTTATACAACTTTTCATAGATTTCCTGCAAATCATCTTCATCCCCGGATTCATTTTCAGAAACATTCTCAATTTCAACAACAGATTCACTACTATGACTTTTCCCTACAACAGAGGAAGTGATAGCCACGTAGTTGAGATTTTTCTTCCTGGGAGAACTCTCTTGTGAGTCACTTGACTCAGACTCACTATCAGTCAAGGAAGCAGCATTAGCTTTCTCTTTGGCCTTTTTGTAATTCGCACACTCAAGTCGAATGTGACCAAAACCATGACATTCATGGCACTGAATATTGTCATTGACAGCTCTAGTTTCTTGCTTATACCTCCCTTCTTGGTTTTCTGAACTAGAACCTCCATTGAAACCCTTGAACCTTCTCTTCTCTTGTCTTGGGTTTTTCTGGGCAAACATCTTCCTGAATTTTTTTGCATAAAATGCTATCTCCTTGTCACTCATGGCAAGTTCGTCAGAAGATTCCCCAGACTCCTCTCTAATAGCATTGAGGGCTATGGACTTGTTTTTCTTATCCATAGGAAGAGTATGTTCATAGGTTTGTAAGGAACCCACCAACTCTTCAATTCTCATGTTGTCCAAGTCTTTGCTTCCTTCTATTGCAATGACTTTGGGACGAAACCTCTCAGGAAGAGATCTAAGGACTTTTCTCACAATTTTGTCCTCAGGAATTCTATCCCCTAAATTAAAACGAGAATTGACAATATCATTAAGTTTGCTATAGAAGCCATCAAAAGTTTCATCATCCTTCATCCTAAGTTCTTCAAAGTTGGTGGTCAGCATTTGAAGTTTAGAATTCTTTACAGCCTTGGTAGCTTCATGGGTAACCTCAAGAATGTCCCATGCCTCTTTGCAATTTTCACACATGGAGATTCTCTTGAACTCCTCCTGGGACATGGCCATGAACATTGCATTCAAGCCTTTGCTATTCCAACTACACTCATTGACTTCATCCCTAGAGTAATTTTCCACAATCTTGGGGGTTTGGACTCCTTCAATAACTACAACCGGTTCTTTCCATCCCTTTGTTACGGAAGCCCACACTCGTTCATCCACAGACTTAAGGAAAGCTCTCATTTGAACTTTCCAATACGCATAGTTGCTTCCATAAAAAAATGGTAGAGATGTGAGTGATTGAGACCTATCCATTTAAACCACTACAGCAGGATCACACTCTGGAACTAAATCCTAGCGGAGTGAACCCGCTCTGATACCAATTGAAAAAGCAGTGGTTCTACCCAACACTACACCTAGAGGGGGGGTGAATAGGTGTAATCTAATTTTTATGACTTTTTGAAAATTAGACAAACAAGCAGTTAATAAATGAATCAAATAACACAAATAATCAACACATGATTTTGATCACGGAGTGGAAACTCATTTGAAGAACATCTTCAAAATCTAAAACCACTCCGGGTGTAAGACACCACCTCAAATCCACTATAGAAATTTTAGTTTGTTACAACCAATTTAGAGACACTCACAAAACCTTTGTAGTAGCTAAACTTGGCTTGCAACACCACGAGTGACCCACTTGATCTCTACACACATGTAGTGTCGGAACTCCGACCTTCCTATAGCTTCCCACGAGAACCTCTCGATCTCTGCATCAACGGCAGCTCCGGACTCTTCCGGCTAACAAAAATGTCCACTTCAATGGACTCAAGTAAGAGTTGATTTTGAATGTGTTGTGGTGGAGAAATGTTTATCCAAGAGAGAATCAATCAAATGGGGGTAAGAAGTTCTTGGAGGCCCTTAGGGTTTTTTTTGCTCTGATTCTCCGCACATAGAACAGAAGTTAACCTGTTCTATTTATAGTTCCCATCAAATGAGGCGTTCAAAACCCTACATTGTAAGTGATCTGGAACATTGGATCGAGCGAAGTGTCGAGCAAAGGTCGAGTGCCACAATCTGCAAAAGTTCACTCGAGCGACCTGTCGAGCGAGTATCGAGCGGTCGACTCTGCCTGAGTTCGCTCGAGCTCAGTGTCAAGCGAGGGTCGAGCGACACACTCTGCCTGGGTTCGCTAGAGCTCAGTGTCGAGCGAGGGTCGAGCGACACACTCTGCCTGGGTTCGCTTGAGCTCAGTATCGAGCAAGGGTTGAGCGGTTGAATCTGCCTAAGTTCGCTCGAGCTGTATGTCGAGCGAAGGTCGAGCGGTGCAATCTGCCCAAGTTCGCTCGAGCGCTTCGTCGAGCGAGGGTCGAGCGAAGTCGCCTTCTTTGACCAATCTTCAACCCTTTCCGCAACAACACTTGTTACAACACTATTTTACATAGGTTTTCACAAGAATATGCCAATACGCTTATTTTTCCCTCAACAAAGACCATTACAGAAAATAACAAAAACACCACTCAATAAATATTGACTATAAAACTACGTACGCGCCTCTCCTTGTCTTACAAACATCATTTTATATTACTTCCTTTGAGCTGGAAGTATGAAAGGGAGGCATGAGGGGATCATGAGTTGATTAATGCAGAAAGCAAAAGATGTAACAAATATATATATATACACACATCATTATATCTTTATGCACCTTATATATATATAATATGGTAGGGTGCATGACTTTTGACCAATTGCGTGTTCATATATAGCATTATTTATTAAAAAAAATTAAGATATTGATTTAGATTGTTTATGGATGCCCCTCTCCTTGTCGTCTACCGCTTTCTTTCCAAACCTCTCATCACCTTCCATGAATTTCATTCGCTAAAACCTCTAGAATTCATAATAATAATCTCCCACTAGACAATATTAAAGTATAATTCCAAGTAAGATCAAGTCATGAGACTTAGTTAATTTCTCTATATATTTTGATAATGTAATGAGACGACTTAGTTAATTTCTATATATATTTTGATAATGTAATGAGACGACTCTTAATTCTGATCAGATTACAGCTAACATTCCAAACCAAATGAAACGCTTTTAATCTAGAAGAGTTCTATTATATCCAGTCACTTTTGCATACTTTTTATGTACTTTATTGGTGTAATTGGCCAAAACAGTTATTTTATATTAAAAAAATGATGCAACTTATCATATTAATAGAGTGCACAAAAGAGTATGCAAAAGTGACTGCACATAAAATTTTTTAATCTAGAATACCCATTGGATATCCACCTCCCCCAATTTGAAATATGGCTCTGTCTATTTGTCCTAGCTAACTTCCAGCTTACGTACAGTCTCGGTCCAAACATGGTGTTCTTTGTCTTGGGCTGGTTTGAAATATACAAAACCAAATCATCTTATCTTATCTTATTTTATATAATTATGATAATTTTTTCAAAATTTTATATAAAATATAATAAATAATTCAAATTTTTCAATCCAAAAAAAATTTAATATTAAAAAATTATGTTATATCAATGTTTTATTCAGCTTTCACCAAAACGTCTCATCTGATTTTATTTGAACGTACTATGTAACCAAACGAAATTCTAGCTCCGATGCTGATGGAACTACAACAGGCATTAGAAAAAAAAACACCTGTTCATTTTTCATTTTGTAACTTATCAACCTGTTCATTCATAGTCATAGACTCTCATCACTTAAATATTTATGAACATGAGCAAATTAATCATTTTTATTTGCGTGCGTAATATTCCTATTTCATCATGAATCTTGTCATTCAAGTCATATATTTGTTGGTGTGATACCTTATGCTCTGCATACATTTGAATTATAAACAACATTTTTCTATTTATTTTTCAAGGTTTGCTATTCAAGGATTGATCATGACCATGCATGACAATTCCTTGGAAAAACATGCATGTTGCTTTCACAGAAATCTTAATTACTTAATGATGAATTTCCAGGGACTTGGTGTTCCTGCATGTTATTATAAAATATTTTCCTTCCTTTCATTGTAATACTAAATATATCATCTCATGAGTTTCTTAGATCAGTGCATATAAACAGCTGGGAAGCATTAAAGGATTGCAAAAGTTTTATATATATGAGATCAACATTCACTTGAATTGTCCACATAAACATGATCATGGGTTACGCATGCATGAATTGACTTGACTACCAATTCTGAGAGGGTTGAAACAATCTTATATATGAAATATAATAAACTCGAACTGAGAAATCTGATTATATATATCCTTGATGTACATGGAGCATCTATATACGATTCACATATGTTGAAACAGGTCAAAGATGGCATGCATCCCTTTATTTCTGATCACAGCTTGTTGACTCTGAATTCTACTTTAATATTCACATATATATATTCGATCGTATATGCGATCCTCTTATCTTGCTGAGGTATCTTTCATCATTGATTAATTTCATACTCGTATATTATATGGTCATCACAAACATGCATGGACGATCAATTTTAATTCAAGGTATTGATGATGACTTCTTAATAATATATATATATATATATTTATATATATAAAATTGACATAACTTCATATTATATATATTATGTTATATCTATACTTTACAATAAAGTTACTATTGAAGATAAACAGAGCAACGTATCCATTGAAGACAAACAAGGCAAGGTGCCCAACGGCTAGTCCATGTACATATGGAAAGATTACAAGCAACGGCTACTACCATAACTATCTACTAGAAGCTCTCAACATTCCCAACAGTTATTATCTCAATCTCATTTTAGGAAATCTTTTATTTTCTTTCCATAATAGAGAAAAATCTCTTTTTCTATGTAATATTTTCTTGATCTCATGTATTCGGTAATGTATATATAAGAAAGAGGACTCTCAATACACTCTTACGTTGAGTGAGAATTTTCTCCAAACACCTTAAGTGCAATCTTCTTTATGGTATCAAGAGCCTAAGTGAGAGTAAGAGAGTCTTCTCCACCAATGGCCTCCATCTCCCTTTCAGTAAACAATTTTGTTACGCTGAAATTAACACAGGGGAACTACCCCTTATGGAAGGAACAAATTGTGGCCTTGGCTAAAAGCCAAGACCTCCTCTCCCATCTCACGGAAGCCAACCCACCCCCCCAACCAGATGAGACCCACGACAAAGAGGTGAGTGAGACTTACCTCCAATGGCGGAAATATGATTGACTCCTTTGTGGGTGGATCCTTGGCACTCTTTCTGAAGAATCTCTCAGCTTGAACGTCGGCATGGATACGGCATATCAAGTATGGCAATCTCTCCAAGCCGTTTATGCCCAAAATTCCCAAGAACGGGAATTTCAACTAACCCAGCAGCTATCCTACATGCGGAAGGACTCTTCCACTCCATTGGCTGATCATCTTCGAATCTTCAAAGGAAGTTGTGACAACCTTGCTGCAATTGGCTGATCGGTGAGTGACAAGATGTGGGTGCTTTCTCTTCTCAATAGTCTCAGCCCCAAGTATGAAACTTTTACAACCACCATATTGAAACCCCCTATGCCGACATATGGTGAACTGGTGCCGCTCCTCCAAGGGTTCATGATGAGGACGCAGCTGCACGAACAATTCTCTCCTCAGCCCGTTGCCTTCTATGGCCACAAAGGGTCTCAGCCCTTGTCGAAAACCCAGGAACGTGGGTTCCAGAAATCTTTTAATTCCAAGGGCCGTGGGTTCCCACCAGCTAACCATGCCCCGCGGTCCAATGGCCCTAAAACTCATCCTGGAGGATCAAATAATAATAATGCTTACAGAGGGACTGGACGTGATTCAACCCATTCCGAGGTGTGTCAAATTTGCGGCAAACATGGTCATATCGCTTTAAAGTGTTGGGAACGATTCAACCATAGTTTGCAACCAGACGATATCCCGCAAGCTCTAGCTGCAATGACCCTCAATGATCCATCCAATGATGCTGAATGGACTGTAGATACGGGTGCTTTCGCTCATATGACAGGTAACTCAGGTATGCTTAATAATCCTCGTCGCTACCTTGGACATGATGCCATAATTATTGGTGATGGTAGTCTTCATGAAACTACTCATATTGCTGATACTATTATTGGCAATGGTGATTCTTGTATTATGCTCAAAGATGTTCTACTTGTCCCGGATTTAGCAAAAAACCTTTTGCCTATTAGTCAATTAACATCTGATTATCCTTATTCTTGTGAATTTTATGATCTTGGTTTTTCTATTAAGGAACGAGCAACCAACCGCACATTATTGACAGGACATCGGAAGGGTAATCTCTACATCTTGACCCCACCTACTGAAGCACACTTCTCCACCCATTTTCGATCGGTTCCCGAAGAAGTATGGCATCAACGGCTGGGACATCCCCAAGCCTCTACTGTTCAATTTTTACGTACTAAAGGTTTTATTAATATTTTAGGTAAAAATAAAGGTACCTCTCTATGTGAGAGTTGCCAAATGGGAAAAATGAGTAAACTTCCTTTTTTACCTTCTACTAGTACTACTCATGGTATTTTTGATAAACTTTATTGTGACTTATTGGGTCCTGCACCCGTTTTATCTGTTGGTAAATTTCAGTTTTATGCTTGTATTGTTGATGCTTTTTCTAAATATATGTGGTTTATCCCTTTAAGAAAAAAATCTGATTTTTTTAATGCATTCTTACTCTTTGAAAAATTTGTTGATCGTCAATTTAATAAGCAAATTAAAATTTTTCAAACTGATGCTGGTGGTGAATTCGCTGGTAATGATTTTAACTTGCATCTTCAAAGACAAGGTATTCTTCATCATTACTCTTGCCCACATACACCTGAATAAAATGGTTCTGTTGAACGTCGTCATCGTACAATCCGTGAATTAGGTATGACTATGCTTTTTCATAGTGGTGTACAGAAACGTTTTTGGGTTGAAGCCTTTTCTACAACTGTTTTCTTAATTAATCGACTCCCCTCTGCATCCATCAAATTTCAATCTCCCTTTTACTTACTTTATGGGAGTTATCCCGACTATACTTCATTACGTGTTTTTGGCTCAAAATGTTACTCTTACACTTGGGATTCAAAACAAAATAAATTTGATCCCAAAACAATTCCATTCATTTTTTTGGGTTATAGTGATAAACACCATGGTTATAAATGTTACCATCCAACCTCTCGCAAGACTTTCATTTCTCGCCATGTTGTTTTTGATGAAACAAGCTTTCCTTTTAAACAACCCGGTAATCTTCATTTACCTTTTTCTGATAATCAAGTTTTATCAACTTTTGTTGACTGGCGCTCACCTATGACTAATGCTGATGATATTCCTAGTGCAACTTCTATGCAGGTTCCTCCTATCCCCATCCCCTTTACACCTCATGCGATTAGCTCCCTCCCTCCCCCCATGACCACCCCCACTAATGATGTGTCCCCCACCTTAGATGAATCACCTATCTCTTCCTCGCCCACTCAACCACCTACACCTCTCTCCCCTCGGGCAACTACAAATCACCCCATGGTCACTCGTGCAAAAGACGGAAACCTAATCCTAAATATGCCAATATCCATACTCTTCTCGACCTACCCAAAGAACCAAAAACAATCCGCTCCGCACTAAATCATGCCGGGTGGTCTAAGGCAATGTGTGATGAATTACACGCTCTTCATGCCAACAACACATGGACTCTTGTTCCTTGAACCCCTGATATGCAAGTAGTTGGATGTAAATGGGTCTTCAAGACCAAACTTACAGCAGAAGGCACTCTTGACCGTCTAAAAGCACTTCTTGTCGCTAAAGGTTTTCATCAAATCAATAGTGTCAACTACAATGAGACGTTCTCACTTGTTATCAAAGCTGGCACCATAAGAATTGTCATCAGCTTAGCCATTATAAATCAATGGGATTTTCGCCGACTAGAGGTAAACAATGCATTCCTGCATGGTGATCTGAAGGAGTCAGTCTTTATGGAACAACCTCTAGGTTTTATCGATCCCACTCTTTCTTCCTATGTTTGCAAATTAAATAAAGCTCTTTATGGTTTAAAACAAGCTTCTCGTGCATGGTTTGATAAATTTAGTACATTCCTTATTTCTTATGGATTTACGTGTAGTACGGCGGATCCCTCTCTTTTTATATGAAATTGCTCTCGTGGTATTCTTGTTTTACTATTATACGTTGATGATATTCTCTTAACTGGTTCTAATCATGACCTTTTACATGACTTTACATGCATTGTTGGTAGGCAATTTGCTATGAAAGATCTTTGTCCATTGCATTATTTTTTAGGCATATAGATTACCCGTACTTCTGTTGGGCTCACTCTTTCTCAAACAAAATATGCTCTTGAAATTCTCGAACAAGCACAAATGCAAGATAGCAAGCCCATGGGCACACCTATGATGGCCCACACTAAAGGCCTTACTAGTGATATCCCGTTTCCCGACCCTTCACATTACCATAGTATTGTTGGTGCCCTTCAATATCTCACTCTTACATGACCTGACCTAGCCTATAGTGTTAATTTTGTCTCACAATTTATGCATGCACCAACCATTTCAGACTATAAAATGGTAAAACGCATTCTTCGCTATTTACATGGCACTTTTGACCTTGGTCTTCATTTCAGTTCCCACTCTACACTTGATCTTTATGCTTTTTCATATGCAGATTGGGCTGGTTGTTCTCACACCCGATGCTCTACAACTGGATATTGTATTTTCCTCGGCGGACACTATATCTCATGGTCTGCTAAGAAACAACATACTGTGTCTCGTTCTAGCACTGAAGTTGAGTATCGTGCCATGGCCCATACCACCGCTGAGCTTACACGGATTTCCTTTATTCTGCGGGATCTTGGTGTCCATCTCCCTTCTCCACCACTTTTATTTTGTGACAATCTCAGTGCTCTTTACATGACCGTCAATCCCATTTTTCATGCTCGTAGTAAACATATCGAGATTGACTATTATTATGTACGTGAACGTGTTGCTCTTGGACTACTTCAGACTCGACACATTCCTGCCGCTTTACAACTAGCTGATGTTTTCACCAAGCCTCTTGGACGACCTGCTCTTCACTTGTTGCGATCCAAACTTGGCCTTCTCTCTCGGCAAAGTTTGCGGGGGCGTATTGAAGATAAACAGAGCAACGTATCTATTGAAGACAAACAGGGCAAGGTGCCCAACAGCTAGTCCATGTACATATGGAAAGATTACAAGCAACGGCTACTACCATAACTATCTACCGCAAGCTCTCAACACTCCCAACGACTATCTCAATCTCATTTTAGGAAATCTTTTATTTTCTTTCCATAATAGAGAAAAATCTTTTTTTCTATGTAATATTTTCTTGATCTCATGTATTCGGTAATATATATATATATAAGAAAGAGGACTCTCAATACACTCTTACGTTGAGTAAGAATTTTCTCCAAACACCTTAAGTGCAATCTTCTTTAGTTACTAGGTTAATTTATCATCTAACCTATCACGTCAAGCTACGTCAGACGTACATGCTTATAGCATTTTTCTTTAAAGAAAATACCCATAATAAACTTTGGTACTGCCACGCAATATCCTCCTAATTCCAGTAGTCGATATTTCATTTTATTTAAAATATATGGCAACCATGATTGATTTGACTATAATATTGTTTGCGCGTTGACGGAATAAAACATATATCAATATGCTCAAATATATCTTAATCCAATGGAAATTGAATTTCATTTGACTATATATACAGGTACAACTTAGACGTGTTGATCCAGGACCGGACCTCGAGTGAGCTAATTAATTTCTCTTTATCTATGGAAATCATCATCACATGAAAAGTTAAAAACGTTTTTTATTGAATTCAATGATAGTTGTGCGAAGCAATATTCGCAACTATTAATAGGGCTTTGAGGTCTGATCTGCAAGTCGAAATAGTTGAGCTCTATACATACGTACAGCTAGCTAGAGATGGTGAACACTAATTCGTATGGTGAAAAAATGCCTACGAGTAGAGGCCTTTGAAGTCCTGAAGAAGACCATAAGTTGAAAGCCTATATTAAGCGATATGGCATTTGGAATTGGTGTCGGATGCCAGAAGCTGCCGGTGAAGAAATTCATGGGCCTAACTCATGTCTTAAAACCAGTTCAAAGAGAGAGGTTTGCCCAAACCTTATAAACATGCCCAAGACCTTGTCCACAGGCAATGTGGGATTTATTACTCAACACCCTCCCTCACATGTAGGCCAGTATTTTTTCTAGTCCTTGTCACGGGGTAAGTAGTGTAGGCCTCATTGGTCTTGTGGCAGGCTCTGATACCATGAAGAAATTCATGGGCCTAACTCATCTCTTAAAACCAGTTCAAAGAGAGAGGTTTGCCCAAACCTTATAAACATGTCCAAGACCTTGTCCACAGGCAATGTGGGATTTATTCCTCAACACCCTCCCTCACGTGCAGGCCAATATTTTTTCTGGTCCTTGTCACGGGGTAAGTAGTATAGGCCTCATTGGTCCTGTGGCAGGCTCTGATACCATGAAGAAATTCATGGGCCTAACTCATCTCTTAAAACCAGTTCAAAGAGAGAGGTTTGCCCAAACCTTATAAACATGTCCAAGACCTTGTCCACAGGCAATGTGGGATTTATTCCTCAACAGCCGGTAGGAATTTTCATTCGTGCATCATGGTATGGTGTTTATATATACTTTAGTTAACCTAGTTTTTCTTGGTTTTATTGCTACTTTTCTTTAAGGTTTGGTACGATCTGGGAAAAGTTGCAGGCTCCGTTGGATAAATTACCTCAGGCCTGGCATTAAGCGAGGAAACTTCAGCCAGGAAGACGACGAAACTATAATCAAACGGCATGAACTGCTGGGAAACAGGTGAGTACCTTACAAATTCTATGCGAAAGATTTACCGTAAAGTTGAATATACCTGCCATAGAGATTTGAGTCTGCTTCTTTACTGTGTATATATAGTTCGAGGTTTGTATCCTGCTGTTTACTCCCACCCAAATGAGAGCGATGCATTAATGAGTCAATTATTGTTAACTTCGAAGTGATAATAAAAAAACCTTCCAGACTTAAATCACCATCGGCCTGTAGTTATGCATGTAGATTCTATTGAAAAGACTGATACGATCGAGTACGTTATGATGCAACGTACTATACATCCGTCTGCTAAAACGTGCGTAGGAACGAGCTAGCATGCATGCATTTTAACTTTGAAGCACTGATCATGAAAAACGAAAGAAATATAATAGGTTTTTTCTTATAGCAGTCCACTTGTTCCAAATATCCATTCATCTGAATCAAAATCCCATCAAATAAATCGACTGAAAACAATGTTTTTCACGGATCGTAATTAATATGAATTTTGCTTTATGGAATAGCAAAATATGTGTGCATTTAAAGAACATTTCTAATTTCACAAATTATAATCCTTTTATAAGATGGCCCAAGGATGCTCTGATTTGGGGTCTACCATTTAGAAATCCAGGGTTCTAGATTAGCTACAACTTCGCTTCCATTTTCGTAATATGATTTCAAATAGTGTTAAAAGCAAGATTTTTTCAGCATGCATGCCATGATGACGGGCAAAGGAGATTGAGTTCTCTCTCTCTCTCTCTCTCTCTCTCTCTCTCTCCATGGTAGATGAAAGGCAAAAGCTTTCAGACTTCTGTTAAACCCAGATGTTGAAGATACTTTAGAATCATTTTTAGAGCATCTAATAGTGAAGAAAGTAAAACCCCGATGATCTTCTAAGTTACAGTACTTGAGTGTAATGTCCTTGCCGTTTTTAATTTATTTCAGATGGTCTGCAATTGCTGCAAAGCTTCCTGGAAGAACTGACAACGAAATAAAAAATTACTGGCACGCGCACTTGAAAAAACGCAGTAAGATCAACACTTCCTCGTCAACACTATATCAGAAATAGTGAAATCATCCGAGGTTGAAGTTAACAAGAAGGATTCTCCCGGGATTCAAGATCTCCTACTTTGCAATGCCCCAATTTTGCCAAACATGGATGCTAGTGAAGGTATAGCGATGTCAACACAAATGCCCACTAATGATATCTCTTCTTCAAGCACTGAGCCAGCCGTTGAAATTGTCCAACATATAGAGAAGAATTTTACATCTGAAACATCTGATCAAAATTTCCTAAGTATATGGGAGCAGCCATTTTCGTTTCAGGACATGTGCATATTGGAAACAGACCCTGGATTTATGCTTCCAACTACTGCGATGTGGCTCCAAGAGCCCATGTATCCATATGTTTACCTTGATACTGGCTACGATTTATGGATTGATTGATCAATGCAAGCCGAAATGCATGTGATGTGCATGATAGGACGTATCTTTCATTAAGAGTACTTTTTTTGAGCTAGAGGAACTCGTGTGATCTATTGTCTTCAAATACATTCGATGGTTATGTTGTAAATAAGCAATATGCATTGGATAATTACTAATACGTAGTATTTAAGTGTTTAATTCGTAAGTAACGTACGTTGCTCGAGTACAAAACAACTTTTTAACAAACAACAAATGGGGAAAAAGCACAGACATGCTCGAGATGTGCAAATTATTTATAGCCATTGAAACCATCGCCATTGTTGTTGTGATGATGACAATGAAGTAAAAGTAAATGCGAAAGAGACAAGCAATCACACACACGACATAAAGATTTACGTGGTTCGACAAATTGCCTACATTCAAGGGAGCTGCAGAGGATTTTTATTACTTGAGGAATCATAATACAATAGTGGGGGCGACTACTATTCTCTCAGTACAGCCATATGTCATAAAATAACATATATATAGTCAAACGGTGGAAAAATCCTAAAATCCGTGTAATAGTGATGTTCGCTCAAGCAGCGTGTCAAGCGCGCATCGAGCGAACCATTTTCCGGCAATTGCTCGAGCTCACTGTCGTGCTACCTTCAAGTGAAGCTCTCTGACTTGCCTTCCCTCGAGCGACTAATGACTCTGCTTGAGCAATGTGGACCAGACTCCATAGTACTCAACAATTCTCTCACTTGGAAACTAGTACCCTCACTATATCACCCTCTTCCTCAAACATGATATCCTCCACCTTTGCAACTCGCTGCCCCTATCTTCATGCTAGAAAACCAACTGAAGTCACTCACAATTTCAATTTCTTAAGTGTAACACCCTTTGTCAATATATCAGCAGGGTTCTTGCTTCCACAAATTTTCTCAAGTAACAACTGTCTGTTATCTAACAATTATCGTATAAAGTGATACCTGATCTAAATGTTCTTGGTCTTGGAATGAAATATTAGATTATTAGCAAGAAATATGGCACTCTGACTCTCACTGTATAGAGTGCCATTCTGATTCTTTTTACCCAATTCCTCCAAGAATTCTTGTAGCCATATCATCTCCTTTGCAGCTTTTGACACTGCAATATACTCAACTTCTGTAGTAGACAAAGAAATTGTTTTCTACAAATTAGAATCCTATGACACTGCAGTACCACCTAGAGTGTAAATAAAGCCTGTGGTACTCTTTTTACTATCAATATCTCCAGCTAAATTAGCATCAACATAGCCTTGCACCTTTAAGCTCTCTCCTAAGAAACACAAGCACGTTTTTTAGGAGCCTTTTAGGTACCTCAGAATCCACTTCACTGCTTCCCAATGTTGTTTTCCTGTGTCTACTCATAACTCCCACTGCATGGACAATATCTAGTCTAGTGCAAACTATAGCATACATAAGTGAACCAATAGCTGAGACATAAGGAACCTTACTCATGTAATCTTGTTCCTCCTCTGACTTAGGTGACTGATCCTTGTTGAGTCTAAAGTGACTACCCAAGGGTGTGACAACTGGGTTGGCCTTGTCCATATTGAACCTGTGGCCCCTGGCCTTCTCATACGGACACGTGAAAATCGAGGCGTCGTGATGATGACAACACGGATCACACATCCCATCGCCAAGTGCCAAGTATGCGTACAAGTTAAACTGTACAACAAAAATAAAGTAACGGAATAATAAAGTCAGTCGACTAAGTACCAAAGTTTGTTTAAATATAAACTCGCTTAAAACAAGTGTAACAAAATATTACAAGTTTCAATATCATCATAAAACCAAATACATAATTTTAAGATGGAAAATAATTTCCAAATAAAATAAGCCAAACTCCAAATCAGTTCTTCGGCCGAGCCGCCTCCTCAGGCTTAGCCTCCTCCTCATCTGCATCCAAATCGACGATACCAAAGACGGTACCATAGTTAAGTAACAATCCAAACAAACCTCAAGATAAAATACGTTTATGCAATAACCAAATGCATGAACATGATGCCATATGCATATGTCTCGAAAATCATCCTTTACCAAAATAACCAATTTTACACGTTTGCCAAGATCCCATTTTGACCCAAAACATTTTCTCGCCATTATCCCAGATAATGATTCAAAAATCCAATCCATTAAAACAACTGCCGTTTTCTCAGAAATAGCCCAAAATCCAATTTCAAATCAATATCCAATTTAATCTGCATGCACCATGGTCTCTCCTAGGGACCATCTGCACACCCCGGCTCCTATGCCACACCGCAGGTAACGATTACGCATGTGACATCTACATGAGTGATGCCCAGTTTCACGCCCAGCACGTATGTGGCCAAGCATCCTCTAGCCCCCGCCAGTAGAAGAGCTACGGAGTCGGCACGAGAGCGTTATCATCCCGTCCGATCCCGTTGTCACCCAGCGACAACCAATGGGACTTCACTTAGTATATTACACTTTTGAGTGACTAGAGGAGCTCCATCGATGCTTGGGGTCATGATACGCATGCACCAAAAAATCCATTAACACTTGAAAACTCAGTTTTCAATATCCAACACATGAACATGCATGCACCATGCAATGCAAACGAAAAGACACAAATATCCAACATCATCCAAACATAAAATAACTCCATTCTCAAATCCATCCGACCCTCGACTCCTTGTATTTAGTCCGGCACAACCAACCAATCATAAATTATTGTTAAAGTAAAAATATATTTAATCTTAAAGAAAGTTTGAAAAATACTTATAGTGTTATAAAATAATTTTAGGAGGATCAATGAGCTACAAAAGGTGGCGGAAAAGCAACGTAATAGTGCAAAATGTACAGTGGTCGTGGGTCACAAAATACCCACTTTTGAATGGGAACAAACTAAAACTTGGAATTGATGGGAATGGCTTAGAGGTGGTGGTGAAGCTAGTGGAAGTGGTCGTTGGCCATAAGTGGCGGCACAAATGGCGGTGGAAGTAAAAACTGGTCAAAATAGAGTTTAGCTCATGGTGGTTGCTCCGGCGACTGATCGGGGCTGGAAATGGGTCGGTTAGGTCGGCAGGAGGCCGGTGATGAAGTGGTGAAGAAATGTTGGCCGGAGGTGGAGCAACGACGGTGCTAGAGCAAATAGACGCCGCAGCTTGGAAGGGCTCGTGTGGCTTAACGGTGGCTCGGTTGGGGCTAAAAGTTGGTGGGTAGGTGCACCGGTTGGTGGGGATGATGAGAAGCACGGCGGTGAGCAGCGGTGGGCTAGAGGAGAGGAAAGAAACTACGGGAGAGGGGAGAGAGAGAGAGTTGCACAGGGCTGGGGGAAAACCAGGGAGGAAAAGAAAAAGAAAGAAAAGAAAGAAGAAAAAGAGAAAAGAAAAAGAAGAGAAAAAGAAAAAAGGGAATGAAAGAAATAAGATCCAATCCTCACAACTTGGGGTCACAAAACTGATCCAATGAAAATTATTTTCAAAACAGTAAATAAAATAAAATCATTTAAACGCAATAATTAAATAAAATAAAATAATAAAATCCCAAAAACACAATAATTTTGAAGCCCAAAATAACTAATTTAAATTAAAAAGTAATTAAAATATAATATACTAATAAATAGCAAGAAAGCACGTAAAAATAATTTCACAACTTAATAATCATAAAATAATATTGCAAAAAAAAATCACCTTTAATTTAAAATAAGAAAATCACTAATTATAATAATTCAAATAAATTCACTCAATAAAAATACATGTAAAATGAGGATATCACATAACCTGCTGAGTACCTTTTCACATACTCAACTTGCGAGAGTCTCAACGTACCTCTGACTCTGTCTCTGACAATTCTTATATGGCTTGGGGGGTTAGCGAGAATGCCTCCGATACCTAAGTCAGATATCACAATGAGGAAACCTTTTCAATACCAATGAATCAGATAGATCATCACATACCTGGGTTCTTTGTTTATATAGAGTCCGCCAGGCATCCATTGTTATGTGATAGTTGACTTATCTGCCATTTGAAATCCAAATGTTAAGATGGAGGGTTTATCTATATTCAACCGATAACTTCCTTTTCCCGATGGACTCTGTGATGACTAGACATAGTGAAGCAGGGGCCATGAAATATTTTCTTGCCTTAGTGATAGAAGGTCTTGGTGATTTAAGGGAAGAAGAGGCTTTATAAGCTTAATTATGGATTTTAGCTCTAAGAACTCTTAGTGAAATTCGGCCATAAGGGAAAACCCAAGCCCACTTGGACTTTAGTCCAATGTTCAAACCCTAATGCTATGTAGTGTTGATAATGGGCCAAGGGGGAAAGAAGTGTGTTAGGAAAGCCCAAGGGAAGGCTTACATGCCTAACCCTAGTAGCATTGCCATGTCACTCATGCAAGGATGCTTCTAGAAAAATGAAATGATGAGATGCATAGGGAAAATCAAGAGGCACTCGACCAAGCCATCCCACATGCACAGCATCTTTTAGATGTACACCATTTCAATTTCCAAGAGGGATGCATAGGGAAGTGGCACATAAGGAAGACAAAAGGGATTTCCAACAAGGGTTTGTGGGGGAAAGCCAAAAGACAAGAAGGATTTTCGGTTTCCTCCTACTACACTCCAACCCATGAGTTTTCTTTGATTTTTTCCAAGTGTCAACCATGTAAGGAGTTTCTACAAGTAAAGATGAAAGGAAATTTGCACAAAAGACCATCTTAACCCTAAATTTTCGGCCACCACACTCAAGGTACACACTCACATGCCACTTGACAATTAGGGTTACAACAAAAGGATTTGGGAAGTGGAAGGTCACCTTGGGAATGCGCATGGAAAGGGAAAGATCTTCACAGGGAAGGGAGAGAGAGAGAGAGAGAGAGAGAGAGAGAGAGAGAGAGAGAGAGAGAGAGAGAGAGGGGCGGCATCTAGAAACCTCCACAAGCCTAAGCCATGTGGCATCCATGCAACATATTATTTTGGGATGAGGAGGAGACTAGGGAGTAATTTTACCTACTTTCCCTAATGTACATTGCACCAAGATATTTTTTAGAGGGGCATTTGAGGCATTCAACCAAGAGGGGAGGAACCCCACACGCCACCTCATGCCTTGGTCTTTTCCAAAGCAATCTCATGATGAAGCTCAAGGGGCATGGATGACAAAGGGGAAGGAAGAAGGGCAATGCCATTTGTCCTTCATGCATTGGGTTTCAAGTGACCAATAAGATTTTGTTGGAAAGTTCTATATAAAGGGGGTAGAGCTACATGCCCAAGGGCTTTCTTTTTGTCATTTTTTGATCTCTCATATTCTTACCTTCTTCGTTCTCTCTCTCACACAAGCAAGCAAAAGTTTTCTCACTTTCTCATACTTTTCTTCCAACCAAACAAAGGAAAACTACCTTCAAGAAAAGATTTAGGCTTAGCAAAGGAGAAGCACGGTGAGATTTGCTTTATTGATTCACTCGCACACATCCACACATGACACATTATCAACTCGTGGTGATGATAATGTCTAAATAGTTTTGGTTTTAACTAAACACTCACAATCTCACACTTATTCTTAAGGAACCAACTAGGGTTTGGTATAAGCCTGAAATTCCCAACGTACCCCTGTAAAATTACGAAATTGTCTACCAATTTCCTTCAACAAATAAGTTAGATCTCAATTATCAAGATTATGAAACAATCAAATACTTTAAAATAAATAATCAAACTTGCAAGACACAACGATTGGTTATGAAGGGAAATCCTTTTTAAAGGTAAAACTCTACGGGGTAGCCAAACCCAATAAAGTCAATCTTATTATTTGAAGAACAATTATAAGCAATAATCAGTTACAAAACCTTTGCAATTTGACTCTCTTACTTGCCTAGACAAACGACCCGTTTGTCTTCTACCGCAGTAGCAGCCAGAACCTCTAGCAATCTTCAAATGTTGACTTCCTTTCTGGAACTTCAGAGGTTGAAATCCAATCGATGTTCCTTCACACTCAAAGCATGAACATACTCAAGAAGATATGAAAAATCCCATGAAAATTCTCAAGTGAATTTTCTCTCATAAATGTTCATAATATCCTCTCTGAAATTCATGGCTCAAAGTCCTTGAGAAGATACAAAACCGAATCCCTTTAAATAGAAAGTCTGGAAAGAGTTCTAGTCGCAGTAGGACTCTGCTGACGGTTAGCAACAGACGCGAAAACGTGTTCCGACGGACTGCTAACATTTCGCGATAACATCTTCTGTTATTGACTAAACTCTGTTCAACTTTCTTCTTGATAAATACCAATCTTCCAGAACTCGATTTTAACCTCAAAGACTTATCTAAACAACACCTAAGACTTCTAGATAGACTTAATATTGTTTAGATACAAATCAATACTTATTTTACATTCATCCAAATTTAATCAAATAATGATAAGATAAATTTTATCATTTAATCATCTAATCCTAGCCAATTTTTGCTTTTACAAAGCCGAATAATGAGGAGTCCAAATCCTTCATGTATTCGGCCAACTACTTGCCTTTCTCCCTTATTTTGAGTTATGGAGAAGAACACAAGAAAAGGAGAGACTTCTTGACTAAAACCCTAGAAACCAATTGATCTATTGGTGCTTAAACTCAAGTAGTAGCCTTGAAAACCACACATGCACTTTAACCTCCAGGATTAAGGGTTTTTAGAACCCTCATTCTAACTAGTTACACTTCAATTTACAGCTTGTTATTTGTTAATCTCCATGAATTTTTGTAAGTATACACTCAACTTACTTCTTGTTAATGCATGTATACTTTTGTGTAAATTTTTGGTTGATTTCTATTACTTTGGTTACTATTCTTGTTTTCTTGATTGAATACTCTTACATGAACTTGGAGTATGATTATGGAATGGCTAATGTGAATCGGTTTATGATGAAAAATGGTGATAAGATTCCTTGCATGTTTTGCTTTTAAGGAAAATAATATTGATATTTTAAGACTTGTGATGACTCGATTTTACCCTACTTTGAGTGACTCAAATCTTGGTCAAATGCCATGAGGTCATGTCTTGTTTTATTACGCCATGATTTCTAAGCATCTTGGATAAAGTTTGAAGTATGTTTAAGTGATGATTTTCCATGTTCTTGTGCATGTATCAGCCAAGGCTAGTTTACCTAGTTCCATAAGGGGGGAAATGTTTTTGTAACTTGACATATGAAAAGGAATATTTTGGGAAATGCAAACTCATACTATGTTTTGAAAAACTCTCTTTGTATATGGATGTCAATGATGGGACAAGGTTGCAATTGCCTATGGCATTGCTTAGTTTCTCTTTACCTTTTTATTGTTTCCGCTGAACATTTATTGCATATTGCTAGAATATCTAGGTGCAATGCATATTATCTGCCATGTACGAGGGGTGTGTAGACTTGTGTTGCATGTCCCGGCATCTCAGTCACTACCAAATTCCAAGTGGGGGATTGGGGTGCCATAGAGGATGTTATCAGAGCAATTACGTCTCTGGGTAAACCCACACTTTGTCCTAGGGACACATTGTACTTATAACTAGGTTTGAGATATGTAGTTATAGTCTGTGATTTTGTAAGCGGTAGGCTTGAGTCTCAAAAGGATGGAGTAGAATGTGTAGACGACCTCTGGAACATCGAGTAATGAAGGGATAAGCTATTGGGAGAAGACTGATCTACGTTGGTTTTATGCATTTCAGGTGAAGGAAGGTGTTATGGTATGAAACTAGCATGAGAATACTACTCCTTGAATAGAGCAAGAAGTCAAGAACACACCTATGGAAGGAGGACAAGCAATAACGGAGGCTATTCACCAAATGACTGAAATGGTGCGGACTCAGACGGAACAAGGACAATAGACTAGACTAGGACCACCTAGAGGAGAATAAGGATGCTCTTATGAGAAATTCTTGGTGTATAAATACTCGAATTTCATGGGAACAGAAGGATCAATGAAAGCTAATAAGTGGCTCCTAGACTTAAAAAGGACTTTTGATATTAGTGGATGCACGATAAGGCAGAGAGTCTAGTATGCGGAAAAGCTAAAATTTGTTGGGATGCTAAAAGACAATTGCTGGCTCACAAATTGGGGGATTTGACTACACTTGGGATCGATTCAAGATGGAGTTCGATCATCATTTCTTTTTGGAAATGGCAAAGTAGTAGAAAGCTTTGGAATTTGCAAGCTTAACCCAAGCAAATATGACGGTCGATTAGTATGTAGCTCGTTTTATGGAATTGGGGAGATTCGTGCCTCACCTGATCAGCACAGAGCAGATGCAGGTTAGGAAATTTCTGGATGGGTTGAAACCCCATATTCAAAATCAAGTGGTCTACTTACGGATAGAGAATTTCCTAGAACTAGTCAATGTGGCATCGACAGTAGAAGTGGAACAACAAAGATTAATTGTGCAAGTTCAAGCAAATAGAAAGAGGGGATACCCTTACTCCTCAGGAGGTAGTGTGGGGAAGCGAAAGGCCCCTATAATCCCAAGTAAAGGAAAGGGTGTAGTAGTTGGGAGAGCAGAACCTGTCCCTCCTCTGCCATGTCGACGATGCAAGAAGTGGCATAGTGGAGAAAGTCATTTGGTCTCAGAAGCGTGTTTTAAATGAGGCCAGACTGGTCATATGATCCGGGATTGTCCACAAAATATGCCTAGAGGGACATCAATGCCAACCAACAAACCAAAGGTCCTTGCAAAAGTTAAGGTTTATGTCATTACGCTAGGAGATGTAGACTTGGAAGCCGAAGAGACAGTAGAAGCGGGAGTGATTAGTGGTAACATTTCCAACTTTGCTTTCACTCGATTAAAATTGTATTTAAAGATTGTTGAGTAACTGTAGTTACCTTATTAGGTAAGATTAGATTGAAGCAGTATTCAATATGTACTATGTTTGATTCCAGAGCATCAAGAACCTTTATCTCTAGTGATTGCGTACGATGATGTGAGCTTACGGCTGAGCCGATGATTTAGAAAGTGTTAGTGGCTATTTCAGATGGGAAAACTATTGGGTGTAAGAATATAGTTAAGAATTGCTTGTTAGAAATCATAAATGTAGTTCTAACTGCAGATTTGATTGTCTTTCGTATAATGGAATTCGATTTAATCATAGGAATGGATTGGTTATCGAGACATTATGCCAAGATAGATTGTCGTAGGCAGAAAGTAGAGTTCGATTTTCCTGAGAAGGAAAAGCACTATTATATGGGGGAGACTGTTCGATTGAATCCATCTATGATGACCATTGGGCAAGAAAGGAAGAGCTTGATGAGTGGAGATACTGCTTATCTAGTAATGATTATTAGCATGACAGGGGAACCTAAGGAGTTGAAGGAATTCCTATGATTGAGGATTTTTTGAAATTTTTTCCCTGACGAATTGCCTAGATTACCTCCGAATGGAGAGATGAAATTTGTAATATAGCTTGAACCGGCCACAGCTCCAGTGCACAAGGCACCATACTGAATGACCCTAGCAGAATTGAGAGAGCAGAAGGTTCGAATAGAAGAGGTCTTGGAAAAGGTTTTATTCGACCTAGCTCATCACCATAGGGAGCACCGGTATTGTTCGTTAAGAAGAAGGATGGAACTCTAAGGATGTGTATTGATTATAGAGATTTGAACAAGTTGACTATTAAGAATAAGTACCCATTACCAAGAATAGATGATCTGTTAGATCAA